>NC_142035.1:19897247-20497247 GCF_982192425.1 Myodes glareolus | reverse complement strand
CAAGTTTCAGGCCAGCCAGGGCTACATAGTGAGACCCTGTCTCACAAAAACAAACAAACATACAGGCTGTGAGGAAGACTCAGAGGTAAGAGTGTTGACTGTCTAAGAATAAGGTCTTGAGTTTGAGTTTCCAGCTAGGCATGGCCCTGCATACCCGTAAGCCTGGCGCTGTAAGGGAGAAGCAGGGTTGTTGGCACTTGCTGGTACCAGCCTAGCTTCAGGATCAGTGAGAGACCCTATCTCGAGTGATTGTGGTAAAGAGTGATAATACAGGATACTCAATGTATTCCTCTGCTGTTCCATGTTTGGGTGTGCTTGCATACATGTGTATCCCCCCCCACACACACACACACGTACCTTTCTCCAAGGCCTGTTATAAGGGCCAGGGCTGATGGAGAAGATAAACACTCAGCTGAGAGTCAGGAATGCAGTTGGTGATAATTGCAACAGACAAGGACATTATTTCATCATGGCGCCTGTTTTCCATGTGGAGCATATTAGCATCCTCTGGCACGCTTCATATTCTACAGAAATGTCTCGCTTTAGACCTTCTCGGGAGTTAGAACTTTCTGCTCCAAGAAACCGCAGGGATGGTTGCCAGGTCCTGACACGGGGGCTCTTGGAGGCACAGCACACCCACCTGGGGAACATTTAAACCTACCAGTTCTTGGCTGTACCTCAGACCCATTAGCCTAGGACGTGCCAAGGGGGCCCTCTCACACACCAGGGCTCTTTTTAAACTCGTAATGATTTCTTATGGAAAAAAAAAGCAATGCAGAAGATACATATGGCTTTGTGGTGTGACTTCTCTTCTTTGCCTGGGTTCCAAGGATTGGAATTGAATCACCAGACTACTGTGGCAAGTACCCTTACCCATTGAGTCATCTTTTTGGGTTTCTTTTTAAAACAAAGAGAAGAAATACAGCAAAAACAAACCAAACCAAACAAACAAAACCCCAACAACAATAACAAAGCTGTGGTGTTGTATGTGTGTTTGTGTCTGTCTGTCTGTCTGTAGGTGTGCATTCATGCACATGTTTGTGGATGTGTATGGAGGCCACATATCCAGCTGTCTTTATGCTTTTTGAGGCAGGGTCTCTTGCTGAGTCTGAAGCTCATGGTTTCATCTAGTCTGGATAGCCAGTGATCTCCACAGATCTGCTGGTCTCTACCTGCCCAGCACTGGCTTTAAGCTTTTTAAATTTATATATATATATATATAAATATATAATTTATATTATAAATTTATATATTTATATTATAAATACATAAATATTATATTATATAAATATATATAAATATATTCACGTTATATATATAACGTGAATGATGAGGATCTGAGTTCAGAAAAATATATTTTAATACCCATTTCATCTCTAAAAAATATATACATTTTTAGTGGATTTTTCACAAACTGAACATGGCTATGTTATTCATTTCCTATTCAAAACACAGAACATTCCTGGGACCCCAGAAGCCCTGCTCTGCCTCTGTCCAGTCACTGCTTCCTTGACTCTACTTTCATGCTGCTAACAGTTATTTCTTCTTGCTGAATTTTATATAAGGGGAATCATACACTAGGCATTCTTTATGTGTTTGAAAAATATTGGTTAACATTGTTTCTATGACTCACCCTTGTTCTTGAGGGCTGGATATTGCTCCTTCCCATGGCTGTATAATATTCTATTATAGGGATGCAGCACTCACCCACCATGCTATTGTCGCTGGACACCTTTGGACTATTTATTTTATTTTATTTATTTATTTTTAATGTATGAGTGTTCTGTCTGCATACATGAGTATGTACCGCATGTGTGCAGAGTGCTCAAAGGCCAGAAGAAGGCACCAGATTCCCCTGAAACTGAAGTCGCAGTCAGTTGTGAGCAGACACACGGTTGCTGGGAATCAAACCCAGGTCCTCTGGAAGAGCAGCCAGTGCTCTTACCTGTCTCTCCAGCCTCATTGTTTGTATTTTGGGTTTATTACAAATGATTCTGTCACGTGGACCTTCTGTCGCATCTGTTCTAGGGATGAAATTGCTGGATTAAGAAGTGTGTTTACCCACATTTATAAGCTATTGTTGAGTGGCTTTAAGAATGGGCTTCAACCAAGGCAGAACCCACTCAGGGCATGGGAATCCATGCCGAACCATTGCTGTTTGCTGTGGTCTTGCTCTGTGGGTTTAGGTGTGTATTTCCACCATCTCCATGTGATTCAGGCAGATGCCCTTGGGTTGAAAAGTGTTAGTGGGAACGAGGAAGGGCTGCATGAATGCCTGTGACAGGAGCCTGTCATGGGCCTGGCCTGGAGTTCCCCAGAGGAGGGCATTTTGCGGAGGAGGGCAATGTTCAGGAGTGTGCTTGGTGTACACATGACTCATGGAGAGGGCTCTGGAGACTGAACTGGAGCCCTGTGAAGCTCTGGGAAGAGGAGGAAATACTCGAGTCTCTTGCTGTTAAGGCCTGAGTGGGCTGGGAAGATGATAAGAAGGTAACTAGTAGTGTGTCTAGATGCCGTCGGAGGGTCTGGCTTGGGGGTCACATTGTAGATTTGCTCGTCAAAGCTTACCTAGAGCCAGGCACTAGGAAGACCCTGGAAAAGGTAAGTCAGCGTCAGAACTGCTAACTGCCCTTAGTGAGGACCACATCTCACACAGGTGCAAAGGAGAATGGAACTGGAGAGGTTAATAATGTTGGTTCTTTGTCAAATCTTCCTCCTCCTCTTGATCATCCTTCTTCTTTTTCCTTCCCTTCCTTTTTTCCTCCCTCCCTCTCTCTTTCTTTTCCTCCCTTCCTCCCTCCTTCCCTCCCTCTCTTCCTTCCTTCTCCCTTCCCTTCTTCCTTCCTTTCTTTCTGAGGCAAGGCTTCATTATCAAAAGCAAAATGATCTTCAACTCACAACCCTCTTCTTCCTCCCCAGAACACCAGACCTGGGCTACCATTGCCTACTTAGTGCACCTAATATTTCTGATCTGTTTGTTTTTTGCAAGCGTTCATTTCTTTTGCATCCTTGGGCAAAGCTGGGATGGTTGCTTTAAGGATCCTTATTCCTGTTGATTTCAATGTCTGTTTCATTTTAAGACGATACCATTGGTTGCCTTTTTCTTGAGTTTGGGTCATGTTTTTCCAGTTTTTAACAGTTTTTTATTTTATATCAGTTTTATTTTATTTTTATTTATTTTTGAACAGTGTTTGGCCAGGCATAGTGGTGCATGCCTTTTATCCCAGCACTTGGGAGACAGAAGTAGGTAGATCTCTGTGAGTTTGAGGCTAGTGTGGTTTATATAGCAAATTCTAGGCCAGCCAGGGCTATATAGTGAGAACTTGTCTCAGAAAAACAAAATCATTTAAATTTTATTTTATGTGTATAAGGATTCTGCCTGCATGTACATATGTGCACCATGCCTGGTGCCCACAAAAGCCAGAAGAGGGCATCAGATCCCCCTGGAACATGTGGATGCTGGGAACCAAACCTGGGTCTTCTGACAGCAAATGTAATTAACTGCTGAACTGTCTCTCTAGCCCTTTTATAGTATATTAGATTACACCTATGTGTTGGAAAAATTTGGAGAGAGTCTGGATTCTCTTGTGTTTCTCAGAAATGAAAGATTTTAAATAACTGGCTACTAGCTCACCCAATCTCCAACTCCAAACAGCATCCCCTGGGCAGGCGCTATAGCTAAGGTTGCCATTGCTGTGAGGAAACACTGTGACTAAAAGCAACTTGAGGAGGAAAAGGTTTATTTGGCTTATGTATCCTAAGTCACAATCCACTGAGGGAAACCAAGGCAGCAACTCAAACAGGGCAGGCAGGAACCCGGAGGCAAGAGCTAATGCGGCAAAAGCAACAGAGGGGTGCTGCTTACTGGCTTGTTCCTTATGGCTTGCTCGGCCTCCTTCCTTATAGAACCCAGAACCACCAGCCCAGGGTGGTACCACCCACCATGGGCTGAGCCTTTCCACATCGATCACTAATTAAGGAAATGCCCTAAAGCCTGCCTACAGCCTGTCTTATGGAGACATTTTCTCAACTGAGGTTCTCTCCTCTCAAGTGACTCTAGCCTGTGTCACGTTGACCTAAAACGAGCCAGCGCAGTGTGCAACAGCTGAGATCCCGGGCACTTCTTTGAGGCTGATTTGCACTACTTGGCATCTTTCCAGGATATGTAGCATGCAGGCAACGTGGGGTACAGTCTCCCACCCTGCTTCTCTCCCAGCACCCTTTCTGCTTTGACCGGATGTCATATACTACTCCGTGTTTAGTTACTGTCCTGTAACTTTATCTTTTGGTGGTGGTGGTGGGGCAGATACCTTTCTTTGCCTTCCAGCTGTCACTGATTGAATTTTGCACTTTAATTGCTCAAGTCATGAGAGAGAAATCTTTACGAAAGGTTAGCTGCCACCCAACAGGTCTGATGGAGGGAAATTCCCCCACATTCAGGAGCTAGAAAAATACAAGTTGCCTTGCACTGCTCCTGTCTTTTAACTGTTGAGTCCCCTGTAGCTTCTGCTTGGCTTTTGGTAATTCCCAGCGGGTCTTCTTCGGAGGGTGGATGGGCAGTGTCTGGAGTTCCCAGTTCTTTGTAGGCAGGAGGTTTGGCCCTGCAGGAGCGCTCTGCCCTCGCTAGCTGTAGAATCTTGCTGAACGGCAGCTTTGTCCATCCAGGAGCCCTCAGAACCACCCACCTTCCTGCTTCTGGGGCAGCAGGTGGAAATGAATACTCATTTGCTGACTAAGTAAAGAAGGCTTCGCATTGAAAATAAAAGGGAATTGGTAGAGAAAATTGCCAGAAGAAATGCCCAAATTAGGGTTATGGAAATGGATCAATTGGTAAAGTGCTTGTGCACAAGTGTGAGAACCCGATTTTGGAGCCCTGAACCTGTGTGGAAGCTGGTTGTTAGAGGCACATACCTGTAACCCTAGTGCTGGAGAGGCACAGGTGGGTGAACCCCTGGAATTCACTGGTTAGCTGGCCAGTCTAGCCTAGTTGGTGAGTTCCAGGCACAATGAAAGACTTTTCTCAAAATATAAGGTGGAGAGTGATGGAGGACACCAGACATCACCCTCTGACCTCTGTCCTTTCCCCCATATATCTGCATGTGTGTGGGGCATGAGCGTACACACACACACACACACACACACACACACACACACACCAAAAAGAACCCTTCCAAACTAGTTACTTGTTAATGGCCTGAAATATGAACTAGAGAGAGAGTTGCCATCATTTGAGAGGAAATGAGAGCGTCCCCGACATCTAAGTGCAAAGCACCATGGTTAATAGAGTGAGCCTCGGGTTTTGACTCAGGAAACTGAATTCTATTGCTATAGTAACATGGCTTCCTGCAATGGGACTTTCAGGTTCAAAGGGAATAGAGAAGCCGGGGTCTGCTCGGAGTTCTGCACGCCCAGGAGGAGGGAATCAAAGGGAGGAACTCTGGCTGCAGATCACAGGGCAGTGACAGAAGCATTGTCATGCAGTCTGCCACAGCCCACAGCGTGCATCCCTGCATGGTAACGCAGGAGGTCACAGGTGCCATACCGGGAGACTTCAAAACCTGCATTTTGAATTAAAAAAAAAATTCATCAAACTGGAGAGGTTCTAGTAACTTCTTGTTTCATGCCCTGGACAGGAGAGGACCAGACAGTTGCTCTTGTGACTCTGGGTTGTGAGTTGTTCCTAGAAAAGAGAATGAAAACTCACTCACTAGAAAGGGAATGTTTGGCCGTGGAGGCTGAGCCCCTAGTACTTTGAAAGGGACAGAAAACGAAGGTTAGAATGAGGTACACCCGTTTCCTGGCCAAGCCTACGTATGAAGTTTGTTCTGACACTAAGTGAAGTTCTGACCTGAGTCAGCTATTTCTTACTCTGTATGGATTTCATTTATTTCCCTTAACAATACTTCTTCCAGCCGGTGTCACAGCACAGGCCTGAAATCCCAGCACTTGGGGAGCAGAGGCAGGAAAATCAGGAGTTCCAGGCCATCTTTGGCTACATAGTTCCTGGTCAGTCTGACTTGAAACAAAACCAAAGCCAGAACAAAACGAAAATCAATAAGCAAACAAGAATTCCTCCTCCTCCTCCTTTTTCTCCTCCTCCTCTTCTTCTTCTTCTTCTTCTTTTCTTCTTCTTCTTTTTGTTTTTTCAAGACAGGGTTTCTTTGTGTCTTTGGAGCTTGTCCTGGAACTAGCTCTTATAGACCAGGCTGGCCTCGAACTCACAGAGATCCTCCTGCCTCTGCCTCCCGAGTGCTGAAATCAAAGGTGTGCCACCGCCTGGCTAAGAATTCCTCTTTTTACGTGGTCAGATGTCAGAGCTCATCTTCTTTGCCTGCCTTTTTCCCTTTTTATTTTCAAGTAGGGGAGATACTAAACATACCAAGCAAATGATTTAGGCACCGACCCATCAAGCAGATGGCAAGCTGCTAAAGAGATGCCAACAAGGAATAGCTGGACCACTGCCCTACTTACAAGCCCTAACCTCTCCGAGTCTGTTTTCTGTTTTTGTTTTGTTTGGAGACAGTGTCTCATATACACCAGGCTTGTCTCGGATTTGATATAGAGCCACGGATGACTCTGAACTCACAATCCACCTGCTTCTATCTCCAGTGTGCTAGGGTTCACAGGTGTGTCTCACCATACCCAGTTTCCGAGATGCGGGGGATCAAACCCAGGGCCTCACACATGCTTGGCAAACGCTCTACCAAGTGAGCTACAGGGGTAGCCTAGTCCTCTCCTCTTTGGAATGGAGACAATGGCTACATCTTCAGAACTGTGGCACTACCCACAGGAGATGTTACAGTGGAGCTCGATGGGGGAAGAGGTGCTAATTTGAGAGACTGCTATTGTTTCTTGGCATGCTTTCTCCCTGGGTTCAGTTCATGGGCGCAGATAACAGGCCCTGAAAGGCTTCCCTTCAGCTGAGCTAAGCGCCTGTTTTGCTCTGTAAGGATCTTGACAGTTACCTTCTCTCCTGCGAATTGGTCTGTCTGCTTTCCTACCCAATATGTCTTCTTAGTTGTCTCTTTGCTAACGCTGTAGACTCTAAAATCTTGTACTTCGTGTGGAAGAGCTTTTAAAAGCCCTTAGGGTGCTTTGGGAGTCTCTCCTCTTTTCTTCTGCTGTTGTTTTTTGTGCATAAACTTTGCATTTGAATCCCAGATTGGCCACTGACTGGTGGAGAGCTGGAATCACTAGGATTCACTCTGGCCCCTCCCTCTTTCACCCTGTCTTCCAGGTAGGGCCATCTTTAAACTCAGTTGTTTCCTTGGCGTTATTCTAACACCTCAGCAAATAGTTCATATGGAAAGTCTTGTAAAATCGCCATCCCGGCAACTTCCCAACAGGCTGAGCCTGCCCCTGGCTGCAGGGGGAAGGGGTGGGGGTGTCACAGCTCACTAGGGCTGTTTCCCAGAAGTCTGTGGTGGAGAGAGGAGTCCTCTTAGTGATTGGAGTACACTTCCTCTTTGCTAGAAATGCTGTGCTGCCCGCAGTGCGGGGGATGGACAAATCAGGAATCTCTGCATCCAGATGGAGGAGGGGTCAGGTGGGCCCTCAACAACATACTGTGTCTCTGTGCTCCAGGGACAGTGTGGGGGAGGGGACAGACAGCTGTACACACTGCCATTTTGCTATAGCTGGCTCAAGATGTCACTTTCTCGAACCTGGCCTTCAACACCTTAGCACGATGGAGCCTAGGTCCATCTACCCCCAGGGGTAGATGAGCTATGGATACCTTTGGTTCTTGTCCATCTCTGAAGTGACAGCGATTCTATGCTGTTAAAGTGATGTCCTGGGGTCCGAGAGGCCCTTCTGTCTGGTTTGATAACATTCTGGACATTTGTGTTTAAGGCTAGAGGAGTAAACTGGTTTTGCATGTATACGTGTGCACACATGTGTGTGCACGCATGTTAATGTGTATGTGGGTGCACATGGAAGCTAGAGTGTCTTCCTCTGTCATCCTCCACTTTCTATATGGAGACAGGACCTGTTACTTGAACTTTGAGTTTTCCAGTATCCAGTCAATTGATATAGGGGGGTCCCCTGTCTTCCCGTCTTCCCCTCCAGAGCGATGTTTATGTGAGTTCTAGGAATCAGAACTCTGGTATGTTTGTGCAGAGAGTGTGTTGCTCCCTCAGCCATATCCCCACACTGAGGACTACAGTCTTAAGCAGGAGAGGGAAAGGGAGAAGGGTGCAGAGGAGATTATCGAGACAAGACTAACAGCCATCCCTTGTTTAATGATCCGTGATCCAGGAGGATGTTCTGTAGCCACGGGTGGCCTGCTTTGAAAATGATCCCTCTAGCTTCGAGGGAGTTTTGCTGTTCCTGCACAGGGGTGGGGGTTCTACAGCCCCAATCCTGGAGGAACTGTGTTTGTAATATGACTCCCATTTCCCTCTACTTAGCTATTATATAAGCTTCTTTTGGGAAACCGGTGACTGTGACTGACAGGGCCACATGGGATGTTTGCAGGCATTATATTAGGTCTGTGTGTCCCTGGCCTTTGCACTTTTGTGTCTGTCCCCTGAGCCCCTCCCCACACTGGCATTCTTACCTACAAGGGGTCTGGCTCCTCTGGGTTCAAGTGTCTACTGAGAAGCTCAGTGTGGAAGATTGATATGTTCACGAGCTTCCTGTGCCCATTGACCCCTTTGAAGTTGTCTTGGAAGCCTAAGGAGGCCATGTCACCTTTACATGAGAACCAGTCCCAAGCATCGAAGAGTCATCTGTTTGAAATGGACCTGGCAGGTTGCATTGCCACCTGTGGGGCTCCAGACACGCTCAGCAGAATTCTTTCTCCTGATAGGATGGTTTCCCAGTCCAGCCAGGGTTGGGGCTCCTGGTTCTGCCACCCCCACTGCATCTTGTCTCTTTGCAGTCTGATGGGTGGTTATTGAGTTCCTGGGGACCCTGGCATTGTTCCAGGGCTGGCCTGTGTTTTTGGCATTAGAAGGTTTTCTCCTTATGCCAAACTGAAGCTGCTTCCTTCCACTGCCTGTCTGTGAGCCTGACCCTGCCTGAAGCTGGAGCAGCCAGGATCCTCAGGAGTCCAGATAAAGGTCATTAGTGCCCCAGGGTTGACCATGCTTTGTTTCCCGAGAGAGCTGGGCTCGTGGATTGTCTGGTCATTCTTCATTCCTGTGGATTATGGATCCTGCTCATGAATTTGAAAGCCAGTAAATGGGCTTCAGGCAAAGGGGTCAGGGCCACAGTGCGAAGATATGAATGAAGGAGTGTATCTGGGAGAAAGGTAGTCGAGGAACAGACCCATGGGGACCCTAGTCCCTCATCAGATTGAGAACCAGGAGGCCTGTGCCATGGTTACTGTGCCCAGAGTCTAAAAGGGTCATCCCTACTGGAGTAGGACAATCAGTGTACCAAGTCCCCTGAAAATGGGGCCGGAAGGACAAGGGGTAATTTCTAACTCAGCTCTCTGGAGCACCCAGGGCCCAGAAGTCTCTTTGCTCACGAGTGGAGCCTCTCTATTGATGCTGTTATTCAGAAGGATTGTGGGTGGGCGGGGGTGTGCATCCTTTAAGAGGAAAAGCAGGTCCTGAGTGAGAGCTGGGAGGAGGCACCAGGGCTGTTTTGTTTTCCTTTCCCCCTCGTGCTCAGCAGAGCAGGAAACATGGGAGAAAAGCGCTCGTGGCCCTTCCTCCGGAGCTGCCAAGACGGTGGAGAAGAATAACCGAGGAGCCGGGAAAAAAAGGAGAACATTTTCTTTAACAGTGTGAACTTTGAAACTCTCTTCTCTCTGACTCATGTTTGAAAGTCTCTTCAATTTAAATCCACCTTACCCCGTGCTGTTTTTCTCAAACCAGTAGGCTGGATTCCAAAGATACGTCAATCAGCTGCTCCAGGGTGTGTGTGTGTGTGTGTGTGTGTGTGTGTGTGTGTTGGGGGGGTCCAACAGCCCTGACTACTGTAGGAACCCAGCCTTGACCTTCTGTCCTCCTTCAGGCCTGGCCTTCCACTTAGACCCGTTGAACCAGAAGTGGTGGTTGTAGGAGAAAGTACGGTAATGTCAGTAGTAGCCTCCTGCAAGAGACCTCCACCCTTCCCGGCTCACTAACCCTGCATCTTTAAAAATATCCCTGCCAAGTGTTAGGATGTGCTGGGTTATCAGTAACTGCCTTATGTAACGAATGGAGTTTGTTGACTTGGCCAGCTGAAGTCCAGAGACTCAGTGATTAAGGACCCCCTTCATCTCCTGTGCCATGCAGCCGTTGGCTTCTTCTGGAGATTGCCTTCAGCAGCACCTTCCCTTCGGTCTTCTGGCTCAGTGGGAAGGAAAGGTTTCTGATTGGGATCCATTCCTTAGGATGTTTGCCTACATACATCCCAGAGCCAATCTCCGTGTTTGGGCTCAGGCACTTGCGAAGAGCTCTGACCATTCAAGGCCCAAGATGATGGAGGAGGTCTTTGACCCCATGAATCTTCTCTTCTCCAGGGGTGCACTCATTCTCAGCAGCAAAGCCATCATACATAGCCTTTCGCCCGAGGAGCTTCCTGTCAACCTATAGCTCCACCTCCCCACAGGACCCTGGTCAACTTTCTTGCCCTTTGCCTTATTGGCCTGGCTCGTGGTGCCCAGTCTGTGGGAGCCCAGATTCACACACTGGCCCCTTCTACTCGGGGCAGCAATGGTGAGTATGTGCACAAAGAAGAACCAGGTTTAGATTCCGCTAGATGACAGGCAAGCTCAAGGTCTTGAGGGGCAAGGTGACAACTCTTTAGTGGCCTTTTCCTGCTTCTCCCAGGGCCCAATGCCTTGGCCTTTAACTTCCTGTTGGTCATAATAGAACTATTTTGGTACGTGGCCCAGATGTTGGGGAAATTCAGTGTCCCACCCTACTTCCCCTGGCCCCAGATTCTTCTCACACTCAACATACTTCCTGGATGACTTCATTGCCTTGGCCTATGCAGACCCCTCCTATGCTTATACCCCCAGCCCAGTCCCTTTTTGAGCAGATAGTCCATTGGGGCTCTCACCACACTAGGCTTACAATATTTCTATTCCACCGTGGGTTTACCTCCAGGCCTGGCTTCCTTGGGGGATCCCCTTAAGGTACTGAGACTATCATTCTCCCAGGGTCTGGTACCCTGCACTGTTTCCATTGTCCAAGAGTGGTTTGGGATGCAAGAATCTCTTGAAGAAGCTACTTCCCAGCTCAGTGGAGTCCTGGATTCCTGGGTTCTCCCAGCACCCAAGCCAGTGCCCTTCCCGGGGGGCCTGCCTGGCTGCTGTTGGCCGCAGCAGGCAATTCTTTAATTAGCCTGAGCAGGGTTTTCTCAGATGGGGGCGGAGGAGGTGTGTGGGTCTATTGGGGGAAACTAGGTCACCTGAAAACTAGCAGTCAGGAGGGAGCTGTCCTGGGGCCCTGCTCCAGGGAACCCAAGGGGTGAGATAGGAGGGGCTGATAGGCAAAGTCACAGAAAATATGCCCTGGCCCCTTTTACTGGCTCTGGGGAGATGTTGTCCTTATCTTTCTCCAGGGGGCTGGGCGATTGTTCTTAATTTCTTGGCCTAGAGCAAAGAGGGCAGGGCAGTGGTACGGTCTGTCTGTCTGGAGCTTGGGGGTTGGGGAGTCCAGCTCCTGCCACCAAGCTGCCACCCGTCCTGTGCTCCCTTGCCTGTTTTGTTGTCCATCAGCTGGGCAGGGGCCACATCTATCTATTACCTACTCTGCCCTCATCCCTTAGCACACTTCTGGCATGTGGCAGGTGTTGAGAAGTGTTTGTTGAGTGCATATGGATGCTTCTGGGGCTGGGGCTGCAACTCAGTGGTAGAGCCCTTGCTGAGCATAGGCAAAGCCTTGAGTTCCCTCCCTAGCACTAAAACCACCCCCCGCCCCGCACAAAGCCCATGTGAGTCGTTCTAAGGCTGTTGTCATGAGAACCAGTTGTCATTGTGAGGCGGCTTCCCCAAATGTCAGTGACTTACATATTCTGCCAACACTGAATTCTGTCATTATTCCATTTTTCTTTACTACCAAGCTACTAGTTGTAGATTGAAATGGAGTTATATAAAAAAAGGAAATTTCATGTCACTTCCATAAATAAACAGTAACTGTGAAAACAAATCCACAGAAAACCAAATGATGTTTTTACATTTTAATCTAAATACCACTTCTGTCCCTTCCCCCAGGCTGGGAACCTCGGGTAGTGGTGGGGCGACTGTCTGTAGGTTTACAAGGGAAACTGACGTGGCTCTAATGTTAACACCTATGAGCATCAGACTGAGGAGGAGAGAGGAAGGGAGGGGAGGGCAGAGAAGGGGATAAGAGGGAGAGGAGAGGAGGGGAGAGGAGGAGAGGAGAAGAGAGAGGAAAGGAAGGGAAAGGAGGGGAGAGGAGGGAAGAGAATGAGGGGGAGAGGAGGGGAGGGAAGAGGAGAGAGGGGGAGGGGAGGAGATTACAGGCCTGTGCTACCAGGTTTGGTTTCAATAGTTTTTATTAGTGTGTGTTAAATGTATAAAGCAGTGACTTTCGTTTGCGCCATTTCTCTTTCCATGCTTAGAACACCTGGTGGAAATGATGGAGTGTTTCTCTTTTGGTTTTTATTTTTCGTTTGAGACATGGTCTAATACTGTTAGCCCAGACAACCTTGGAACTTGCTGTGTAGCCCAGGTTGGCCTCATACTCACTGGAGCCGGCGTGTCTCAGTCTCTCAAGTGCTGGATCCCAGGCTGAGCTACCATCCTCCGCTAGGAAGGTATTCGGGAAGTGGAAAGCGTGTTGGCATGCAGCTGCCTGGCATGACTGCTTCCCGCTGTCATTTGACGTGTTTGGGGGCCACGCTACCCAATGTGTGACCAGGGGATGTGTGTGCAGCCAGAGCGCTGTAAGACACTGGAAACTTAGGTGAGCTGATGCCGGGTAACACTCTTCCTCCAGGGCGTGATGTAAGCATGCTGGCCACTGTCGGTCCCTGGAATCTAAAGACCTTAGCTGAGGGCTTGCTGGGCAGCTTGCAGGCCTGTGCATTCTGAGAGGTGTAAATGGCTGTGCCCTGCTCTGTGTCGTGGAGATTCCAAGACGGCCTTCCTCTTCTGTGCTGACTGGATCTCTGATGCTTGGATGCTGCCGTGTCCCTCTGCCCCCTACAGGGCTCCAAACTCAATGACCACAGGAGCTAGTGATCGGTGACACAAACATAGGTCAGGTGGGGTAGGACGTTGGGAGGGACTGGGGTAAATTAGAAGGTATGTGCTCCACGAGAGGGTACAGCCTCTCTCTACACCTTCTGGTGACTGCCATGCGAGTCCATGTGGGCAGATCTTGAGATTTTCTATATCTGATACTGGACATAGAAACTCCTAGTTTTAAATGTGAGTACTTAATTGAGATGTTGAAGATGGTGTGGGTTAAACCTCAACAGACTGATAAACGTGAATGGACTAATACAGGAGGTTTGCTGATTAAGTTTGGCCTGTAGTCCAAAAGTATACCTTACAGATTTCAGACATTCTTGATCTCTTCAGTCTGGGCAGCCCTGTCCTCTCCAGAGGGTATGTGTGTGTGTGTGTGTGTGTGTGTGTAAAAACCCAGGGCTTCTTGTATGTTAGCAAGCAACCCAACAACTGAGCTACATCCCTAGACCACAACTCCCCAATATTTTTAAGCTGTGATGTTGGTTAAATGATTTTATCTGTTTTCTTTACTTGCAAGACAAACATGGTAGTGCCCGCTTCTCTAAGTTGCCGGGAGGATTGGGTGGGTTTTTTGATTGACATGCAGGAATCTTCCAGAAAGGAGAGCTAGTCTCCCATCCGTCTCTGATTCAGGCTAGTCCTGGGGCAGGTGTTTACACAAAGAAGGGGAACTAACATCTGGTTGTCCAGTTCTCGTGAGACCATCATAGCACCGTGTTAGGGCATCCAACTCCATTCTATACACTCAAAACCACCCAGCCACAGTATCTGTCTCAGTGGCCTAAGTGCAAAGCAGGGACAATACTGAGAGCTGCCAGGGAGCCTGTCTCTCTCATTCGTGCCTTGCTGGAGGGAAGGAAAACAGATGCAAGCCCTCTGGAGAGGGGAGTGGCTGTTTCTTTCTCTTCTTTTAAAGACTGACTTATTTATTATGTAGACTCACAACCACATGGTTGGTGATTTCTTTCAAACTAACCGGGTAATTACCAGATCACCGACAGCTGTGCCCTGAGGGCATTCACCATGAGAAATGAAAACTTATGCTTGCACAAAAACCTGTCCATGAATTTAAAAGCCACAAACTGGAAGCAACCCAGACCTTTTCCAGTAGGTGGATGGGGAAACAAATTAATGCACAGTGGAATACTAGATAACAATGAAAAGGAATGAACCATTCACGCGGATGGTGATTGGGATGAACCTCAAAGGAATGATCTGTGTGGAGTAAAGAAAGCCAGCCCTCAGTTCTTACTTGCTTTCAACTCCTGTTTCTATAGTGTTGTTTGAACAAAAACCTAGAGACGGGGAGCAAATCAGTGCCAGGGACTGGGATGTGGGTGGGTTTGTGGGTGCATAGGGGAACCCTTGGGAAATTGCCAGAAGGGGTACTTGTAGCTGAGGAGTGGTTGATATTTTACTGTGGTGGTGTGCGCTGGTGAAATTACTTTAGAACTGTATCTGGGGAGTATGAATTACAGTTGGTGGGTCACGTCCCTCTTTTCAAAATAAAAAGTTAATTACAAAAGGATTGTAAGACTTTTTAAACATATTATATTATGCATGGAACCCAGGTTTTGTGCATGCCTGACAAGCCTTCTACTCCTGAGCTAGAGCCCCAGGGTTTCATTTTTTCTTTTCTTCCCCTCCCTCTTTTGGTTTTTCAAGACAGAGTTTCTCAGTGTAGCCCTGGCTGCCCTGGAACTCACTCTGTAGATCAGGCTGGCCTCAAACTCAGAGATACACCTGCCTCTACCTCCCCAGTGCTGGCATTAAAGGTGTGTGCCACCATACTGGCTCTTTTCCTCCCTCCCTCCTTCCCTCCCTTCCCTCCTTTCTTCCTTTATGCTGTTGTTTGCTTGCTTGTTTAATTTGGAGACAGGGTCTCAATAAGGGACTTAGGCTGGCCTTGAACTCACTCTAGCTCAGACAGGATTGGAACTTGAAATCCTCCTGCGTCTGCCTCCCAAGTAGCTAGGATGACAGGCTGCCATCAGACCCAGAAACTCTGAGTTACTTAAAACCAAAACCAAAGCAAAGAATTGGAAAGCCAAGCTGCATGTTTCCTGTTGAATCTTAAGTGCCTGGCATTGGTGTGTCGGAGGACTGGGCTTCTATTTGTTCTCTCTCTCTCTCTCTCTCTCTCTCTCTCTCTCTCTCTCTCTCTCAGCTCTCACGTAGCTCAGGTTAGCCTCAAACTCACTATGTAGCCAAGGATGACCTCAAACTTTTGATCCTTCTGCCCATACGTCCTCAGGCGTTCACTTCCATACCCTATTTATAGGGTGCTGTGGATAGAACCCGGACTTGGTTCCCACCCGACAAGGAAGGAGCCAGCTGAACCCCATTCCCAGCCCAGCCCCCCAGGGCTTCTGTTTGCATGCTGCACAGCCTGGGGTTTCCTGGGTTTGGTTGCCCCCCATGTTGTCCTGAGCCCCAAGATACCCCCTAGTTCCGTTGTCACGTGACTTACTTCTTGAAGTAGGATGCCTTTGCACGAGAATGTTTGCTGCAAAGGGCAGTCTTCTGTTAGCTGACTGTGGCTTGAGAGGTGGGCAAGCACCATCATGCAGCAGAGCTTTCAGGAGTAATGGAATGGTCTCTATCTGGGTATCCAGTGTGGGAAACACTAGGAAATGTGCACGTAGGTGTGATTGTGAAACTGCACGGTTTTCCTTTAATTCAAACGCTGGCTCACAGCAGAGCCAGGCCTTGCTGGGACCCACTCTCTTACTCTTAAGAAGCAGGACTTTGCTCTTGGCACAAATGCAAAGAAAACCTCAAAGGATCTCTGAACTCTGGGCAGGGTGGTCGGGTAAGTTTCTATACCATACGATGTATATTCTCCGGACTGATCAGTCCATCTGTGTGTCTGTCTTCCCTTCCCAGGCCCCACCATGAGGCCCCAGCCCCTCGGGAGCCCCTGCGCTCCCCTGGCCCCGGGCACACTGTGCTAGCCCCAGGAAGGCAAGGGCAGGCGCGGGGCCATGGCCAGCCACGTGGACCTGCTCACCGAGCTGCAGCTGCTGGAGAAGGTACCTACGCTGGAGCGCCTGCGCGCAGCCCAGAAGCGCCGGGCTCAGCAGCTGAAGAAGTGGGCACAGTATGAACAGGACCTGCTTCACCGTAAGCGCAAGCATGAGCGGAAGCGCAGCACGGGTGGCCGTCGCAAGAAGGTGTCCTTTGAGGCCAGTGTGGCGCTACTTGAGGCCTCACTGAGGAACGATGCCGAAGAAGGTAAGGCCCCCTGCTCCAGAGCCCGGACTGAACAGGGGCAGGCAAATTCTGAGCTGTTCCTGAGGTCAAGTGTGGGCCGCCCCATCAGTCCACATTATGCAGAAGACGGCCCTAGGAAAGACTTCTCCCCCACTCCTGAGACAGTCTCATGTAGCCCAGGGAGGCCTCCACTTGTAATGCAACTGAGTATGACCTTTGACTTCTGACCCTCCTGCCTCTACTTCCCAGGAGCTGGGATTGCAGACCTGTGCCATCGCGCATCCCTTCCCACCCCCCAGCCTTGGCTTGGTCCTAGACGGCTATTTTCATTGCTGGAGACAATGAGTCCAGCTTTTGGCTAAGGAATACAATAACAATTTCCCTTCCCTCCCACAAATATTTACTGACAACCTGCTTCCTGCGGCACTGGCACTCCGTGCAGAATGATGAACACGTGGTATCCCATATCCTGTGTCCCCCCACCCAAGCTGGCTACTCTAGGATGTTGTATTTCTGGAATCCTTGTCTCTGGTCCTTACTCATCCTGTGGCATGCTGTTCTTCTTTTTCGTGCTGGGAGGGAACTCAGGGTCTTATAAAAGGATCCAGCACTCTCTCCAGAACCCATATCCCTGAATCTGTTCTCAATTCACTCTCCACTGCCACATCCATGGTGGAGGGTGGTGAAGAGCTAGACCCTGGGGGCTGGCGACATAGCTCGGAGGTTAAGAGCACCGACCGTCCTTCCAGAGGACCCTGGTTTGATTCCTAGTACCCACACAGCAGCTCATAATCGGCTTTAACTCCAGTTTCAGGGAATCTGACCCACTCTTCTGGCCTCCCAGGTACTAGGCATATGTGATGCGCACACATGCATGTAGGCAAAACACCCATATGCATCAAATAAAAATGATAACATTTTTAAAATGTATCTAGACCCTGGAGGTGGACAGCTGGGTCTAAAACTGGATGTGCAAGTCCCTGTGTGACCCTGACACAGAGAAGTTCTTTTGTTCTCTGTCCTTAGACTTTACATGTCCAAAATGGGGGAGACCGCAGCATCCCCAGGAAGGCCTTCTGAGCATTCAGTTGAGCAATACCCGTGAAGTATCTTGGACATGGTTCTCATGTTAACTATATGCTTATGATTGCTTTTAAATTTTGCTTTCTGACTTTTGAGACAGGCTCTCAGGTAGCCCAAGCTAGTATCTATGTAGTTGAAGAGGACCATGAATTCTTGATCCTCCTGCCTCCACCTCCCAAATTCTAGGATGGCAGGTATGAACCCCCAAAGCTGATGTATCAGCATGTTTTATTATATTGTTACCTTTTATTTCTTTAAATGTATAGTTTATATTGTCATGGATGCCATAAGTCTGGAAGTAGAGACAAGTACACACCACGTTGTCCAGGATGGTGTTACTCTCTGAACTGTGTAAATAAATGAATGCATGTTCATACGGTTTCCGGGTTGCATGGTTACCCTGTACTGCTTACATTTAATAACACCCACTTAGCGGATAGGGATACTGGATTCAGAGAGATTCAGAACCTTGACCCAGGTAGGGTAACAGGATCAGAAACCCTAGGTAGGATACCACCCCATGGCTTTTCAGGTTTGCTTTCTACAGCTAGAATGGCTTTGACTAGGCTCCCTCAGTGTGCATATCCTCATGTCTGCTCATTAGAACTGAAGTCTGTGCACGTGCCCTTTGGTCCCTCAGTAGCATCTGCACTACCCTTGGAGAAGCCTGGCATGTGCCCTGGATCCCTCTCCTGGTATTAGGCACTAGAACAGTTAGTGAGAGCTGAGGGCTGGTAGCACTGAGAACATAATAGAGCATGGACATTCATAGGCCAAGTGTCCCTAACCATGGAAATCTGAAACATTTGGGGCACCTACATAGATGTCCCATATAGAAATGAACACACCTGACCTCATGGGATGGGTCGTAAAGCACGGGTGGGCTAGCAATGATGCCCAAACTGCTTGCAAGACACAGTATGCAGTATGCAGGACACAGAAGTGAACTTACGTTGACTTGCATTCTGTCCTCGAGCTACCATTGTGAGTATTTCAGTACGTCAGGCGCTCCTCGTTGCAAGCCTTTCAGATAAGAGATACAAACCTGTGCTCCCCTGACCCTCCAACTTCTGGACTGCCCAGAAAGCACCATACCATTGATCCCGGTAATACGGGGGCCCTAGGACGTGAGCAGGGACAGGCTTCCAGATCCACTGAGTTTCAAACGGCTCAGGTGAGAGCTGGGGTGAGCCCCTGAAAGGCATGATGGCTCAGGCTGGGGATGTGGCCCTGAGGCTCCTTCCCACGTGTGATTTGGTGTGCTGGGTGACGTGGCGGCCCCATCCCACTCAGGGGGTGGCTGGCAGGCTCATGACGAGGTCTAATTTTTGGTGGAGGTGGCAGTTCACTAACTCCTCTCTCTCCACGTGTCAATTGCGTTCTGCTTCTCTGGAAAACCCCATTTCCCCTCCCAAGGGGCTCTGCAGGCTTTGAGAGTTGGCTGTGTGTTTTGGAACAGTTGATGGTACCTACCTAGCCTGCTACCCAAATATCATCTCTTGTCGACTGTCAAGTGCGCGGCTTAGAAGAAACTTGGCTTGGAGTTCAAGGGTGCTCCTCCACCCCATCCCTAGCCTTTGACCTTGAACAATTTGTTTTTCTTCTCTGTTTTCAATTAAAATTGAAATTAAATTTTAATTAAAATCTACATCACGGAGCATGGAGGGCTTGGGTTTGAGAGAGTGTGGGAGGAGTTAGAACTGGTTCTAGATTTATGTAGTTCAGCTGGTAGAGGGGTTGTCTAGCACATGTGAGGCCCTGCATTTGGTCTGCAGTACTATGTAAACTAGGTATAATATCCACACGTGTGATCCCAGTACCTGAGGCAGTGAGGTTGAAATTCTATGTCATCCTTAGCTACATACTGAGTTCAAGGCCCTAGCCTGGGCTACACGAGAAGAGCAAAACATCCTAGACCTCTGAAAGTTACCCTGATAACTTTTTTTTCTCCAGATAAAACAACTTTAATGTTTAAGAAAATATAAAATTCATACAAATGAATTTTTATTAAATCAAATGATATAGAGTTGTACAGAACAAGTCCCTTCCTCTCTTCCTTTCCCCCTTCTAGTCCCTGCTTATTGATCTGAAGTCTTTTCTTCTAGTATTTTTTCTCTTTTCTCTGTGGACCGGGAGGCACATAGACCTTCATATTTCCTTAAGCTTTTACACAAGGAAAGGCATCTTGGGATCCCAGACACGTGACTCTAGTGTTCACTCCCCCTCCCCAGTATGAAGTCTTGGAGTTACCTGTGCCAACCACACGCAGCACAGCAGACTTGCAAGGTTCGCTGTGTAATGTTTTATAGCTGGTGTCACCAGGATCTATACAATTCCCCAGTGTTTTTTGTTTGTATACAGTGAACTTTTGGGCACATGTCTAAGTATTTATCTTGGACAAATGTGGAAACATGTTTGAGAGATGGATGGAAGTCACTAAGAAAAGTCCTTTGGATTGGTGTCATTGTGGTGTGGAAAGCTGTGGGGGTCTTGTAAAGGGGACCCTGGGGCCCACAGGTGGATGTGTTTGAGGTTGCCGTCCGTCAGCCCTTGAACTTGCTGATCTCTGCTCAGCTTCCTGGCAGCCTGACAGAGTCAACTTGTGCCTGGCTGACTGAGAATGGCTTCTGCTTGCTGGCTGAGCTGCTGTTTGGGAGGCTGCTGGGGTGTTAGCTCACAGTGGCGTGGGAGCATGGGTGGCAGCTCCCCACTCCCTTGAGCTCATAGCATCCTGAGTCAACCTCCCCACCTGCAGTGGGGGTGGGTGAGAGTTGTTCCCAGAGAAAGACGATCTGGCTAATGTCCTTGACCTAGGACCTGCCTGAGCCCCTCCCTCACCACTCCTCAGCATCTAGGCTCTCCTCAAGGCCCCTAAGTTCTTTGGCCTCCTTTGCACCTCTGGGTGCATGGTTCCCTCACCTGACATACCTTCTCTAACCCTTCAGGTTCCCAAGGAGAGCTCTCCACAGGCCTCTGAGCACCTCAGCCATCACTAGCATAGAAACGGTGCAACTCGCTGTTTCCTGAGAGGCTGCAGAGAGCCAGGGGGTTGGCGTGCAGACTGCAGTTCTTCCCCCTGAGTTGAAATCTCAGCTCTACCATTGACTACCTGTGCACTGTGGGGACAGTAACCTAACTTTCCCAGACCTCAGTTTCCTCACTTGAGCATGTTAATACACCTACCACACCTACCATGTAAAGTCGAGGGGCTGACTTGACTTGGTAAATGCTGAAGATGTGTGGTAAGAAGCAGGGAAGAGGCAGAAGCTGTTATTTCTGTGCTGTCTTTTATTCCGCGTTTGCGCAAGCTCTCCCTGTTATATATTCTGACTCTCACCTTCATGATTATTTATCAGGTACCAGGTACCAGGCAGCTGCTTTGCATATGCCATCTCATCTAATCCTTACAGTGACTCCCTCAAGCTGCAGTTGGGATAGTCAAACCCTATTTTGGAAAAGTAACTTGGAGCTTCATTTGCATGTCCTAAGATCTGCCCATTTTTTAACTGTTCAGGAGTTTCCCACCAAACCCCAGGGCTGTGT
The DNA here is from genome assembly GCF_982192425.1 of Myodes glareolus. NCBI lineage: Eukaryota > Metazoa > Chordata > Mammalia > Rodentia > Cricetidae > Myodes > Myodes glareolus. The sequence goes on along the minus strand of NC_142035.1, from coordinate 20,476,252 downwards.
GCCCATCTTCACAGTCTAGTTTTAGAACTTGTTTATCACCTCTTGCTCCTGTGAAATCATCCCCAGGCCCCAATCCCAGTCCCAGGTAACCACGAGTCTCCTTCTGCCTTTTCTGGATGTTTCCTCCATCTCAAATCATGCAGTGTGTGAGCTTTGCGATCATCTTCTTTTATCCTGCAGGGCAGTTTTGAGCTTGACCAGGTTGTAGCATGTGTGAGCTCTTACTCCCTTGTTCCAGCCTTCTAGTGCGCCACTGTATGGCTGTACCACAGTCGTTTCTACTCACCATGGGCTGAGCATGTGGATCTTTGCAATTTTGGACTGATGAACAATGCTGCTAAGAACAGGTGTCCCAGTCCTGATGTGGACATTTGTCCATCATTTTGGTGCATTTACCCAGGAATGGGGTTGCTGTGTCACATGGAACATTTCTATGTAACTTATTAAGAAACAGATTACTGGCTTTCTAAAGGTTTCAGAGTAGGCAGGACCACCATGGCTGGGGATAAGGGATCTATCTAGGGACCCCAAAAGTCAAGACCCTAAGGACAGCAGAAGCACCAGGATCCAGACAGCCCAAAGAAGCACAGATTACAACCACAGATAAGCCAGTCTATTTTACAGGAAGAACCCAAAGGTACAGGTCAGTCTGGTCACTAAAGGTGAGCGTTTTAGCAATAGAACTAAGTCCTAGGTCTGTCATGAGAGTCCCATGAAGCCTTGCATGTGACTTAACCTCTTCCAAAGCTGCTCTGTAATGGGCTTGGAAAGATAATGACACAGCCTCTGCTTTAGAGAACCATTGGGTTGCAGCTTAAGTGAGTGCTTGCTCCTTTGCTTCAGCCTCTAGTGCTTCACGGCCTGACCTCAGCTCAGCTGCTTTCCAACCCACCAAGGCAATGGAAATGCAATTCAATGTAACGTTATGTAGAAATGAAATGTGTAAATTAGTTACAAGATCTGTGCCAGGGCCAGCAAACTGGCTCAGAGGGTGAAGGCATTTGTCGCCAAGTCTCATGGCCCGGGTTTGATCTCCAGACCACACATGGTGGAAAGAAAGAACCAGCATCCACAAGCTGACATCCCCATATAGACCATGACAGACACACACACACACACACAGGCTGTCTGGCGTAAGTTAGCTGGAGGTGCAGGACCCTCATCCACTCAGCCCTGTCAGCATCTCCTGTTCAGCATCTCTGTGAGGCGCCGCACAGGGTCCTGGCTTTATCTAAAGGAAATGACTCTGACTTTCAGTTTTGGTGACTTCTGAACAGGAAAGTTTCTTTTCCTCTCCTTCTAAAAATAATGCCTCCTTGTAGAATATTCCAAAACTATAGAAAGCGGAAACACTAAGAAGATAAAACCCACACTTGCAATGACCACTGACAGCCCCAGGTAATGTTTTGGTCTATCTAGGAGCTACACGCTGCTTTCTCATGGGGTGATTGGAGGAAAGTTTAAGTGAGGGGCGGAACACGACTTAAGGACTTGGGGCCAAGGTGACCATTTCTGATTTCAGAGTTGCTTTGTTTTCTTAAAAGCTGAGAACCCTAAGACTTATGTTTAGCTGGGGTCTGCTAATGACTATCTACTGCGTTATAGATTAGGTACACTCCTGCCATCCCAGTGTGCTGGAAGTCTGGGACTAAAGGATTATGAGTTTGAGGCCAGCCTGGGCTATATAATGAGACCCTGGCTCAAAAACAAACAGATGGGAAGGAAAGGCAGCCCACCAGTTAAGAGTACCGACTGTTCTTGCAGAGGACCTGAGTTCAGTTCTTCGCACCCATGTCAGATTAACTCTAGTTCCAGGGGACCTAACATCCTCCCCCGGGACTCCTTTGAACACCTCTATTCATGCGCACTTACCCACACAGAGAGATACACATAATTAAAAAATAAAGGAAACTAAATCTGAGACAAATGAAGAAATTAAAACTTAGAGGTCATTTCTTTGGTCATTGAGTCAGAGCTGTACCTGTTGGTTTTTCTCTGTTTTTTTTTTTTTTTGTTTTGCACAATAGCATCCCGTAACCTACCTGTCTAGAAGTGTCTGCACCTTCCATGGACACCCAGGACCAGCTTACCTGGGCTGTTCTGGCCAAAACCTCCCTTAGGATGTGGTCATTTTGAGGTTCACATGGGGTTGGAGAATTCACTTGAAGATGCTGCCCACGTGGCCTCCTTTTCCCTGGGTGACGTCAGCACAGAAGATCTTACTTTACAGGGGGGTAGCCTTGGAAAGTGGGTGACGTCAGCACAGAAGATCTTACTTTGCAGGGGGTAGCCTTGGAAAGTGGGTGACGTCAGCACAGAAGATCTTACTTTGCAGGGGGTAGCCTTGGAAAGTGGGTGACGTCAGCACAGAAGATCTTACTTTGCAGGGGGTAGCCTTGGAAAGTGGGTGATGTCAGCACAGAAGATCTTACTTTACAGGGGGGTAGCCTTGGAAAGTGGGTGACGTCAGCACAGAAGATCTTACTTTACAGGGGGTAGCCTTGGAAAGTGGGTGACGTCAGCACAGAAGATCTTACTTTACAGGGGGGTAGCCTTGGAAAGTGGGTGACGTCTTTGCACTGCTCTTCTGAAGGAGTGTGGCATCCATACCCATCAGTGGTGGCTTCTTCCTGGTTGGTGAAAGTGGAAGCCATTTCAATTTCTTTCTTTCTTTCTTTCTTTCTTTCTTTCTTTCTTTCTTTCTTTCTTTCTTCCTTTCTTTTTTCCCATTTTTATTTTAAATTTATTGGTTTGCCCCGCATCTTGAATGGCTCTTTACCCAAGTGTGCTTTTCAAAACATCACATCTTGATCTGTTACAGAGTCATGGTCCTCAGATTCCTGATGTTAATACATTTCACTCTGTAATATGGACATTTGAGGACATCAGTGTGAATCCTTTCAGAAAGTTCATGTCCTAAGAAACTGCAGGCTCAGGAGGCCATGTAAATTCTGAAACTAGAAATTGTGGTTGAGGATATAGCTCACCAATAAGACCCCGAGATAGAGGGGTCTGCATGAGGGCAGTGGGGCCTCACAGGAAGCTGTCACAGTCACCCAGACTGGCCAGCTTCAACAGTGTAGCTGCTGTAGTGAGGAGAAACCCCCAGCCGTATGGCCTTAAGTTAAGCGACTCAGTGATTCCTGGTTTTGTGGCATCCAAGTGGATGGCGGTGCTGTTTTCTTGCTTAGTTTGTTTACTCTGGACTTAGGGTTGTGCTGTGTAGTCCAAGCTGGCTTCAAACTCGCAATCCTCCTGCCTCAGCTTCCTGAGTGTTGTGATTACAGGTGTGCCACACATAGCTGGTAGTGCCCTGTGGTAGTGCCTCTGAGAGGGGGATATCACTGCAAGGGGATGCTGGCTGGGGTAGAGGGGAGGCTGGCTGGGGTAGAGGGGAGGCTGAGATTTGGAGAGAGCCAGGGCTTCTAGAGGACCGTCTGAGAGGGGTTCTTTCATCCCTCAAGTGAAGTTCTCGGAGAGATGGATGAGCAAGGAAGCCTGGCACTCAGCAGAGTAATCATGGGGTTACTACATGTCAGTGTCCAGCAAGACATTTCTAAAGCCATACAGCCATAATAGACAGCAAGGGACTGGCCTAGGAGGAAGCTGAGGGCACCTCAATAGGTACATCCTAAGCCCAGAAAAGGAGATCTGTAATGGTTTGAAAAAAAAAAAAGACCCCTCCATAGGCCCATAGAGGGTGGCACTAGCAGGAGGTGTGGCCTTGTTGGAGGAAGTTTGCCACTGTGAAAGTGGGCTTTGAGATCTATGTTCAAACTAGGCTTAGTGTGGCAGTCTCTCCCTGCTACCTTCAGATCAAGATGTAGAACTCTCAACTCCTTCTTCATACTATGTGTTCCTGTGTGCCGCTGCTGTGCTTCTCACCATGATGACAATGGACTACACCTCTGAAACTGTAAGCCAGCCCCAATTAAATGTTTTCTTTTATAAGAGTTGTCATGGCCATGGCGTTTCTTCACAGCAATAGAAACCCTACCTAAGGAAGATCCAGAGGCAGACTAAAGAATGGCCTGTCATGGGGTTAAGGACAAAATCAGTATTCTAGAAGCTGAGGTGGAGGTCTTTCTAAAAAGCAAAAGTCACTATCTAAGTCAAATGCTCTTGAGTGATGTGGTCAGATACTGTTTTGTCTGTATAGAGTCTTTGAAAACAGATTTTTAATGGATTGACATTTTTTTTCCCTAGTGGTCAGCATAATGAGATTTGCAGGCCAAGCCCTGCCCAGCTTCCCTCCGTTACCACTTTTGGGCTTTGCTTCTTAAATGTACATAATATATTTTGATCCCATCCTCCAGCAAGCAGATTTTTAATGCTGACCTCTGTCTGGGGGGCCTGAGTGTAACATCGTCAGTGCAGTCTCCCTTGCTACTGCCTTCTGAGTTATCCCTCAGATTATTTTCCTAATGTAAACCATACATGCTATCAATGTATGGAAGTATTTGGCCATAGCTCGGGTTGTTAATCAGGGTGGATTCTTATAGATTTATTGAATGTGAGGATATAAAATCCTGTGAGGTTTCCAATGGGGTCTCTCTCCGATGAAGTCTTCCTTCCATGCTCTGCCAGGCCTGTCTTGTGCTCTGCCTTGCAAATACTCAGTGGTTAGCCACCAAACACAACAGTGGTTTGAATGACAATGACCCCCAGAGGCCTGAATTCCTGGTCCCCATTTGGTGGAACTGTTTGGGAAGGATTAGAAAGTGTGACCTTGTTGGAGAGGGGTAGGCTTTGGGGTTCAAAAGCTGATGCTATTTTCTAGTTAGTTCTCTCTGCCTTGTGCTTGTGGATCAATATGTGAGCTCTCAGCTACTTCTCCGGTGGCATGCCCGCTTCCTGCCATGCTCCCTGCCATGGTGGTCACAGACTTCAGCCCTCTGACTCTGCATTCCCCAATCAACTCTGTGTTCTATAAGTTTCCTTGGCCATGGTTTCTCTTCATAGCAACAGAAAAGTAACCAAGACCTTCACCTGTAGGAATTTGCTCATCCTCCTGTAAAACCTATTTAATGTTAAGAAACTATTCTTAATCATACTGATTACCTAGATTCCTCTGAATTGCCCCATTTTTTGTCCATATTTTCTACTAGCATGTTTTTTCTTTGATTGGGTTCGGTGACTGTTGATGTTTGAGAAGGGAAAGGCGGTCAGTAACAGTAGAGGGGGGGAGGCCAGCCTTCTGCTGTCAGGCATGGCTCATGGATTTTCTGCAGAGTGTACATTTGTGTGCTCACTTTAAAACTGTGTTCATAGGGTATTTATTTTCCACAGTGCCAGAGCTTGAAGCCAGAGATTTGTACATGTTAGACAATGGCTCCTCCACCAAGCCACACCCTAAGTCGTGCTTATGGTAAAGATTTTGTTTATGCCTTGAAGTTCTTAAGTTTATGTAATAAAACCCGACTGCTTGCCTTCTTCTCTTATTATTTTATTCTTTGCTTTTATACCATACTTAAAGTAGAGGTTTGGGGCAGGAGAGTTGGCTCAAAAGCTATGAGTACTTGTGGCTCTTCCAGAGGATCCAAGTTTGGTTCCCAACATCCACCTGGTGGCTTATGATCATCTGTAACTCCAGTTCTAAGGAATCCAACACTCTCTTCGAATCTCCCTGAGCAACAGGCACACACACACACGGTACACGTCTATACATGTAGGCAAAATACTCATACACATGAAACAGAAAATAGACGAATCTTTAAAAGGGAGGGGAAGTTCAGAAGCTGATTTGAAGGCCAGTTCTCCCATCACAGAGTTTACTTGGAGCACAGCTACAACTGCCCACTTGCGTCTCATCCGTGGCTGCCGTCACACAGTTGAATCTGTAGCTGAAACCATATGACTGACAAAGAGGAGACTATTTACTCATCTCTTGACCTTCATAGGAAACGCCAATCAAGTACAAAGCATTTCTTCATCTTGAAGTACCAAATAGCTTGCGCTTTCTTCTAGGTCTCTGTGACCTTCTTTAAATAAATCAAATATGCGATGCTGCCGGAGTTCATTTTAGTATAAAGTAGTAAATGAAAATCTGTCTCTATTTTCTTCCGCAAGAGTTATCCATTCCCCAGCATCCCCTGCTTTTCCTCAGGATTATGACACCGCTTTTGTGTCCCAGGGCCTCCTCTGCAAACATGGGAACCTGCCAAGCTCATTATTCAAGCCCCGGAGTTCTACATTGCGGCATGATGCTTGATTTGTGTGCTCTTTAAAACCAGTTAATAATACAGGTCAGTTCTTTCAGTGCTGGAACTCGAACCCAGGGCTTTGGACATGCTAGGCAAGGGTTCTAGGCTTCTACCACTCAGCCACATCCCAAGTCATGGTTATGGCGGAGTTTGTCTTAATGATTTGGAATTTTGATTCTTATGTTGCAAATCTGTGAATGCTTGCCTTGTTCCCTCATTATCTCACCCTTTGCTTTTAGTCCCTTTAAACAGGGCTCAGAGAATCTGCTTGATGGACACATTAGTCCTTCTCCTGTCGTCTCTGTCAAAGCGCTCTTGGTTCTTGTTGAGCATTCATATAATCATTAGAACTCTTTGGTAAACTTTCTCTCCAAACGTCAAACATTTGAAGCTATCTATTGGTGCTATAATAACCAATAAATTTAATTTGGATCAAACTCCCATGTTTGCCATGGTCAGGTTTTCTAAATAGGTCTAGGGGTGGGGTAAGGGAAAAAACATGACTACTTCTCTCTTGGAAACACTAGGTGTTTGTTAGGAATTCCGGAGAGAGGGTCTTCTTTTTCTCTCTTTTTCTTTTCTTTCTTTTTTCGTAGAAATATCATTTTTCTTCCTGAAAGGAGAACTTTCAGACTTTGTATATTAATGTCACATCAAGCTCCCTTGTCTCCATCTTGTTTTTTTTTATTTTTATTTATTTATTTTTTTATTTTTTGCAGATTCTCCCAGGGTTTTCTATGTAGAAAAAATATTCTTTGCCAGTAAGGTCTGATCACCTTGTTTAATCAGGAGACAGTCTGCCCAGTCTATATTCTTTGGTTTTTTTTTTCTCCTCAGACTTCTGTTCCTCCTGCTTATGTATATGGTAAATATATTGACTTTCATATATTTGAATTAATAAGGATATTCATACATATTTAGGAACATGTGGTGTTGAGACTTGTGAATATCCTCTACTGACTGTGTCCTCCCCAGAATCTAATCTGGCTGTCCTTGGAGTGAATGACAGACACCTTTCTCTTCTGGTTGACTTTGTCTCTTAGTGTGGGGTATATTTCTCTCTCTCTCTCTCTCCTCCTTACCCCCCCTTGTGTGTGTGAATGTGTTTATTTATGTGTATATGTGTGTTGTCTCTTAGAATGGGTTATTTTTCTCTCTGTTCCCTTCTCTCTACCCCCATCCTGTGTGTGTGTGTATGTGTGTGTGTGTGTGTTGTGTGTGTGTGTGTTGTGTGTGTGTGTGTGTGTGTGTGTGAGAGAGAGAGAGAGAGAGAGAGAGACAGAGAGAGAGAGAGATATGCATGTGCACGGCTCATATAAATGAGCCAAGCTCTCTTTGTCTCTTTTTTATTTTGAGACGGGAGTTGCTTAATTGCTTCATCTGGCCTTGAACTCACTGATGCCCAGGCTGGCCTTGAACTTGCAGTCCCCTTTCCTCAGCCTCTCTAATAGCTGAGACTATAGAGACTGAACCACCAGGACTGTCCTATGTAAGTCCCTCCCTCCCTCCCTTGTCTGTCTCTCCCCCTTCCTCCTTTCCCTTCCATCCCCACTCCTTACTTCTTTCATAGCTACTGTTGACTTCTAAATTATAGCAGAATACGCCTCCAAGTTGGTTTCCCATTAGTTCAGCATCCTCCCATCCTGATTTTCTAAGAACCAGCTGTGAGTGATCCTCTTCATGCAGGAAGCAAGCACGGACCGACTGCTTTCATATGCTAAGCACCGTGACACCAGCACCCGGAGACCTTCCTGGGTGCACCCGATTTCTGACACTGAAGTCAAGACTCTAAATTTATCTTGTTGCGTTCTGAGCCCATTATCCACCTGCTCAGATAATTTCAGACTGAATGATCAATTAAGACTTCCGTGTCACCAGTGACAAAAGCTCAACTCAACAGAGGCAGAATGGGCGCACGTCACCAAAAAGCGCACGGAGATCACAATTTTGGGCCACGTGGAGACGGGATTACCAAACCCTGTCATTGAAGATGAGCCCAGCAGCCTGCGAAGTATAGATTCTGTCCAATCAGCTATCATACTATCCTGGGCTCAGCAAATCCCAGAATGGAATCTCATTGGCTAAGGTGGTCTTTGGGTCAATCAAGTGGCTAGACTAAAAGCCTATAAGGGTTTCGGTGGTGGGTGGAGTCAACAGCCTCCTTAGGGTCATTGCCTGCATGAGGCACTGGGCCAACATAGGCCCAAAGCAACAGGGCCATCTGATCATGGATGGAAATCTCCAAAACCAGGGGCCCAAACGAACGTTTTCTCCCTTCAACCTGATTGTCTAAAGTATTTCATCATGGCAATGTGGTTAGGCAATGCTGTGATTGTCCCTGTCTAAGCCATATGCCTAACCGAAGCATCCATTTTTCCTGTACTGGACTAACACCAGGGCTCTGGTATGTCTAAGCCAAGAAAATGAGATGCTGTGTCTGGAAGCAAGGAAGGGACGTGGATGCCGAGTAGGCTACAGCGGTGTATTGTGTTAGTTGCTTTCCTCACTGCTGCATCAGAGTACCTGACAGATGCACCTTAAGGGCTCGAGGACTTAGTGTGACTCACAGTCAATGCTGGTGGGGAAGGCCAGGTGACCGGAGCTGCTCAGTCTGTGGCAGTGGCAGTGTATGGCCTGCAACTGGCAGCTGGTGTATGGAGAAGACAGCAAGAGGGTCTACTTTGAAAAGACCCTTCCTACTTTGAAAAGACCCTTCCTTCCCTGCCAAAGCTCAGGCGTGTTCCCTCTGGGGGTTCAACATGCTGACAGCAGCAGGACAGAAGAACTCTCTGGCTGTCACCAAACTGGCCCTGCCGCATTGGTGGTGAGTGAGCGGTGAGCTGTGCCAGCCTCTGGAGCTAAGCATCCAGCCGAGTCACCTTGAACAGAATAAAGCACCCACATGCTTTCCTGTGGATGGAGGTGTTGTAGAGAACCTTGTCAGGAACAGACACCGAGGGAAAGGAAGCCAGCAGGCTACGCATGAGCAGTGCCATCTGCGTGTTTTCCAGAGGAGAGGACGCTGTGACCAGCACCTCTGAAGATGTCCATCCTGTTGCTAGGCACAGGCTCACTGGAGAAAGGAGCCTTCTGCCTTTCCTGGCTCTGTGCCACTTCCACGAAGGTGCTCATGGACCTCCCTGCAACCTTCTGATTATGATTTGTTCCCCTGGCCGGCTCTGCCCACACAGAGTGGGTTGAGTGTGCTTAGATGAGTTCCTGTGCACAAGGTCGTTCCCATCCTTCTGTGATGCTGGCCTTGCGCTTTGGTGTAGCCTCTCATCCCGGGTGGTAGGAGGCTGTTCATGGGGAGAGAAGTCACTTTCCGTGATCTGACAAACCATAGTCTGTTACCAAGGTAATGTCTCGGGTCCTTGGGGAGACTGAGCCAATGAAATTTCCTTGGTACTGTTTCCGACTCAAATCACTGTGACCCCCCCCAGCCAGCACCTGCTCCCAGGTGTTAGCCAGGACACATGTGTGAGGCTTGTCACATGTCCACAGAGACCAGGTATTTCCTGTGTTGACATTCCATTACCATGATAAAATATCTTAGACAGTCAGGTTGAAAGGAGAAAATGTTCATTTTGGCCCCTGAGTTTCAGAGATTTCCATCCATGGTCAGTGGGCCCTGCTGCTTTGGGCCTCTGTTGGCCCCGTACCTCATGCTGAGCATGACCCGTAGAGGAGGCTGCTGTCTCCACCTACCACCAAGCCCCTCATAGTCTTTTAAAATGAGAAAAATCTTAAGGCTTTCTTTCAACTACCCATCACAAACAGCCCCATGGAGAATGGCTAGGGTTTGGAAAACAGAAGAATATTCTAGATTCCTCTTAGAGTATCCACCATCATCACTACCATCCTACTTATATGTGTCAGCAGAGCTGGGCCCCGCCTGTCCTCTGTCTAGCTAACACAGGTGCATCTAGAGCCATGGTGAGGACTGAGAAAGGACGTAGAAGAAAAAAATGGCTGAGGAGGGAGGGAGGGGAAATGCCCCTTCCCACAGACCCAGAAACAGCGAGATCAAACTCCACACCCTGATGGACAGTACTCAGGCTTTTTGGCTGAGGTACTGTAAGTGCCCTGGACCCCATGAAGGTAGTCATGGCAGTCCTGCAGGTGAGTCACCACTTGGTGTAAGCAGCTCCTCCCCTAACTCTGTTTCTTGGTGCTCAACGACTCCTTGAGCAGTTATTGTGGTATGGTTTGATTTGGCATGTCTCCCAAGGCTCATATGCTAAAGGCTTAGTACTTGATATAGTTTAGAGGTGGGACTTTTGGGAAGTAGCTGGATCACGAGGGTTCTGATCTCACTGACAGAATAATTTATAGGTGGGTTCATAGTTGAATGGACTTCTCAGAAGCAGTGGAGAGTGTAAGAGGCAAAGTCTTGTTGGCAGGAGTAGGCCATTGTGGGGGGTGAGCTTTTAAAGGATCTTTCTTGACCCTCTGTGCTCTCACACAAGCTCATCTGTCCTTCCCTCTCAATGCTTTCTGGCAGCCATGAGGTAAGCAGGTTGGCCCTACCACACCGGTCTGCCATGATGTTTTGCCTCACCAAAGGCCCAGACACAATGGAAGCAGCCAAACATGGAACCATGAGTCAAGGTCAATCTTTGCTCCTTTGTTAAAAAAGATTATTACATTCATGTTTAGTGTATGTGTATGTGCGCACGCGCAAAAGCATGTGCATGTGTGTTCACACATGTAGAGAGGCCAGGAAGCAACTACAGGAATTGATTTTCTTCCTCTACCATGTGAGTTCCAGGTTCTCAGGCTTGGCAAAAGCCACCCTTTACACACTGAGCCATCTTGCTAGCCCCTTTCTTCTTTAGTTTATTCCTCTGGTATTTTTTTCATAGCAATGGAATGCTGATTCACACATCTTGCTTTGGCTATTGTGCTCTGGACTCAGCTAGGATGACTTGACTTCTTCTTCCATGTGGTTTTCATTTATCATGGTGCTCTTAGGGTTCTAAGAAGGCAAATCCTGGTGCACAAGTGTCTACCCAGCCTTTGTCTATATCATGCCTGCTGATGTCATCGGCAGAATGGGTCACATGGCCAAGCTCAGCACCAATATGGAGGAGTCTACATATTTCACATGTGCTGAAAGGCATCATTCACAGGTGGCCACCACTGTAATAATTCTCCATTCATCCTAGACTTTAAAAGATCTTATTAGGGTATATTTGTTATACAGAATGATGGGCTTCATAATGGCATTTTTATTCAAATGTGTCATGTACTCTGGTCATATTCTTGCTCTGTTCCCTTCTTCTGCCCCTTCCACCCTCTTCCCAAATAGTTACCCTTATATTTTCATATCATAAGCATATGTATACATGTGTGTATATATATATACACACACACACACGTGAGAGAAAACATGAAGTATTTGTTTTTCTGGATCTGGTTTGTTTTACTTAACATGATATCTCTAATTCAGCATTTTCTTGAAAACACTATAACTTTCTTCTGTTTTAAATGTTTAAACTATTTTAAAGTTTATTTATTCATCTACTATTTGTGTGTATGTATGTGTGAAGTTAGAGACAGTTGTGAGCCACCGTGCGCATGCTGGAAACTGATCTCAGATCCCCCGAAAGAGCAGCAAGCGTTCTTAGCTGCCCAGTTATCTCCCCAGCCTTCATTCATCTCACGGCTGAGGAATCTCCACTGCATTTTTCTGACACACTTTCTCAGTTGGTTCCCTTGACGGACATCTAGGCTGAGTCTAAGTACACTGGCGGCTTTTCTTCAGACTGGAATCCTCCTGGCAGTCAAGGTGGCCGAACAGCGTGCTCTGCCACGGATGCCTTTGAAGGTCTGGGATCTCCCGGGTGATCTGAACGCCATGATCCCAAGTCGGGAATGATTGGCACATCGTCTAAAACCGTGCGGCAGTCAGGACTCGGCCCTGAACAGGGCCGCGTGCTTATTTGATTTTCTTGCTTATTAGTTGCAGAGCAGGGTAGTGACTTACGGTACTGAGATAGAGATTTATTATACTGAACATGCAATATCTGGGGTCAAAGGCTGGGTCAGCATGAAACAGACAGGACCAAGCAGTAATCCACAGCCAGATGGGAAGGGTTATTAGTTCACAGATGTCATTTGCGTGGTAATCAAAACAGCTTTCAAGGAACGGATGACAGAAAGTGAACACAGAAGGACCTGCAGCAAGGGCGAGCAACACCACACATGGTGGCCTGTCCGGCCAAAACCATGGAATTGTGAGGATCTAAGTTTTAATATCTATTCTGTGGCCTTGGGCAAATTTTACCTCACCTCTTGGATTCAAGATTCCTTTGCTCGCCAGAGAGAAATGCTGGGGAACTGTAAACGCGGAGAGTCAAAGGCTGGATAGCAAGTATAGCCAAGGTAGATACGGCTGCTCTTTGATGCTGGCCCCTGCCACTCGAGGCTGGAAGCCAAGTTAGCATCTCTCCTCCTCCTTTGCTGTTCACCTCCTCGCTGTAGCTACTCTATCTATTGCTCTCAGCTACCTGCCAGTCATTCATGTTGAGAGGACTCTCGTGGTAGTCAGTTTCATGTTAGCGTCAAAGAGGAAGCTTTTTGTTTTGTTTTGTAGCAGTTTACATTGTAAACATGAAAGAAATGAAAGGATTTGACCCCCCAACCCCCTCCCCCCCAATATGTCACTTAAAATGTGCTTGCCTTGGCATCCTTCCAGACTCCAAAGTGAAAAGAAGTAAGCCTTAGCTTACTTCTGGCTGATGCTATAGACCTCTTCCGAGCTGTTTGGGGCTGTTTGGGTTGGCTTGGCCAGCGGTGTGGATGTTTAAAACCTATCCTAATTAGAAAAGTTCTTCGGTAGGCCCCTAATTAGCATCTCTAAATTGCTCTCTTGAACCTTTTGTTGCCAATGCTATCTGCTTTCTTATTATTTTAAGAGCCCTCAACCCTGGACGGTTCTATAAGAGTTCCTCCCAAGTCGCTTGGCACCTAGTGTTCTGACGAGGGGCGTGCCTGGATGGGCCCGAGTCTGCAGTCACTCTTTCCGGCTCACAGCTCCCTTCTCCACTTGCTACCCACGCTACTGAAAGTAGCTTGTTTTCCAGCAAGCCTGAAATGAGAGGTTCCTTCTGATTTAATCAGAGCCTTAGCGAAGCTCTTCCATCTCTCTGGAGGAATCCTCTAGAGCCGAAGGACTGCCTAGGGGCGGGGCCTGGCAAAGGGGAGGAGCCCTCTCCCAGAGGACCACAGCTGGCGCCTTGCCAGACAGCCTTGGGCCTCTTCCTGCCCTGAGTCAGACCCTGATGGCCTGCAGGTGTTTTGTGGCCTATGCTACGCTGGGTCTGCTGGGTCAGTTGTCTCCTTCCCTGTAACCTAGCTTAAAGGCCTCAGAGACAGCAGGCAGGACATACTGTCCCTTCACACCAGCCCGCTCAGGCTGGAGGAACCAATGTTGTCCACACGGGGAGAGACTAGGACTTTAGTGTTTGTCCCCACTAAAGCCAGGATCCATTTGGTTCTTCCAAAGTGTCATTCAACTAGAAGGTAACTACCCAGGTAAGAGAAGTTGAAGGTGACAGAGAAGCTGATGAGTGACAGTAGGGGTATGTGATAGCATTGGGCACTGAAAGAACAGACAAGGGGAGAAGAGCTGGGGAGAGGGAGTAGCTGGGGGAGAGGGAATAGCTGGGGAGAGGGAGTAACTTGAGAATGGCTAAGTGTGAACTAAGGTGGCGGAAGAAAGCCTGGTAGAGAGGCTTACTCTGTTTTGTGTACTGGCCTCCTTTTGTAGGGTTGACTGCTGGGTCAAAGTTGGTGCCCAGGACCCAGTCTGCTACCTACCTATAGTGTACAGCTCTCCTGGCCCAGGCTGCATTGTGGCTGTGGAGAGTGGATGTGTGGAGAGTGGAGTGCTGGGGTGAGGCTCTCACCTTGGGGAAGGTGCTCTGAAGACCTGGCACCACCTCCAGTTCAGTCCTCAACATTCCCTTGACCCCTCCCTCCTTCCCTCTCCCTATTTATTTATTCATTTATTTATTTTTGAGACAGGGGTCATTATACAGCCTGGCTGTCCTGGAACTCGCTTTGTAGACCAGTTTGTCCTTGAACTCACAGAGATCCTCCTGCCTCTGCCTCTTGAGCGCTGGGATTAAAGACTGCAGTGCCACATCTGCCCCCATTTTATCTATCTGTCTGTCTATCTATCTCTATCTATCTATCTATCTATCTATCTATCTATCTATCTATCTATGATAAGATACTATCACAGACTGCCCTTGAACTCTCTATGAAGAGGAGGATGACCTTCAATTTCTGATCTTCCTGTTTCCACCGGGATTTATAGGTGTGCACCACTGTGTCTGAATTTTGTAGTGAATTCATGATACCTGGTGAGCACTCTGCCTCTGAGCTTCTTCCCAGACCTGGGTACCAGTGTCTATTGTGTGTTCCAGGGTCAGGCACTTCACTGCACATACACACCAGCCCACTGGTGCTCTCAGCAACTCTCTAAACCCCACTGATGGCTCCACTTTCCAGATGGACAGACTAAGGCTGGGAGACACCTGCTGTTGGAATCTGTGTGCTAAGTCTAATACTGCAGCTCTGGTCACACATGCATGGGACATTCCTCTCTCTTTAAAGCCCAGCGTCCCTCCTCTCCAGGTCACTGCACTTGACAAGCTCTAGACTAGTAAGGGCTCAGCATGAACCTCTTGCCTAAGTAAGGAGCCTGAGGAACAAGCCCATTCCTGACTCCCATATGCCCAGAGGTGCAGTCATCTGGCCCTACTGGTCTGACCCCACTGACCCAGATCCATCCCCAGGGAGACCTGTCACATAAAGTCACAGTTTCTGGCCAGGCTTCCCTCAGACCTCATTTGCATGGAGATGTTTTAGTCTTGGGTGACTTTCCATCACCAGCAGCCGAGAGATGGCAATCTCCCTTTTGTCTGACACTGTCCTTCTGAACATCTCAAGATGAATGCCATGTCAAAGGTCACTTTCAGCTGATGTTTTCAAAATCATCTTCAGTCAGTCTTTGTGGTACCCAACTGTAATTCCAGCCCTGGGGAGTTTATGGCAGAGGGATCACAAATTGGAGGCCAGCCTGGGCTGCTGAACCCCATCATCTCCTGCCGGGATGTAGCTCAACTGGTAGAACAATTGCCCAGTGTGCATGAACCTTGGATTCCATCCTCAAGACAACATAAACCTGGTGTAATGGTTCAGACCTGTAGTCTCAACACTGGGCAAGCTGAGGCAGGAAGATCAGAAGTTCAGAGTTATCCTTGGTCACATGGGTAGCCTGGGTTACATGAGACCCAGTCTCAAACAAAACAAAATATCATTCTTCTGACACCAGGTTCTGGGAATCATTGTATAAGAATAATCCCAGGCCTTAGAAAAACATGTTAATTCAGAACGGATTTGTTTGTGGATCCCAAAGAGCCCACCCACTCCTTATTTCACCAGCTAAACCATCCACTTCAGGAAGCTAACAACTGGCAAAACTGTTTTAACTAAGGGAGTCTTAAGGTTAAGCACTGATTAATGGGAAGGGGGTTGGACCGGATGTAAACAGAGCGAGTAGGTAGGTTTGGGGACGAGCCACATGCACCCTCCTTGCCTCTGCAGCTGAAAATACATCCTTAAAACCCACACAACTCTGTAGATGCCTTAAAGTTCCATTTTTGGCAAGTATATTCTGGTCTTGGTGTGCTCCAGCGAGTCTGTAGCTTCTGAGTCATGGCACTGGGTGGCTGATCATGGCCTTGACCGGGGTATCCTCAGGATATAGCCAACAGGAGCTAGCATCCCCAGGGGGTTTGAGTCTATCAGTCTTTGGGTGGATTTGGCTAAGGCACCTGCTAAGGCATCTGGGCACTGTCTGTGTCAGCTGGAAGCCTGGGTGCTGTAACAGACATTGTCTTTCTGTCAATTCTGGAGGCTAAATGTTCACAGTCAGGGTCTCAGGCAATTTCTGGGGAAGCCTCTTCTCTTGCCTTATCACTTACTTGTGGCGTGTTTGCATGACCAGGAGAGAGAGTTTCTGGCATCTCTTCCACCAGAGATGATAATCCCATTTTAGGGGGTCCTGCCCTCATGGTCTCATCCAAACCTAACACTTTGTGAAGACCTTTCTCTGAATACCATCATAGTGGGGGCTAGGGTCCTAATATGGGATTTTGGGAGAGACAGGTCTCAGCAAGCATGCTGCTGGACTAAACGCTGGCTTCTTTGATGACCTCTGGCTAGGGTTCCCTACAATGTTGAATAAGCTGGAAGACTCTTCAAGGCGGGGAATGACACCAGGTGGTCCTGTGTGGATGAACATTCTCGCTTCTTTCTCCCACCAGGCCATCACCCTAATAACCCACCCTTCTCTCGCCTCTCTGCAATTCTTTGTAGCTCTGTTGCTGCTCCCTGCTCTTATGGCATAGGTTGGAGTGGTGGCGGTGGGGCATGGTTAAGAGCATTGGACCAGGGTTCAAGCCTAAGTTCTACTAATTGACTGTTGTGTGACTTGGGGCGAGTCACTTGATCTCCCTGGACCCTAGCCTCCTCTTTGTAGGAATAATCAGAGCTATTGGAGGATGGTGGCCCGTGCCCGTGTCTCTTCTGTCCAGCTGCAGGCTGAAGTCTATTGCTATTTGAGATAGTCCTGACCTGGGTAGATGCTAAAAGAAGGTTTGACAATGCCCACTGATGAGGGTGGGGACAGGCCCATAACTGAGTGTCTCCAGCGCAAGGCCTCATTCAGAGCCAGGGTTAACTGCCTAGCTGGGGAGTTTGCTTGGAAGAAGGCCAGCTTGGCTCTGATGAGACCCATACTTCTGGGATTAACTCCCCATTCCCACCAGTCACTGCCCACCCAACAACCAGGACAGTGGCCTCTGGCCTCCTTCTGTCTTGTACTCACGCCCCCCCCTCCATCCCTCTGGGTCTCGTACTGGATCCTGGGAAGCCAATACCAGCTCTACTGAGCCCAGGACTCCTGCAGGGAAGCTGAAATCCGGTCCATGCTGCAACAGAGCCCCACCTTGGCTGCCTCCCTCTCCTGGCCCCATCAGGACCACATGGGCTCGGCTAGCAGCCTGAGAGAACCCAGAAAAGTTATATGAGGAGCGAAAAATGGATATCAGGTGACCACTAACCCTCAGCCAGTCCCCACACAGATGAATGGGAGATAAGAGGAACTGGGTAGGACACAGTGAGAAGGAGGAGGCAGATGGTAATCCTGGGATGCTGCAGGAGAGAGCGGGGCACAGAGAGACTCAAAGACCTACCGGGGCTTCTCGCTCAAGTTGGATTTGGGCCTAAAGAGTACCAAGTCTGTGCTCATAACTGCAGTGCAGCCCAGTACCCTGCAGAGAGTGGAAGGACACACTGACAGCCAGCACAGTGAACGGACCTGGTGCCAGGAGGCACAGGGAAGAGCCCACAAGGCTGGGGGCATGAAATACAGAAGATTCTAGCACCTTTGTGCAGAAGATTCTAGCACAATGGATGACCCTGACCGTCCTTAGATATCATGAAGGTTTCTTCTGGGTCCAGGCAAGATTAAATAAACTTCAGAAATGACCAATCTGATAAAGTGGGGCTGGGAGGGGTTGACTGGCTGGGGCCAGGCCAGGGCTATGTCTGCCTTCAGAGTGGAGAGCTCAGGGTCTCTTCCTCTGCTTCCATCCCAGGCAGCCTGAGTGGCGGCCCCACTGCTATTCGCCCAGGTCCTGCCATCCGTCCCTATGGCCGCAGACATGCTGATTCTCAGAGGGTCAGGAGACAAGCAGGGGCCTTCTGGTCTCTGAGAGGAGCGAGCTTCAGTGTGGACAGATCTAAGGGCTTTCACTGGTACCCTGGGGCTTGGTGCAGAGGGCCTTGCTGTGCTCTGCCAGCTCAGGACATGGTGACCCTCACTCAGAGGCACACTGCCCAGCAATCAGCTTGTTCTCTGATGCTAGCTGCTTCTCTGCACTTACACCTCAGGAAGGCAAAGGTGTGCAGAGGGGGTGTTTCCAGCAGTGGCGTGTGTGGGGGAGGGGGTGGGGGAATGGTTAGATCACTTTGTCTGACCACAGAGACCTGGCACCTCTGACTTCCCCTCCTGTCTGCAAAGCGTGAACTTGGTGGTCACGCTATCTCCTTCTGATGTTCCTGTCACAGGTTAAACTCCTCTGTGACTGTGAGCAGAGATGAGTCCTCGCCACTAGAGTGGAGGAGGACTAGGATTTCCCGTAATTCTGTTCTCTCCTTTATCCTTGGCTACACCCTTGCCCCTTTGACTCTAGGGTGACAACAGAAAGAACAAGGACCTTTGCTGGCTTGCATCTTGGCACCTCTCACATCAACTTTGCCTCCCTGGACCTCAGCTTTTTTGTGGTGATAGTGATGGTATCAGTTATAGCCATTTTGATGAAACCATGACTTCATAAGCCTGCTTGAAGCAGCGACTCGCCTACAGCAAGAGAGAAGGGATGAGGATCCACTATTAAACAAATGCATAACAAACCAACAGTCCTGCTGTCAGCTATTTCCATAATTTATATCCATATGCAAACTTATCTGCATTTTTCATGGTAACTCTAGTCCAAATGCTTATCAGCTGGTGGATGTGGTATATACAATAGACATACAATGGAATATTATTCTACCGTGCAAATAATGAAGTATTGACACATGCTACAGTGAGTCTGAGCCTGGCTTAGTGACAGAAGTGACATGAAAGATCACTTAGTAAATGATTATATTTTAATTTATGTATTTCAAGACTATGAAAATCAGAAAATAAATTAGCAGTGACTTAGGGAGCAGGGAGAGGAAGAGAAGGAGCAGTGGTTAGTTAGACAGTCCACAGTACACAAGCCCAGAGAGGGGAAGCACTGTCCCAAGTCACCCAGTGTTTAACAGGCAGAGAGTCACCCCACTGCAAGAGCTGGAAAGTTGTACTTTGGGTATGGCCAAGGGGACCATGAGACCTCCTCAGTCTAGAAAGATCGTTAGTCCCCCCTTCTCAGGGTTGTCCTGGCTGGCCTGAAATGGGGAGAGTGAACCAGTGAACCTACAGAGAGCTGGGTTTTGAGTTGCCGACCAGAAGTGGGCATGTCCTGATAGCATATCTGACCCAGTTTGAGGGTTTCTGTCAGCCTGCAGAAATCGATTTGCAGAAAGATGGTTTCCACTTAATTAGTATGGCCCACTTCCGGCTGAGAAGACTCCGTTAAATGGGCTAGGTCACCTGGCAATCGTACCAGTGGCCTCAGCTCCTGTCCCCAAGGACTGTCTGCCTCTTGGGCTCTGTCCCCTTAGTGGATCGCTATTCAGAATGGCTTGAGTTTCCACTGTGAAGCAGGAGGCCAACTTTACCTGCTTCCCAGCCCAAGAAATTCAGGGTGGAGCAAGGCAAGCATGAGACGGCCCTGGGCTGTGAGGGACCCACCTGCAAGGCTCCACCAAAGTGTGCACGGCCTCAGCACAGAGCCTGGCACGGACTGAACCCACACCTTGTCCGTGTGTCACCATGCATTCCTAATGCAGCTTCACAGCTGTGGTCACTCACCGGCAGGTCCCAGACTGCAAGTGACAGAGCAGGCTTTGACCTTCGGGGCTCCTGGCTGCTGGCACAATTGTGAGGGTGCCATATCTTGCCTGGTTTTCAGAAGCCTGTAAGGTTTGCTTCTTGCTCCTGGTTTTCAAAGGAAGGTGATTACAGGTCGTGCCCCCTCCACCATTGTACAGAGGGGTCCCTCAAGTCTGAATGTGCCATCCTTTCATCAAAGTGCACATGTGTGGGCCCCACCATTTGCTTGCAGGGCCCTTAGAACTGGGGTCCTGAGACATTCTCGGGAGGGGTGAATGGAATGCCACAGAAGGTGTCTTGGCCTTAGTGAGTGAGTGGCTCCTGCAGGTCTACCAACTTTTTCTCACTATGGAAGTGGAGGGTCTGAGGAGGGACCTCCTGGGTCCAAAGTGCAGTGTCTCCGATTTTCTCGGAGATGAAACTTATACTTTTTGGTTTTGTTTTTTGTGTTTTTTGTGGTGTGTGTGTGTGTGTGTGTGTGTGTGTGTGTGTGTGTTGTTTTTTTGAGACAGGGTTTCACTATTTAGACCTATCTAGCCTGGAACTCTATGTAGACCAGGCTGGCCTGGAACTCATAAACATCCACCTGCCTCTGCCTCCTGATTGCTGGGATAAAAGGTATGCGCTACCGCGTCCTGGCTCTGCACTTGTTTTTTAAGAAATGTCTAGTCAGTTCAAAGTGATGTTTCTAAAGGGCACAGTACTTGGCTCCTCTGCCTTTCTCAGCCATGAACGTGTAGATACATGGCTGATGAGGCTGAGGGAGGGTGTGGCCCTGGGGGATGGGCTGGTTAAAAATCTACCCCTGTACTAAAGACCAGCTTCCTGTGGGTCCAGCCAGGAATCGCCACGGTACATGGTTCAGAGCCTGGGCTCTGGAACGAGACCATTTGAGCTCCAATCCCAGCTCCACCTGGTGACCTCAGAAAGATCGTTCTGGCCTCAGTTTCCCTGTTTTGGGAAGGGGTCTACCGGAACTCAGGGAGGCTCTGCTCTAGAGTAATTTTTGACAGAGAGACAGCTTCCAAGTCATGTCACCATCTGTCATCAGTTGGCATCTCCCTCCAAAACTGGGCCTGCGCCTGCCACACTGTGACTGATCTCACTCAGGACCGTGGTTGTCTCTGTCCTTGGCATGTAGGATTGTGGTTGGGTACCCAGGTGTTTGTTTGAGTCCCTATTTCTCACCACTGTGACAGCTTTCCTGTTAACTGGGGGAACGCAGCACCAACTGTACTTACCCAGACACCCGAAGTTTCAATTTCCTCACATCCTCACCAGCACTTGCGATTGATTAGTCTCCCCCAACCCTTCCCTCTAGGGTCTCACGTAGCCCAGGCTGGCCTCAAACCTACTGTAGACCTAATGAGCTTGAACTGCTGGTCCTCCTGCCTCTTTCTCCTCAGCGCTGGGATTGTGTGCATATGGTACCATGCTTGGCTTGTCGCCTTAAAAGGATTACTATAACCATCCTGTGGGTGTACAGACAGAGTCACTTTTGCTGGTCACCCGTAGGGCAGCTGATAGCCTGTAACTAACTGAGAGGTGCCTGGGGACTGGGACAAGCTCTGTGGCAGAGCACCTGCCCAGCATTCAGGAGGCTCGGAGTTTGATCCCCAGCATGACATTAAAGACAAAAAAGACCAAATGGCGAAGAGATTGACACCTGTTAGAGCAGACCCCTCTGAGGAAGTGACATATGAGTGATGTGAGCGCCTGCAGAAAGAGAAGGGTCCAGACTTGAAGTTAAATAGGGCATGTTAGGGCCTGGGGCAGAGAGAGTCCCTGGTGATTCGCTGCTGGGAGGCACGACTCTAGCAGGCAGGGAGCTACAAGGGAACCTAGGATATATAGATGCCAGACCAATTTCTTTGTTGCCTCTACAGCTCTGAGGGGCAGCCAGGCTGGGACAGCGTGGCTTCTCTCAGGATCTTGCCGCATCTCAGACTTGAGAGCTGGGGTTAGAGAGTAGGTCAGGGCCAGTTGTCTCAGAGAGCCCAGGACACAGTGTGACTCTGATGTTGCTCTTGTCTACCCTAAGGTGATCTCTGAGGCCCGAAATCGTTATCTTTGGAGCCTCCTCTTCCCAGGCCAGGCCTGGTGTCCCTCTTCAACGCAGAGTTTAGCCTCAGGGCATGAAGTTCACATCTAGTGTCCTGGCTGGCCTCTTGGCTCTAAGAGAACAAGGTGTTCTACCGCAGTGCCCTGGTCCTAGGACATGAGTGCACTTGGCCCGGGGCACAGGAAGAAAACTGACCCCACTCCTGAGTTACATAAGGTGTCTCTGGAACTTGTCTCATTTTGAGCTAAAATGGGGAAAGGACACCCAAATGGGCAGGCAGGTGGAACTGGAAAGGAAGGCAGAACCTTTGGGTCACTTCTGGGTCAGTCTGCATCCTGAGTGTTGGTTGATTCATTCAGCAAATCCTGCTGGCATCTGTTCTGCGTCCAGCCTGCTGGTGGGTTCATGAGCAGCTATCCACTGAGTGTTGACAGGAAGGAAGAGGGGAAGGGAGGAAAGGAAGGAAGAGGGAAGGGAAGGAGGACAGGAAGGAAAGAGGGAGCAAGGGAACCGGGAAGGAGGGGAGGGATGGAAGAAAGGGGGACAGATGAAGGCCAGAGAGGTCTTACCCAGTCTGTAAGTTGTGCCCAAAGTCAAATGTCCATCTGGCTCAGCTCTGGTCAATAGAAAAGCAGCATTGGCCTCATATGGAACTTTAAAGTTGGCCTTAGCCAGGCTGTGGGGGAGAGGGAACTGGTGCACAAAGCCAGAGAATGACTGTAAACGACACACGCTACACTGATTTATTTCTGTAGCAAATCTTCAAAGTCCCGCACAGGCTTAATCCCCCAGCCCATCCCTGTGGGATCATGTTTAGCACACTGTGGCCCCACAGGGTCATGGCAATGCTGTGGAGGGTGACAGGTGCCGGATGCGCCGGACCCTGCCGGCTGAGGGTGCAAGGTCAGGATCAAGGAATATTTATTGTGTGAGGTGTGCGTGAGTGCGTTCATTTACTCATTCGCTTGCCTAATGTCCAGCGGATGTGGTTTGAATGGCTGCTGCACTGAGAGGGGAAGGGTCCTCCTGGGTGAAGAGGAGGAGGGTCCCTCAGAGGGGACTGTTCAATGCAGAGGCAGGGCCATTGTCCTCAGACTTGATGGCATGAGATCACCAAGGGCTTCACCTTGAGTGTAGCCCCACCTCAAGAGCTCCTGGCTCATGCTTTGGAGTGGGACCATAGGGTTTGTATTTCTAACAAATTCCCAAATGCTGATGCTGCTGCTGCTGGTGGTGGTGGTGGTGGTGGTAGTGGTGGTGGTGGTCCAATGACCCCGTTTTAAGAACTAACAGGTTAGGGCCTGGAGAGATGCCTCAGCCATTAAGAGCACTTACTGTCCCTGAAGAGGACCCAGGTTCAAGTCGTAGCACACATTGGGGCTAATGCTGTCTGTAACCCCAGTTTTAGGGATCCAGTGCCATCTTCTGGCCTCCTCGAGCACCAGGCACACACATGGTACACACGTATGCAGGCAAAACTCCCAAAGGCATAAACAAATGCTATATGTATGAACTAACAAAGCTAGCCCAGGACAGGGAGAGGCAGTCGTAAACTGTTTTTTTTTCTTTAGTATTTATTTATTGGTGTGCATGTGTGTGTGTGTGTGTACCTGCGTGCATGCACGTGTGTATTATGGCGTGGGTGTCAAGGTCAGGACAACTTTTAGAAGTCAGTTCTCTTCTTCGACCTTGTGGGCTCTGGGGGGTCCAACTCATGGTGAAAGGCTTGGTAACAAGTGCCTTTACCCACTGAGCTGTCTCCCTCCACACGTGCTGCGAGGGGCATTTAGACAGGAGAGAAATGCGCCAGGCTTGCAATTTCAGGAACTCTCAAGAGTTGCTGACGGCCTCTCTCAGGCCAGGCCAGAGTGACCCCAAGCTCAGGAGGGTAGGAAGCCTGAGGTATCCTGCTGGAACCAGAAAGACATTGGTGCAGAGTGTGGACAACTCAGCCTTGTGGGTGGAGACAAACCCTGAGTCAGCTGGAGGCCTCAGAGAAGAATTCCCCAGCTAAAGGCCGTTCGGGAAACTGTGGGCAAGGAGAAAGTCAGGGGTGTCTGGGGCTCTAAGCCCTGCGGGGGTTGCTGGAGTTTCCTGCTGGATAGTAAATCGGAATAAGTGAATTAGATTCCCCGTGCCTTTTTCCCTGCTTAGAAATAGGGATACATCCTACACCTGCCTCTCTCCTGTCTTGCTCCTGTCTAACTCCTGCCTGAGGTTGATGAAGGGACTAAAGAAGACCATCTCTACATGTGCTAGACATGGGGTTGAGCTTGCAGAAAGCGCTCAATGAATGTGGGTTCTTCTTAGTCACCGCTGTCTCTGTCTCCGCATCTGCCTGTGCTGTGAGGACGCGAAGGCTGAGATCTCTGCCATCTTTGTTGCTGGGAGCATCCAAATGACCCTCCAGGTTCCCGAGCTCAGGGCATTCTCAGACCCCATCCAAGACCTGCACTTGACTATGCCTGCATCTTGGTTCCTGTTGTCTCTGAGCTAGGGTAGGCTGAGGACAATGGAATTCAGCAGCCCAGGAAGCTGCAGGCTGCCCTCTCTGCTCCCCCCTCCTCAGGCTGCAGCAGCACCCCCAGGCTGCTGTGTCTCTTTAGCTGTTCCCGTCTGATAAGAGTGGATTTTTCCACTTCCTGCAGCAGAGATGCCCCGGTTTCCCCTCTGCCCACCAGCTGCCCTGGTTTCTACTCCTGCTCAGGCTGAGATGGCTGTCTCAGAGCCATAGGAGGTTGTGTGGCAGTAGGGGAGATGCGTGGGCCAGGGACCCGGGGAGCTGGCAGCAGATTTGATTAGGAGGCCAACTTCTCGGTTCTGATGTGACAAGAAAGCCCAGTCTTTATCAGAAATGGCTAAACCTAACCCCAGCAAACAAAACCCCCGCAGCCGACAAACAGGAAACAGAGGCCGGATAAAAATATCATCCTCTGCAGCTGCAGCTGAACCATAGCTTTCAGAAAACCCTGCTCTTGACAGGAAGTGCGGCTGCTGCAGAGGTGAGAGGCGGCTAAGAGGCCCTGGGGTAGAGAGATGGGTGACAAAGGCAAGTGGGAGCAGAGGCCCTCAAACCCGGCTCTCCCTAGCAGGTGAAGAAATAAGGCTGGTCCACCTGTGCCTGCCTGACTTCCCTCTTGGGTTCATCTGGGATAGGTAGCCAATTTCTCTCCCCCCTACTGGCAACTGGGAGACTATTGTTGTACTTCAGAGCTTAGACCATAGCTTTGAAGTTATTTTGTTACTCGCGAAGCATTACACTTGGAACCAACCAAGTTCTTCTAAAGGGGCAGATGAATCCTTTAGAAGCTGAGCAGTGGTGGCACACCCTTTAATCCAGCACTTGGGAGGCAGAGACAGGTGGATCTCTGTGAGTTAGAGGCCAGCCTGGTCTGCAGGACAGGTTTCAAAGCTATAGAGAAACCTTGTCTCGAAAAATAAAAAAATAAAATAAAAAGAAATCTTTTAGGCTGTGTCTGCCATGTGGTCTCTCTTCACCCGAGCCCTGCTGCTGGAGCAGAAGAGCCATGGAAGGCAGTGAGAACCTACAACCCTAGCTCCTGCTAGCTCACCACAGTGACTTTCACGAACTTCTCATATGTCACACAGCACCCTGTCTGATGTTTTCAACCACTTCAAAAGTAGCAACCCGGAACAGGGAGATAGCTCAGTCACTTGCCTTGCAAACAGGAAGACCTGAATTTTATCCCCAGAACCCCCTTAAAAATGCTGGGCATGGTAGCATGCAGTCATAAGCCTGGCATTGGCAGAGACGGGCCGATCCCTGGGGCTCTCTGGACAGACAACCTAGCTTAATGGGAGAGTCCCAGGCCAGCAAGAGACCCTGCCTCAGTAAAACAAAAGGGATGGCAGTTGTGGTTGTCCTCTGGCTAACACACGTGCACAAACAGACACGCAAATGGGAGTCATTCTTCATTTCTCCTGTTTTATTTCAGACGGGACTTCCCTGTGTAGGTTCTTCGATCTTGAAGTCACCACATAGCCCAGGCCGTCCTCCAACTTCTAGTCCTCTTCCCTAGTCTCTTGAGTGTTCTACTAAACTCTCTGGGGTCCTCATTCTTAACTTCTCAGTTGGTGCAAGCATAAGTTCCCAGGCCTGATTGAGTTTGCAATAGCAGTTTGTTGACCCCTGCACTGTACAAACATATTAGGGTTTTGTTATTGTTGTTTTGCTTATCATTGCTGTTGGGTTTCCTGCCCAGCACAGAAGTCTCAGCTCTGTCTCCTCCTCCGAGGGATCAGTCGGCGTGAAATGTCGTTTCTACTGTAGCGATGTGTAAGGATGGCCACAGTCCTCAGCTCTTGTCTATCCTGTGGAGGTTTTCATCATTCGTCATGAAAATGAAAACTTCTGCCTCTAAAGGGCATCTCCACAGATCTCAAAATGCTCAGCAAACACTGGCAACCGTAGCACACACGTCACAGAGGACTGGGTGTCTTCATCTTTTCCAGTGATGAGTGTGTGGATGTGTGAGACACATACCGCTTCTCCAGCCGAGACTGTGCTGTGTGTGTCTGTGTGTATTTGAATTCCCCGTTCTTCCATTCTGTGTCAACATCTTCCTAGGCTATTAAAAACCTCTCAGATATCAACTTGGAACATCCCAACGCATGATGTTCCAAACACTGTGGCATCAGTGTCCAATTGTTTAGACATGTAGGTTGCTTCCAAGATGCCTTGATCATAAACAATATAGGCAAACAGCAGTCAGAGCTAGACGCAGCTGTTTCTGTCCAGCTCTGACAATTTTCTTTATATTTACATACACGCTTATGCATTTATTTATTATCCGTGGAGTGTGTATAAATATGCCACGGACATGTGGAGGTCAGGGCACAACATTCTTCAATCAGTTTTATCATTCTACCATGTGGGTCCCAGGGTCAAACCTGTCGTCAGGCTTGGTGGCATGTTCCCTCATGCACAGAGTCATCTTACTGGTCCCATAGCTGGCTATTCTCTAATCTTGCTACGTCATATTCTTAAAGGTCTTATTTTTATTTTTAATTTTGTGTATTTGTGTGTAGGTAGGTACACATATGCAGATGCGTGCAGAAATCAGAAGAGGGCGTCAAATCCCGCAGAGCTGGGATTTCAGGAGGCTGTGAGCTGTGTGATGTGGCTGCTTGAAACTGATCTTAGGTCCCCTGCTCTTAACAGCCAGGCCATTTCTCTAGTCCCATTCTCTAACCTTTTCTTGAGGGTGTGTGTCTATAACCCTGCTCTTGACCACTCACAGTTTCTGCCTTGCTGTCTTCTGTTGTACGGGCTGACTGTTCAAGTCCCAGAATCTCCTAACTGATAGGACTGATTTCCCCATCTGTGGCTCCAGGCAGCCCTTGTTCTGCTTTCTGGTTTATACTTAACTTTGCCTCGTGGAGCACAAGGGGAGACTCTCTCACCTTGTGGTGTCTGTTTTGATCAACCTCAAGTTCATTGCCTCCTTATTTTCCCAGAATTCCATTCTGCATCATAGTACTGTTGCCACCCCCTCCTTCTTCGTGTGTGTGTCCGCCTGTTCTATACTGGAACATCCCTTTATTTTTAGCCTCTCTGGTGTGTTTATGCCATTGCTTTTTGTTACCAGCACACGCTGAATGATTTTCCTTCTCAGCAAGCAAATCTCTACTGTCTTTAGAGCAGAGGGGAGAAAAGATTGCTTCATTTATGCTAATATGAACATTTGGATTGGAGTCATCATGGCCCATGCTTTGATGTGTTTGGGTTTCTTTGTTACTTCTTTCTTTTTGTGATTTTAGTGACGTCTATGGTGTGTGTGTGTGTGTGTGTGTGTGTGTGTGTGTGTGTGAGAGAGAGAGAGAGAGAGAGAGTTGGCCACCTTGGCTTTTGCTTGTTTGTTTCATACTTATATATTATGTGTACCAATGTTTTGCCTCCATGTATATATGTGTGCATGCCTAGTGCCCACAGGAACTAGAAGAAGGTGTCAGATCCCCCACCATCGTGACCATGTGGGTTCTGGGAATTGAACCTAGTCCTCTGAAAGAACAAGTGACCTTCACTGCTGAGCCATCTCTCAGGCCCCATCCACCTTGCTTTTGAGACAGGGTTCCTCATTGGTCTGGGGCGAACCAGTTTTGACTGGACTGGCTGGCTAGTATGCACCAGAGATCTACTTGTCTTTGCTTTTCCAGTTTTGAGATTACAAGTATATGCCACCATGCTTAGGTTTTTAAAAATTAGAATCCCCCTTCTCTCTCATGTGTGTGTACTGGGGGAGAGGGCAGTTCCTTAAAAAGTCAAAAGAGGATTAGGTCCACTGGAGCTAGAGTTACAGGCAGTTGGGAGCTGCCCCACATGGGTACTGGCCACCGAACTTGAGCTTTCTGGATGTGTAGCAAGTATTCTTGATCACTAGAGTGTCCCCGCAGCCCCAGTGCTTGGCTTTTCCACACAGGTTTTAGGGGATGAACTCAGGCCCTCATGCTGAGACATCCCCTTCGCCAGACTCTGTGCTCTTTATTTTCACCTTTTCTGTAAGTAACAAAGAAGATACAAATCTTGATTTCAATTCCTCATGTGGTTAACTTTAAATGGTTTTAGAAATTATATTTCTCAGCCAGACAGGTGGAAGCCCAGGGCGGGATCTGCTTGGGGTTCATGTAACACAGTGCTAATATGGAGATGCAAGGCATTGTTCCCCTGGACGTGAACACAATTAAGGTCTAGAAAGACAGCAAAGAGGGCCTGACTAGATGCCAAGGGGGACAGTGGGATGGAACCGGAGCCACAACTCCATGTGGACAATGGGAGCTGGAGAAGGCGCTCCCTTCAGAAGCCAGTGGCTTCCTACCCTTAAACCCTGACACAGATGGCTAGAAGAGTAGCAAGTGCTCTTAATCACCGAGCCATCTCCGCAGCCCCAGTGCTGGCTTTTCCCCTGGGGTTTTGGAGATTGGCACTAGTGACAATAGAGTTGGCCAGATGAAAAACGAGTCTCAACACTTCCTAGCCAAACAAGCTGGGACACATCATGCCAGTCCTCTGCTGAACGGGCTGACTGCAGATTCTACGCATGGGGCCATGTTGGAGACTGACTGGGGCAATAGCATCTTAGCATGATGTCTCATGCTGGGAACGTCCTCAGCCTGGGTTAGAAGTTGTTATGGTGGCGAAAGGTCATAGCGGGATCTATATGTATGTATCTCCTACCTGGAAGGTAGGGGATATTTTTATCCAGTCCTTGCCTGGAGAAATGAAATAATTGGACCACTTAATAAAAGTCCAGGAGAGATGGAAGGAGACATGTGCCAGAGAGATGGGACTGGAAAGGCAGAAGGGAGCAAGGAAAGAGGGTTTGTTGTGGGTGCCTGCCGAGAGACGGAAGCTGAGTAAGTGCAGAACCTTGGAGAGTTCCCCGGCTGCTGACTAGAGGTTCTGCAGACCAGGCTTGGGGCAGAAAGGTTCTGCTGAGCAGCTGCTTGGGGGAGGGGGTGGGAATCTGGGGCTGGAATCAGTGAGGAGCTGGCGAAGCTGAGGTTGGCTGTGTTCCTGAAGGGACCTGGGAAAGCCTCGGGCTTGTGTTGGAGGACTCATGGCTCCCTCTCGGAGATTAAGTGCTGTAGGGAGTGGGAGATTAAGTGCTGTAGGGAGCGGATACGTACGGGGATGGCGGGGGGAGTTAATGGGTAGAATGTGAGGGAACAGGAGAGGAGAGGAAAGGGACACAGGTCATACTCACAGCTCTGTTCTCCATGTCTATTGAGTTTCTAGATGCGGTTCTCGCACTTAAGGAGAGCTGGTGCAGGCTGTCTCACACATTACCATTTCCCCTGCTGCCCCGTCCTGGTTTTCAGAGAGAATGTCTATGTCCAAGAAGGATGAATTGCAAACTTTGCACTCCTGCATTCTGGAAATCTTCACCTATGCTTTTTTTCTTGAAGAGAAATAAATTGAATTTTATTTGTTCAACTCAGCAAGTGTTTCTGAGCTCTTAGCCCCACAAGCTAGTTCTCCACATAAGAAAGTGTGGCACCATAGTGCACACCTATTATCTGAGCTCTTGGGAGGGGAAGGATTAGTAGTTCAAAGCCAGTTCAGTCTACAAAATGAGTTCAAAACTAATCAGGGATACAAAGTAAGAGAGTCTGTTTTAATCAATCAATTGATCGATCACTAGCAGAAGATAGACCAGATCATCTCCTACAGGGGCTTTGGATGCTTTCTTTGCACACCCCTGACACTAGGTGTAAGTTCCATGTGGGCAGAGTTATCAATGTCTGTCAACATCCTGGACAATATCTGTCAATATCCTGGATATGCAAGTTCTAGAAAATAGATTGTAGCTACGTGCCTGGTGTGGTCCTAGCTGTCTTGTCCTGATTATATAGACAGTATCAGAGATGCTAAGAGAGAAATAGCCCTCTTGGCACAAGTCAGGGGATGAAGATTCTCTCTGAGATGGAAGAGTCTGGGTCCTTTTTGTGGGTACTACTGACCCAGAGGGAAAGCAGAATAGCCTAAAAACAGGTTCCAGTCAGTTCTGCAACTTGAGCAGAAGCTACGTGGGCCTTTCTTCTTGCAGGCTCAGTTATTGATTGGGAGCCTGAACTGCATTATAGTAACAAAAGGTGACTCTCCTACCTGTCCACCTCCAGTGCTGTCCTGCCCCGCCCACCTCCGAAGTTGACAGCCTAGCAAAGACAAGGACCCAAACACAGCACCTTCTAGCCTTGTTTTCTTAGGACTGGACAGAAACAGAACACTGAAAAGTCACCTGGCTAGCCCAGGACCCAGAGGGGGGGGGGTGGGAGTGACAGAGTCCTCACAGAGACAGTGACATTTAAGATGATGGTACGTGGAGGCTAAGCGATGACTAACAAAGTTAAGGGGAGTTAATAAAGGCAAGTTGAGAGAGAAGGCCCAGAGGTGCACAGAGATGGCAGGGCCTGGATGGTCCTAAAAGGGGCCCATGGTGGTTGGCAGGATGATACTGGGAGATGTAGACAGAGGTCAGATCGTGGAGGCTCCGGGCGGGGGGTGGGGAGTACATTGTGTACTGGGCCTTTCTTGGCCATCTGGGTACAATAATGAGGGGAACAGATGCTACTGAGAGCTCATCGAACTCCCAGGACCGACTTGGAGCCCCCGCCTCTTGTCTTCCAGCCGATGCACGGCTCATATACCATTGAAGGCAGACTTTCTGAAGTGTGTGCTCCTGCGGTCTCTAGTGCAAGGCCTTCCACAGCTGTCATTACTGTCTAATTCTGGTTCGTGTGCATCAACTTCAAGGGAGACTCTGGTCTCCAGCAGTTGCTTCATTCTGCCTGCCTGACCCCAAACCTGCCACAGCCCTGTACACCTGCCTGCTCCAGACATCTCCCGACACGTACACGGGACCATCGTGTAACATGTCGTCTTTTTTTTAATCTAGCTTTTGTGGCCTACCATGATGCTTTCAGGATTCCTTTTGCAACAGAATCATATCCCATTGCCTGGGATTCCATATTTCCCCTAATCGGTGGATGGCCATGCAAGTTATTCACACTTTGGGATTGCTATGAACACTGCTGCTGTAGACGTGAGTGTGTAAGTTTGTCTTGTTTGGGATGCTTGAGACAGGCTTTCAGTGTGTAGTCCTGGCTGGCCCAGATATCATGATCCTCCTGAATTCTGGTGTTACTGGCATGTCGCTGCTTCACCTTGCCCACATCTGTGAGTTTTTGTGTAAACACACAAGGTCAGTTGAGCAGAGTTGTTGGGTCATATAGTCACACAGTCATTTGATATTTATTCCAAAGCAGCCATACCCTTTCCCATCCCACCAGTAGCTGGTGAGAGTTGTATTCACCCCCATATAATCACTGATGCTTATTGTTCACTGGTATCTCCTCTTCTAGAATGACTGATGTCTCGGGGAGAGGAGGGGCTAGCTTCTGGGCCTAGGCACGTGACTCTAAGGGAAGCCAGAGTCTTCCAAGTGTAGCAGTTTGAATGTAATTGGTCCCTTTGGCTATAAGGAGTGGCACTGTTAGAAGGTGTGACTTTGTTGGAGTTGTTATGTCACTGTGGTATCTCATTTTGTTGGAGGAAGTGTGTCACTGTGTGGGCGGGCTTTGAGATCTCATATAGGCTCAAGCCACACTCAATGTCTTGGATCACTTCCTGTTGCCTTGGAGTCAAGGTGTACACTTCTTTCAGCTTCTGTTCATCACCACGTCTGCCTGCATCCCGCCTTGTCCCACCATGATGATCATGGGCTGAACTTCTGAACTGTAAGCCACCCAGTTAAATGTTTTCTTTTATAAGAGTTGCCATGGGCAGGCTGGAGAGATGGCTTAGAGATTAAGAGCTCTGACTGCTCTTCTAAAGGTCTGAGTTTGATTCCCAGCAACCACATGGTGGCTCACAACCATCTGTAATGAGATCTGGTGCCCTCTTCTAGTGTGTAGGCAGAAGACTGTATACATAATAAATACATAAATCTTTTTAAAATAAAGTTGTCATGGTCATGGTGCCTCTTCACAGCAATTGGACCCCTAAGACTTGGGACTACTCTGCACCATGGCTGACTCATCACCCAGGACACTGGGAAACTGCCGGAAGAGGCTGTACTGAATCTCTTACTGAGAAGCCACCATTACACTTGACTGAGTCTCTGCCCCAAGCCTGCGGAAGCCATACTTCCCTGGAAGCAACTATTTCTGGCTATTTCTGCTCCAGGGATGAGCGATGGTGGGTGGAAAGTTGAAATTGCTCAGTGGAGTGATTTTGCAAGCAGAGGGAAATAAAGACTAGTGTGTCTTTTCTTTCTGAGTGTCCTGGGCCGAGGGCTGGACCCACTGTAATCCTGTTAGCATGTGGAGGAAAGGGAAACAGGATCTCTTCGGGTAGGATTTTCCACAGAGGAGGTGTAGTCCCTAAGGGTGACAAGTGACAGCTGAAGAAGGACACCATAGTGCTTGGAATTAGGGGTTGTGTGGGGTCTGCCTAGGATAAAAAAACAAGAGGATGCACTGTATGTTGGAGCTTCTTGCAAAGCTGCCTCTCCTTTGCCATGTGACCTCAGGCTAAATGTCAGCCTCTGTACCTGGGGACCTCATTTGCAAATGGTAATAACAAGGCTATGGCAGTGACTGCTGTCATCATTACTGTCTTCTTTCCCACATGATGTTCTAGAACACCAAGCACTGTTGGCAGTGGTTTTAACCTCTCCTTGCGCTTTTGCCATCTATTCCACAGCTTTAATTTGGCAGTGTTTTGGCACAGTGGTTCACTGTGTAGGTTTTGGAGCCAAACAAGTCTGGGTTCAACTCCCAAGCCTTGGGATGGCAAGATTGCTTAGGGGGTAGAGTTGCTTGCAACACAAGCCTGACAATCTGAGGTGGAGCCCTGGGACCTATGTAGAGGTAGAAGGAGAGAACCAACTCACAGAGTTGTCCTCTGACCTCCACATGCATGTTGTGGTACATTCATGCCCCCTCCCTTCACACATAATAATAATAATAATAATAATAATAATAATAATAATAATAATAATAATAAAACAATGAAGAAAATGATCTTTTCAATAAAGAAGGATCTTTTCAATATCAAGCCTTTCGCTCCTCCCTGCTACTCTTGGGCAAATCATGTGACATGCCCAAATCCCAGTCTGTTTCCCATCTATAAGAGGTACAGTAGCCATGGGTCACAAGACGTCCTGACTGGACTTGTGAGGACTGGTTGATGTGATACCTGGAAAACAGACGGGGAGCACAAGGCTCTGCACAGCTGGCACTGTGTTGCAGGAGATTTGTTCGCTGTGTCCTCCGAAACTGTCAATAAACTGAACCTTGATTCAGAGGATGAAGTCCGTGCTAAGATGACCAGAATAAACAATAGAGTTTTTAGAAGACTCAGATGAAGAGAGAGGGACACAGGGAGGAAGAAAGGGGGCCTAGAAGTTTCGCAGACCATTTTGGATCTTGGAAAAGCATAGAGGAGGGTCAGCTGGGCTTTTTTCCATCATTTTTTGGATCTACCAGGTCCATACGCTACTATCTGACTCCCAAGCTTTTATTAATAGTAGGGTAATTTAGAAAGCTGTTACAGTACTGAGTTACAGAAAGAGTGTATAAGGGCACGGGGTCAGAGAGAGAGAAGTATTGTTTCGGGCAGCAGAAATGATACGACCTATCTCCAACTAAAGTAGAGACCATGTGAGCTGGGACTGATGACTCCTGAGGCCAGCCTCCCGACCCCCTCCCATAGATAAAGGAAGCCAGTGGAAGGGCACTTGCTGTCTGTTGACCCTTAATTGTTGCTTTTTTTTTTTTTTTTGGTCATGTCTGTAAGACAACATGAGAAATAATCCTCGGGGCTCAGGGGCAAGCATCTGTGGGAGGCGTGAAGTGGAGGCTCCTGCAGTGTGGAAGGGCAGGGTGCCACAGAGAGGTGACATTTGACTGCAATGTGAAGGACAAAGAAGGATTTGCTGGCCCAGGGTGGAAAGAAAAAGGCTTCAGGTGCAGGTGATACTATGTGGAGCCTGGGGCCTGGGAGTCCAGCTTTGGTTGGTTTGAAAAACGACAGAAGCCCGGGCAGCAGGATCAGCAAGCAATGGGGGAAGGAACAGGTAGGATCTGGAGGGTAAAGTGAAGACTGGTTCATGCAACACCATGAGGCAGTGGAAAAGAAGCGATGGGGAAGAGGAGATGGTGACCATGAGCATCCCTTTCAAGCCATCTGGTTAGGTCAGATGGCAGCAGGTACCTGGGCACCCTGGGGAGACGCATCTTGCTCAGGGTCCACTGGCTGTGGGCAGACCCTGCTGTCTCCTGCATCAGCCCTCAGGTGCAGGAGCAGGATCCACCCCTGAGCTTGCAGGTCAGTCGCCAGCTCAAGTGGTGAGTTCTAGGGGACAAGGTGGGTCAGCAGTCAAAGGAAAGCGCAGTCTTGTCTGTGAGGCTGTTTGCCTGCGAAGGCAGCTGCTCCCAGCTTCCTCCCTCCGGAGAAGGCCCCCATGCAGCCCTGCACTGCAGCTGGAGAGGGAAAGAGCAGATGGTCTCGCTGGCCCAGATTCCAGCCAGATTGCCTGGGAGGTGTGGGTGGAGTGCAGGGGGTGCCAGGAGCAAGATATGGAGGGGAGGGGAGCAGGAGCCACCTCTTGCCATCTCCTTGGTGTTCTGCCCACTGAGGAACAGGGATGTCCTCCAAGGCCTCTCTGTGGTCTTCAACCTGCATTTGTGAGAGCTCCCTGGAGAGAGGCTGCTTCTGTCTGGGAGGATGGTTTGAAAGCTTGTGGGTGATTCTCAGTGCCCATGGGAACAGCCCCAGTACCCAGTGCCCAGCCTGGGTAGGACGCAGGTGTAGCTCACTAGTTACAGTGTTTATTCTTTTAGTAACTGATCATAGTAGTGCTTAGGCCGGCTCTTACTAAATCATCATAGCACCTTAAAAGACACCCTCATTTGCTCCCCCACTTTATAGCTAAGGACCTGAAGGCTAAAGGCCACGGCTAAACTTGTCCTTGAGAACAGATGGGTCACTCTGATAAACTGATGACCAAGCCTGAAAGCTGGGCAGGAGGCAGCAAGGTGCAGCAAGCAGGAGAGAAGCTGGCACTCCTGGCTAGAGGAGAAAGCATGTTCCTTAGACCCCAAGCTGCCTTCCCACGTTGTTCAGGATGCTCCTAGAGTAAGACATGAACCCAGAGAGGTAAATGGAAGATCTCAGATGGCGGAACAGGCCATGTGCAACTTCAAAGCATGCTGTTCACACAGACTATGATGAAAATAATAACCTGGCCTCTGAGTTGGCTGAGACGCGAGTCCTGTGTGGGGCCACACTCTGTAGGCCCTTGAAGACTAAGCCTCTGCAGACCTTGCTGCAGGACATGTCACAGGCAGTGGGTGTTCCGCAGTCTACTGTGACACTCAGCTCTGCCACTCTGGAATGAACACAGGGTAAGTGACCCTGGTAAGTGACCAGGCTGCATTTCTTCGGTCCTGCTTGTGGGGATGGGAGCCCTGTTGTTTAGGAGGCAGAGGGGTTATCTGATGTTCAGCTGGCCTCAGAAGTGTCCCCTCCTCCTCATAGCAACTGTCAGCTTGGTTCATGGATCTGAGTAGTAGAACCTTGGCTTCTAATCCCAGCACCTCAAAAAACAACAACAACAACAACAACAACAACAAAAAACACTGAGCAGACAAGCCCAGAGTCCCTCTTCTTGCTGAGCACAGAGAAAGGGGAGCTGGCTGTGTGCAGGGGAGTGGGGCTTTGCTCCAGGGAGCCGGGCTCAGAGCCAGGCTCTGGCCTCCTAGTGAGAGCTGCCAAGGCAGCCTTGGCTCGTGGGTATTAAGGGTTTCTTGGAGCTGGAGATGATTTGTCCCACTTCTTGGGATGAAAATAACTGCCCGACTTGAGGGTAATTACATGGCTTGGGCTCCCACGCAGTGCAGAGAGCCCCCCGATAATTACTGTGCAAATGCTGCTGTTGGCGGCTGATGCCTGTTTCCTGCCTCAGAGAGTCTTCTGGACAGGAAGCCTGAGCCATCATCTACTAGACAACCTGAATCTGCTCATGTGAGCAGAACCTTCTAGAAACACTTCCCCGACAGGGTCATAATTTTAGCTTCCCTCCCCAGAACCACCTGTTAGGCTCAGGACACCATTGCCAGCCCAGACACAAGCTGGGCCTGGGGTGGTCAGTGGTTGTGTTAGTAATTTCTTATCACTGTGACGGAAACGTCTGACAAAGCCCCCTTAGGGAAGGAAGGGTTGGCTTCCAGAGTGCAGTCCATCGTGGAAGGAAAGGCATGGCAGTCGGAGAGAAAGGTCACATCGCATCCACAGCCAGGAAGCAGAGCAATGAACCCTGGTCCTCAGCTCTTTCTCTGTTTTATTCAGTCCAGGACCCTGGCCTACGAGATAGTGCTGCCCGCATTCAGAATCAGTCTTCCCTCTTCAGTTAAACATCTCTGGAAATATCCTCATCGACCTGTCCATGGTGATTCCAAATCCAGGCAGCAATGGAGAGAACTATCGCAGCTGGCTTTGCCATGTCTCCCCAAGTAGCCCTGGGCAAGAACCACCTACTAAGTGGTTCTGCCAAGCTCTGTAGGAGGCACCTGCTGTGGACAAAGCTTCCTGTTGTAGCAAATGTCTGTCCCCCGGGGTTAGCACTCAAGGCGGTCTGTGGTGGTCTAAGATGGAGAACCTGTATTTTCTTACTATTTATTTATTTATTTATTTATTTATTTATTTATTTATTTGTGTTTTATGTGAGTATTTTGACTACAAGTATCTCTGTGTACCACATGTGTACCTGGTATTTGAGAAGGTTAGAAGAGCACTGGATCCCCTGGAACTGGAAAGGCTAGGAGCTGCCTCGTGGGTGCTGGGAACTGAACCTGAATCCTCTGCAAGGGCAGCAAATGCTTTTTTACCACTGAGCCATCTCTCCAACCCCAAGACTGACTGTCTTTGAACTGAGCTAGGAACTGCCAAGGATGTCAAAGTCCTGGAGGAGTTCCCCAGGATTCACTGTGTGTCAGACTTTAGGAAGAGAGTCATAAACACCAGGTTACATTCCTGCTTTCTTGGGCCTAGTGTTCAGTAGGCAGACAGATAGAAAACCTGTAAGTTCCCAGTTACACAGGTGTGGCTGGGATATGGTTGTCCATGAGATGCTGGGATCATGAGTATGTATAGCAGGAAGAGAACAGAGAGTCTGAGTGAGACCTAAAGAATGAGGAGTGGGGCACATATGTGTACACGTGTGTGTGTGTGTGTGTGTGTGTGTGTGTGTGTAGACCATTGCACATGTGCCCAGATGCATGTTAGAGAGGTGCCTAGATTATGGTGCATAGATGCATGCATGCATGCATGCCTGAACTGATGGATATATGCAAGGACGCAGAGGTAGTTGAGTCTTCCAGGCAACCAGAATGGGCTATGCGGGAGCACAGTGGTCAGAGGAAGAGCGGTTATTGTAGCTGATACTAACTGCTGTTGCAGAAAATGTTAGGAGTTCAAGAAATGAAGGCGGAGAGGCAGATAGGCGGGATTAACTCTCAAGCCCTTCGCTGCACAGCTTCGGGAGGAGCAAAGTCTCCAAACCACAATATGAATGGCGTCCCGTGAAATTGGGCAAGGCAGTGACCTGAAGCAGAGATTTTTATCGTGCAAGACCTAGCATCCAAGGCAGGGCTTCAGGATGCTATTCTCAGAGCAGTGGAGGAGGGGAGACAGAGAAAGGTTTGAGCATTTTGTGATGAAACTGTTTTCCATTTGCAATGCCTGAAAGCAGCACTGTCCCCTAGAACTTTCTATGAAGATAGACACGCATGACTTCTATTCTTTCTACTTTGTACCCCATGTGACTGCTGAGCAGAGTGGTGGACACTGGGTTCTACATGCTTGCTAATTCCTAATGAAATCGCCGCCATGGCCTGATGTGGCTTGTGGCTCCATTGAGGGCAGTGCAGCTGAAGGATCCCGCTGGGACCGGGAGAAGTCCTGCTACACCTGTGCAGTGATTCTCAGGCGAGTCTGCTGGAGACATTCTCTTGCTGGGTTGAGGCCTCAACTTCCCCTTCACACAGGCCTCTCTGTGGCCTTTCCCGTAAAGCAGCTTGCATATACAGCTCATCTACATGAGCTGCCCCTTCTCTGGCCCGCTGGCCCAGAATCATAATTTCCTACTCACTTCCACCAGGGAAGCTGGGTCCAGGGAGGAGCTGGGGCAGCCCTGCTGGCTAGGGCCACTTAGTATTTTAGAAAGTCTAGAAGAGAGAGCTGTGGACCCCAGTGGACTCTGCTGTTTACCTCATGAGCAGCTTCTTCCACGGAGAGAGACATAGCTGAAGCCTGGAATGAGGGCATCCCTCTGTGCTAAGCAGGGTGAAGCCCTCATTGCTGAGCCTGGGAAGCAGCTGCAGGCAGGCAGGCAGGCAGACAGACAGACAGACAGTCAGGCCAGCCTCTCCTTTTTATCCTTTGCACATGGCTTCTAGCTGATATTGAGATCCTGGGTGAGACAAGTCAAGGATAAAGGACACTGAGGGCAGGTGAGAGGGGCTCTCTAATACCATGTGCATACTCTGGTTTTCCTCACTTTCCAGATCCACCCACCACCTCTGGATGTGCACACACACAAATACATACATATACACATGCATGTGATGGGCATATGGGCACCTTAAGTCTAGGACAGGGGTAGTTAAACCTCTACCATCCCTCCCCAATGCTCAGTGGAGCCAAAGAAGGCATTTGACACCACATTGGTAAGCCATCAAGGGTGCAGGCAGGATACAGCTATGGTAATAAAACCAGACATAGCCAGAGATACCTACAAACCATGAGCTGGCCACTATGCTGAGTCCCTGACATAGCTTAATTGATGCCATATAATCCCATGTGAGGTGGAGTCAGCATCATTTCCACTTACAGGAGATGAATGTGTGTTGACCATATTTGCCCTGTCAGGAAGACTCCAGGGTGTGGCTTTAGGGACAAAACAGTGCTCCATATTGACAACCCATGCCAGCTTCTCACCTCAGCCAGGAGTAGTGGTACCTCCTGGGATCCAACTCTTCTGGTTGGAACTGAGGCAGGAGAATTGTAAATCTGAGACCTCCTTGGGTTGCATAGCAAGTTCCAGACTAGCCTGGGCTACTTAGCAAGACTTTCTCTCAAAACAACAAAAAAGCCCAGAGATGTAGCTCAGTGGTAGAGTACTCGCCTAACTTGCACAAAGCCTCATCTCCCATTGCCAAGAACAAAGCCCCGAACAGCTCAGTAACTGGCCCAGAGGAAGACATGGCAGTTGTCAGCCCTTGTATGTGTGACCCAGGCTAAGACAGGCAACCGAAGACCTAGGTTCTGTGCCAGCTTCCTCATCTGTGAAATGGGGACACTGTTAACATCCTGTTATCCTTCTATTGGGAGTAAACAAGACCGTTTGTGTTGGGGTCTAGGGGAGGGTGTCTTGCTGGGTTCCCACATATGTGTGACAGGAACCTTACTCCTGGCCCTTCCTCTTGCAGTACGCTACTTCCTGAAGAACAAGGTCAGCCCTGATTTGTGTAACGAGGACGGTCTCACAGCCTTGCACCAGGTAAGTAAGCCACTCTGGAGTCCCCTGGCCTCTCTGCTCCCTGGTAACTGGTGCCCCAAATCCTCAGGGAAGAGGGAACAATGAGAAAAGGGCAGGGAGAACCCAGCTGAAAGGCTTTTGTCCTTTGGAGACATGTGTGTCTGTCACAAACAGGCCCTCAGAGCCCCTGGTGCACGTACACATGTATACAGCGACAGGCTCTGAGGACAGGGCTTCTTTGTTGACTGTGTCCTCACAGCCAGCAGAGAAAATTTGTGTCGAAGTTGAAAACTGACAAAGTGCATTCACGGCCACCAGGACATCCCACTCACCCTGAGGACAAAGCTGAGTGACTTCTGTTGTCTAAGGTCACGTGGTCAAGAACTTTGGCCATGAAGCACGTGCTATCAAATGCATGTTCATTCCAAAGGAGTGTGGTGACAGCTCTCCCTGCCTGGGGACACCCACACGGAAGCTTTGCCTTCCACGGCTTCCTAACTGGGCCCAATGTTCAGCTGAATCCTGCCATACTTGCTTCTCCAAAAGCTGAAAGTTCAGAGCTCTCTAGTATCTTCTTCCTAACCCTGAGGGAAAAGGACAAACCTTGGCTATTCTGCTCAGGACCCTTAAGGCCTGTCCTGTCCTGTCTCTGCCCCTCCCCCAGCTCCCAGACCCAGTCACCGCCTTGTCCCACACTGTGGTCTCCTCCCCACCATTTGTTTTTTGCTCTGTGTGTTCACTTATTAGCTCTTGTCCCCAGGAAGAGTTGGAGAGCTGGGCTGTGACAGAGGCACTGTCGTCTTCCAAGTGAGCACTGTTAGGACTCAGGCATTATGCTGGTCTCTGTCACCTGGACGGATGAACCCAGGCAGTACCCCGGCCAGCTCAGAGTCCTGTGGCTGCTATGTCATTATGTATGTATGCAGGGGCAAAAGGTCCCTTTAGGAGACTATCTCCACCCATTCCCACTCTCTTTTTCCCACTACTCTTCTGAAGAGGAAGGCTGGTCCTTGCCTCATCTTCTTTCTCTTTGTATCTCTCTCTCCCTTCTACCACCCTCTTTATCTTAATAAAACTCCCACACAAGCTCTGCCTGCATGGCGTGTCTGTCCCTCACCTCCCGTGGGCTCTCCCCCACTGTGTGGCCCCCTTGGCCCACCAAAGTCTCTCTCTGCTGTTTTACAACAAGCCCTCCTTTCTGATCATTTGGCACTAGGGTGGCACTCTGAGGTCGCCTCATCAGCCTGCCTCTTTTATCTGTTGTGTTCCGGTGTGTCTTCCTGCACTCACGTACAGTAGGTGCTTAACATGTGCACACTGAAGTCGGTGAATGGCCACACTGAAGCTTCCCTGTGCCGTCACCGGAGTTTGTGAGCAGAGAGACTTGAGTGCAGCCTGGCAGGGAGCAGCCAGGCAATGGGAGCTCCACGGACAGAGACAAGCCACACATTCTCTATCCATAAGATGCTGGGACAAGGCCTTGCCCACAGCCTTCAGCTCTGAGCCTAAGGGCTGACTGCATGTGCTCTTCACCCTCACACCCTCCAGGGCCTCAGGCACCCCCACTTAAGCCACTGCCTCTGTAACCTCACGGAAATCACCCAAAGTCCAGCTTCATTCACTCTGGAATGCTGAGGATGCTCCACAGGCAAGACCCCCAGTCCACCCCAGATTAGAAACCTGGAAGGCAACTTCTGAGGCTGGGCAGCATTAGCTAGGGGCATAAGGATAGGACGGCCGTCAGGATGGAGTCAGATGTGAGACCTGGAACTGCCATTCACTTGCATGTGACCTTGGACAAGTTCCTTAAGCTCTCTGTGCCTTAGTTTCCTCACCTGTGAGAAAGAAACAGTATCCATCTGCTTGTGTTGTAGAGACGATTAAATGATCACCTGGGAAAACCTCTGTGAGCAGCATAGAATATGCAGTCATCGGGTTGGAGAGAAGGTGCTGCTGCTGAGAGCACATATTGCTCTTGCAGAGAACCCGAGTTCAATTCCCAGCTCCTGTGTCAGGCTTACAACCACCTGTAACTCCAGCTCCGGGTGATATGGCTCCCTCTGCTGGCCTCCATGAGCTCCTACATGCACACATGCACATACCAACATATAGACATAATTAAAGATTTTGAATAATCTTTTTTTAAAAGATTTTAGTTATGTTATAGTTTATCACGTGGCTACTTCAGTGGTCTATCTCATTTTGATCCTCATAGCAATCCTCTAAAATATTGGTGTTTCCATTTTACAACTCAAAAAACTGAGGTTCAGGGGCAGTTCTATTCTGAAGAACTTTCCACACAGACGGGAATGAATGTTCCATGTGTCTGTGTGGACGCAGAGTTATGTGACTAATGTGACAAGAATTGGATTAGAACTCTTATTTAATTTTAGTGAATTTAAATACAGATTGGCTGTGTTAGATGTGAAATCTCTGGGCTCTAAGTCAAACAGTGAACTGTGGCTGAGCGAGGGTTAACATCAGCAGCCTTGACTCTTTGGATACAGTGGTCAGCAGAGCCCCAGGGGCTCCCTCTAGGTGCTATCCTTTCCTCTGTGAACTTCTTTTGTGGGGCCCTCCCTTGGGCTTGGAGTTCCTTCCATTTCTCAACACTCCACCTCCTCATCTTCCTGTTGATCACATGACTTCCTCAGGTCTAGCTTCTCCTGGGGGCCACTGGGCCTCTGAGTGCATCAGGAGGGAAAAGCTCTCCAGGGTCTGAGCCTGACTGTGTAGAACTTACCCCAACTCTACCACCACCCCCACACTTGCCTTGGGCTCCATTGTGGGATGGTCCTTGGTAGGCGTCCGCCCCGCTGGCCCACAGACTCTCATTCTCGCTCATCCAGCAATTCCTCTTTGCTCACCTACTCTTGTGTCCGATGCTCTGCTTGGGACAGGGAGTTAGGACGTGTCTGTGCCTACAGACTATGTTGTCTGATGTGGCCACAGGCACAGAAACACACAACCGAGGTAACACAGTGTGGTCAGGGTTCACACGGGGGGAGCAGAGGTCTCTGGACAGCTTGCAGCTGGGGGCTGGTGGCTTGCCTCAGGGGAGAACTGAGACACGCTCCGAAGAGGAAGGACACCTGCATTCAGGCTTGAAGTAAGAGTTTGCATGTATGAGTGTGAGAAAGAATTTTCCAGAAAGAAAAGGAACAGCATGAGACAGAAGCAGCACCCACAGAGGCATGAGGAAACAGCCCACCATTTCCCGTGTGACTTGGTGGGAATAGTTAGAAAGCATAGCGGGAGGCAGGGCTGGCCGGGCTGAGAACAGGACCTTTGGAGACAGACGTTCGACTTCTAATCCAACACTGTAGATTGATTTTGTTATTGTGTGGGCACCTTGTGTTTTTGTTTCTTTATTGTTTGTAGGCTCTTACTAGGCAGCCGAGGCTAGTCTCGAACTAATGATCCCTAGTACTGAGATAATTGGATGGTGCTGGATTGCATCTATCTATTAAGTGCATCTATTTCTTACTCTGTGTGTGGCTTTCTGCCTCTCTGGGCCAGTGGTGGGGAGAGGACCCTCAGGCCCGTTTTTGAGGGTTAAATGCTGCAGTGAATGGCCAAAGTGAATCCTAGTGCCCTACTCTATTAGGTCTTCTGAAAGTATCAGCTCCTTCTGTTGATAAGGAGGTGACATGCTGGGATCGCCCAGCTGTGTATTGTTGTTGCCTGCAACAGGGAAGACTGGCTCACTGGCAGAGCCTCCCAAGGGTAGCCAAGGAGTGCAGGTCTGCTTCTCTTGAACATGGAGGCGCTTCTGAGGTTTGCAGACGTCAAGCTGCAAGGCTAGATTCAGTGAAGCAGAGAACGTCTGGAGGTGGAACTGAGGCAGTACATCCTGGGCGTCCTGGGCGGCAGGGATGGGGACAAACACTTGGAAGACAAACACTCAGCTGACTCTGCATTGGAAGAGAAGAGGCAGGAGGAGTCAGGTGCCACTGCAGGTGCCACTTCCCACTGTGGCTCTATAGTGACTACAGGGCCTGCTTCCCCGTGTCCATCCTCCCTACCCCTCCTCCACCCCCCCTACACACACCACTCGGCATGTGCACCCCTGTGCCAGCTCTGGGATCGTTCTCACAAGACTCCACAGCTCTGGGTATGCAATCAGTCTCCTGGTCCTCCTGTCTCCTTCCTACAGGGGTTGCCCACACAGGTTTTTCTTTCTCACCTATGCCCGGCCCCAGTGCCTGTGTCTCCCTCTACTGATTGTGTTCTGCCACTGCATGGTTCGCCTGCCCTCCTAAGACAGTACTGCCCCATGGGCTGTGTTTTTCTTTCCCTGTCTGTCCAGAAAAGTATCTTTGGAGCCAGACATGCTAGACCAGCTGGCAGGAAGCATTGGCTCTCTGGCACCATCTGTGCACACGGCTGCTCCTTTCCTGCATGTTCTTCTGGTGTA
The DNA here is from genome assembly GCF_982192425.1 of Myodes glareolus. NCBI lineage: Eukaryota > Metazoa > Chordata > Mammalia > Rodentia > Cricetidae > Myodes > Myodes glareolus. The sequence continues at coordinate 20,431,947 of NC_142035.1, read as the reverse complement.
GCGTCCTGGCTGGAGATGCAGAGAGCTGTGGTGGTGTCCCACTCCACAACCATCTGGGGTCATGAGCTCACATAGATGCCTCCAATCCTTCTCCTGGTCTCCATGCTCTTCTTCGTGTGTACATGCATTTACTTATGTTGGCCAGGCCACCACCATCCCTAAACTAGGTGACTTCAAAATGGCTTCTTTCTGTCCCTCCCAATGTGCGTGCGCACACATGGACACACACTGATACATACGTAGACACAGACACACACACTGTCCCCCACATGGATCCAGAAGAGTGAAATGTATTTTGGTTTTGTTTTTTAATAAACAAGTCGGGTTGTGCTAGCTTTATGAGTGCAGCTCACCCCTGTCTCCCGTTGCTCTGAAGACCAAACCTGGCTTACTTGGATAGGAAGGTGAGCTCATGTCCCCCAATACATCACAGAGTGACCACTGACACCATCCTCAGAACCCACCTCTATTCTCCCTGAGTGAGGCTGTGTCCCTGGGGGAATCTTTCACTCCTTGTCTCTGAGACTGTGTTCTCTTGGGGGAGTTGCAGAATTGGACCCTCCCACCTCACTTGGGCTCACCCACCTATGCCCACAACTCCATCCAGGTAGGAGCACGAACAGTCTATCTCCTTGAAGTGACCATGCTAGGGCCCCTAGAACCTGCTGAGAGGAGTCTTAGTCACTTGGGAACCTCTGCAGGGTTCACAGTCCCAGGTCAGATTAAAAGTTTCAAATGGCCATGCAGGGTGATACTTTGGAGACCACAACCCCAAAGGAGGGTGTGGGCTGAGACCCAAACACACCTGAGCAATCCTGCTTGAACTGAGGGGTGATTTAAGAGTTCCCCTTAGGATGCTGCCTGGAGAAAGCCGTCTGGGATCTTAAAAGCTCATTCAAGTTGAATGCAGCTCCACTGGCACTCATAAAAACCCTTTATAGCCAACTGGGGCTGTTTGCGGAGGTTGTTCTTATTTTGCACGTTATCAGCCTCTCTTCTACTCCCCAGGGAGGCTGATTCTAAGAGGCAGAGCGCCTTTCCCAAAGTCACAGAGCTGGATTTGAACCCAGGCTGTCTGTCTCCACAGTCCTTCTCGTGGTCTCTCGTGGGGAGCGTAGTGTGTCCCCACCAGGGTCCCAGGCCCTGCCTGGCCTCACTCTGCCACCTCTGTGTCCCTCCCAGTGCTGCATTGACAACTTTGAAGAAATCGTCAAGCTGCTGCTTTCCCACGGTGCGAATGTGAACGCCAAGGACAATGAGCTGTGGACTCCCCTGCATGCTGCAGCCACCTGCGGCCACATCAACCTGGTGAAGATCCTCGTTCAGTAGTACGTGCCCCTCCCTCCCGGGACAGCCGGCCCCTCCGCTCCGCAGATGGCCTTTTCCACGTGCCTTAGTCTTTCTTCCTTCCTTCCCTGCTTCATGCCTTTCCATTCCTCCTCCATCTCCGCCCCCCCATTAATTTCCTTCTCTTTGTCTTCCTCCCCTAAAGTTCCTTTCTCTGTGTGTTTCCTGTTTTAAAGGGATTCATTTACTGCTTTCCCAATTCCCCTTCCATTTTACATGTTGACCAATAGGTCCTGGGCACATGGGAGAGGAAAGCAAGGCCAGTGGGTGGGGTCCTAGAGATGGACAGTATCTGAGCACAGTATCTGAGCGCAGGGAGTCAGGAGGAGGGATGAAGAGCAGGCAACCGTCACACAGGTACTGGCAGAGCATCAGAGATCCATTTGGTGCCTTCCAGAACAGCCCTGAGGTCGGAGTGGTGCCATCCTGATGTAGGAGTGTCATCTGTCTATGTGTTGCTTTCATTGGTTAATTAATAAAGAAACTGCTTGGCCTGATAGGTCAGAACATAGGTGGGTGGAGTAGACAGAACAGAATGCTGGGAAGAAGGGAAGTGAGTTAGACGCTATAGCTCTCCTCTCCAAGATGGACGCAGGTTAAGATTCTTCCTGGTAAGCCACCACCTCGTGGTGCTACACACATTAATAGAAATGGGTTAATCAAGATGTTAATCAAGAGAGTTAGCCAATAAGAGGCTGGAACTAATGGGCCAATCAGTGTTTAAAAGAATACAATTTGTGTGTTGATATTTCGGGTGTAAAGCTAGCCGTGTGTGAGCCGGGCGAGAATGCAGCCCACTGCTCCTTCCTTTTACACCATCCTGGCTTCATGTACTTTCCTGCTGGTCTGTATTGGAAACACCTTAGGCATGAGTGCAAAATACATGTTTCCAGGCCCCCTGTGTTCTTTGGGGGTAGTGGGAAGAATGCGTGGAGACGCATTTCATTTTTCTGTCCTAGAGAGCACCACAGCCACACCTGGACACTGCGCTAGTCTCTGCCACTGTGATCAAAGCAGAACACAACTTAGGGGAGAAAGGATCTAGTCAGTGACTTTCAGTTCTGGTTTCGGTCCCTCATTGTGGGGAAACCAAGGCAAGAACTTGAAGCATCTAGTCACACAGTCAAGGGCAGAGAGAAATGACTGTACATGTCGCTTTGCACTCAGTTAGCTTTCTCTATCCTTACATGATCCAGGGCCCAAAACCCAGAAATGATACTGCTTCCTTTTAAACTGGGTATTTCCACATAGTTAAAGCAATCAAGACAATCCCCTGTAGGCATGCCTGCAAATCAGCCTGACCTAGCCAAGGCTGCGTTGAGATTCTTCCCAGGCAATTTTCAGTTATGTCAGATTAGAATTACCCATCACAGGCTCTATTGGCCTGGAGGGTGAGTTCTTCCATGGGGCCCCAAGGCTCTATTCTGCCCATGTCCTGGTCAGCTATTTGGATAAGGGACTGAAGAGGACGAATATGCATATTGGTGAAGGCTGTCACAGGAGAGACCTGGGTTTGGATCTTGATCCTATTATATCCAAGCTGTGTGGCCTGAGACACATGATCGAGCCTTTCTGAGTCATTGTCTCCTCTTGAGTGAGCTGAGACCCCCAGTAGTACCCTTTGTGGGAGACTCCTTAAGGCAGTGTGTGCAAAGGACTTACATCTAGCCTGGCTTCAAGCAGGTAGCAGGTGAGATGTCCTGTTCACATCCTTTTTATTATTACCATTGGAGAGGGCTTTGACATCTCCCTGAGAGTGTCCATCCACTGATGGAGCTCATCTGAGACCTTGGTCCCTTCCTGTTGGGACCCTGAGATGCGGAAACACTGCATTCCCGGGATGTGGTGGGAAAGGAAAAGCATTGCTTAGCTGGGATGCACCTAGGTGGGGTCATGGCTGCTGGAGGAGGCTGTGAATGGGAAGCCAGAGGATGGAGACAGCTAGATCGGCCCAGACACACCTTCTTGGCTCTTACTCTGACTCTTTCTCTGCAGTGGGGCTGACTTGCTTGCTGTCAACTCTGATGGGAACATGCCATATGACCTCTGCGAGGATGAACCCACCCTGGATGTCATCGAGACCTGCATGGCATACCAAGGCAAGGGGGAGCAGCATGCTATATCATGGACACAGTGCAGCGAGCATGGTTTCAATGGGTGGGAACGGCTGGCTTTGTACCTGCCAGCCTCGTGCTTAGCGCCCAATAACTGGGACAGGTCCTTGTTATTATTGTCATCTGTCTGATTAAAAGATAGAGACATGAAAGGGCCTTGGAACACATGCCGTGTAGAGGGAGATATTGTTCTCCCTGTCACCCACACACGCAGGCGGCCTCAGCTGGCCTCCTCTTCTCTTCTGTTTGTCAGCTGTGACAATCCAGTTCAGTCAACACTCACCATAAAGATGTGTCCCCATTTGGGAACATGGTAAGAAGTCAAGAACATTTGCGGGTGCTACTCGGTGCCAGGCACCAAGCTGCCTGCCAGGGGCCCAGATAAACAAGGTGTGGGCTGTTCTCCGCTCACAGCGAGCTTCAGAGGGAAGCATGTGTAACAGCGAGAAACACCTGCCAGTCCCAGTTCCCTACATGCATGCCTGCGGGGCACTCTCTAGTAAAAGGGGTCTTAAATCGAGACCTGTAGCTGTGGCCCAAGGTCCTGCCACCCAAGGTCCTGCCAGGTCCTCACCTCTTTTCTCCCCAGATCTCTGTGGCCTCTGTTGACTGGGCTGCTGTATTTCCTGGTACCCGCATTTTTCCCACTAACTTCCTGTAGAAAGTTTTTTTTTTTTAATAACTTTTATGCCAACCAACCTGAAACCACAGACTCTCCAATGGAGTTATAAAGTCGCCAGGGTATAAAAGATGCCAGCTGGGTCATCTTTCAATATAGCTGCCTTATTTTAAAATGTGCTGCATAGAAGCCCTGAATTCTTTTGGTGATCAGATGTTGGGGTATGAAATTACCCCGAGTTTCTCTTGGCCATAGGCTTATAGGCACAGATAATTAGTCTGATGGTGGGAAGTACTAATTTAGGTGAAGGTTACTCAAAGTAAGCATGTAACCTTTTCTTTTCTCCCTTCAAGTTTGCAGATTGCCCTGAATTGTACTCAAGGATATTTGATTCCATTGTTTTTTTTTTTTAAAATGGGACATTGTGTTCTGTTCTTTAATCAGTAGCCACCAGTGACAGACACAATTTTGTTAGCCAGAGATATATATGGGCTATAACATGCCTTTCTGGGACTGGAATGGCTTGTGCCTGGAATCCTAGCGTATGGGAGGCTGAGGCAGGAGAATTGTCACAAGCCTGAGGCCAGCCTACCCTACAAAGTGAGATTCTGTCTCAGAAAACAAAACGTGAAAGTCTTCTGGGCCCTTACTCAACTCTCTATTTGAAAGTAATATATATTCATTGATTTAGATATTCTTACAACAACAACAAAAATGTCTTAACTGTTGCATTTGGTGCTGAAAACACAGTGGTATACAAGAGAACGCAAGCGAACAGACCCTGGTTAGAAAAGGTGGCCAGTGGGCAATAGTTGGGGAGGTGACATAGCTCAGCACCCAAAGAATGAGGCAGAGTAGCAATTGGGGCAGCAGGAGGTGAGCGGGCAGGTGCTCCACCCTAGCAGGTAGAACCGCAAGCAGGAAGTGAGTGGTGCCAATAAGAAGCCTTCTGGGTGCCGGGAAGGAATAGCCCTTGTCCTGTGAGGAACACATGGTGTTTGTGTCCAACATGCCTGGGACAATGACCTTTGCACGGGGTGACTGGCAGACTTCAGGGGGCAGAAGCCATGTCTTCCCTGTCTGCTTGGGATCCAGACCTGATGCTGGTGAGGAATCTTTCACACCCCTGCAGGAATCACCCAGGAGAAAATCAACGAGATGCGGGCAGCTCCTGAGCAGAAGATGATAGCGGACATTCACTGTATGATTGCTGCCGGCCAGGATCTTGACTGGATAGATGGCCAGGGGGCCACGCTGGTGAGGAGATAGGCCCGGCTGGTGTGGGTGGGAGGCAGGTACCAGAGCTAAGACCAACTGGGGCTGACTGAATTGGGTCTGGTTCACGGTATTGGTGAAAGCCTATACACTTGTGTCCTTGGGCTTCCTCTAGACCCCCTGCTGCTCCCCAAATATAGATAATTAAGGCTGGGGTCCAGCCTCCTTCTGACCCTGGCCATTCTCACCTGGGGCTGGGAGTCAGGAGCTCTGGGACTGGGCTAGGATGCCCATCTGCTTTGTCTCCATGGCAGCACCGACACTCTCCTCAAGGATTGCCTTTCGCCCGCTCACCCACACAGTCTGGCTTTGTATCATCCAGTCTCTGCCTACTATGCCCTTGAAAACCACAGCCTTCCTCATTCAGCGCTCTCTGAGGTTACTGTAACAGATTTTATCTGTCATTCCATCCCTCCATCCATCTTTCCATCCATCCATCAATTTGTCCATCTTTCTGCCCATTTATCCACTGTCTGTCCCTCCAGTTAACACATAGTTATAAGGACTGCCTCTGTGCCCCATGATTTACTAGTCCTTGGAGAGACAAAATGGCAGAGCCTTCCTCTCCTTCTCAGAGCCACCTACTTACCTCCACTGGTCCTTGGTACTCAGCTGTCACTTCCAGTAGCTTGAGAGGGCACCTTGGCCCCTCCTCCAGCCCCTCAACAGCACAGGCTCAGTACTGGGGGAGGCTCTGCTTCTGTAGTCTCTAAGCTGAACACTGAAGTTCCCTCTTCAAGGTCTGGGAACAGTCCTAGGTTTAGGCTCCTTGCAGGTTGTGGGCATCCAGGGACCCAATGGTTGTTCAGCAGACTTAAGCACTATTAGGCTTACCTCATTGCTCTAAGAGCTGATTTCGGGCCTCAGATTTGTTGATGGGGCTTCTCTCGTTTACTCTTGAGCTCTGACCTCTGACCTTTGCTGCATGTCCACTACAGTTAGAAAGGCCCTTGCTTAGATCTTCTGCTCAGCTCAGCATTGAAGAATGGGGTCAGGTAGGGATACTGAATGCTGCTGGCTTTACGGTGACCCCAGCCACCTGTGCCAGGCATGTATTAAGTCCTCCTAGTACACTGGAGGTAATGATGTCTTCCTCACAGGGCAACTGGGAGGACTGAATGACATTCAGAGGGCATTGAGCACAGTCTGAAATCTCAGTATATATTGATAATAATCTCCTTCCTATCTCAGTCTCTTCATGTACGCTATGCACATGCTATCCTTCTGAGATATATCCCCTGGCCTTACTTATTTATCTTCGAGACAGGATCTTGCTATACAGTTCAAACTGACATTGAGCCCACGATCCTGCCTCTGCCTCCCAAGTGATGGGACTCCAGGCAAGTGCCACCATGCTGGCTCTGACAGCCCTCCTCCTCACTATCCCCATCTGAATTAGGCTTTTTTATTCCCTGGCTAAGGACCTTCTGTGACCCCGCACTTGGAGGGATCTGGCTGGCCAGCGAGGTTTCATTTTCCACAGCTGGCACGCCTCAGATGTATAAAACCCATGATTATGCTAATCTACATGTGCTGCTTACTCACGCCATACCCGAGATTTATTCTGAAAAGTTAAAGAAGAAAGGAAAACCTGCCCTTATCAGACCTCAGAGAACCTCCTCACGGAGGAAACACGTGACCAAACAAGTGGCCGTCAGGGTCCCATTCAAACCTGAGCCGTGACTTAGCTGTCCCAGTGACTCTCGTCACGGATCCCAAACCCTTCCATCCTCTGCGTCATTCCCAGTCAATCTCCAGCCTGCTCGAGAGATTGTCAGATTGTCACTTCTGTCCCCATCTGCGGTTGAACAGGAGGGTTTCTCTGCCTTGCTTGCTTCTCTCTCCTTCACTCATTCTTTTCCTTTTCTCTCTTTTTAAAACCTATTATGCATACAATGTTCCACTGGCCTATGTGCCTACATGCTAGAAAAGGGCACCGGATCTCATTATAGATGGCTGTGAGCCGCCATGTGGTTGTTGGGACTTGAACTCAGGACGTCTGGAAAGAATAATCAGTGCTCTTAACCTCTGAGCCATCTCTCCAGCCCCCTCCTTCCCTCACTCTCATGACATACCATGCGGTCATGCTCTCTACCCAGTGCTAAGCACTTCCTTTTCTGGGTGACTGGACAAGTGGAACAGCTGAGGCCTGCTTAGGGGCAGCCGTGACAGGCAGCCTTCAATGTTGCTGAGGAGAAGAGTTAGGGTCTCAGCCTCAGCCGTGGCTCATGCCGGTAATCCCAGCACTTGTGGCAGGAGAACTTTTACAAGTTGAGGCTGTCTTGGGCTACGGAATGAGACCCTTTCTCATTAGCCAACTAAATAAGTAAACAAACTAGTTGGGATCTCAACCAGTGCTGCATGAGTCTTCCTGATGGGTGTCAGTTACTGCTGCGAAACAGTTGACCCTCCAGGGTAATCTTTATAGTAAACACAGCATTTCTATGCCGCAGGGAATTAGGAATTGCTTAGCTGGGTGACTCTGACTTGGCATTTCCCCTGAGGTTGACCAGAGTTGCAGTCACATCTGAAGTGGGTCTCCTTCCTGCGGTTCCCTCGCATGGCTGATGTTAGTGTTGGCAGTTAGCAGAAGGCCTCAGTTTCTTGCCTTTTTTGGGGGGGGCAGTGTTTTGAGACAGGGTTTCTCTGTGTATCCTTAGCTGTCCTGGAACTCACTCTATAGACCAGACTGAACTCAAACTCACAGAGATTCACCTACCTCTGCCTCCCTAGTGCTGAGCTTAAAGGTGTGTGTAACCACGCTCGGCTTGTTTCTTGCCTTCTTACTTCTCTTCGGGGCTCCATGAGATGGCTACTTCCTCCCTGATGGATCCAAGAGAGCGTAAAGTGAAGCAGCAATGCCTCTCATGCCCTCATAATCATCATCATACCCTGCCACTCGGTATTGTCCTCTTGATTAGAAGTGAGCCAATCGATGTGGTCTACATTCAAATGCAGAATAATCAGATCCCACATTTTAAAGGATGTGTCAAAGACTAGGTAGGTATATTTTCAAATTACTGCAGTGAATCTCTGAGACTCCTTCTCCAGGGTTCAGGTGAAGAGCTCATCTCTGCCTCCCCTTGTCTTTTTCTATTTCACACTTAGTAACTCCCTGCAACTGTCCTGGCTGGTGTCACAACCACATTCTGTTCCATTCTCTGGCCCTGAGGATGCTCTGAGGCTTGGGGGTGAGAAAGGACACTTGCCTCCAAATGTGGAGCCAATCCCTTTAGGAATGCTCACTTCTTTTGGGAGGAAGGCCCTGGAACTCGCTCTTTACACCAGGCTGGCCTTGAACTCACAGAGATCCACCTGTCTCTGCCTCCTGAGTGCTGGGATTAAATGTGTGTGCCACCACCTCCCACGGAATGCTCACTTCTTTTCTCTCCTTCAGCTACATATAGCTGGGGCCAACGGATATCTGCGGGCAGCTGAACTCCTCCTGGACCACGGAGTGCGTGTGGATGTGAAGGACTGGGATGGCTGGGAGCCTCTGCATGCAGCAGCCTTCTGGGGACAGGTATTTCCCACCCCATGTAGAGTAGTCAGGTACAAGGTAAAACTGCGGATTCTAAGTCCTTTGGGCTGGCAAATGATGTAAGTGAACAAGGACCCACTTAAGGCACTGGCTACAGTAAGTATGGGAGAGAAGACTCAAGGAGGTAGCAAACACTCAGATTTGCCCAATAGAAAATCCCCTTGTTTTCTGCTTTGCATGGTTTCTGTAGAATGTGTTTTCCTAAATGTGACTGCAGCCTGTGCAGCCACCCATAGACACCCAACAGTTGTGGAATCGTAATTGATTCCTCCTCCTCCTGCTTCTCCTTCTTGTAGTAACCCAGGCATGTTGGGAGGAGGGGCCAAGTCCATCAAATTTGACAGTGCTCTCTCATGGCTACACCATGCAGCAACTTCCTTCACCATTCTTTGGGTCACATTCTAAGAGATCTTGGGTGCTTTCTCCAGATTCTAGGCTTCTTGAAGCCTGGGTATGGGGAACATGAATTCTTCCTGTGTTGCAGATGCCAATGGCAGAGCTTTTAGTGTCCCATGGAGCTAGTCTCAGTGCCAGGACGTCCATGGATGAGATGCCAATAGGTAAGACGGCTTCGTACTTTGTATGTACATACTTACCAGCTTTTTGATGCTGAGTAGACATATGGTTGAACATATGGATGCATACTGAAAGTAGGCAAGTAGATGATAGAGATAGACAGATAGATAGACAGACAGACAGACAGATAGATAGGTAGACAGACAGACAGATAGATAGATGAACAGATAGATGTAATCGATAGAGGATCAATGGGTGAATGGGTGAGTAGGGTAGACAGGTAATGTGATGTGGGATATAATGATGGATGGATAGATAAGTAGATGGGTGGGCTGAGGATGATGAACCTATGGACAGATGATCAGGTTATCTAGAAGATGGACAAGTTGATAGATTCAGTAGAATGGCTGGTGGGATCAGGGGGAGTTCTCAGCATCATTGCTTCATTTCCTGCTTGAGGACTCTGCTTGTTTCTCTCAATGCTCACATCAGGGAGACTTTATGACTCTCCCAAAGACCATCAAGGGTATGTGTCCTGGTTCCTTTCTGTTGCTGTGATAAAAACACTGACCAAAAGCAACTTGGGAAGGAATGGGTTTATTTGACTTACACTTCCAAGTCCATCACTGAGGAAACTCAAAGCAGGAACTGAAGGAGAAGCCATGGAGAGATGTTGCTTACTGGCTTGCTCCCTCTGCTTTGCTATTTAACCCAGGCTCACGTGCCCAGGGTGGCACAACCAACAGTGGGCTGACCCTGTCGTCGGAGGCCACTTGTGTATTCCCGGCTGCCCAGAACTGAAATGATCACATAGAAACATATATTAATTGCAATATTGTTTGGCTAATAGCTTAAGTGTATTTCTAGATAGCTCTTATATCCTAAACTAACTCATCTCCATTAATCTGTGCATCACCATAAATTTGTGGCCTACCAGCAAAGTTTTGGCAGGCTCAGGTGGAGGCATCTGTCTCCTCTGGCAGCTACATGGCTTCTCTCTGACTCCGCCTACTCTCTCTATATATTTCTTTCAGCCTGGCTCTACTCTGTTAAGTCATTGGCCAAAATCAGCTTCTTTATTAACCAATGGTAATAAAACATATTCCCAGCATCATTCAGCACCTCCCACATCATGGCCTCTCCCAACTCAATCAAGAAAATGCTCCCACAGACTTGCTCACAGGACAGTCTGATAGAGGCAAGCCCTTAGTTGAGATTCCCTCTTCCCAAATATGCCTAAGTTTGTGTCAAATTGACAAAGCCTACCAGCACGGTATGAGTTCCTTGGTCTTAGCTGGGAACTTCAGGAGTTCAGAGGCCCAGGTCTCCCATTCCCACCCTCTTCTGAGGAAATAAGCAGGGGTTGCTTTCTCCCCTCCCTCTGTGCCCCAGAAGGTTCTCAGAGTTTTCGGTATGTTTTCATGGTGGCTCTTGTGGTATGGAACCCCTCCCTTGCCTTCTGCAACTGACTCTTGTACTCCTTCAGACCTGTGTGAGGAGGAGGAGTTCAAGGTCCTGCTGCTGGAGCTCAAACACAAGCATGATGTCATCATGAAGTCCCAGCTGAGGCACAAGTCATCCCTGAGCCGTAGGACGTCCAGTGCAGGCAGCCGTGGGTGAGTGGTATGGTGTGACCAGGGGCCCCTGCACCTGCCTGTCTGTGGCTCCTAGCCACAGCTTCCCAGCACCTCCTCTGTCCCCCTCAGGAAGGTGGTGCGTCGAGCCAGCCTGTCAGACAGAACCAACCTGTACCGGAAAGAGTATGAGGGAGAGGCCATCCTGTGGCAGCAGCGGAGTGCAGCGGAGGACCAGCGTACCTCCACCTACAACGGAGACATCAGGGAGACCAGGACAGACCAGGAGAACAAGGACCCGGTGAGGGACCTCCTGCCTTCCTTCAGTGTTGGCCACTGCCTTGTGAAGAGTGCAGGGCCCAGCCTGGTCCTACCCACATCCTCATCTGAGAACCATCAGAAGGGACATAGCTGAGTGGTACCCTTAAACAGCTGGCTCCTGTCTGAGGGTGGTGGTTGATATTGTTAAGGAGGTGACCTGTGGTTGTATTTGGCAGGGACACTGCCATAGGCCTGCTTGTCCCCCAATAGATCTGATCCTGAATTCCCCAGAAGAGAGGCTCAGCGTGACAGTTACCCTAGGAGCTAAGGGCTAAGACCTTCTCTTGCAGGGACATAAGGTTTGAGAATGGTATTTACCAAGATGCCGTCTGGTTGAAGGGGGTATTCTGAAAACTGTAGCAGGATTCTGGGACAGTCTCTGAGAAGCTGCTCCAGCAGCAGCGAGTGGCCCTGGGTTCTAGGCACTCTCAGAAGATGGGGTGTAGTCTTCTTCTTCACCTGTGGCACCAGAAGTCACACTGGGGACTTTTGATGGCAGACACTGGGGCTGGAGAGATGGCTCAGAGTTTAAGAGCACTGGCTGCTCTTCAGAAGTCCTGAGTTCAGTTCCCAGCAACCACATGGTGGCTCACAACCATCTATAATGTGATCTGGTGCCCTCATCTGGCCTGCATGCATACATGCGGGCAGAACACTGTATACATCATAAATAAATACATCATTAAAAAAAAAGATAGCAGATACTCAGGGGTCTGAAGTCCAGAAGTCTAAAATGAAGATGTTGACAGGGTTTGCTCCTCTTGGTGCTTCTGAAGGAGAGGTCTGTGCTGAAGCCTCCTACCAGCTTCTAGTGGCTTGGGTGTCCCTTCACCTTTAGTGTGACTTTGATCTCTGCCTCTGTCTTCACAAGCCTTCTTCCTTGTGTATGTGAATACCTCTGCTTTTTTATTTAAAACATACTTTTGTTTATATTGTATTTACAGATGTGGACACACACATGTGAATGTACATTCATGTGCAGGCCAGAGACCAATGTCTGGACTATCCATCAGTCACTTACCACCACTTCTTTTGAGACAGGTTCTCTTACTGAACCTGATGCTCACCGATTAGCTAGACTGGCTGGCCAGAGCTCCAGAGGTCCACCGGTCTCTGCCCACTCTGCATTAGCGTTGCAGACATGAATGACCACACTCAAATTTTTGAGTGGGTGCTAGGAGTCCAAACTCAGGTCTTAACTCTTATATGGCAGGTACTTTATTAACCAAGCCACTTTTCCAGGTCCCTTTGTTTTCTTATAAGGGCCCTAGTCGTTAGATGAGGGCCCATCCCAATCTAATATACTCTCATAGTTATTTTTGAGTCAAATAATTTTGTTGCTTGCATTTGAAGCGCTCTTTAGTGACCTCTGCTCTGATTCTATTCAGTAGTCTCTAACCATAACATAACTACCTAACTGTAGCCAACCACTCCAGAGGACTTCACATCTGGATGGGTTTTGCACAGGCTTGCCTGTTCTTACAGTTTCTTCCTGTTACCAACACTAATTAGGTTGGTTTGGTGCTCAGCACAAGAGCCTTTCCATGCTTACGTATGTAAGCTCATCACAGATGGTGTAAGCACATAAAGATGGACTGGGCGCTTGTCCAAGGCTTTGATAGCTTCTTGAATTTCTTAGCCTGGGCCATTGTGGATAAGAGCAGTCCTCAGCACCCCTAGTACCAACATCTATTATACTTCCAGCCAGGAGCATCTTCCCTGGCCGTGGTGATAGGGCAGGGGTGAAGCTGAATCTTGAATTCACCAAGCATCAGCAGTAGCAGGGAAAGAGCCCTCATCTTAATTTAATGCCAGTTACAGAGAGAATCAGCGGACGCAGACACTGAATACATATTTTTCTCCCTCTTGATAATAGACTCTGAGACTTGAAGCAGTTTTATATTTATGGAAAAATAAGTGGAGTGGTTGGGAAGGTGGCTCAGCCAGTAAAGTGTTTGCCATGCAAATGAGGACATGAGTGTGGGTCTCCAGCACACACTGGAAAAAAAGCCAACCAGGGGTGGTGGTGCACACTTTTAATCCCAGAACTCAGGAGGCAGAGGCAGAGAGGCAGAGAGATCTCTGTGAGTTCAAGGCCAGCCTGGTCTATAAAGTGAACTACAGGATAGCCAGAGCTACATGGTAGGACTCTGTCTTTAAAAAAAAAAAATGTTGGGCACAATATACACACCTATAATCCTAGTGCCTAGGAGATGAAGACAGGACGACCCCTGGGGCTCTCTGCTCAGTCATTCTAGCTGAATTGGCAAGCTTCAGGTTCAGGGAGAGACCTTTGTCTCAACACACATGCACACACACGTGCGCGCGCACGCGCGTGTGCACACACACACACACACAGACACACACCTACCCGTACCAAGCACACACTTGCACACATACTCATACAAAATTAAATAGGTAGAAAACTGCCCTAGGTTCTATTTCATTACCGTCCTGCACTTGTGTACTGCCTGTGCTGCCACCGATGAGCCAGTACTGATGCACACGTCACACCTGACTTTATTCTGTGTTGCACCGTCTGTGGACGCCACTTTTAAGTGCCATGCACCATGCTTTCACTCTCGCAGAAGACCCCCAGTGTCCCACTAATTAGATTCTCACTGCAGTCATGGAGTTGTAATGGTCTAATCTGTAGTTTTTTAAAGTAACATTGCTTGCAGGTGTTGCTCGGTATTCATGGCGGGGGCGGGGTGTGTGTTAATTTCAGGACCTAAGTTCCCTCAGATACCAAAACCTACAGATGCTCGAGGCCCTGTGTAAAACAGGGTAGTGTCTGCACATAATCTACACACATCCTCCTGTTGCTTCTGACAGAGCATTTCTAACGCCTAGTGCCATATAAAGGCGGAGAAGGAAGAAGAAAGAAAAGTCTATTCATAGAAACAGTTTTGCATGTGGAATATTCTCTCTTATGTGTGTGTGTAAGACAGGGTTTTGCTCTGTAGCACAGGCCTTGATCCCATGATCCTCCTGCCTCAGCCTGCTAAGTGCTGGGATTACAGGTTTGTGCCATCAGGCCTGAGTTATTTCTCTAATCCAATCGATCAGCCAACTGATTCTTTTCTATTTGGGAAATTATTCTCGTCCTTGTCATGTGTGTCACAAATGATTTTCCAGTGATCTCTTTTATATGCTTCTCATGACTTTGTTCATGTGACTTTGCAGTGGGTTACATCTGTGCTATTATCAGCTATTTCTACCTTCTTGTTTATGGTTTCTGGACATTAGCTACCGCTCAAGCCCTTATTATCCAAGGACTGTTGAAGTGTATAGGATCCTTAGGTGAGACTCTCTTATATGAAGAGGAGATCTGTCTGAAATAAAGGGGAAGAGTTACAAATGACTGGGGTGGGGAGAACTAACTAAAATTGACTTACACAAAAAGGCTCACCTACCTGGAAAGCTCTGGATCCAGCAGGAGCTAGGGGTTCAGAAGACACAGGGAGGTTAGTCTCCCTGTGACCAGTGTTCCTTGATGTCAGCTTCTCTTACAAGCAGAGAGGACATCTTTGACTCTGTGCTTCTGCAGCCCACAGCTTGCAGCATCTTTACCAATTGTAGTTCTTACAGATGTCTTTCCAATTGTTCTAGCAAAAGTCTCAAAGTTGAGTTTCACTGATGCCCTATCTATTAACTCATTCCAGGACATTGGCAATAGAATATGTTCATTAGATTCAGCCCTGGGATTGGGGTGGGCTTTGGTCTGCCCCGCCAGAACTCAGGCCCAGATACCCCAAAACTACATAAAGGTAGAGAAACATATGCAGGATGGGTTTCAGCACTCGGGTCCCTCAGCAGAGGTGCAGGTGACTTATGGGTGCAGGCCCTCTAGCTGCAGGTGATACTGACATTGTCCTCTCTCCTTCCCTCCCTCCCTTTTTCCCTCCCTCCCTCCAGAACCCCAGGCTGGAGAAGCCAGTGCTACTCTCAGAATTCTCTACCAAGATTTCCCGGGGAGAACCGGATGGGCCTGTGGAGAACGGCCTCCGGGCTCCTGTCAGCACCTACCAGTACGCACTGGCCAATGGGGACATATGGAAGATGCACGAGATGCCTGATTACAGCATGGCCTATGGCAACCCCGGTGTGGCTGATGTCCCCCCGCCCTGGAGCGGCTTCAAGGAGCAGAGCCCCCAAACGCTCCTGGAGCTGAAGAGGCAGCGAGCCGCAGCCAAGCTGCTCAGCCATCCTTTCTTAAGTACCCACCTGGGCAGCAGCGTGGCCAGGTCAGGGGAGAGTAGCAGCGAAGGCAAGGCCCCCTTGATCGGAGGCAGAACTTCCCCCTACAGCAGCAACGGGACCTCGGTGTATTACACGGTGACCAGCGGAGATCCCCCGCTCTTGAAATTCAAGGCCCCCATGGAGGAGATGGAGGAAAAAGTTCATGGCTGCTGCCGGATCTCCTAGTGTTTGTGAGCTGGAGGAGAGAGCTGCCTGGGAGATGTGCCCTTGGAATCCGTGCCAGCCCTGGCTGGGGAGGTGTCAGAGGGCAGCCAGGGAGAGGTGGGAGCTGCTTTCCAGAGGAATGCTGGCCTCACCTCATGCCCAGCTGCCCATAGCATCCCTATTCCCCTCCGTGCTGCTTTCCCGCCTCAATGCCTGCATCTGAAGCATAGCAGCCCCAGCTCACTCTGATTCAGGGAGGCTGAGCTTGGGATCTCAGTTCTGTACTTTAAAAAGGCTTCTTGAGACCAGGACTAACACCAACCCCTCTCCTCTCCTCTCTGTCTCTCTCTGTCTCTCTCTGTCTCTCTCTGTCTCTTTCTCTCTCTCTCTCTCTCTCTCTCTCTCTCTCACACACACACACACACACACACACACACACACACACTTCAGTGGTGAGAATGTTACACCCGAGCTCTTGGTGGGGCTAAAAATTTGTAGATTATTTCCAGAAGAATGAGTCCAAGAAAGTCTTGGCACACCACTTGGCCTCTACGGGGTTCAGATCTGCTCAGCTGAGACCCACGGTTCTACTTGGAGTCACACCAGGCTGGACCACCACCAACACCTAGCAGGGACAGGAAGTCTTCCTCTGTCTTCATGGATCCAGGAATCAGTATGGATCAGATCAGTGGGTCCAGGCCTGCCCAGGCCTGCTCCCAACAGCTTCACTGAGAGCCACCCTCTTGCACATGTCAATAGGCAGGTGTCTGACTGTTCAAGGGCCACGCTTGAGAACCAGGCCATCCACTCTTAGAAGAAGCCAAATCTTGTTTTGGCCTTCTGGGGAAGTACAGGAGTTGGGTAGGGTGCCAAACATTGGTATTTTCCAAACTGCATTTGGTTAAAATCTTCTTTGAGGCTGTAAAATTCCAGGTGGGAGGTAACTGAATTTGCCTTCTCCTGAGACAGAGTCATGGCTGGATTTTATCATCTGGTGTTTGAAAAGTGAATTTTATCAGGAGCGTCTGTGGGGCCTCCCAGGGGAAGGGTGAGTGCATTGCTGAGGACACCCTGGTTAATACTGACAGGACACAGCACCCCAACTATTGTGGTTTCCATGCTGTTTGGGTCCAGCCCGTCTCAGCTAGTCCTTCTCAGTCTGAGTGAGCAGTTGCGGCTTGCCTGTGCACCACCCTCCCACCTTACACAGCCAAGTGTAACTGTCAGGTCCATGCCCCTCCACACTTTGCCTTTTCTGTAATGCTATGTAAGACCTGTTTGCCATCGGTCACTTGTTGGCTCCTGCCAGGAGGTCTCAAAGCTTCCAGCCTATTTTCACTGGAGTGGCAATGCCCAAAACTACAAACGGAGGTGTCTGTGGCCACTGTCCTGTGCTACGTTCAGGAGAGGGGTGGCGTGGCTGGAGTTGACTTGCATTCCAGCTGTACAGGTTTGCTGCCCTCATCTTCCTGATGTTGGGGAAGGAAGCCCACACCATTTCACCACCACACTCTCCCATAAACCCACCGAAATTGTGTGCCATACCTTGGGTGTGACACACAGGCTCCACCAAAATCTTCTAATCTTCTGGTGTAACTAGCAAGCTACAAGTTTGTTCCTTGCTCTCTGCTCATTTTATTTGTCCTTAAACTACCTCCTTAGAGCCCTGAGAGGGTCCTTAAGTCTAGATTCAGATTTAAGGGACAGATACCCACGTTGTAAAGGCCCCTGTGCCATAACCTTAGTAGTCAGTCTTGCCGTTGGTCTCTGTCCCCACTGTGGCCTTGGGACCTCAGGAAGCTAGAGATGAGTTAGGACTTAACTGGGTCAGAGTAATGCTTTATCAGGATCAGAGGTGTGGGGAGGGAACTGGATGCAGAAGGTGGTCACCCCCACCCCAACTCCAGGACAAATGCTATCTGGCATGGTGGGGCAACATAGGAGACCAAAGTCAGTTTCTTGAATCCCTGGGGCCTTAGCTAGGTTCTGCAGCCCATGGCTGAAAGAGGATGATCAAAATACACACGTGTGGTTTTAAAGCAGTATTTGGCTCTGACAGACACTGAGATGCTTCTGAAGCTGACTTTAGCCACAAGGTGGGCAGTGCCCAGGCAGCCAGCCACATACTCTTAGGAGTCAGCTGCCCAGGGTTACCGAGCTCTTTGCTCAGGGGCCAGAGAGTGAAGGCATTTATTGCCCTCTCTGAGCCATTCAGGCCCTTCCTCCTTCACCCCCAGCACTTCTTCCTGCCCTCTGGGTCATTCCTGTCTACTTGAGGGATGGGAAACTTAGCTGCCTCTTCTGTGGGAGCTAGCCTCAAACAGTGTGGACTCGTGAGATTTTGTTCATGTTTTCCACCAGGGGCAAACAAACGTTCCCTGTTTGGGCTCCCAGTCCCCAGGGCACTTTCCCTGTGACTCTTTGGAATATTGAGAGTCACGATGAGGAATAACCTCCAGTGCATGAGCCAGGGCCACCCACTCATTCACTCATGTAACCTGTTGAGGTGCTGAGACACACCAGACATGTGTAGTAGGTGGTGGTAGTTTCTGCAGATAAGGGACCAGCCAGGCAGCCAGGACTTTGATCCCTTGAGGACTGTGGGCATCCCCAGACGCATCCATTATTCTGATAAGAGTGCCTGCATCCCAGACCAGTGCCCCTGTGCTTTGCAGATCCTGCAGTTCGTAGCGTGAATCTCTTTAGCTGGGGTGCAACTTTATGACCACACCAAGATAACGTTTGCTACTAAGTGCAGATGCTAGATCTCGGGTTCCAAGCAGACATACCACACCAGTCCATCTAGAGCCTTCAGAGGTAGCCTTAAGGCCAGCATCCCTGGAGAACAATATAATGGCAGTCTGAGGTCAGAGTCTGGAAGAATTAGAAGCCTGTAATTTGCTGTCAAATGCATCCTTAGCTTTTATAGTCATCTCTTGCTCATTTTTGCTCATAAATCATATAGTCTTTTCTCCTACTCAACCAATGCATATTGGGAGTGAGAACAATTACTCTTTCCTTTTCATAGCAAACCTTTCCCTGTGTATCAGCCTCTCTCCCTGGAAAGTGTGGATCCAGGGGCTGGGGGAAGCTTGGCAAGGTTGACCAGATGTCCCACTCCTACCAGGAACCTGTGTCTTGGTAGCCATTCTTGGCAAACTGCAGATATCTATTTCAGAACTGGTGCCCTGCAGTTCCCTGTGAACTGTGTTACTTGCACCCACCCTATGCTCCCTAAACAATTAGAAATTGGTAGCTATAACCAGATTGTGAGTTTCTGGCCAGTAGCTCAGGGAATTGGACTGATTCTTAAGCCCAGGTCTACTGAAGACTTTGGGGATATAATTCTTTATCAAATATTCAGCATTAATGAAGCTTCTCTGCACTATCTGATGAACGTTTAGATGCTTGGAAAGGTTGCCAGAGTGTGGCATCCAGCCGGACATAGTGGCACGCACCTTTAATCATAGTACTAGAGAGACAGAGGCAGGCAATGTATTTCTGAATTCAAGACCAGCCCGGTCTGCACAGTGAGTTCCAGGCCAGTTAGGGCTCTACAGAGAAGCCCTGTCTCAAAAAAATCAATTAAATAAATAAAAGTAAAATATGACTCCCTGGTTCACCTAGCACAGTCTAACTTTGTAACAGTGTGAGATTCTTGGTTCTTAGTGTCTGATACTCTTGGATCCTGAGCTTTCTATCCTACCTGCTCCCCCAAAGCAGGATATTAGAATGCTTTCCAGAGGGGCCATCCTTCCATGACACCAGGACTGTCTGGACCCTCACTGTTTGTAGCCTGGTGATAGCCTCCCCTTCCCCAGGGCACAGAAAAGCCAAGGGTCACATGGCCAGGGGACAACTCCACTGAAGTGACCCACCACTTTCCTAGAAAACCCTTTGGCCTCTCCTCCGCAGGAGTCCCTTTTTGGTCAGAGGGCCTGCTTCTTGTGGGCACTTTCAAGTGCCACTGTGCGGGGCCTGGCTCTGCACGCCCAAGAAAAGTCTGCAGACCCCCAGCCCTCCGCAATAACTCACCAGACCAGAAGCCACTGATGTACAGAGAACACTTAAGGAAAAAAAATGTATTTTATGTGAAAAAAAGTTCAAACTCTGTATACTGTATCAGCAGCTTTGTGTAAAAATGGCAATCAAAAGAGTCTAATATATTTAAAACTTTTTTTAAAAAAAATTCTCATGGATCTTTGATATTGTATTGAAGTAGCGCCATGCCTCCAAGATGGGGTCTGACCATGTCCCCAAGGGGCCTGTGCCCCTGGAGTTACTTCCAGCTGCCAAGGCCTGTGACGGAATTCGCTGTTATGGATTTTTAATTAAGATTATTAAATTCCTTTTAATAACACCTGTTGATGTGACTGTAGTTATTGCTGTGTACTCGCCTGCATAGGGCTGACTTGAGTTCTACAAGAGACCATGCCTGGGGTGGGGGGCTCCCAGTCCTGCCTGTACCCAGAAGGCTCTCCGAGGAGGTCACCAGAACAGGAAGAGCTTTGGAGATTCACAGGTGGTGCTGAAGGGTTTTCGCAGTTGATAGATGGTGAAAAGTTAGGATTCAAGGTGGTTAGCATTGTGCTTTATTCTGTCAAACTTGCCCTTTGAAATTACATTATGCCCTATAGCAGCATATATTTTACAGTTTGATTGGTGACATATTTATATGTTACCAGGGTGCCCCCCTCCTCTATTCCGTACTCGGGACACACTGGCTTGTCCTGGGCCTTCCCATGCTCCCCACTTGGCTATAGTGAAGAATAATGCTCTACCTCATTCAACAGGACTGTAGACAAAACTTTGATTCTTCTCACTTTCTCACCAGGAAATAGAGGCAAAGACACATCATGTGGTTGTACAACCCCAAGTCATGACCCCTGTCCTTATTACATGCAAGAGTTGATGTTGTGAAGGTTGTTGCCCTCTTGTAGGCTTCTGGACACTGGATGTCAGAGTGGGGACACACTGATGGCCCCACCCTTGGGCTTGAATAGCTTCCCTGAGTAGATTGGGGGCTGAGAAAGGATGGAGAGGAGAGGGTGTCCTAACAGCAGCATCCATCTGTTTTAAGTTTACTGAGGTAGAGGCGGAGGATTAGACAAGCAAGGTCAGCCTCAGCTACAAGGTGAGTTTGAGACCAGTCTAGGCTACATGAAACCTTGTCTCAAGAGACAAAGATCACATTTTATAAAGCTTTGTAGTGGCCCTAATGCTTTCTTCTTTGCACAAAGTTGTCTGCTAGATTTAGCCCAGTGAAACTTGGGGTGACCCCAGGCAGAGGCTTTGGTACCACAGTTGTTGCATGAACTTGCTTGAGAGAGTAGAGGACAAAGCAGAAAACTGAAGACAACAAGTCCAGGCCACTCATTTGAGGTTCTAGGCTGCAGGAATCTACAGCCAAGAAATGGTTATCTTAAGATGAAGGACTGGACAGATGGCTCAGTGGTTAAGAGTATATATTGCTTTTGCAGAGTACCCAAGCTAGGTTCGCAATGTCCATGTGTTGCTTGTAAACACTTGAAACCCCAACTCTGGGGGAATTTGACACTTCCGACCTCCAGGGGCACCTGGGCTCACATACATACCTCCTGACCCCCATATATACACACAAACGTATTTTCTAAAAAGATGAACAATATTGAGGAGAGCATGGTGGTATGGCTCTGTAATCCCAGTCCTTGGGGGACTGAGGCAGGAAGATCAAGAATTCAAGGCCTGTCTGGGCAACAAAGTGAGACCTTGTCTCAAGCAGTATTTGAGCAGGAAAATTGATGGTGTGGAAGAGGGGAAGGAATCGCAGGAGAGCTACAGGGCAGTGGTAGAGGGCTGGAAGCTACTGCCCAGGCAAAAACGTTGGTCAGGCTCTGGCACAGCCTACCCATGCAAACGGAAGTTAGACTTGCTGATCACATGTGGACATTCTTTTATGACTACTTATGTCCTGTAAATATATTTTCTCAGTGAAATAGGAAAGAGCACAGGAAAAGGTATTATGAAGAACAATAGGTATTTCTTCCTTTTTATTATTTTTAGTTAGCATATAAAATAACGGACTTGTTATGACATTTTTATACATATGTATTATTGTAGTATGATTACATTGGCAGCTAATTTTAAAAACACAATTCAGATCATGAATGTGAAATGCGTTAGTCTACAAGCAAGATCCCACCTTTTCCCCATCCTATTTCTATGGCTGTCTGGATGCTAGTGGAAAGTGGGGTTTAAATAGGATTGAGGTGTTGCTGGGCAAAAAAGTATGAAGTGAGGGTGGAAAGAAAGGAAGGCCATCAGTGAAGGAGCGGGTACCACAATGGATTAGTATATAGATGCACACGTGTGTGCATATATGTATGCATATATGTATATAGATATGTATGTATATGCTCACAAGGTCTTATGTAGCTTGGGATAAGTTTGAATTTGGCATGCAGCGCAAGATGGCTTTGAACTCCAGCTCCTCCTGCCCCAACCTCCCATGTGCTAGGAGTGTGCCACCACCTCCGGTTTTGCACCATTGGAAAAACATTTATTTATTTGTGCACCACGTATCCATACAGTATCTGTGGATACCAGAAAGGGCATCGGATCCGATGGAGCAATTACAGGCAGTTGTGAGCCACCAAGTAAGATGAGAGTCAAACTCAAATTTTCGAGAAGTGCTCTTAGCTGCCGAACCATCTCTCCAGTCTCCTTTTTTAAAATGAATAAATAGATGCAGGATGGAATGGCAATACAGTTGACCACACCAAAGCCTGTCCAGGAGCAAGTCCCTGGCCTCCGGTGGGGAAGCCGGCAGGGGGCGCGCTGGGACAGCTCGGGGCTCCGTCTCCTGCTGGGACCGTTCTAGGACCGCAAGGGCGGGGTAAACTCAGATTTAAATTTCCCTCAGCCATCAAGCAGTGAAAACAGGCGATGGGCGGGTTCTTCTTCAGAGAGAAGCCAATAGCAACAAGGGGGCGGGGCCTGCGGGTTGCCTAGAAGGCAGGCAGCCAATGGGAGGTCCGGGGCGGGGCGCCGAGCCAATAGCGCGGGCTGGTTTGATTCAAAGGTGCCTATAAAAATCTCAGGCGAGCAGCGCACTTCAGTGGATCTTCGCTGAGCGCTGCCATGGCTGCTCACTGTGAGCTGTTGGACGAGCTTCCCGCGGCCTGCCTGTCGCCGTGCGGACCACCCAACCCCGCCGAGTTGTTCAGCGAGGCGCGGCGCCTGGCTCTCGAGCAGCTGCTGGCCGGCGGCCCAGACGCCTGGGCCGCCTTCCTACGGCGCGAGCGGCTGGGCCGCTTCCTCAACGCAGATGAGGTGCGCGCTGTCCTGGGCGCAGCCGAGCGGCCGGGCGAGGACGGCGCGGCGGTGGCCGAGGACTCGTTCGGCTCCTCACACGACTGTTCGTCAGGCACCTACTTTCCCGAGCAGTCGGACCTGGAGCCGCCGGCCTTGGAGCTGGGCTGGCCCGCCTTCTACCGGGGCGCTTACCGCGGTGCCACGCGCGTCGAGGCGCATTTCCAGCCCCGCGGCTCTGGCGCCGGCGGCCCGTACGGCTGCAAGGATGCGCTGCGCCAGCAGCTGCGCTCCGCTCGAGAGGTGAGCGCCCCCTCCATCCCTCTCCGAGGTCCCCCACTCGCCTGCTTTGCAGCTCGACACCGGACCCCCAGTCACCCTTGTGGGGCGTAGGGGAGGAACTTCGGCCTTCAGAAGCTGGAGTAGTTCATAGTTCTGAGCCCTAATATCCGTACCCCTGGAACAGGGCCCAGTTCCGACTGTTAGTTTAGACCAAAGTGGATTGCAGAATTCCCGGGACGTTAGCTGACAACTAGATTCCACTTTCAGGAGCTTAAGACACGCATTACTAAAGAGTCGCTTTACCCAGAAGATCGTACCCAGAGACCAGTGAGAATCTGTTACTGCCACTTACTTTCCCGCGTCTTAATGTTGTAGACGGGTAAATTCTATCCCAGGCCCTTGACTTCTGACCCTTCTGTGAGTGAGTCTGGTGGGACAACCACATCCCCTCCCCCATGTCTGGGGCTGTTCCAGGTAGCTTTTACCCAAAAATGCAAATACTTCTACATAAGCTAAGCCTCTCTTTACAATGGGTTTTTATCTTAGCTAGTGTCGACTGAGGGCCTGGTGTGGTGGAGGTGGGGAGGAAAGAGACTGCCCTGCCCCACTGAAACCTCTGCAGTGGGATCAGGGAGGAAGATGGCTGCACTTGGGAGGGTGTGGCTACAAGTTTACAGGCTGGCGAACACTGCTCAATTCACAGACTTTTTTGCTGTGCCAGGAACATAGTAGGCAAAGCCCCAGACCATGTCCAGACTTGGTAGGCCTGGTACCACTATATGTCAAGGTGAAGATCAGGTTGAAATTGCCAAGGCTAGGAGCAAACCTGTGTTCTGGATTTTTGTTGTTGTTTTGTTCTTGTTTTCAAGACCAGGTCTTTAGCCCAGGCTTACCTGGAGCTCACTAAGTAGCCCAAGCTGGCCTCAGTTCCAGGCAGTCCTCCTGCCTCAGCCTTCCTAGCGCTGAAGCCAATGTTCTGATCCTGTTTTGTTTTGTTTTACACCTGACTGGCAGGGATGCAGTGATAGAGGGTAGGTGGGTGACCCAGTGCTTTGCTGTTTGGGGAGTGGTATGGCTGTGGCTAGATTAGTGTAAAGCTTGTAGAGCTTTGAGTGAGCTGAGGATCTGTTTGAGCCTGAGAATGTTTTACTTGTGGGTTCAGTATAAAACTTTAAGCTTTCGGAAGAGGTGTATTTGTGGACCAAGTGTGCATGCCCGAAACTCTCCTCTGGGAGGAGAACTTGAGCTCCTGGGACACCTTGGAAAGGACAGACCTGGTCTCCAGGAAGGGCAGAGATGTGGGTTGCTCTAACCTTTGCTCAGCTTGGGTGAAGGGGCACCAGAGTTAGAGGTCAGAAGAAAAACTTGCCTTAAAAGGGATCTGGCTGCAGCTGATATGTCCCTATCTTTCAGGCAATCTGGAAAGCATTCCTGGGTAAGACCTGCTTTCCCCTCTACCTAGTTCCTTTTACACCCTCTCCTAGATTCTGTATTTGGAAGCTGGGAGGTGTTACTGAGAAAGGTGGTCTGTCACTTTAAATCCAATGAGCATTTTCAATGTATATGCCGAATTTCATGTTTACACAGAACCTCCAGATTGTCACTGCCAGGGCTGAGGCCACAGGGGAAGAAGTGTGGTCCATAACTTGTTCTTAGTTTGTGGGGGGATGGGGATATTGCTATAGGTAATGAGTAAGGGGCTAGAAAAAAATCTGGAATGGTGGTGACTTAGTCGGACCCAGAAGAAAGGGTGGAACGAGCTGATGGAGAGGACAGGGACCAGACCAAAAGTGGAAAATGCTGATCGTTTGGTGTCCCTAGCAGTAAACCTAGCAGAAGTGTAGGTTTCAGAGGGCTGAGGTTGCAAGGAGCTCAGAGATACCTTTGTAAGAGAAGAGTCTGCATCAAGGCAGGGTAGGCAGGAAGAGAGTTGTAGGCAGACTTGTTTGAGATCTGATGAGCTGGAATGGAAAAGCGAGAGAGGAAGGTGTATGGACAGAGAGGGAGACTGAAGGTGTAGCCCAGCCATAGAGCGCTTGTCTTAGCATGCTTGAGTCCTGGCTTCAAGCACACACAGAGGGGCCAAGGGGAGAAAACACACAGGAAGGAGGTTGATATCTCCCCAGTTCACGGAGATCAGCCTGCCTCTGCCTTGGAGTGCTGGCATTGAGGACGCGTGTGCCACCAAGCTGGCTGGGGCCGAGACCTCTTAGTTTGAGCAAACAGTGCTGCTGCTGCACTGGAATACAGGAAGGAAAATAAGGGGGAGACTGAGCGTTGTGGATCTGAGTTAGTTTTAATTTGAGGCGTGATGAATCTGAAGTTCAGAGACCATCTCTTTAAAAAAAAAATTTAGTTGGGCTGGCGGTGGTGGTGCACACCCTTAATCCCAGCATTCAGGAGACAGAGGCAGGCGGATCTCTTGAGTTTGAGGCCATCCTGCTCTACAAAGGGAGTTTCAGAACAGCCAGGGCTATTACACAGAGAAACCCTGTCTCACAAAAATCAATTAAATAAAAAATTTTAAAAAGAGAAACGAAAAACATCAGTCAATTAAAAATTGTTTGCTCAGCTGGGCGTGGTGGCATACCCATTTAAGCTCAGCAGGCAGAGGCAGGCAGATCTCTCTGAGTTTGAGGGCAGCTTGGTCCTACATTGTAAGCTCCAGGCCCACCAAAGCTACGTATTGAGGTCTTGTGTCAAAACAAAAAAGTTTGCTTCCTCTTTGCCGGATAGTATTTCTAGTAATCTTGAAGTAGTTGTGACTGTTCTGTCCACTTTACAGAAGATGACCTGAAGCGTGGAGAGGCTAGGTCGCCTCTAGGGGGTGATGGAGCCAGCGCTCTGCCCAAGGCAGATTCCGACCCTGTTAACTACTGTGCCTTGTGGGGAGAAGGTGTCCTATTCCCAGGTGGATGGGTACACAGAGGAATTAGAGGGCTGGTTTGCTGACTGTCTAATAAATGCTACCACCTGTAAAGACGTGCATGGGTACCTGGGAGTGACTGTGTCACTTTGGCCATGTCCTTTGAAGTGCATTACCCGTGACAGGGAGGACTGTGACGGGGCATGTCTGGTGTTTCTGGGTGTCTGATCTGTATGTCATCTGATGATGGCAAACATTTGTGGCTCTGATTGAGTTCTTTACCAGATTACCTTGCAGTCTTTCCAGTGGTCAGAGGAGGCTGGCTTGGGGCAGAGCAGACACATCTAGGTCAGGTAGCTTGTCAGAGACTACTGTGAGGCAGGGCTGGGTTCAGGGCCAAGTCTGCCTGGCTCCTAGGTCCACACAGTGCTTGCTTGCTTGGTTTTTCTTTTTTGAGATGGGGTCTATGTAAGATGAGGCCAGCATTAAACTAACTGTCTTCCTCTCTCAGCTTCTTGAGGGCTTTGATGTGCCTCCATGCCACATATAGGACCCATATTTAATCTCTACCCTCCTCATCCTCCCTGCTTCCCAGCAGGCTAGAGGTTTTGAACAGTTTTCTGGAGATTTGTGCTTTTAGTTCCCATTTGCATGTCTTACAAACAGGAAGGTAATGACTCTAGCAAGAGCTGTCTGTTTTAGAAGACGGGTGATTGGGATTGAGGAGTCGCTTCAGCGGCTGTAGATGCTGGCCTCCAGGCCAGACAGCCTGATCTCCACTTGTGAACAGCGGAGCTGTGAGCAGTGACACATATAAATAAACGAATGAATGAATTAATGAGTAAATAAATGTTTGTTTTAGTTGTAAAAAAAAAAGACTAGGGTGGCCTGTTTTAAGGGGAGGAAGAAGTAGCAGAGACCAAATGGTGGAGGTGGTTCATGACCTCAAGACAATGTAGGTCCCTGGTGTTTAGATTTTATAAATTACTATGCATTTTACCTGTCTTGGACAGGATAGACCCAGCCAAGTATTTCTAGTATCTGAAACAAATATAGAAATCTTGTGGGTGAATGAAGGAAATTTGAATTCTGTGTGGAGGGTCCCATGTAGTGAGCCCAGAGGTGGAGGCCAGGCTGCCCTGAACTGGGGTCAGGTAGAGTTGCTTCCTCTCTGCAGCATTATTTGCCCTCAGTGAGGAGATCTAAGTACCAGCTTGCATTCTCTGTGATGGGTTGGAAGGAGCCTAGATGCCAGGTTCTATGATCAGCATTCAGCCTAGGATGGCAGGGGCACTCACCAAATGTCAGGACTACCTGTCTGAATGGATGGCTCCGGGATGGGTTTTCCCAGCGGCTCTCTGACCACATAGACTCCCCTGGGCATCTGACAAATAGTAGGTGCTCATTAATTTTTGTCTTTTGTTCATTCAGCCTAATGCTTTTTGGCAGAGGGGGATGAAGAGGTAGGAAGGTAAACTAAGTAATTTAGGTAATTCTTTCTGCCAACTATTGGTTGACAGAGCTATGGTTTGGAAGTGTGCCCTGTTGGGCGTTTCTGATGTGCTTGTTCAGCTCTCCCAGGATGCTGTTTGTTCTTCGTCCCACCTCCCCACCTTCTCCCCTACTCCACTCCCTCTTTGGCCTTGAATTTGAGATCCTCCTGCCTCAGCCTCCCATGCTGTGGTACCCAGATATCCCTGGCTTACAGATGGGAGTTCATAGGCCACGCCCATCCTCCCAGATGTCACGTTCGTACTTGTCGTGCTTCCCAGCTGCCATTCCTTCTCTGCTTTTCTCTCAAAGAGGCCACTTTTGCGGTGACCACACCTTTGGGCATCCTTTTGATGACCAGAGCGTTAGTGGTGGCACTCTTGGCATCGTGGAAGAGTCCAGCAAGGAGGAATAGTAGCTGAGGAATCTGCTGGAGGCCCCTGGCACGTATGAGGATGTTCTGAAGGACTGGACTCTCCTGAGCTTGCTCAACCCTCCCCTGCGTTACGATAGAACCTGTGCTGTGGGATCAGTTCCTGTTCCAGATGCCTGGATCAGCCTGACAGGTTTTCTCAGCCTCTCCACTATTGGTGTTTGGAGTGGATGGTTTTTGTGCTGGGGACACTGTCCTGTTCACTGTTAGACACTGAGCATCTCTGTCCCCACTTACTAGACAACACTGGCATCCCTCTCTCTTCTTAAGTGGTCATGACCTTCAAAACTTGTCTGCAGAAGGAGTTACTGCTTAACAGTTGGAATTTCTGCTTTGCTGGCAAAAAGTTTAGAAACAGCAGCAATTGTTGAACAACATTGTGAATGTATTGAATGCCACCATTAAGCAATAGTTCCATAATTTCACACACAATATTCTATCTGTCTGCCATTTCATTTGTTTATTCTTATTAAGTTTGGGAAGGGTATTTGAGACAATGTCACTTTGTAGTCATGACTGGCCTGGAACTTGTCATGTAGACCAGACTGGTCTTGAACTCACAGAAATCCACTTACTTCTGCCTCCTGAGTGCCACCATGCCTGACTTTATTCTTTTTACTAAGCATCCATTAGTCAGTAAGAAAGCTATAGGATTATTCTCTGAGCCATTTATATATATGAGTTTATTTCTCTCAGAAAAAGCAAAGACTGTACAAACAGAATAGAGTGGGTATACTGACTTTAAACAACCTTGATATGCTGGATATAGTGGTACATGCCTGTTATCCTAGTTCTGGAGGGCTGAGACAGGAGGACCCAGAATTGGAGGTTAGCTTGAGTATATAGTAGGACCTTGTCTTGAAAAAACAAGCAGCAGAGGTCCTGATGTAAATTATCAACCTCTAGAGAAGTTTCTGTTGTATTCTCCATTGACCTAATTGTTCCACTTTTGTATCTGTTCCCCAGAAACACTGGCTAATACAGGAGTAGAGGTATACTGATTGTTGTAGGTCTGGTCATACCAAAGGCCCAGCATATCACAGCAGAGGATTGGGGAAGAAATTAGTATGTGTACACCATGGAGGACCCTGTAGCTTTCAAGACAAATGAGGGCAAGCTCTATACTCTGATTCAAAGTGTCCAGAGCTGCATAGACCTATTTGAGTGCCATTAACTACACGTGGTCATTTAAGTTTGTATAATTGAAGCTAAATTCAAAACATAATTCTTCTGCCATCCCAGGTTCTCATGGACAGCACTGTCCAGAGCAGCATGTGTCATTGTGCAGCCTTTTATCTGTGGATGGATTGAACACACAATGCTATATATTCTTACATATACTTGTTTATATGAAAAATGGAAGAATAACCCAAAAACTAATCATCGGAGTTATTACCTTAATGGGGAGAGACGGAAAGGAAAAGTAGGAGGGAACATACTTTGTTTTATAGATTTCATTTTGGAACAGGAAAATGCTTTACACAGTTAAAAACTTAAAACTGAGAAACAACCCCTCCTCACCCCACCCCTTTATCTCTACCCCCAAAAAAAAGAAAAAGAAAGAAAACTGCATGGTTTTCCCATTGTTTCTCATGCTGGAACAATGGTACGGAAGTATGGCCAAGTGGAGTTGAGTGAAAAATTGGTTCCTACCCCACTGACCTCCAAGAGAGGCACTGTGCCATGACTACCATTTTCTACAGACTCGAACCTGCCACATGACAATCTGACACCAGCCTACAAATCCTGGGGAAACAATACATATTAAGTTTAACTTTTGCTGTGGAAATTGCATTCTCTTGTTCTTTAAACCCAGAAGATTATACCAAAGCAGTTGTTTCAAAGAGTGTGTGTGTGTGTGTATCTTTTTCTGAGACAGGGTTTCTCTGTGTAGCCCTGGTTTTCCTGGAACTCCTGTAGAGATCAGGTTGGCCTTGAACTCAGAGATCCACCTGCCTCTGTCTCGAAAGTGCTGGGATTAAAGGTGTGCACTACCACCACTGTGCTTCAAAGAATTTTTATTTTTAATCTCAATGAACAGTTTCAGTCCCATTAAATCATGTAGCAAGTGGTAGCTTCTGCCTGTAATTAGCTAAAGCAGGAGTAAATTCAATTTGCATCTAGCCTGAGCTAATACCAAAACCTATCTTAAAACAAAACATGAAACCCAAAGGGGAAACAGTATGTTTGATATCTTTAGCAAGAGAGTCTGTAGGTGATTGATGGTGATGTGCTTAGCATAGGGAATTCAGTGGCCAGGCTTCCAGGCTGTCTAGGCTGACACACTGCTGAATGTATACAAGGCTTTGGCTGAATTCCAAACATTCTGTACGCCTGATCTGCCTTTATGACTCTTGGGTGGGAAGGGAGGGAAATTGAGGCACACAGGAAAGGGGTGATTGACATGTGCTTCCTGCGAGAATGAGAACAGGAATGACTGGCCATGAGTGGTCACTTCAGGCTGTGAGAGTGCCAGGTCAGAGCCCTGAGTAGCCTGGATCAAGAGTGTGTGACAGTAGAGTGGGCTTTGTTTCAAGGACCCTGAACCTCAGGTGAAATGTCTTGTCTAGGCAATAATGGCAGAATCAGGACTAACACTGTGGGTAGCTGCCACTGAGGTTTTTCTGTGTGCCAGGACTGCTGTGGGTTCTCTCATTGGCTGAATCACCAAAGGGTTTGAGATTTTATACAAAGGTTATTTGCATATTCTAGAAGCCAGTACAACCTAACATGTACAGCATGCCTGGTTCTACAGAGTGGAAGTCCAGGTTGATTTTGCAGCACATTTACATGACAGCTGAGCTTCACACTTACATGAGCTTCACATGGTCCCCTATTTAGTCTAGCTCTGGCCTTATCAGCAGAGATACAGAAGAGAGAGGGTGCTTTCTTGGCATGCTGGGGAGTTGTGAACTTGCTTGGCAGTCATGTTTCAAGTTGTCCTTCGTGGTGGACTTGTGCCCCTGTGGGATACTCTACTGTTCCCCCCTCCCCAGGATTACTGCAAGTTCTTAGTAATTGTGAGATCCCCACATTAGACTTGTCTGAAGTAGTATTTAGCTCAGTGTGCTTCTAATGGTAGGCTTTGGTGGAACACAGACTTGGGTTGACATTTCAGCCCTTGCACTGAACCCGTGAACCCATTATCTAGCCTTTCTAAGCTGGGGATGATGGTTAATAGGACTTTGAAATCTCTAGAGATCTTCTTGAGGTTTTGGGCTAAATGGCAAAGGCAGAGATTCCAGTTCTGCCTAATGAGTGGTGCATGGGCTCTACACGTTTTCTGAGGCAGAAACCTGTGATCTCTGTTCTTCAGACATGTGGGTGTTGGTGAAATAAGCAGGTGGTTCTTCTAAGGAACTGATAGATAGGCTTGTGGTTGGTTACTCAAGCTAAAGATGGGAGACTGGACATGTGGGTGACCTCTCCAGATGTGACTTGAGGAAGCACAGGTAGTGTGGAATCAACATTCCTCTTCCCCAGCTTCTGGCCAGCTGGGTGCGTATCTGGCACATAGGTGTGACCCTAAAATAGACTATCGGAAACTACCACACTTCTAACTCTGAGAGAAGGGGCTGTCTCCATGCAAGTCAGGCTTAGAGAAGGTGGTGCCTAGGGTGGCTGTGGGCACTTTGTGGGGGTGGGCTACACACCCTCTAAAGGGAGAGTGGGCTCAATGGCGGACGTCTGTGCTGCCTTCCTAGTCCAGGTGTTCTGCTCGTGCTCAGCAGTCTGCAGCATGAACACTTAGGCCAAGGAGGCTGTGCATGACTACCATTACCCGCAGACTTGAACCCACCACCTGGCAATCTGACACCAGCCTATAAATCCTGGGCAAACGATACACGCTAATTAGTTTGACTTTTGCTGTGGAAATGTCCACTTTTCCAAGTGGATATGTATACCTGGAAAACAGGACTAGACTGGTGCAACGGAGGCTAAGTCAACCAGGTCTGTAAAGGACTAAGAGGTGAGAAGCTGCAGGCCTGTTCCAGCTGTGTAGGACTTGGGTGTCTGGAGGCAGGGCTGGAGGGGGTAAGCAGAAGGGTCTAGGGAGGGCAGGCATTGAAGGAGGGAGAGCCTTCCTGTTGAAGGCTGCCACAGGAGTACTGGGCTCCTGCTAAGGCAAGTCTTCAAGGCTTCTTACTTTAGTGAGAAAGGAGGATGTGCTGGATGCTGGAGAGTCGGGAAAGGAAAGCATCCTGTCACCCTCAGCTACCGAGTCAGAAAGGCCTTCATATTTAGCCTGTGGGAAAGGTTAAGGCTTTAAAACCAAAGATGAACCAAATTGCAAATTACGACTCATTAGCTAACAAAAGTGTTGCTTGTACACCTGTTTTATTAATTGGGCAATCAGAACTGTTTGGCAGGCTTTGTGCTCTGGGCCCTGCTCCCATTCTGCCTCTGGTGGCCCTCTCCAACCCTGCCAGCTGGGCTGGGTTCCTAGTCCCTGTTTCAGTAGCCCCTAGGGTATGTTCATTGCCCATCACTCTACATCATCTGGGTTCTCCTTTCCCATGTGACTAGGTTCTCACCCTGGGGACTGGCCTATCACCTAGCTGTATATAGCTCACCACCTAGCTGTATATAGCTCACAGATGCTCCACTGACCTTCAGAGAGGCCAACAGGTGTGCATAGTTTTCTGTTGCCTTTCTCCAGGAGCTCTATTCCAATTCTTGCACCTTGGAGTCAAGTATGCTCTATGAAAATTATACTGCTACCTTTGAGTCAGGCTTAAAGATCTCTCACCAGCTTGTATGTATTTCTGTGACCCTGTGCCCGTTGCTGAGCTTTCCCACGGCTCCTTTTGCTCCCCTGTAACCTCAGAGCTTCTGGCTGGGGCTTTCCTGTTTCAGTCCCTAGTCCTGCAAAATAGCTGCAGAAATTTGTTAGACTCAAAGATTCCCATCCCCCTTTGGGTTGCAGGCATAGAGGTTCCAGGTCCTGAGTTGGGTGGAGGAAGTAGGTTCTGTGACAGCATCTCTCCCTGCACCTGTCTCTTCTGGATTCATCTTTCTCTATATTCTGCCTATGAAGGCAGTGTGGGCTAAGAAGGACTGACATGGATTCCATAGCCTTCTACTATCCCTCTTTGCCAGTCACATTCCATGGCTCCCTTTCCTGCATACTGTACATTCCAGCTGCACTGGTATGCACCCCATCCTTCCTAGCCTCTTCTGTCATCACGTGGTTTCCTGCCCGACAGCCCTTCACTTCTCCAAAGGCCTCTTGTCCCAGGCAGGCCTTGAACATGGGATCTACCTGCCTCAACTTTCCAAGGAGCTGAGATTACAGATCTATACAGCCAAGCCTGCCCCATTTCATATTCTTGTCTGTGGTTCAGCTCAGACGTTACCTCTTCCAGGAAGCCTCCATCCTCTCTCTGTGTGTCTAGAGGTGCCTGCCCTCACAAGGGAACGGACTTACTGCTCCCTACAGATTACGGACGCGTCATTTTGCTTTCCTCACCCCATATTCTGTCAGCCCTGTGTAGCCATCTCTGTGCCCAGATAGGGTCATCCTGCAGTGGACTCAGGCATCAGCTGCCTCACTGAGCTAAGCCCATCCCACACTTTCACTCACTTAACCATCCCAGGTGTCCTGTCACTCCATGCTGTTGTTATCCAAACCTTCCAGAGGGCAAGGATACTACAGCTGAGAGAGATTAAGCACCAAGTGGCCATGCTGAGCTCTGTGTCCTGGCTTTTACCTTAAACCCTGTTACAGGCTCCAAACGAATGGGGTGGGCACAACTCTCACAATAACAGGTAAAAGCCATCAGAGCCAATAAGCTTCTGAAGATGCCACCAGTTCTAAAATGCTTCTTGTTTTGTTTTCCTCACTGTTGAGGTTTTATGAAGGTCAGGCAGGGAGTGGGATGGAGGCAGCCAGAGAGACACTTGGTCATCCCAGGTGGCACTTGCTTCTGGGAGCTGGCATTTCAGGGTCATTCATCTGAGCAGCTGGAACCCTGGCGTGTTAGAAAGGTAGCAACGTTGCCCATTTGTCTCTGCATTTCTTTCTCTCTTAGTTTTTTCCTAAGATAGACTTTTACTTTATCTAGGTTGACATTAGCCTCCCGAGCTTGGATTATATATTGTCCCCACCCCCACCCCCACCACCTGGCTTCTGTGTTTCTTTTTAACCCTACAAATGCTTAAGAGGTAAAGCCTGCCAGTTACCCACTGTTGCTAGATCTCCACCATGGAGATGAATGCATTCCATTTGAGGGCCTCTGCTGCAGTAGAAGGAAGGGGAGGTGAGATTTAAAAGTAATCATAACCCTCAGCCAGAGGGTTAATGTGATTCAGAGACAAGGGATTTTTACTGTTGAAGCTGGGAGATGGAGAAGCCCTGACCACTCCCAGTTGCAAAATAGCTCCCAGATACTGGCTTCCTGACTTGCTTTGTAGGGACTTGTTCTAAGCCTGAATGTTTTTACAACCTTGCCTCCCTGCCAGGAGTTTCTGCAGGCCCTTGAAATAGCAGCCTCTGTAAATGAGGGAGGGAAGCCAGGGACCACCAAAATCTCCCTTGTGATGACTGTCCAGGTAGCTGCAGCCCACACTGGTAACATGGGCAGTTGAGCAGACACCAAGGATCTCTTGGACCTGCCCTTGTGCAGTTCTTTAGGTTTTAGAGCAGGCCTGTTTTGTAGCCTAGGAAGCAGACATTCAAAACAGTGGACACATGGGTAAGCATTGCTCTTAGCTGTGGTCTGGGCTGGCTGTAAAAAAAAACAACAGTTCTTATCAAGGGCACACATGCTGGAGGAAAATAAAGAACAGAGCTGAGCCAAAGGTCAGAATCTTCAGGAAATATTTCCATTCTTGTCCTGACTGGTGGGGAGTGTGTGGTGTTGGGAACAGAAGATGGGGGTGGGGGTGCTGTGAGCTTCATCTGATCATTTCAAGAAATGAATTGGTAATGGATGGAGTCTTTCTAAAACAAGGTAAAAGTACTCAGACCATGATCCAAAATCATGATCCAAAATCCAAAATCATGATCCAAAATCCAAAATCTATCAGACAATAGAAAAAAAAAAAGTGAACTTAAATATTAATTGCCAAAAAAGGGCTTCCTAGAGAATCTGAAGTGACTTTTTTCTTTGCATTTATTTATTTGTGTGTGGGTACACATGTGGTATGGCATACATGTGTGTGGGTACACATGTGGTATGGTATACCTGTGGAGATCAGAGGACAGCTTGCAGGAGCTGGTTTTCTCCTTGTACCATGTGAGTTCTGGGTATTGAATACAGGTCATCTGGTTTGGTAACGTATGCCTTTGCTAGCTAAACCATCTTGCCAGCCCCAAGATTTTATTTATCAACCGTATAGCTATAGAAACTGAAGCCTGACTGGGAAAGCAGTGTAATTTAGATTCCAGTGTATTGGTCTAAGAACCTAGACAACTTGCCAGTCCAAATTGATCCCGGAAGGTGGGGTTTAGTGATGGCACAGAACTTAAGTGAGAAGTTTGCCAGTGTGGACTAGGTAGACTGGGAGCATTGGGGAGTGTCAGCTGGCTGGGCCACCCTAAGATATGTGAGATACGGGCGCCCGGGTGTCTTTGGGGTGGAAAAGAGCTGATGGTGAGGGGAGGCCCACACTGCTGAAGAAGGGAGTGTGTGTGAGGGTGGTGTTTGAGTTCCTTACTTCTCTTCCTGCCTCGTCTCATAGGTGATTGCTGTGGTAATGGACGTTTTCTCAGACATCGACATCTTCAGAGACCTACAGGAGATTTCTAGGAAACGGGGTGTGGCTGTGTACATCCTTCTGGACCAGGCTCTGCTCTCCCACTTTTTGGACATGTGCATGGATCTGAAAGTTCATCCTGAGCAGGAAAAGGTTTGTGAGACACCATTTTCCATTTCCCCTCTGTCAGCAATGTGACAGAGTGCCCATGGTCTACAGTGTGGTGGTGGTGGTGGTGGGCTCCCCACCGACACGTGAGGAAACTGAAGTCTCAGAAAATGAACACCAGCCGTGACCTTGCAGTTCCATTCCTCAGTAACTACCCAAGAGGAGAGAAACACACACAGCGACATGTCTGTTCATAGATGCTGGGAGTTTCATCAGCTAATAAGTGGATAAACAGAACACTAGCTCTTTAAAACAATAGAATAGTATACACCCTTCAAAAGTATTGAACTGACACATGCTACCACATGGGTGAACCTGAAGACATTATAGTAAGTGTAGGAAGTCATACAGAAATGATCATATACAGTGTGATCCCGTGTATACAAAGACCAGAAGAGGATCATCTGTAGAGACAGAAAGGTAGATTAGCATCACGTTTGGGGGCGTGTGATAGAGCGCTGGGTAGGTTTGTAGCTAAAGGGGTACAGGTAATGAGAAAGTTCTACAACTGTGGAAATGGTTTTGTATATCCATAAAAGTGTAGATTTGCACACTAAGCAGGTGAATTTTGTGGTGCATGAATTACATCTCCATTAAGCCATTGTAAAAAAAAAAAGGGCAGAATTGCTCTCAGGTTTCCCAGCAGTGAGTACAGACCAGCCGTAGCCAAGCCAGTGCTTGGAGGGTGCTGCCACCTGCCACCATGGCTCCAGGTGGCTCCTCTTTTAGCCACAGAGACCATCTTGGAGCTCTGCTTCTGTGCCTGGCCCTGCTCACTGCTCTGACAGATATGACAGCGCGCACACTCATGGTGGCCCTGTCAGGTTGTGGTCCTGTTTGTGGATCAGGAAACGGTGAGATCAAGAGCCCAGGAGTCCACAGCTACAACATGGCCCAGGCTTTGACTCAGTCTGCCTTCCTCTCACCCAATGTGTGCAGTCGCTGTCACCCTCTGCTGCTCATGACAGAACCAGGTCTTATGTCCTTTTCTCTGGGCATGAGAATAATTCAGTATCTCGATATAAGGCCACAGCCCTGGCTTAGTCTCTTTGGGAATGCGGTAAGAGATGCATTTGTTATAGAATTCATGTTCTAAAGAATGGAGCAACTTGGGAAGGTCAGAACATAATTTATCATCATGCTGCCAGGCACTTCTTGGCACAAGGAATGCAGCATTCAGCAGAGAAGTCAGCCTTTGCCCCTCTAGGCCTCTGTGAGAGGACCTGACTTAGTGCCTTGTAAACAGACAGATAGGTTTTTACAAAATTTCATCTTTTTAGCATTCCTCCAGAGCTCCTGCTGACTGCTTTTCCTAATAAAGCAAACCAAGGTTTGCTGAATAAGGTCATTTCTAGCTTGTCATTTGTAGCACAGGGCAATTCATGATACAGGTAGGATTGGGCTTTGAGACTCAAATGGGGCAGCCATGTGACTCAGCAGTCAGCTTGAATATAAGTCCAGGAGGACCAAGGAAGATGCCAGTTGGGCATGGTAAAGAGCACTGCCATCTAGCCAGGTATTTAGGCCACAGCTGCTCTTGTGGAAGGGGCCAGGGTATAATTTCAAGGTGCTCTTGGGTAATTAGGCCGAGTCTCAGCAGCAGAACAATGACAGAACTGTCCCAGCTGTGACAAAGCCATTTGCTCTGCTTCATCAACAAGGCAGAAACCCAGGAGTGATTGCTGATTTTGTTGGCGGCTGCCTTCATGGTGGTCCAGAGCCTCTGCAGGAAGTTTAAAGACAGTTTGTCTTTATAGTAGGTTATCTCCTTTCTAGGTAGACTCCACCTTCCCTCCTAGGTTAGTCTGTGTTGTGGGTCTATGCCCTTTTCAGAGGCTCCTCCTATCCTGAGCTCTGATTGGTTCAGTATTTTGAGTCACTCTGTCTACAAGAATCTGGCTGCATATTCGTGGACAGGTGTGCAGAAGTGCTGTGTCCACAATTACAGGCTTCCACGACATTCAGCTATGTTAAAAGAAAGGATACAGCCATCTCTAGCCCTACAGGTAGGCTGTGTTTATGCTCACTGTGTGTTGACTTACCTACTCCATCAAGCCAATTCCATGTGCTCATCTGTGAAATATTCCAGGTTTTAAAGAAAAACTTTACCTTGAAATTAAGATTTATGAAGGGTTATAGAAATGGATACCTGAGTTTGGGTCCCAACATGCATGTATCTGATGCACTCATGTGTACATACTCATACATAGACACTCATAATTTAAAATCTTTTAAAAATCATTTTTTAAAGATTTAAGATAGTGCAGCAGTAATATAAGGAATTTCTAAATGTTCTGTGTCCAAATTCTTCAAATGTTATTATCTCACTGTCCTCAGTGCATATAACAAAATCAGCTTGGAGCCAGGCAATGGTGGCGCACGCCATAATTCTAGCACGTGGGAGGCAGAGGCAGGCGGATCTCTGAGTTCAGGGCCAGCCTGGCCTACAGAATGAGTTCCAAGACAGTCAGGACTACACGAAGAAACCCTCTCTTAAGCCTCCAGTGTTCCCCCGCCCCAAAAAAAGTCAGGTTTAGTACCATCTTATCTCTGCACCTTCTGAATCTCAGCTTCATTTCACTCCTGCCCCTTCTGTAGCCCAGGATCCAGTCCAGCAGAGCACCTTTCATCCACTAGTGAAGTTTCCCTGTGTGGTCTGACATCTGACACTTGTGGAGAACACTAGCCATTGTTTCTGTGGCTCAGTTCCTATGCATTTTGATAAAAATACCAAAGACATGATTGTATGTCCAGATGTTAGGTTTTAATTTTAATGTCTTATTTGGCAATAATGGCTGAATTGCAGAGCCGCAGACAGCACAGGGAGTACCATGTATGTCTTACCTGGCTTCCCAGTCGTTTGTTTGTTGCACTATATGACAGTCCAGAGCTGGAGCCTGGAAGTGGTGTTGGTGTACCTGTGCCCTTTGTTGCCCATGTGTATGAAGGTAGAACTGTCGGTGCACACCTTTAATCACAGCACTCGGGGAGCAGAGACAGGTGGATCCGAGAATCTGAGGCCAGCCAGGGTTACATAGACAGATCTTGTCAAGAAGGAAAGGAAATTGCTCTGTCACCACAAAGATCACCCTCATACTTCACCTCCGAGGTCATGGCACTCCTGTCTGTGTTATTCTGTCACATCCTACAGTGTGTGTCTTTCTGAGATTGGCTTCTAGCCCTTGGCTCAGTGTTTTTGAGAACCGTGTAAGTTACATGTTTCAAAAGCTTGCTCCTTTTTAATGTGTTTGTTTAATTGTTGAGTGTCCAGGTGTGGTTGTGTTGTAGTCTAGGCTCTAACTGTTAGGACCAGCGTTGCTGTGACTGCTCATGCTGAGACTCTGCAGACATGGGTCTCCCTCCTCTGCCTCATGTGGTGTCTTGCCTAGGATTTCAGTCATCAGTTACTTTTTTCTCCAGTTTTTGAGGGCAAGAAATACACCTCACACCTCTGCTATTTAGTGTGGTGCATGGGAGAGGCTCTCTGTTTCTATAGAATAAATAAGATTCAAATGATCCTAAACATTTACTTAAAATGTAAAATTTGTTATTATTGTGTGTGATGTGTGTGCAATGCACATGAGGTCAGAGGACAACTTTGTGCATCAGGTCTCTCCTTCTATCTTTACGTGGGTTCCAGGGATTGGACTTAACTTGTTAAGGTTACATGACAAGCACTTTAAGATTTATAGTGATATACAGCTTCTATTCTGCTCAAGATTGTCTTCATATTTTGCATGTCGTTATGTATGCATTTGTATGTGTCATCTCTATGGGAATAATTGTGCATCCATATGTACATGGTGTATCTTTTTGGTTACTGTGTACCTGTAAGAGATGTGAACTGGCTGATTAATCACCACATGGTATGCTAGAGACTTGACCTGATTACAGCTTCAAGCCCCTTCCAATGTGGAAGTAAGTAAAGTAGGCTGTTATTCCTTATTGATGCAGTGAATCAAAGAAATAGGAGAAGTGCCAGCTTAGTTTTCAATCCTTACCAAATGTTATTCATTACTAACATATATTCTTTGCTTATTTTATCTCCCCTGCTTTTGTTTCATAATCATTTCTTGGATTCTATTGGTTTCTTCCAAAAGGCAAATGTTCTTTATAGTACATACACACATGAGCTAAGGATCTTTAAATATCAGCCAAGTGTGATGGTGCAGGCCTGTAATCCCAGCTCTTGGGATTGCATGTCCAAGACCAGCCTGGATGATAAAAGACCTCTTCTCTACATAGGAAAAGATGGGCTAGATGCAGAAGTAACATTACTTGAGCAGTGTCTGACTAGTGTATCATGTGTGCTGTCGCTCAATGGTGACCCTGTCCTAAGCTCCCGCAAAGAGGTGTGTTGGGGGGCAGGAAGCTCAGCCCGCTGGACAGTGTCACTGTGTTGGTTGCTGATTTTATTTTTTCCTCCCACTCCCTGCCCCACAGCTGATGACAGTGCGGACTATTACAGGAAATATCTACTATGCAAGGTCAGGAACCAAGGTTGTTGGGAAGGTTCATGAAAAGTTCACACTGATTGACGGTGTCCGGGTGGCCACAGGCTCTTACAGGTATGTTTTGAACAATGCCTCACCAGTTAGTCCAGACCCTGTAGAGGAGTAAATGCTTGCTCCTGCCAACAAGAGCCCTTCTGATAAACCCTCACCCCCACCCCGTGTGTGTGTGTGTGTGTGTGTGTGTGTGTGTGTGTGTGTGTGTGTATGCATGTGCATGTGAGTTGGTTCATCATAGTCATCTTTTGTTGGATGTAGTTGGGATTAAGAGTCACTTTCTTTTCCCTGTGGTCCACAAAACTAAGGTAAAAGTTAAAACTTGAGACTCCACAGTTAGACTCCAGCATTCAAGTCTTGGCCTAGGCCTTTGGGGGAAAGCTGGATGCTAATTGGCCTCAAATCCTGGTTTCCTGGGGACTTGGACCCCACCTACTGTACTTACTTGAAGGTAAGGACATTTCAGACTGAAGCTACTCATTTATACTTAACTGTAAGGTTGCTATAAGCCTTGTAATGAGTACTTTAGTCTAGAAAGCACTGGGCATATTCCAGGCCCACCTTGGAAAATCCCACTTTACCAGTAGCATCTTTGGGTGGAGAGCAGGAAGATGAATGAAGGGTTGAGGTAACAGCTGGCAGTGCTAATCTCTGGAAGTTATACCATCCTTACTCACACTGCGTCATGCTGTGTGCTTGGCTATCTCTCTATTGCATTGTCCAATGGTACGTGCAGGTACAGAGTTTGGAAAAACAAAACAGAACAAAACCCAGTTTTGTAGAGTGTGCATCCCTTGGTGGATTTGTGCCAGCCATAGTTTTGTGGCAGGTGAGGTAGTAGCTCTGGGTGCCCTGCCTTTTCACACAGTAGCTCCATTGTTCAGAACTGCACACAACATGCTCTTGAGATTTCCTTCTGTGAGATACTTGTAAATACCAAGGGGATTTACACATTCCCCAAGGTGGATTTAATATATACCAATGAAACTTGACTGAATGTTTTTTGGCTGTTTGAAAACCTATAAACATAAAAACTGCCCTCTACACATGCACTGTCCTACCACCCATGACAGTGATACTCCCATGTGTTGGGACACGCTACAGTCCTAAGGTCAGGTAGCTTCTTTGTTTCTCTTACCCCACCATGGATATTCCAAAGACTCCCGGTCTCCGAGACAGTTATCAGGCAACATGTGTATTAGTCACGGTTCTTAGTTGCAAGAAATAGTCGAAACTGAGTTTCAGGGTCACCCATTAGTGCTGTTTGCTTCTGGCCCAAAGCTCAATGTAAGGAGGCTAACCAGAGTGCAGAGCGAGGCAGCAGCCTGCAGACAATGCTAGGGTGAGACGGTGCAGCTGACTATAGCTCCTCTCGGCCTTGGAGGATGTTTATTAGAACACTGTCCCTGACTTCTGCCTTGCTCTTTATTCTTTGATACCCTCTTCCTTTGAAGGCAAAGACCCCTGCTTACTGACCCAAACTGCAGCAGCTGTTTCCCAAAGGGAGAGACTCCTGAAGCAGGGACACACATCTCTGAAAACTCATTTGGCCCTTGAGGAGTCACAGATGCACTTTGGATGAATTCCAGGGATCAGACATTGGCCGTCCTGGACCACACTGAGACTAGAGTGTGTGCATGAAAGGTTTTGTGGGTAGAGACAAGTGTAGGTTCTGTTTCTAGAGGAAGAGGAAGAGGTGCTGGGTAGGGAAGAACACCAGGCTAATCAGCTATAAAATGTGCTGAGCACTGGCATGTTGGTGGAGTAGCCATCTCCACTTGAGAAACTGGAAGAAGTGCCATTAGCTTCCCACTTCGGCATCTCCTGCTGATTCTCTACCCTGTAAAAAAGGCTGCTGGCCTAAATATTGTATACCTTTCTCCTAGGATAAAACAGCCTAAGGAGTGTGTGTGTGTGTGTGTGTGTGTGTGTGTGTGTGTGTTAAGCTATTAGCCTCCTTTTTTTTTTCGACACACGTATTTGTTGTTGCATAGACAGCACAGCCGCCACTCTTACATGGCAGCTACTGAGAATAAGTAAACTGAGATCCCTTATCTTTACTTGTTTATGTTTTTAATCCTTCAGTTTTACATGGACCGATGGCAAATTAAATAGCAGTAACTTGGTAATTCTATCTGGCCAAGTGGTTGAACATTTTGATCTGGAGTTCCGGATCCTGTACGCCCAGTCAAAGCCCATCAGCTCCAAACTCCTGTCCAACTTCCAGATCAGTGGCAGGTTTGACCATCTGGCTGACCGAAAGCCACAGTCGATGGAGCCCACACTGGGCAATCTGCTGCGCATGCGGCTGGCCAGACTCTCCAGTACTCCCAAGAAGACCAGCCTGGGCCCAAAAGTGCCACCAGAAGATAGAGCCAAAACCAAGCGCCATGACTCTGAGGCTTCTACCATCAGCGATGAAGACTATTTCTACAGCCACAAGGACCAACTCGAGGATAGCAAGGTGGTTGATGCTGCTACCCAAACAGAGCCAGGAGAAGACACGGCTATAGTAAGCCTGAGTGAGATGGGAACACAGACCAGTTCTAGCGTGGCGTGTGTTGGGATCCAAACCGCAGTAGACACAAGGGCAGCAGGCTCCCAGGCCACAGTGTGGTCCAAGTCCACTACCACGCAGACTGAAGCTGATGAGAGCTTCTTTCCTCAGGGTGCCCAGTCTAAAGAAGGGTCACCTGCATCCAGGATGTCGGTGTCGAGATCTTCTAGCCTGAGGTCATCCTCTTCGATGTCTTCCCAGGGCTCATTGGCCAGCTCTGTCGGTTCTCATATTTCCCTAACAGCCCCTGACCTCCACACTCCCGGATACCCGAAGTACCTGGGTCTGGGCACCCCCCACCTGGATCTGTGCCTGAGGGACTCATTCAGAAATCTGAGTAAAGAGCGGCAGGTTCACTTCACTGGCATCAGGTCCCGACTCAACCAGATGCTGACTGTGCTGTCCAGGAGAACCCTCTTCTCAGAACACTACCTCAGCTACAGTCCTGGAAGCTTTACGAGAGCTTCTGTGAACCTGGTTTCCGTCAGGGACATACCACTCTATCCCCCCTATCAGTGACTGCTGTGTTCGGCCAGCCCTCTCCAGGCCAGCAGGACTGCCTGCTCCACCAAGTTCCACATTCCCCAGCCACCCTCTTACACCTCTGAGTTTAAGTCTAGAGACTGATACTTTTATTTGTGTTCTGTAGAAACCACCTGGTGGTTTAAACACTATGCGTACTTTTTTTCCTTTTGCACTATTTTAATATTATATCTCAACACTACATATGTGTTTTAAGGTTGGTCATGTGTGTGTGTGTGTGTGTGTGTGTGTGTGTGTGTGTGTGTTGCACTCACACACCCTTAGTGCTTTGAATCACCACTTTTTAGGATCAGAATCATATTTAAAAGTTAAACAATATTGTTTCTTAACTGACGTTTTCTTGAATAACTATGTTCTTAGCATTAGATAAGTTTAGACAACTTTTCATTGGCCTGGGTTTGATTTTTCTTTCTGACAACCTTTTCTTTATTTTTAAGGGTATGTCATAAATAAATGCACCCTATAGGTATCTGTGTGATTTGTTTCTGTTTTGTTGTTGCTGTTGTTTGATTGATTTTTAAAGATTTATTTATTATGTACATTGGGGTTTTGCCTGCATGTATCTGTGTGAGAATGCCAGATCCTCTGGAACTGGAGTTACAGACAGTTGTGAGCTGCCATGTGGGTACTGGGAATTGAACCTGGGTCCTTTGGAAAAACAACCATTGCCTTTAACCACTGAGCTGTTTCTCCAGGCCCCTCCCCCCATTTTAACTTATGTTTTTGAACAGTCTTGGGTAAAGAAGTAAATGATACAGATTGTAAAGGGGACAATGTATTCATTAAGAATTAGAAGATGGGGTGGTGATGCACACCTTTAATCCCAACTCTTGGGAGGCAGAGGCATGTGGATCTCTCTGTTCCAGGCCAGCCAGGAATATACAGAGAAACCCTATCTTGAGAAAAGATAAAAAGAAAAAAGAGAGAGAGGAAAGCTTAGTGTAGTGGTATATGCCTCTGATCCCAGCACTTAAGCCAAGACAGAAGGATCTGAGTTTGAAGCCAGCCTGATCTGTTCAGGGAGACCCTATCTGGAAAACAAACATGAAAAATTTATAAGACTGAGTTGGTATTGGGTCAAATCATCCTTGATATGGTGAAAACCAACATTACTAACATTACTGTGCACCTGAGGAGTCTTGCCAGCATAGCAGGCCTTTGTGTGTGTCCCTGCTTTTGTGTTTTCAAAGAAAAACCCTGAGCTGCTTCGGAGAGGATCGTGGCTGTCTGCCAAAGGAGTCCTGGGTGTGCATTCCTGGGTTCACGTTCACTCTAGTCTCCCCAATGGGTCCAATTTCATCAGATGGGTGTATTGTCAATGATTTAGCAATC
The DNA here is from genome assembly GCF_982192425.1 of Myodes glareolus. NCBI lineage: Eukaryota > Metazoa > Chordata > Mammalia > Rodentia > Cricetidae > Myodes > Myodes glareolus. Next base: position 20,387,065 of record NC_142035.1, on the reverse strand, counting down.
CCATATCCCCGAATAGGGGCAAGAAAGGACACTGACAATTATCCCAGATTCCTGGTCCAGTGTCAGTCTATTGTAACTGGTTCCTTACATCCTGCTAATCAGGATTGGTATGATTGTGGAATCCTGGTTTTGTCAGTCTCATTCATAAAAACAGACAAAAGGAAAGAGTTAAACCGTGGCTTCCTCCTGGCTTGGCAGCCCAGAAGTCTACAATAAGTAGGGTGTTGTCTTCAAGAAGAATGCTGATGCATGCAGATCAGGAATGTCACTGCAGGTTTTCATGAGTGTTCCAGGACTCCTCAATGACAAGGTTATCTGCTGCGTTAGTGTTGTAGTCTGTGGCTGTCAAACATATTAGGACGCTGGTGCATGCCTGGCTGTGAACCTGCTGGGTTAATCCTCCTTGAGTATACATTTTGCAGACTTACATTGCTTTATGTGCTGCCTTAAGTCCTCGTGATATCTAGTGACTGAGGTTAGACAGCTGGCATCCCATCTTCAGATGTAGAAGCAGGCCGAAATTAAATAGCCTACTCAAGATCATATAGCTGCTCTAAGATGATGTAAGAACTTAAAGACAGGTGTCCACATCCTCTACTGTGTGATTGTTTCCCTTGAAATATAAAGGACTTAGAGCCGGTGGCTTGTGTAGTGGGAGTTAATGCAGAAACAGCCACATTAAGAAATGTATGCACAAAGCCCTGATTGTGATCATGGATTTAAATTCCATTGAAATTTTAAATCCATGTTCTACAAGATTGTTAATAGACCTTCACTTAAGACATTATAGGCTTGGAGATGGCTTAATTGGTAAAGTACTGTATAAGCATGAAGACTGTGTAAAAAAGCTGGGCATGACAGCGTGCTCCTGTAATTCCAGTGCTGGGGAGGTGTAGAAGGACGGTCTCTGGGGTTTACTAGCCAGCTGGTCTAACCCTAATCAGATTCAGTGACTGCTCCAGTCTCTAAAATAAGGTGGGTGGAACTGTCAAGACAGCTCAGCAGGTCAAAGCACTTGCTGCTAAACCCGATGGCTGGAGTTTGACCCCTGGATCCCATGTGGTGGGAGGAGACAATTGACTCCTGCAATGTGTCTGATTTCCACACAGGTGCTGTGTCATATGTGTGCATACACAAACCAAAAATATAAAATTTTTAAAATAGAAAATGAGGAATTGAACTCTGCCCGCCTGCATGAATTTATATACACACATGAACATGTACACACAATATATAAACACAAGTTATAGCTTAGTTGATAAAGTGTTTGCTTTGCAACCACTAGGAGCTGATTTCAATCCCCAGAACTCACAAAAATGTCATGAAGGTCTCATGAAATCCCAGGGTTGGGGAGGCAGAGACAGGTGGGTCCTGAGGCTTAATAACCAGTCAGCCTAGCCTACTTGATGAATTCCAGTAATTCTGTCTCAAAGAAAAAACGTGGATAGCTTTTGAGGAATAGCAGTTAAGACTGCTCTCTGACTTCCACACACAGATGTACACCTGTACATAAATGCACCCCAACACATTTCTGAGAAATTCTAAACCAATAAATTGAAAAGTTTATTCAGACTACCCAGGTGCAGTAGGTGTCAGAGAATCTCTCTGAAGGGTGAGAACTTGGTCGTCACACGCTCTTGACCACACTGTCTTCTCTCTGGGCAGGAGTTGACATCATTCTCTGAAAGTGCTGCCAGCAATTAGAAATGTGAGCAAAAGATAGACAGAAGATAAAAGCTGGGCAGTGGTCGTACATGACTTTAATCCCTGTGCTTAGGAGGCAGAGGCAGACAGATCTCTGAGTTTGAGGCCAACTGGGTCTATAGTTGTCCCGAGTTCCAGGACAACTAGGACTGCACAGTGAAACCCTGTTTCTAGACTCTCCCATCCCCCACCCAAAAAAGAGGTAGATGGAATCTTAAGAAAATAGTCCAGTCTCAGGATGAGCCAAGCCTTTCTAGAACTTCAGTCTGGAAAGTACCCACTAGACCAAGTGAGATCTGAGCCACCTGCATCAGTCTACCGGCCTGCTTAGGGATGGGTGTATAGTTTAGTGATAGAGCACGTGCAAGACCCTGGGTTCAATAATTAGCATGCACTCCCCTCCCACAACAATTGCTTATTGGCTTCAGTCCCAAAGAAGAGGATAAATAGAGGGTGAAAATTCTCACTCCATCCACCTGATGTCATACTCAGCCCCTACAGAGTAAGCTGTGATGGGTTAATTTCTCTTAGTGCTAGGGTCAAACCAGAGGTCACGTATGCCAGGCAAATGGTCTAACTGAGCTACATTTTCTGCCAGTATTTAGCTCTAAATGATAACTAATAACAAAAAATGAAATGGCTCAGAGGTTGGAGTACTTGGTGCTTTTAGAGGACCCAGATTTGATTCTTAGCATCCATATTGGGAATCACAACCATCCTTAACTCCAGTTCCGGGAAATCCAATGTCTCTTGGTCTTCACAGGCACCCACATGCTAAAACATACATATACACCACCAAAACACTCATACATAACAAAATAAATCTAAAATATCTTTAAAGACATAACCATAATACAAGTATTATACATAAGCAGCACTGATTAAGTTTTTTCTGTCATCAAATGTTCAATGCTTAAATACAGCATTTCTTTTCTCAGTAATGATGTGTTTGAGTTAGAGCTCCATATAGGTTTTAGATCCAGTCTGCGGGATTGGCAGCCTCTCACAAAACATGAAATCCTTTGAAGAGATGGCTACCACACCTTCATGGGCAGTGGGACTACAGAGTTGCTATTTACTGAAGGAACTTAAAGTGGCTAACAAGAAAAGCGGAAGTCAGGTGGGCAAGATGACTCAGCGGGTAAAGGTGCTTGCTGCCCCGCCCCGTCTGACTACCTGAGTTTGGTTCCAGGGACCCTCCAACTCCTACAGTTTGTCCTCGAACATCAACTGGGATGTCATGGCACATTCACCTAGTCACAAATGTTCTTGCCCCCAGTAAATAAATAAGTGTAATTCTAAAAATTAAAACCTAAGCTACAGGCTTGTGTAAATCAAACGTTTCATGAAAGAGTCAAGGTTACAGATACAAAATAGAACCATGCATGAAACTAAGAGTGCACGTGAGGACCTTCAAGATTCACGTAGTAGGACAATATGCAAAGCCAAGACACAGGAGTCTGGTTTAGAAAAACCAATGTCTGCAAGGTGAAAACAATTATTCCTGCTAGTAAGGGAATGCACTCGTTTCTTACAAGGATATTCTCATATGTGGAGTGCTGGAGACGTTACGTTGGTAGAGCGCTTGCTGGGTTTGATTCCCAGCCCTGTAAATCCAGTATGGTGGTGCACACCCATCATCTCTGCATTTGGGAGGTAGAAGAAGGGAGAACTCGGCCTCATGTTTGGCTACATTGTGAGTAACCTGGGATACATAAGACCCTGTCTCAAAAATCAAAAGTTACTTCTGAACTCCAAAAGGGTAATTTTTTGAAACGTTGAGGTGAATGTATCCAGAAGGTTTCTGAATGAATGCACTTTTTACTGAGTGCATTTAGGTAAACCTGGTTTCACTGGGCTACAAACCTATATAGGTGCCCTAGTTTGCCTGGCACTGCCAGTTTTGCCTCTTATCCCGAGATCCCATCTCTCTAACACTCCCTTTCAGTCTTAGGAGTGTCCCGGTTTTGAGGCTAGCCAGAAAGTATCTTGCTGGCCTAAGGAGGCCTTTCCCAACCCATCCAGCTCCCAGAAACACGGGCTCCTCAAGCTATCATGTCTTAGGGTTTCTATGACTTCCATGAGACACCATGACCACTTTGGAGAGAACTTGGGGAAAATTTCCACAGCACTATTCATCAGTGAAGGAAGTCAGGACAGGAACTCAAACAGGGCAGGAACCTTGAAGCAGGAGCTGATGCAGAAGCAGGAGCTGATGCAGAAGCCATGGAGGGGTGCTGCTTACTGGCTTGCTCCTCATGGCTTGCTCAGCCTGCTTTTTCACAAAACCCAGGACCACCAGCTCAGGGATGGCTCCACCCACAATGGACTGGGCCCTCTCCATCAATAGGAAATTAAGAAAATGGCTTACAGTCAGATTTTATTGAAGTTCCCCGTCTAGCTTGTGTCAAGTTGACACAAGCCCAGTCAGCACACAGTACAATACAGACTCATGTGGTTGGTTGCTCAGTGCCTTTTCTGTGAATTTCTCCACAACACTGCACTCAGATCCTTGAAGTGGGTGAACACCTTTGCTTATAGTAATGCCAATGTGAACATCAAGGCTGGTGTGCAAAGCCAACAAGCCTGGCACATTTGAATATGGTACTACAATCACAGAAGACCCGCCCTAGACTCTCAACAGGTGATCCTGGCATAGGGTAAGGGACATCTGTCTGGTCTGGCTTCTTGAAAAGCTGGCAGCTCTAGTGAGGCGTACATGGGTATGGTAGACATAGATGATTTTGGTTTTATTTATTGATCCTTTGGTAATCTCGTGCCACAATGTCTCTCTAAAAAACCATTCTATTCCCACTTCCTTGTTTGGTTCTAGTGAGGCTGGCCACATTTGACTCTGGTGATGGATCATGTGATCCAGCCCTACGCTAACCAGTCTATCATATTCCCTAGCCCCACTGATTAGTTCAGTGAGAGATACACAGGGCAACTAGAGATATTTTTGCTAGGGAATTTTCTTCTGAAATGTTTAAAAGGGTTTTGGACCTTTATATGGTCATCTTGTTGCTGCATTACATCTGAGTGAGAAACTGCCTATACCATGTGCCCTGAGGTAGCCAGGGTCTTTAAGAGTATCTGTCTTTAAGTCAGATACTCTTGGCGTTTTTAGTATCTATGAACTACTTTTTTTTTTGTCATTTTATTCTTTTTAAGGCATGGTCTCACTCTGTAGCCCAGGTTGACCAGGATCTCACTTTAACTCTTGGGAATCCTCCTGCCTTAGCTTTCCAGGGGCTAGGGTTACAGGTGTGAGCCACCATGACCAGCTGCATGAACCATTTTGCTGAAGTGATGACGAGCTGGGTTTTTTTCTTTCTTTTAAAATTTTTATCATTTATTTTACATACCAGCCAATTATTTTTACAGAATTCCCTCTTCCCACCTCCTGTCTATCCCCCACCCCCGACATCCACTCCTCCTCCATTTAGAATGGGGCAGGCTTTCCATGGGCGTCAACAAGGCAAGTCATAACACTTTGAGGTAGGACCAAGCTCCTCCCCCTGCACCAAGGCTGGGCAAGGCATCCCTGCATGGGGAATAGGATTCAAAAGACCATGAACTGGGTTTTCTATACTTGCATTCACAAATGCAATAAAATTTCAACCCTTAAGCCCTATGCTTCTCAAACACAGGCAGTGCGGACGTAGTAATCCAGAAGTATTTCAGAGCAGAGAGTGCATCACCATAGGCACAGAAACATGTCTCTTATATGCCCAAACAGCAACACGTTTTTCTCTGTGTTCAAATTCGGTCGTTTCTTTTCCCTTTGACAGCTTGGGTTAGAGATTACTTTTTTAAATACTCTTTTTTATTTAATAGCACTTTAAAAATTGTTTTTATTGAGCTATTTATTTTTTCTCCACTCCCTGCCTTCTCTCGCCTCCCCTTCTACCCTCTCCCATGATCCCCATGCTCCCAATTCACTCAGGAGATCTTGTCTTTTTCTACTTTAGAGATTAGTTGCACGGTAGAGTTGGTCTGAAAGGTTGCCATTTTCTGTGAAACAGGAATCTAACGAAGGGGTCGCCATGTGTGGGAAAATCTGCCACCTGGACGTTGCAAAATATACCTCCATATGACAAAACGATCAAGTTTTTGTAGAATGATTGGCAATGAACCAAATCAGTTCTGGATTCTCTCTTAAGAAACAGTCATTCTTGCCAGGATTGAAAATGCATTGGAGACGTTTAGGCAGGAGGCTTATGATTTGGGGCCAGTCCAGGAAGAGCATGTCTCAATGAGAACATAATGAGAGCATGTCTTCAAAAATGTTTAACTCTTAGAGTTGCTATTTTAGGCCATTCTTCCTGAAAAAATGAACCAGAAAAATTATTGAGACAAGTCCTCTTTTGTAACAATAAAGGCACAACATCAGAGTGGACAGTATTACTTAGTAAAAGTCTGTAGAAGCAAAACAACCCACCTGGTGGACAGTGGGACCCTGAGAACATTCGGAGGCAGGCGAATGTAGGTGAGCTTAGTTCTAATGGTTCTAATTGGCCCTTCTGGGGTTGAAAAACACCAACTTGGGAACTAGGAAAGCTGAGATCTAGTTCTCATCTGTAATCCCAGTACTAAGGAGGATTGCTATCCTGGACTATGTGGGTCAAGACCATGCTGGGCAACAAAGTGAGTTCCAGCTAGGGCTACAGAGTGAGACTTGGTCTCAACCACAACACAACACAACACACACACACACACACACACACACACACAGTCCCTCATTGATTCTGACCCAGTCTTTTTAACATCCATGAACCCCAATTCTCTATGACAAGATCAGGCTAGATGTTGACTAAATTCCCCACCTTCAAGATTGTGATGTAATAATTTGGGCACTCTCAATCTGTTGTCTCTTTTTAAATAGGAAGATTTCTTTGAAAGTCGTAAGTAAAACAGACATGGAAATAAAGCTGGCCTTGGAGGTGCATGCCTGTGGTCCTAGCTACTTCAGGAGGCTGAGGCAAGAGGCTTGCTTGGGTTCCAAACTTGGAAAGCAGTATTTTTAAAAAATATTTTAAGTTTATGAAATATTTTATTTAGTTTTATTATTAGTGTGATGTGACTTGTGTGCGCACACATGTACCACATGTAGTTATATGTGGCACATAGGTCAGAGGACAGGTTCGTGGTGTCAGTACTCTTCTTTCACCTTCCTGTGGGTTCTGGGGACCAAATTTAGGTTGTTAGGATTACATGGCAAGAATCTTTAACTCCCAAAGATAGCTCATCCTCCCAGGAAGCAGCCTTTAAAAACAAAAGAAACAGCCTTCCAGGCAGAGGGAGGAAAAGCATTTACAGAATGGCATTTTTCATCTATAAATCTTATTTTCTGTATGTAGGACTTTAATGAAAAGATAAAAAAGAAGAATCGGTGTTGGGATTACAGCTCAGTGATATGAGATTCTGTGTTAGATTATAGCTCATTGATATGAAGTTCTGGGTTAGATTGCCAATATTGCTGTAATAATTCAGAAACATGGTGTTCAAAATATGTACCTGCTTGATAGTTGCAATTGAGCAATTGGCAACACACATATAAAAAGTATCATAAGATTCTGTCTTCAAGGAGGACCAATGGAACTGAATAGAAGACTGGATATTAATCCACATACCTTCGAACACCTGATTTTTGACAAAGAAGCAAAAAATATCAAATGGAAAAAAGAAAGTATATTTAACAAGTGGTGCTGGCATAACTGGATATCGCTATGTAGAAGAATGAAAATAGATTCATATCTATCACCATGCACAAAAACTCAAGTCCAAATGGATCAAAGACCTCAACATAAAGCCAGCCACACTGAATCTTATAGAAGAGAAAGTGAGAAGTACACTTCAATGCATTGGCACAGGGAACCACTTCCTAAATATAACCCCATCAGCACAGACACTGAGAGAAACAATTAATAAATGGGACCTCCTGAAACTGAAATGCTTCTGTAAAGCAAAGGACACGGTCAACAAGACAAAACGACAGCCTACAGAATGGGAAAAGATCTTCAATAACCCCACATCAGACAGGTCTGATCTCCAAAATATACAAAGAACTCAAGAAAATGGACACCAAAAGATCACATAATCCCCCCCCCCCAACACACACCAAAAAAAATGGAGTACAGACCTAAACAGAGAACTCTCAACAGAGGAATCTAAAATGGCTGAAAGACACTTAAGGAAATGTCCAACATCCTTAGTCATCAGAGAAATGCAAATCAAAACAACCCTGAGATTCCATCTTACACCTGTCAGAATGGCCAAGATCAAAAACACTGATGACAACTTAGGCTGGAGAGGTTGTGGGGTAAAGGGAACACTTCTGCATTGCTGGTGGGAATGCAAGCTGATACAGCCCATTTGGACATCAGTGTGGCGATTTCTCAGAAAATTAGGAAACAACCTTCCTAAAGACGCAGTAATACCACTTTTGGGTATATATCCAAAGGATGCTCAATTGTGCCACAAGGCTCAACCATGTTCATAGCAGCATTATTTGTCATAGCCAGAACCTGGAAACAACCTAAATGCCCCTTGACTGAAGAACAGATAAAGAAAATGTGGTATATTTACACAATGGAGTACTACACAGCCGAAAAAATAGCAACATCTTGAATTTTGCAGGAAAATGGATGAAGCTGGAAAATATCATTTTTCAGTGAGGTAACCAGACACAGAAAGACAATTATTACATGTACTCACTCATAGGTGGTTTTAAAACATAAAACAAAGAAAACCAGCCTACAAACCACAATCCCAGAGAACTTAGACAACAATGAGGACCCTAAGAGAGACTTACATAGATCTAATCTACATGGGAAGTAGAAAAAGACAAGATCTCCTGTTTGGAGCATGGGGACTTTGGGGGAGGGTTGAACAGGGGAGAGGAGAGGCAAGGAGGGGAGCAGAGAAAAATGTAGAGTTCAATTAAAAAAAAATGATTCCGTCTTCAAGAAATTCTCAGCATTGGATCGAGAAGTTGGTTCAGCAGTTAGGAGGATACAGGTTTGTTCCCATCTCCCAGTTGGTGGCTCGCACTCTGCAACTCCAGTTCCAGGGGATTCAACACCCGCTTCTGGCCCCCATGGGTACAGCCACACAGTTAGTACAGAGACATACAAGAGGCAAAATCCATATACATAAAATAATTTTAAAAATATAGAAAGAAGTTCCCAGCATGATAGTCAGGCAGAGTAACTTTAGTACAATTACACAAATCTTATGCTGAAAGCATGGGCTCCTAAGTCCTGAGTCCACAGGGGGAAGGTTTGGAAGTGAACACAGAAGGGTCCTAGTGATGCTCCTTCTAGGATTTGAAGGTCTTAAGCCAGAGATAGAGAATTCTACACTGAAGGAGTAGCATGTGTTGAACTTTAATTATTAAGGAAACAAAGCAAATCTGGGAAAATGAGGTAAACTCAGACTTCGTTCACTTGGTGATTTGCTCTCGGAGTTGAGCCAATGAGAGCTCATATGGACCTAGTGCCTGCAATGGCTCGCATTATCTTCGATACTCTGTGCTTCACCTCATTTAATACTCCTTTGAAGCTCATTTTACAACCGAGATTAAATGTCGGCTAGAAGTCATGTGACAGTCAAGGTGAGGATTCCGAATCAGGGCTCCTTGCCTTCTCCAGAGCTTTCCATAATTTGCCATTTCCCTCAAAGAACAAAGCACAACATTCTCTTCAGAGCTCTAAAAATGTAGAGATTCTAAAACCTCTTAATTTGTGATTCCCTTATAAAATATTTACAGGTCAGCAACAATTAGCTACTCTTTGTTTGCAATGTATAATCTTTCCCAAGCTTGCTGCTGGGCCTGGGAATTTAGGAGCATCCTACAATGCATGTTACTGGGTTATGTCCCTGTAGACTGGGGATTGGATGAGCAATTATAAACAAGCGTTTGATTCACGAACAGTTGACCTGGAGGGAACACTGGGTGAAGGCCCTGGCCTGACTGATCCAATTTCCAGTCTCATCTTCCAACCCAATAAATTCCTCTGTTCCCATTTACTGACAATTCTCTTAGGACCAGAAGATGCCTGTTAACATTCCAGTTTTACTTGCTGATAATCATTCTACTGCTTATCCAGCGTTAATTCACTTAGAGTTCATTTCTGCTCTACCCCCCGCTTGGGAAACAAGAAACCACAGTCCCTGGGAACACAGAAATATTAACTGAGTCATTAGACGCAGGAGGCAGATACCATTATTATCTCTCCTTTTGAAAATAGAGACTAAAAGGGACGCAGCTAGGATAGCGTGTAAATATGAGCATCTCTCCGCTCACCAGGGAAGCACTGCCTCCGTGCACACTTGGCTGCTGAGTGGCAGTCTGGGAACGTCACAGCGAGTCCCCACAAGTTAGTGTGAATCTAGAGCGCCTAAGCAGGGTTGGATAGCCCACCTCCCCGTCAATATGGCCGAGCGGCGTCACGTGAGCCAAGGGAAGGAGCTGAAAGGACCGTCCTAAAGAAGCCGCGATCACGTGGTCCACAGTGGGCGGTGCCACTAGGGGCGTGGCTTCACCTTTCCAGGGACTGTAGTCTGCTCGCCGAGTCCGCTCGCGAGCCACGCCCCTCGAGCCCCGAGGGATTCGCGTGCGTTTGGCGGGGCGGAGTTTTCTTCGTGACCTTTCACCCCAGCATGGCTGCGCCCTTGGGACCTGTGAAGTTCTGGAAACCCGGTAAGGCGCGGAAGGAAACCTGGGTAGATTCGGCGACGTGACTTTGGGCCTGGGGAGCGGCCGTGGGCCTGACCGGGGAGGGCTGGGCAGCACTCCCTCCGCGCGCGTGGATGCTGCAGCCCACGGTGGTCCCGAGGAAGTCAAGGCCTCCCCCAACCCGGGCGGGAACTCCTGGTGACCTTGTTCGCGTAGCTCTGCCTCCTTGGCACTTCTTGAGAATCGCGAAGCGCCCACGCGTGTCTTGCTGCTGCCCTGGGGCTGCACTGAGACTCGATAGGCGGTGCCGCTCACGGCCTTGGAAGCTCAGGTTGTGAAGTCAGAGAGCCTCGGTTCAAGTCTGCCTCTTTGCCTTGCAGCAGTAGCTGGAGGACCTTGAGCGAAGCTGTCAGTCCCTCCGAGTTTTGGTCCCCTCAGCAGTGAAGTGGGCGGGTACAAACACCTGGCCTGTGGGCGTGGAGTCAGGAATACCGATCGGACTTACTGGCTCGTAAAAGGGAAAATGTGTTCCAGTGTTTTAGCCAAGGTCCTGAATATTTACCACAAAGTGAACGCCCTCTTTCCTAGTGCCTGTCACCTCTTTGGTCTTACCGTCACAGCGTCCTTTAATTTTACATTTTCTCATCGGCCAGGTTTTTATTGAGTCATACATACCAGGCCATGCTCACGTAGGATACTTCCTTTTGTCCATGTCTCTTATAAAAACATCAAACAAACAAACAAACAGCTTCTTAACCGGTGTCAGCCCCCACCCTTACTTTTTATTGTATATATTTCTTTTTCTCCTCTACCTGCACCACAGATGGTCTGGATGTATACACTATATTGTGGCGAAAATAATATGAGACAGAAAAGATAACAGGGAACAGCTTTTAAAGGGTGTCTTAGGTGGTCCCCAAAATTCTGACCATGTGCCTAAGTGTTAGAGAAATAAACCCAAGCAAGTGACACAGTTAATTCTTTTTTTAATTAATTAATATCTTTTTAAAAAATCTTTTTTGTTTTACATGCCAATCCCAGTTCCCACTCCCTCCCTTCCTCCTTCTCCCTCCCCCCCCCCATCCACTCTTCAGAGAGGGTAAGTTTCCCATGGGAAGTCAACAAAGCCTAGCACATTGCTTTGAGGCAGGTCCAAGGCCCTCACTGCTGTATCTAGGCTGAGCAAGGTATCCCTCCAAAGAGAATGAGTTCCAAAAAGCCAGACCAAGCAGTAGGGATAAATCCTCGTCTCACTGCCAATGGTCTGGTCTGCCCCAGCCATATAACTGTCACCCACATTCAGAGGGCCTAGTTTGTTCCTATGCTGGTTCGCCCAATGTCAGGCTGGAGTTGGTGAGCTCCAATTAGCTCAGGTAAGCTGTTTCAGTGGGTATCTCCGTCAGTCTAGACCCCTTTGCTCGTATTATCACTTCTCTCTCTCTCTTCAACTGGACTTTGGGAACTCAACCCAGTGTTCCGCTATGGATCTCGGCATCTGCTTCCATCAGTTTCTGGATGAAGGTTCTATGATGACATTTAAGATGTTATCAATCTGACTACAGGACAAGGCCAGTTCAGGCCCCCTCTCCACTATTGCTTTGGGTCTTAGCTGGGGTCATCCTTGTGGATTCCTGGGAATTTCTTTAGTGCCAGGTTTCTTGCTAGCCCAATAATGGCTCCCTCAATCAAGATATCTCTTTCCTTGCTCTCATCTCTGTCCTTCCCCCCCCTCAGCTATCCCCTTCATATACACCCCCCTGCCTTAGTGACACTTTTATGATTCAGTGTTTCCAGGCATCAGCTGATTGTCTAATAAGTAAAATACCATTTACTTATTAAAGAGTTTATCATGTGGTACCAGGGTACCGTTTCGATTAAAGAACCTGGAATTACTCTTAGAATCTGTCTCATTGTTTAGTTCATCAAGAGTGTACTCCTGTAATCAGGAGGTCGAGCACGCATGCCCGAGGCCCCGCTCTCGAGAGGTACTCTCACAACTGATTCTGAAGTTGTGTGTCATTTGGAAGAGACTCTAAGCAAGGCAGGTGAGGTGGTGATAAACAAGATGGGCTCAAGCGCTGGGTTGCCTTCCCTGCCTACCACTTACCTGGTGACTTGCAGAGCCACGTGAGGGCTCCGATCTCTGTTACCTTATGGGTAATGTGACATAGAGGATTGCTGTGAGGATTAAATGGTTAAATGAGAGCAGCGCACAGAAAGCCTCTTGGCGCTAGACGCACAGCTATCGTAATTGTATAGAAGGAGGGAAGGAAGGCCGAGTGTGGGGACTCGACTGCGGCACGGAGATGGTCATGTTTTTGGAGTGGACTCTGAAGGCTGAAGAAAGTTTGTGTATGGTGAGGTAGGGAATGGCTCTCCAGGCTATTCAAAGTAGGATTTGTTCCCAAGCCCCCAATAATGGAATACTGTGATGGTGTTAATTGTGGCTATATTTTGGGGAATGGCGGGAGATGAAGCTGGAAAGATAGGAAGGTACCTCATCTTGAAATGTCTTTGGGTTTCTGGGCCAGTGAGGCAGCGGGGCTTGCTGTGGGAGCCTGATGACTGCAGCTTGATCCCCGTAGCTCATGCAAGGGTGGCTGGAGAGAACTGACTCTACAAAGTTGTCCTTCGGCTTCCATGCACATGCCTTGACATGCATGTTCACACGTGTGCGCAGACTCACACACTAAGCATCTAAGCAGGGAATATCCCAGGTTTCCTTTGGAAAGTTGACTCTGGCAGTGATACAGTGAAGAAGACCTCTCTTTAGAGTGCTCACTACTGAATATCAAACCTCAGTTCTAGCCTGGGAGCTGACAGGAGGGGCTGTTAGACACTGGAGGTCAAGGGAAACAGTCATAACTTCTTTGCGCTGTGGATGGAGTAATGGCCTAGGGTAAGTGGGTCTGGGTGGGATGACTGCCTAGGTAAGCGGGCCCCAAATTTTGCTGTGTAGTTGAATTATTTGGAGAACTAAAAAACAAAATAAACAGAAACAAAACCCCTCAGGTGTCCTTTCACTGTTGTCAAGAAACCAGGAACTGGGCAGCAGTGTGTCTTAAACATTTTGGGGGGCTTCTAGCATGCATCAAAGTTAGGGACCCACTGGCCCAGGTCTACTATTGGTTTAGTGAAATTTGAGTAGCTTGGTGGGTTCTGAGCTCTGGGCCAGCCACTTTCACTTACAGTGTCCTATCAGCTAGTAGCAACACCTCTCTGATGAGTTGGTATTCTCACAGATGAGCAAACTCAAGCTCCAGATACAAAATGGATTGTGGGAAAGGCACGTCAGGGAGGTGGTTGGAGCCGAGTATAAGGCTAGATTGTGGAATCATGAGCACGTCCCGTAGGCTCAAAGTACAGGTTCAGATGGCTACAGGAGCCTTTTAGACAAACTACATAAGGGGAAGAGTGTAATGGAATACTATGGGATGAGATTGAAGGGTTCCTCATGTGCAGTGGAGACGTGTGCACTGCAACCTGCATATGTGGTGCCACACTCCACCTGATTGTTATCCGGACTCAGAGCTGTCAGATTTTCTTTAGTTTAAAGACAGGGTCTTCCTCAGTTGTCCAGCTAGTGTTGAATTCTCTCCTTAACCCTGTGATCCTCCTGCTGCAGCCTTCTGAGTAGCTGGGATTACAGACCCGTGCCTAAGCTTGGCTCCCAAATGGGAAAATAATGGTTGATGTTTTAAGTGAAATATTTTCTGCATGTTTTAATACATGCCTGTAATTCCAGCACTTGAGAAGCTGAGGCAGGAGGATTGAGTGCTCAAGGCTAGCTTGGGCTACAAAGTGAGTTTCAGGCTATCCTGAGCTACAGCTCAAGACTCCCATTTAATAAGACTAAATGGACAAGAAAGATATCCTCCAGATAACAGCAACAATAATCATCTGAAACATTTCAGCGGCAGTGTGAGTGGAGCCCTTAAATACTGTTTCTTCTCTCTATAGGAGAGCGCTATACTAGCCTTGTGCGACCTGCCTGAGGTTTCCAGAAGAAAATGCTCACTTTACCTGCTGGCTCACATGTATGGGTCAGAAGGGCTGTCCATTTTCATTTATTCCCTCAACAAGTACTTAATGGTGACTGACCTTGTGCCTTGCAAAAGTTTTATTGAGCTGCTTTGAGGATTTTTTTTTTAAACTTGATTCATGGTAAGAACTGTGTTGTAGGGCAGGAGAGATGGCTCAGTGGTTCAGAAATCATTCGCTGTTCTTGTAGAGTACCCAAGTTGTGTGGCTCACAACCGCTTATGACGTTAGCTCCAACACCCTCCTTCCTGGGTTGAAGGGATTCTGAACTGGGTGCTGTTGTCAGTCTTGTTTTACTGATGGGGAAATGAAAGCATTAATGGCTTGTGAAAATTGCAAAAATGCCATTCCCTGCAGCATGTCACACACTTCCAATTTAAAAACAGCCATAAACAGAGTAGGCTGCCGGGCGTGTATGGACGGAGAGCAGCCTTGGGCTTCTGCGGCTGAATGAAGCCTTTTGTAAAGAGAAGAAAAGGCAGCGCGGATGACAGCAGCTGTTCTTGTAAAAGTTCCTGCCAGCTGTAAGGTTAGAGACAGAGGGACCAAGCCCCGGGGGGCCGTGAGCCAGCTGTGTGGTTCAGTGAACAGTGTTCAGATACTGCAGGCATATTGTCATGGTTTAGATGTTTCAGTAAGAGGGGCGTTCTGAACAAAACAGAACAGAAGAGGATACAGCACTCTCTGCCATAGTTTTCTTGTCTAAGAGTTCAGAAGTCAGGGCATAGCAATAGTAAGTGGAGGACCGGAAACCTGCTTCCCCAACCCAGGCTTTGGTCCAGGCCCTGCTCTGTCTTTTTTCTCATCAAAAGAAAGGTTAGCCTTTTGGCAGAAGGTTAGCAGGCAGCTGTGCCCCACTTACCTGCTGTTTGGCAGCTGTGTTCCTGGAAGAACCTGGACCAGGGCTGGAGAGGAAGCTGCTGGAGCTCTGAGGTTGGTTCCAGGAATCTGCAGCCCTGGAGCTCCTGTCAGATACATTGTTCTCTCAGGTTTCCTTCAGGAGGGGAGTTCATGGCCTTCATCCCATCTGGAGCCCTTCAAAAATGGAGAATTGAGCTGAGTGTAGTAGCACATGCCAGTTAGTCCCAAAACTTGGTGCTGATGCAGGGTTGTGAGGTCAAGACCAGCCTGGGATGTGTCAGGAGATCCTGTCTCCAAAAACCAAGTGTCAGCGTAAATAAAATGGAGTCGCTGCTTTAACCTTACCACAAAGCTCCCATCTTTCAGTGGCTTTGCAGGTTCTGAGATCAGGAAACTTGGAAGTCACTGTTTCGGGTGATTATCTTTGAGATGCCCCTAGTAGGGGCTGTGCAACCTTCTGATCTTAGGAAATTTTTCCTGATTCACGAGGCAGCACACTCTGTGGCTGGACAGCTCTGACATTTAGATCTGTCTTCCTTATGTTGAGCTGAATTTTGTCATTTAATTCATATCTTATTTACTTTAAAAAGATGTATTTTATTTTAGATGTTTGAGTGTGTGTCTACTGTATTTTGTGCACTGTGCACATCCTAGTGCTCATGGAGCCGGAAGAGACCGTTAGCGCTCTGGAACCGGAGTTAATGGACGGTTGATTGTGAGTCACCTTGTGTGTGCTGGGAACTGACCCAGGTCCCCTGCAAGAGAGCAACTGCTTTTAACCACCAAGCCATCTCTCCAGCCTCTTCCTGTTGTTTTTAGTTAGTTTTATTTTTATGTGTGTGAGTTTTGACTGTATGTGTACCTTGTGCATGCCTGGTGTCAGGTCCTGTGGAACTGGAGTTATGGATGGTTGTGAGCCACTTTGTGTGTGCTGGGAATTGAACCTGGGTCCTCTGCAAGAGCAACATGTGCTCTTAACCGCTGAGCCGTCTCTCCAGCCTCACTTGTATCTTAACCTACTTCTGCCCTTGGCTCACACAGACAAGTTGGCAATGAAAGCAACAGAAACTGATCATATGGAACCCATACTTCTCGGTGGGGTCTGCCTTCTCCATTTGTCATGCTTTGAGCTAGATGCTGTGGCTGTCTGCTTTTTAATCTACCCTGTGGTGTTTCTGGGACGGTCATTTCCATGTATCTACCCTAAGTCATGTGCAGCTGCTATCACTGTGGTAGGTGGATCGTGTTAGGCCTTCTACCTAAGGGGGAAGCGAATCCAGTATAAAGAACCCCCCTCCTTGCCCTATACATTGTACATTTGGCACTGGAAGTTCCTTTCCTTTCACTACATGGCACTTCCCTGTCATTCTTATACCAAGTTACATTCTCCTGGGAGGCAGCATGTGAGAGGCCGTGAGTCTGTGAGGGTCAGCCTGCACCCCTGCTGCCCAGGGCTGGGTCCTAGTGCTTAGAGCAGGACCCACCGTGAAGCATTCACACAGGCTGTCTTGTTCCTGGGTGCTTGGATAACTCTGGGCCATCAGCAGCCTGTGGAGAAATCACCCCCAGCTGGAAGGTTGTCAAGAGGTGCAGAGGTGAGGGGGGAGGAAAGCCATGGCAGCCTGAGCCCTTGGTTCCTATTGTCTCTGAGTCTTGCTGTCTGTCAGGATCAGGCTTTGGTCTTGGCCTTGGCAGGTTCCCGCTGGGTTCCTGTTCTCTTCTGTTCAGTATTTGGCAGGACTGCCATCTTCCTTGTTATAGACTCTGCACTGAAACTTTCAGGGACTTTTTGGGTGTTCTGACAGCCACCTCCCTAGCTGCTGCTGCAGTTGCTTCCTCCTCCTCCTCCTCCTTCTCCTCTTCTTCTTTAACTTTTTGAAACCACAAAGTTTAATACTTTTTAGTAGTTTGAAATCAAAAACATTGTTTCTTTTGTGTATCTGTCTTTTACATACCTGTTTTTGTTTACTACATCAGATTCTGAAAAAACCATTTCTGCTGCAGGTACAGAGGGGCCAGGTGTCAGCATCTCTGAAGAGAGACAAAGTGTCGCTGAGAACTCTGGGACGACCATCATTTACAATCCCTATGCTGCCCTCTCCATAGAGCAGCAACGGCAGAAACTGCCCGTGTTCAAGGTACGGTATGTCTGTGGCCCATACTGTGAGCTTGTCGCTGGAGGAACAGGACTGTCATTGAATGGTTCTAAGAGTCATAGTGAGCCAGAGGAACCCCCACCCCATTCCAGTGTGTGTGTGTGTGTATTTGTATGTGTATCTCTGTGTGTGTGTGTGTGTCTCTGTGTGTGTGCATGTGTGTGTGTGCATGTGCATACATGTGTGCAAGCATGGGAATGTGTGTGTTTGCATTTGGGGCAGTCAGAGTGGGAGAGAACACGCACCCTTTAAGACTGGGAAGTCCTTAAGATTTTTCTTTTAGATCTTGCATATTAGGAAGTAGGAAATTGCTTTCAATTATGAACAACTTTAGATACAGAAAATGACACAGTAACACAGTGAACTTCTGTGAATCCAGAGTCAACCTGTTATTAACATATGGCCAATTTTTGCTCTCTTTTAAAAGACATTTAACATAGTTAATTGGTAATTTGTGATCTCCCTTTGGAAGAGATCAGTTAGTGCTGGGATTTTGGTGAGGCTATCAGACACTCAGCTGAGTGCACATGACATGGCGGGTACTCAGCTTACAGGAGACCAAAGTGTAAACTTGAGTACATTCAAACCTCCTTGTTTATGGTGACCGAAGTACTTTAGTACCAGGGACACTGTTGATGGGTCTGTTGGCAGCTCCACGTGGGAGATCCCTTGCAGTCAGAAAGTAGGCTCAGAGGTGAGCTGAGTGTCACTGGTGAATACTGGTCTCAACCTCCGATGAGGATGCTGAGGTTTTGAGTTTTGCCTGCTTAATGTGGTGTCTTTGGAATGGCTTAGGTAGGCATGGTCAACAGCGTGCATGCCTGTCTCTGTTGGACAGAGCTGGGTGGAAGATGACATGGCTTATTTGTTTTTTTGTTTGTTTTGTTTTTTTCTTTTTTTGTGCCAAGTATTTAATCCAAGGTGTGCCAGGCAGGTGTTCAACCCCTGAACTGTGTCATATCCCCAACCCTTTTGGTTTTTGTTTTGAGACAGGGTCCTGCTAAACAGCCTAGCCTGGTCTTGGACTCACTCTGTAATCCAGGCTGGCTTTGAACTTGGGAGTCTCTTGCCTCAGGCTCCTGAGTTTCTGGGATGAAAGGTGTGTGCCACCATCCCTACTAAGACAGTGAGTTCTTAGACTTGGGGGTTCTTTTTACTTAGACACTGCTGGTAATTCCTTCCCATAGATGTGGAACAGCAGCCTTTGTAATCTAGCTAAGTTGCTTTGCTTGGTGTTTTAGGTGTCCTTAAACATTTTAGTCTTTCTGATAGAGTCTGAGCATTTTCCTCAGTTGACATTATCCATTGTATATGATTGGGATATGTGGGTGGGACCCCCAGGACATGAGATAAGCTTACTATTGCTTTCTCACTACTGAAGGGCACCATTTTTATTTCTTTATTTTGTTTATTTATTTATTTATTTATTTTTTTGCAAGACAAGGTTTCTGTATGTAACAGTCCTGGTCGTCCTGGAACTCACTCTGTAGATCAGGCTGGCCTCAAACTTATGTCTGGAAGGGAACTGGTTTTGAACCACGAGGAAGTGGATTCTGGAGTAGACTTCAGGGTCCCACCCTGTTTCACCATTTGCTAGGTCACCTTGCTTCATCATCATAAGCTTCCATTTCCTTATCTGTGCTATGTGTTAATAGCACCTTCTTGTGGGATTGCTGTCAGGCATGGACAGGTCACCTGTGGCATTTATAAGGTGCCTGACACAAGTAACTACCCAAGAATAAGGAAGTGGCTACTTACTGAGTATTTATGTTGACCTTTCTTGACTGCTCACCATTTTCTAACTGTCATATAAGTGAAATGAAATCTTAATAAAAACAAGTTGAGCCAGCTGAGAGATGGAGAGATGTGTGCGCTGCAATAAGGCAAAGCAGAGCCTAAGAGCTGTTGGACTTTGTGAGATCTAAAGATCGATCTAGGAGGTGAAAAGGACGGTGTTGCTCCTTCAGCTTCTCTCCTGTTCAGATCAAATGTAAAGGTAGCTTTATGAAGTTTGTGGTGGAGCCAGGCCGAGCGTGGCGAGCTCCTGGCCTTGATCCCAGCGCTGCCACAGCCACAGTGGACAGCTGACCGAAACAGCCTCCGGTCATCTCCCCAGCCCATTTCCAAGGCAACCTCACCTTGACTTCCCTCTGTAGCTGTCGTTCTCTCTGAGGTATGGGTGCTGCTGTGAAAGGTGTCTATGCCTGCCAGCTCCCATGTCTGAAGCTCACGCCTGTCCTCACTGGCGTTCTCAGTTTCACTAAGCCTGGCGACAGTACTTCCCTGTCTCTTCCTATCTCCATACTAGCCATCTTCTTGTCATGTCTGTCCACGTTAGGCTAAAGCACACAAAGCTGGAGTTACTGTCCTTGGTTCCTTCCTGCCCAGGGCAGTCCTGTGTGCTGCTGTCTGGTTTTCTACAGATGCAGCCTCCTCCTGTGCCTCCTAGACCAGCCTCTAGCTTTGCATCCAAGGGCACTCACACTGAAGGGCTGTTTGTCTTTGAGCTCAGTGCTAAACCACACCTGGACCAATGGGCCTCCCTCCCAAGTGTTGGGATTACAGGTGTGTGCCATCACACCTGGATGCATGGGGTCTTCATAGGTCTTCTCCAGTAGAGCATATATTCATTCATTCATTCTTTCATTCTTTCTTCCCTCTCTCCCTCCTTTCTTCTCTCCTTCCATCCCTCTCTCCTTCCCTCTTTCTTTTCTTCCTTCCTGTCCTCTTTTCTCTCTCTTTCTCTTCTTTTTATTTATTCATTTTTGAGACATTGTTTCTCTGTAGCCTTGGCTATTCTGGAACTTGTTCTGTAGACCAGGCTGGCTTTGAACTTAGAAATTTACCAGGCTCTGCCTCCCTAGTGCTGTGATTAAAGGTGTGTGCCACCACATGAAGCTTTCTGTTCTTTCTTCTTTTCTTTAATTATTGCATTTTCTTTATTTATTTGTGTGTGGGCTTGTGTATAAATGCAGGTTCTGGGTTCTTCCTGGCTCCACTGTTTAGAAACGTTCATGGTAGAACTGGTAATCTTCAATTTTAACAAGTTCTCCCAGAAAACTTTCCCATTAGTGCCTGAGGACTCATATCTATATCCAGTTATAACAAATTCATAAGCCCCTAATAACCAGGACCTTGTTTGCTAGATGGAACCTGTCAGCACCCCACCTTGTATGCCCACCAAACACCTCAGCCATGTGGCAATAGATGAGCTGAACCCTGATCAGAGGGAGCCCCAGGCCGGTTTCCTTCCAAATGAGGCACAGTGGAACCTCTGTAATCAATGTTCAGAAATGTCTTCTCAAGTTAAGCACACAGGACACTAGGATTTTCTGGAGCTTTTTAGTGGGTAAGCCTGCTCCCACTGAGTGGTCATAGGAGGCTCAATTATCTGTGGATGTTTTATTGTGTACTTTGGTTTTGCTATTTTTCTATGCTAATAAATAAAATATAATTTTTAATTAGATATTGCATAAGTGATGTATAAAACCCAAAGTTCTTCACATCCCTTTCCTCACCTTTTTATCCTCTCTGGATGCAGCACTGTTACCTCCTTTCTTTAAAATATAAGTACTTGGGTACCAGGAGATGCTCAGTGGGAAAAAGCTCTTGCTGTGGAAGCATGAGGACTTGAGTTCGGATCCTAGCATCCACAGAACAAGTTGGGCATGGCCATGGCTGTGCTGGTAACTAAAGTGCCATGGGGTGTATGGTAGAGACAGAAGGATGGGGCCTTGCTGGTTGGCAGCCCTGTTCTAAGATGAGTGAGAGACCCTGTCTCAAGGGGATAAGGCGCAGAGTGATAGAGAAGGACATCCAGTGTCTTCTGCATGTGTGAGCTGTTGTGCACACCCCCACATATATGAGCATACACTGTGCACAGTCATGTACACCATTCACTTTAGCCTGTTTCATAACTGATTTAACCACACACCTGTTGTGATGAACATTTAGGTTCATCAAGTTTTGGCTGTAGTAGACAGTTCTGGAACAAATGTGGTTATATACTTTTTTTTTGTTGTGGTTTTGAGCCAGGGTCTCATATAACCTAGCTTGGCCTTGAGTTTGCGGTGTAGCTGAAAATGATTTTGAACTCCTGATCCTCCTGTCCCTATTTTATAAGTTCTGAGATCACAGGCATGCACCACCATGCTTTATTTTTTACTACCTTGTGTGTGTGTGTGTTCATGTATTAATATACCTGAAGTATTACTTCGTACAGTTGACAGTCTTTAATTGGAGAATCGAGAGTGTTAGCATGCACTACAAGTGTTCCGCCCACACCTTGACTCATGCTGACACCAGTGGCCTCTGAGAGCTGGAGCCACATTTTGATAGTTCTTAAAATTCACCTTCCTTGGAAACAGTTTATTTCACAGAGTTGAAGTTTGTTTGCTTGGGTCTTCTGAGACAAAGTGCGGCTGCCTACAATATCTTCTTACTCTCTCCCAGCTTAGGAACCACATTTTGTACTTGGTAGAAAATTATCAGACTGTGGTGATTGTTGGAGAAACGGGATGTGGGAAGAGCACCCAGATTCCGCAGGTGAGTGTGCATTACTATCCTTCCGTGACGATTTTAGCTGGGAGTACTCTGTAACTTGGGGATGTTCTTTCCTGTCATTCCACCACACTTATCTCAAGAAACACTCTTCTCAGATATTTTGCTAAACTAAACCTATGAGTTTTAATTTATAATAAAGTTAATAATTGTTTCCTATTTATTATACTCCCAAAATCGTAAGAGTGGCCATTTTCTGAAAGGAACAGTAGGAACTCATTCTGAGATGTGCAGTATGTAGTTCTGTCTGTGGTGAATCCCAGTTGAGTACTGCTGTAGCAGTAAGTAACGCTGGCCGTTATCACATATTGCTGTGGAAGGAGCTTGTCTTATTGGAAAAATGTCTGCTGTGGCACTCAGGTGGAGAAGTGTGCTATGAGGTAAGAAAGGGCCTTGACTTGACAGGTGAAGAATGACAGCTAAGTGACCAGAATCAAGAGCCTGCAGGCATTTCTTCCCCATGTGCTGAAGTATAATATGCACACAGGAAAGTGTGTATATCCTGATTGCATAGTGTGCAGCATTTTTACAAGGGGTGACATTTGTTACTAGCACTCAGTTGAAGACACACAGAAGAACTCCAGAAGCCTTCTGTGGCCCCTTTAGTCTTTGCTTGCTGCTCATATACAGGCAAGGGTAACTCCATTCCAGCTTCTAACACCAATCGTTAGTAATTACATTATTATAATGTGTTTATCATATTATATTTTATAGACCATGTAAGTGAACACTGTAAGTATGTATATAGTTTTGCTTTTTTGAGACAGGATCTCTGTAGCCTTGCTATCCAAGAGCTTGCTATGTAGACCATGCCGGCCTTCAACTCAGAGAGATCCTTTTTACCTTGCCTCCATTTGAAATCTAAACCTAAATTGCATAGCTTTTGAGATGACTAGCTTCATGAACAGGTTATTTTCACGGAAACCATGTGTCATTCATATTGCACGGCTACTGAGAGACACCTCGCATGTCTGTGTGCTTTCAGATTGTAGAGTTTCAGATCATGTTCAAGACTTTGGTTTGCTGGCCTTGAACTCCAGCTCTTGGGTTTTTATCTGTTTCCTCAGACGAGTTTTTGACCTCCTTATCCCATCATCTGAATGCTGTCAATGCTGCTGTCTTCCTTGCAGAGTTAGGCATGTGGGAATGTACATAGGCGTTCATGGAACTTTAGCTGTGTCCTTGTAATTCTGCCTGTATTTGTTGGCTGGGGTGGTTGACAGTATTTTGTGCTATGTGACTACTGTAAGACACTACAATTTTGATAGTGAAAACCATTTTGTACAGCGCTTTGTTCCTCACTGTCATTTTTAAACTTGATTTTTAACTAGCTTTAGATTAGGAATGAAGTCATCAAACTAACGTAGTGCCTTCTGCTCCCCATGCTGCTTGCAGCACAGTCAGACAGCAGGCGTTAGCAGCAGGCAGTAGGCGCTAAACCTAAGGTTGTGTTTAAATCCTCGTCAGTTCCAGGGTCCTACACGGCATTCAGTTGCTGTTTCTGTCTAGTCTCCTCAGCTAGTGGGAGGGCCTGCTTCCCTCATCTCTCGTGTCTGTCACACTCTCCTAGAGTATTCCTCCTTTGTGTATTAAATGGCTCTCAGTCTTGGTCTCTTTCTCATGTTAGAAGAAGCCTGTGCAATTTTTGCAAGAATACATCAGAAATGGTAGTGTGCATCATATCGGAGCTTCATGATCTGTCTTGTCAGTGCCCATTCCGACTTTGGGCTCTCGGTTAAGGTGCCAGATGTCACCTCTAACACTATTTTCTGTGCCTTCTCAATTGATAAATATCTTGGGAGGAGGAATGTCAGGGTGCAAATCTCCTTCTCTTTAAACTTTGACCTGATTTTAATCTCCCCTATAGGCCCTGTCTGCAGCTATGACATGTCCCCCTTTCTCTGTACCTCTATTAGAGGGAATCTACTTTGAGAAGCACTGTTCGTCTCTCTCCTATTTACATGTAGTTGTATGGTTTATGTATAGCTGTGTTTTCACAGTGTGAAGTCCAGTATCATGTTTATTTTACTGCTTAAATAGTTCCACCTCTGGGTGTGAGAAGCTCTTTCTTTTGTGTCCACCTTCTGTCTAAAAGTTTTCATCCTTTTTGACCAGTACCGAACCTCCTAGATCCACAAGATGTGGCTCATCTTCTATGGTCTGTGTTTGAACGTTGTTTCCTTTCATTAGAGAAGTCAGGATCCCACTGCAAGGGTGCTTGCTGCTGCTGAGGTGTCGTCACTGCCTCGCAGCAGGATGACTTTGGATATTAACACTCCCCCCCCCCCCCGAAGCTCTTGTCTCCCTGCATTTATCACTCTTGAATCAAGATCAATCACTATGGGCTTGTTTGTGTGTTTGTTGGATTCTAGTGTACACATGTCATTGTTAAGGAATTGCTATCTCCTATCCCCATCTGGATTAATTCTTTCTGAGGATGTTTCTGTCCAGCTTTTTAGCATTAGTGAGGTTACTACTCTCTAGTGTCTCTCAGCCTGGTCAGTGAGGATACCACTCTCTGTCATCACTCAGCTTAGTCATTGAGGGTACCAAGTGACCAGGTCGTCACTTGACCTGGTCAGCGAGGGTACCATTCTCCATCACTCAAGCCTGGTCAGCGAGGGTACCACTCTTCATCGTCACTTGACCTGGTCAGCGAGGTTACCATTCTCCATCACTCAAGCCTGGTCAGCGAGGGTACCACTCTCCTTCGTCACTTGACTTGGTCAGCGAGGGTACCATTCTCTAGTGTCACTCAGCCTGGTCAGTAAGGGTCCCACTCTCCACCTGTGCTTCTGGGTTTGTGTTATCATTTGTGCATAGGGTCATATGTTAGTGTTTGTTTTTCTTTCTGTTTCCTCCAGGTCTTGACTGGTTTTGGCTGTTGGGTTTTTGAAGAGCACATGGAACACAGTGGGTTCTGTGTCAGAGATGACCCATCCAGAGCTCTTATGCCCTCTCATCCCTGTCTCCCCCTGTGAACTGCTCCTTTCCCCTGTCTGTTTGCTATCTAACCCCTACAGACAGCAATTCTCTTTCATTTCTATATTACCTTTCTTTTAAACTTTTTGTTTTTCATTTCTTTCTTTTTTTTTCTTTGACATAGGGTTTTTTTTTTGTGTTGCCCTGACTATCCTAGAACTTGCTCTATAGACCAGGCTGGCCTTGAACTCACAAATTTGCCTGGCTTTGCCTCCTGAATGCTGGGATTAAAAGTGTGTACTACCGGGGCTGGAGAGATGGCTCAGAGGTTAAGAGCATTGCCTGTTCTTCCAAAGGTCCTGAGTTCAATTCCCAGCAACCACGTAACCATCTGTAATGGGGTCTGGTACCCTCTTCTGGCCTGCAGGCATACACACAGACAGAATATTGTATACATAATAAATAAATAAATAAATATTATTTTTTTTTAAAAAAAGTGTGTACTACCACACCCAGCTATTACCTTTATTTTTTTTTTTAGGTCAATGAATTTATGAAATTCCAGTTTTAATCTTTTCTGTTATAGAAATAATATATCCACTGTTTTATAAAAATGAAAATTAAGTCTGATAACCAGTTGTCTATATTGAGTTTTAATTGATTGAAATCAGATATAGACACAGAAAACATATTTAATCAAATTGTATCTAACATGTTCTAATGGTATATATGTATAGTTGTGAACAGTTGTTTTTATTTAGTTTGTCTAAGATGTACTGTATGGTTGGTACTTCATGTTTAGCTGTTTCTGTGTACTTTAGAATTCTCTGTTCTGTAGATTGAGTGAGTGCTGTTCTCATGACTAATATTTTCTTTTGCCTGGTGCAGCCAGAACACATAGACACTGTAGGACCAGGGAGTCTTCATGCTGAATCTGTCTCTTGGTTCTTCCATCAGTTTCGGTGTGAATGGAACTTGCTAACATTAACAAGCCCGAAGTCTGTCATCTGTCACGCTGCAGTGTGGCATTTCTTGGTGACTTAGCTCAGAGCAGGGTCACCTGGAGGAAGGGTTGTCTGGGAGAAACTAATCCATCCGTGGTTCTCCTTGCAGTACCTGGCAGAAGCTGGCTGGACAGCCGAAGGACGAGTGGTTGGAGTGACCCAGCCGCGAAGAGTGGCTGCTGTGACAGTGAGTTTCTCTTTGTGTTATGACTGTGCCTGACCCTTCTATTTCCCTGATCACTTCCTTTCTTACTTCCTGAAAAAACACAAATGAGTAGAAGTTACTCCTTAAGAATTTAGCTTAAAGAGAGCTTTGATTGGAAATTTTGCGGAATTGATACCTGTATGTTATGAACCAATTAGTAATAAAGAGTTTAGATATAAAAATAAATATTTTTGTGTAAAGCCCGATTCAGCAGGAGAAGCACTGTGAAAGCTGGTGAGTGCCGCACCATGGTTCTCTCCAGGATAAGGAGGGCTGGGTGGTTGGGTAAGTGGCTGCAGGCTGGATAGGAACACTTTATAAGTGTGGGCTTTATGTGTATTAAATACAACAAAAGAGGAAACTGAAATAGTAAAATGGGGCAGCTTCGAACTATAGATAAACATTTTCTCACCGCAAAATAATTTGCTAAAGCTTGAAAACAAACAAAAAAAATTACAAAAAAAACCTTGCTTAATGTTTTCACAGTAATTTTTTCCCTTTTCTCTTCTTTTTGAGGCAGGGTCTCATGAAGCTGATGCTAGCCTAAAACTTTAAGCAATTTTTCTGCCTAAGTATCTTGAATACTAGGAGTGGTAGTGCACACCTTGAATCCTAGCACTCAGGAGGCAGAGACAGGTAGATCTCTATGATTTTAGGGTCTATAGCAATATAGACTACTCTGGTCAGTCGGTCAGTCTGTCTGTCTGTCTGTCTGTCTGTCTATATACATAGTGATACCTTGTGTCAAAAAGAAAAAAACTGACCATCAACAAAACAAATGTGAGATGCTGTACCTGGCCTATTTTTCAAATGTATGTTATAAGGGAGGAGAAGATGGACTCTCTCTCCCTTCCTTCATTGATGCACCACTGTGATTTTTATTTTAAGATTTACATTTTAAAAACGACTTTATTATCTTTATTATCACATTCATATTCATGTACCGTATTCATGCAGTGCTCATGGAGACGGGAAGAGGGCATCAGATCCTCTGGGAATAGACTTACAGTTGTTGTGAGCCACCACGGGAGTGCTGGGAATTGAACCTAGGCCCTCGGGGTGAACAGCTAGTGCTCTTGACCACTGAGCCATCTTTTCAGCCCCACATTTAGCAATTTTCTAAAAAAACATGTTTGAGAATATTTGATGTATACTTTTCTTTATCCACCCTCTCGCCCTCCTCCCCCGCCTTGTTTCTGTGCTGGAGGCAGAGCCCAGGTCCTGCTAGGCAAGTGTGCTTCCGCTGAGCTACATGCCCAGTATGAAATTCTCAAGTCACACTTTTGTTTCCTCAGACTTTGCTCCTCTGTTTTTTGGTGCCTAGGCCCAGTAGGTGCCCCTCACCTTCCTGGCTACTTTGTCTCCTTGAATGGGTTCCTTTTCAGAGTAGCGTGGGTTGTTTTCCTCCAGGTATGGATAAACGCTTAAACTCCTTGCTTAACTCTCTGTGTTCTATTATGGTATGCTGTTATGTTCTAATAGTTTTGTCTCTTTTCTAAGCACATGGTGCAAATGTGTCTTTGGTCTGTTTTGAGTGTTAATCAATGTTCCCAGAGCCATGTGTTCTTCTCTAGGACTTCCTGTAACCCGGCAAAGAGCTGGTAGTTTTGTGTCTCAGTGCTGTTGGTTGAACACAGAGCTTGGTGCTGCAGGCCAGTGTTGTATTGCACCCGACTCCTGCCCCCAGCCTGTTGCTGGTTTTAGTCATGTTTATCCCATTTGATTTCTTTTCATCTGTACCTGTATCTTGAATCTTTTCAGTACAACAGTGAATATTTACAATGAGAGATTATGCAATATGTTACAAATACTAAAAACAGGTAATGCCATAAACATGAAAAACATCCAGAGAAATAGCATGTTTTTATCAGTTAAATCTGCCTGACAGACACATTTGTATAAACTTTCCTCCCTGAGTTTTGGCTGCCTTCCACTGATGGCCTGTGCACACAGCAGTGCTTTTCTGTTATTTCCTGTGGAGAAAGAACAGCATCTGAGTCTTTCTTCTCTGTGGCATATTCACTGTGTGCACATTTAGTGTGTGTGTGTGTGCACATGTACGTTTGTGTGTGTGTGTGTGTGCATATGTACGTTTGTGTGTGTGAGTGAATGTGTGTGCACATATGTGTGTGCATATGTTTAGTGTATGTGTGTGTGTTTGGTTTTTGAGAAATGATTTCTCTATGTAGCCCTGACTGTCTTAGAACTCACTCTGTATACCAGGCTGGCTTCAAACTTTGTTGTTACCTTTTGAGACAGGGTCTTTAACTCAGGCTGGCCTCAGTGCTCTTGGTCTTCTTGCTTCTACTTCGGAGTACCAGGATTACATGGTGGGGAGAGAATGAGAATGGAGAGAGAGAATAGGAGAGGATTTAAGAGAGAGAATGTGTTGTCTGGAATCTGTGGTGGGTTAACTTTTTATGTCACTGATAAATGACTCAGCTAAAAATTGGAGCAGTTTGCCCTGTGTGTGGTTTGAAATCCCAGCTCTTAATCAATTTGCATTACACAAATTGATTTTTTGTGCAAAAAAAAAATTTGCACGTTTGTAGCTACAGATAACATCTCGAGCAACTGCAAGCTTTCTCCTGACAGAGCAAAGAATGCTTAAATTAACCATGAATAACGATGGGCTGCCATGTTTAGGATGGCATATTTCAGAGAGGTGCTGTGTGCACAGACTGAGAGAGGTGCTGTGTGCACAGACTGAGAGAGGTGCTGTGTGCACAGACTGAGCCCAAGAACAAACTGCACAAGCTGTGCTGGATCTCTGTGAGAGGCACTTGGTAAGCAGGGCCACTGGTCTCACGAGTCCAAATTTAGCCTTCAGACCAGACCTTCTTCCTAAGAGGGGAGCCGTGGAACATGTGTGTTTGCAGACATGACAGAATGCCCTGCTGTATCTTAGCTACTGGGCTTCATGAGAACGCAGGTCTAACGTGCCGTGTAGCAGTCGTTCAGTGATTGGGATCTGTCGAATCTGATGGCGTTATGGAG
The DNA here is from genome assembly GCF_982192425.1 of Myodes glareolus. Classification (NCBI taxonomy): domain Eukaryota; kingdom Metazoa; phylum Chordata; class Mammalia; order Rodentia; family Cricetidae; genus Myodes; species Myodes glareolus. Next base: position 20,357,935 of record NC_142035.1, on the reverse strand, counting down.
AACAACACAATGTAAACAGTAGAGGTGAAAATCTGTTAAAAAGCCAGTAGAGGGTTGGCAAGATGGCTCAGCAGCTTGGCACTTGCTGCCAAGCCTGATGATCTGGGTTTGATTGCTGCGACGCGCTCCCTGACCAGCAGGAATGGACGGTCACAAAATCAAGAATCCTTCTCAATCACAATTTATTAGAGCTCCTTGCTTGAAAGGGGGAATGGGGAACAGGGATGACGAGAGAGAGCGAAAAATCCAAAGACAGCCGCTTTTCTAGGGTGAGAGGCTCGAATGCTGATTGGTTGATGCCATTCTACTAGGATCCAAGGCCACGGGACAGGTCAGGAGACCGAGTCTCTTGAAATGCAAAACAAGGCTCCAGCACACCGGCCTAAGGCGGCAACATCAAAGGATATGTATACCTCCAGGCTGTAGGAGTGCTGGCACTATCTGGCCAAGGCCACATCCAGGCGGCTCCCTACAGCTCCTCCTTTTATTGTCTTTTAGAGCAATAAGGCAAAACTATTTTCCAATCTGGTCCCCACCTCATGATGTGTGGACTGATTAAAGAAAAGAAAAGCAAGACACACCCTTCCCGTGCAATGGGACAATTACTTCCCTGGGAGTGCTAGGGCTGTGTCTGCACACCCTCCGCCTATGCATACCTTCCTCTGTGCCGTGGGACTATCTGGTCCCTAGAGGGTGCAAAGGCTATGCATGGCTAATTGCCTGTGAGCTCTTTTGAGGCTGAGAGCCAAACCTGGGGTGAGGATACACATTCCAAGACTGCCAAGGCTTGTGCCACAAAGACCTTGTCCCTCCTCACTTGGGCTAGCAGGTAGCACACCAATCAAAGACATACAGCACTTCCACCTAGACACAGCATGCCAAGGATATCTCTGCTCCCACCCATCCCCAAGGAGGGAGAAAGGCAGAATAGAGTCAGTCAGAAGATTGTTAAGAGATAAGAGGTTGCACAGGGTGCTGCTCAAGGTGATAACGTGAAACAGTTGCTCTTGACACCGCCCAAGGTGTCATCTCTGCTGCCTCCGCACGAATCTTCCACAGCAGGACACTCAGCATCCACTGGATCATCTTTCTTCTTTATTTCTCTTGTCAGTCTCGTTGGCACCCAGATTGGATCTTCACGATTCTGAGGGAAAATGCAAATTGCTCCCCTGGATCTGGTAATTACCTGATCCGGTCCACACCATTTATTAATCAATACATCCTTCCACATGACCAAATCTCGCTCTGTAGAGCTTTCAAACAGGGCATGCCTGTCTGCTGCTGTTTTTCCAGCAATATTTTGAATTAAAAAATTAAGTGTAAAGAGTGCAAGAGAAATCCTTTCTCTGGGGGAAGCTGCTATAGCTATTCCCCCTTTTTGCTTTCGCAAAATTTCCTTTAAATTTCTATTTGCTCTTTCTACGATACCCTGGCTTTGAGGATTGTATGGTAGGCCAGTGGTATGTTCAACTTGTAATTGCTTGCAAAAGGCTTTAAAGCCCTGTGAGGCATATGCTGGGCCATTGTCGGTTTTTAAACGACTTGGCTTTCCCCAAGCTGCCCAGGCCTCTAAGCAATGCATTTTTACATGAGTTACCTTTTCCCCTGCCAGTGGGGTGGCATGAATTATTCCAGAGCATGTGTCCACCGACACATGAACATATTTTTGTCTGCCAAACTCCGAGATGTGAGTCACATCCATTTGCCAGAGTGAGTTTGGCTTTAACCCCCTGGGATTTACCCCAATATGTGGGGGATGTAACATGGTCACGCAGGAGGGACAGGCTTTTACTATCCTCCTGGCATTTTCCCTAGAGATCTTAAACTTTAAGCGAAGTGTATTTGCTGGAACATGATAAAGCTGATGGAAATCTCTAGCTAGCTGGAGTGAATCTGTAGCCACAAGGGCGAGTGCTCGAGTAGCACCATCAGCTTGAGCATTAGCCTCTGCCATAGGTCCTGGCAAGAGAGAATGGGCTCGAATATGAGCAACATAAAAGGGATTTTCTCTTTTTAAAATATGTTTTTGTATTTGTAAAAGAATATTAGACACTGTACTTGAGCTGCGAATTGAGGCTGCAACCTCAAGAGAGGCCACAGCATTGACCACATATTGTGAATCTGAAATTAAATTAAATGGCTCAAGAAATCTCTGAAACACCTCCAAAACCACCAAGCACTCAGTGACTTGGGGGGAATCAGGCCGAAATTGAAAGACCACAGGTTTAGCATTTCCTGCCACCAGAGCCCCTTTTCCGGTCTTTGAGCCATCTGTATAGATAGTTAAGGCTCCTTCTAATGGGTGGGGTGAGGTAATCCTGGGAAAATACACCAAATTTTTCTCCACAAAATTTATTAAGGGGTGCCTTGGCACATGATTGTCAATAACATTAGGGAATGCACAAAGCAGGATAGCCCAGCCATCTACTGTGGCTGTCAAAACTTTTACCTGTTCCCTCGTATAGGGAATTATCAACTTGTCAGGCATTCTCGCAAAGTGGGCTAAGCAAAGCTTTATTCCCATTAATGCTTGGCCAGCCACCAATTCTGGATAATATTGAACAGATCTTGCTCCTATGGAATTTCCATGCATCCACCAGAGGGGTCCATCTTGCCATAACACTCCAGTGGGATAATTTTTTGTTTTGAGAATGCATAGCAAAATTGGTAAGGATGGATTCATTCGCTGTAATTGAGCTGTAGTAATAGCAGATTCTACCCTCTTAAGGGCCTGCATTGCAGCCGGGGTCATGGCTCTAGGTGAACAGATATCAGGATTGCCTTCTAAGATGGAAAATAAAGGCAAGAGCTCAGATCGAGGTATATTTAGATATCCTCTAATCCAATTTATATCTCCCAGCAACTGCTGGAAATCATTAAGAGTTTTAAGGTGATGGGTGCGAATAAGCACTTTCTGAGGCCTGATGCTTTCAGGGGTGATTATAGTCCCCAAAAATTTCACCATGGAAGATGTTTGTACTTTATTTGAGGCTATGTGGAGTCCTTGCTCCTCCAAAAGGGATGTAACCTTTTGGAAAACTTCCTTCAGGGTCTCCTGATGTGGGGCAGATAATAATAAATCATCCATGTAGTGAACAATTTTTACCGTAGGAAATTGTCTCCTAACAGGACTCAATGCTGCATCTACATATAACTGACATATGAGGGCGCTATTGGCCATTCCCTGAGGCAAAGTTTTCCATTGAAACCGAGCATTGGGTTGCTCATTGTTAACAGATGGAAGAGTAAATGCAAACCTTTCCCGGTCCTGGGGACACACGGGAATTGAAAAGAAACAGTCCTTGATGTCCAAGGAAATTACAGGCCAATTCTTTGGTATTGCTGAAAGCAATGGAAGACCCTGCTGGGCTGGGCCCATGACCTGCATCTGAGCATTGACTGCCCTAAGGTCATGCAGTAACCTCCAACCTCCAGAAGCCTTTTTAATCACAAAAATAGGCGTATTCCAACGTGATACAGAATGTTCTAAATGTCCTAGTTCTAACTGTTCTTGTACTAATTGTCTTGCAGCTTCCAGCTTTTCCAAGGAAAGGGGCCACTGAGGGACCCATACCGGCTTATCTACTAGCCAAGGGATGGGCAATGTCTTTTGTGTGGAAGCTACAGCTTCAGTGGCCCCTATGAAAAACCCAAGCCTTTTCTATCTAACTTGGAGACAGTCTCAATAGGATTCTGTCTACCTTGGAGACATTTACCAAGTCCCTTATTGGGAACATAGCCCTGACGTGCCATCATTTGCTTACTGGTATCAGAATAATCATTTGTAAGTCTCAATCTCATTTGAGACTGCACATCCCTGCCCCATAGGTTGATGGGCAAATCAACCACAAAAGGCTGAAAAGTCCCTCTCTGATCTTCTGTTCTCCAGACTAACTCCTTAGCACTTATATGCGGTGTTTGTGCATACCCCAGCCCTTGAAGGGACTGGGAGGCCTGTTGTAAGGGCCAGCGTTTTGGCCATGCTTGGGATCTGATGATACTTTTATCTGCTCCAGTATCCACCAGGCCTGAAAAAATCTTTCCTTCTATTTCTAAATTTAAGATTGGTCGCTGATCAAGCTCCAAGGATAAACAAGCCAAATCTACTCCCATGGGAGCAAGGCTTTTGTCCTTTAAGACAAGCCCCTCTGCTGGAAGCTTATTACGCCCTGAAGGCAGAACTAAGAGTTGAGCTATTCTGTCTCCTGGGGCGATGGAAACTACCCCGTATGGAGAATGGCAAAGAATTTTAATGCAACCTTCATAGGCAGGGTCTATGACTCCAGGATGGACTATCAGGCCTTTCATAATTGAGGATGAATGTCCCAAGACTATGCCAACAGTATCTTTTTCTAATGGCCCAAACACGTCAGTTTCTATGACCTGAACTCCCATATCCTGAGTTAATAGCAGTTTGGAGGTGGCACAGAGGTCCAGCCCTCCGGAGCCTTTGGCTGTCCTTCTTGTTGGGACGATGGAGTCATCTCGGGGACTGCCATCGTGTTCTGAATTGCCCCAAATATTTTTGGGCCCTGGGTGCATGGGCCCCTCAATCCGTTTTTTGACAATGACTGAATAGGCATAGGAATAAGTTGTCCATTTATATCCCTAGCTGATCTGCACTCATTAGCCCAATGTTTCCCTTTCTTGCATCTGGGACAAATGTCTGGCTGCCTCTGCGATGTTGCAGCTGAGAGCCCTGAAGAATCTGAGGCATTATGACTATTGGGACATTGTTTTTTGAAATGCCCCAACTGTCCACATTTAAAGCATGCCTTTCCCTTATCTCCTCTGACACCTCTGGCAGCAGCAAGCACAGCAGCCGCCAGCCCTGCATTGGTTAGAGGCCCCCCAACTTCACGGCAGGCTTTGATCCAGGCTTCTAATCCCTTTCCCTTTACTGGACCTATTGCTCTTTGACATTCCTTGGTGCTCTGCTCAAATATTATTTGCTGGACAAAAGGCAATGAAATATCTAAATTCCCAAACATTCTTTCAGCTGCCTCTGTCATCCTAGCCACATAATCAGAGAATGGCTCTGCAGCACCTTGAATAATCTTGGTTAAGTTACCAGCTGTTTCACCTTTATTAGGGAGTGATTTCCATGCTCTATAATGAATCTCACTAACCTGCCTATAAACCTCCCAAGGATAATGATTCTGATTTCCAGCAAATGCCCCCTGTCCAAGAAGCATATCAGCCGTCCACTCTGGGTGGCCACTTTGTATGTTAATGCGCTCTTGGGTCTGAGCCTTGTCCTGGACTATAGATTTAAAATCCAGGAACTGCCCTGCTGGAAGAGCTGCTCTTGCAATCTCCTGCCAGTCTGTAGGAGTCAGTGCTACTGTAACAATCCTTCTCAATAATGTGATTGTATAACTGGCATTTGCTCCATAATTTCTCGCAGCTTCAACCAAATCCTTCAGCTGTCTGTATGGGATTGGTTCATACCACCTATTGTAATTCTGTGGCTCCTCAAAAACAGGAAAGGCAGCAGCCAGTTGCGACCAAGTTTGCCTTCCTATGAAGCTGTGACCTTCTGTAGCTACCTGCTGGTACATGGGTGGAGGGGCGGATGGGGGAAGGGCAGCAGGAACTGGCGCCTCGTCTCTTCTGCCCTTTGTAGTAAACACATCAACATCGCCCCGCCTCCGGCTACCTTGCTGCTCTTTCTCGGATTTAGCAGCCGTTCCCTCTAGTTGTTCTTCCTCCTCTGATAAATCTAAATCTACAAATTCTTTCACTACTAAAGCTATGGGGCTTCTCTTCCCCTTTTCTCCTTTTTTTATTTCCGGATCCTTATCTTTTAATTTTTCCTTTTTCTTTCTAGGCCTACATTCTTGTTCCTCCTTCTGATCTGATTCTGAAAAGCTGTCCTGATGTTTCTGTAATGCCTTGCGACCCTGTTTTAATATCTCTATATTACGTTCTTCCTTCAAGCAGTCCCGCACCATCCTCCAAAAAGGAAGTGTGCCTCTCCCAATATTTCCTTCTGCTTGTTCCAAATCCCTGCCTAGCTTATTCCAAGATGGTAAAGTTAGGTCACCTGAAGCTGCAAACCAAGGTGAGACATCAATAATGTCTTTTACAATGTTAGCGACAGTGCTAGAAGAGATCTTTAAATCACGCTGTCGCAAAAGTGCCTGGATTGAGCGATAAATCTCCCTGGGGTTCGAACTGGCTCCATAAGAATTGCCCATGATGCGCACTTACCCCCTGGGCTAAAGAAAAAAAACCTCCTTTTTACTTACAAGGAAGTCCTTTTAGAAAAATGCTGCTTGATCTACTGCGGACTTAGTTTTACTTTTGACTAGAGCTGTAGTCGCAGCAGCAAAGGCACTCACCACCTGGTTAATCACAGCGCAACCCAAAGCAACAGAGAAGAACAAATGCACACATTACCACTCTGGACCAGCCTTAGCAATCAGCTTACATCTGGAGGATTTCCTGACGTCAGTCACCGCTCTTTGTGTTGAGTTCTGAATTCTGCTCCCTCCTTGGCTTGTTCAAATCCGGCGTCCCGGGTTTCGGCACCAAAATGCGACGCGCTCCCTGACCAGCAGGAATGGACGGTCACAAAATCAAGAATCCTTCTCAATCACAATTTATTAGAGCTCCTTGCTTGAAAGGGGGAATGGGGAACAGGGATGACGAGAGAGAGCGAAAAATCCAAAGACAGCCGCTTTTCTAGGGTGAGAGGCTCGAATGCTGATTGGTTGATGCCATTCTACTAGGATCCAAGGCCACGGGACAGGTCAGGAGACCGAGTCTCTTGAAATGCAAAACAAGGCTCCAGCACACCGGCCTAAGGCGGCAACATCAAAGGATATGTATACCTCCAGGCTGTAGGAGTGCTGGCACTATCTGGCCAAGGCCACATCCAGGCGGCTCCCTACAGATTGCCACATGGTGGAAGGTGAGAACTGTCCCCCACAAGTTGTTCTCTGACCGCCCTAGGCACACTGTGGCATAGGCACCTGCACATCTACACATACCCACAACAAGTCGTAGATAAATAATAAACAAATAAATGAAGCCAACAGACTACAATCCTGTGTGATTATAAATGGTAAGTCTTAGGGTGCATAGCTTATATATCTGTGTATTTATTTGAAGGTGAGAACATGTGCCCATAGCTTAGCCTGGCAAACCTCCTGCTTTGGCCTCTTGGGAGTTGGTATTATAGATGTATGTCATTTCACTTAGTTAAAACATTAAAAAAATTATGATTTTTTATTGTGTATATTTATGTATGCATGTGTGGCTGTTGGTGCCCAAGGAGGTCAGAGGCTTTTGTCCCCTTGGAGCTAGAATTAGAGGCAGCTGTGAGTCACTGAACATTGGTGCTTGGAACTGAACTTGGGTCCTCTGCAAGAATAGTACATACTCTTAACCACCGAGCCATCTCTCCAGCCCAAACACACATACAGACATGCATGCACGCATACTTTTAAAATGTATGTTTATGCAAATAGTGAAATAGTAAGAACAGAAGTGTTGAATTTTACTTTTATACCCACAAAATGACTGTTTTCTGAAGAGGTTGGCTTATTTGTTCTTATTCTTCCTAGCTTGTTTTCCCTGCAGGTTCCCAGCATCTCTACACAGCTTGTCTGTGCCTTTTTCTGAGATGTGGATGATTAGCTCAGAACAACCATGATAACTAAGCCTCCTGGGAAACGCACCCTCCAGAGGCAGAGCCAGGCAGGGTGCACCTCTGGTTTCGTAAGATGTTTTGAGAGACTGCATGGTGTGGACCGCCTGCTTGATGACTGATTCGGAGCGGGTCTTGTCAGAGCTGTAATTTCAAGTCGCTGGGCGAGGCTGCTTCTGATCTCCATCTGCTTGTCGTTTTCTTGTGTACACTGATGGTGGGGATGGCTGAGTGCAGGGAGTCTCTGTGGTCCGGAGTCTGGGCTGCCTCAGGACCCTTCCTGGAGCAACTGCATTCCAAACTCAGAGTAGCGATTATGGGGTCTGGGCTGCCTGGCCTGGAAGGAAGGTGACGCACAGCCGCTTTCTCTGGTTGGGTGTGCGAGGCCATGGGACCTCATGGCTTAGCTTTGTTCTTTTCAGTCATGTGTTTAGATAGCAAATGTGAAACTCTCTTTGAAAAAACAACTAGTACCTGTGATTGCCTCTTTATGCCGGTTCGTTTTTTTGAGATGGTGGGAGAGACTTCCGAAGTTGTCCCTACTGGGCTTGCACTTGAGTCTTCTCATCTCCGAGTAGCTGGGTTTACAGGCGTGAGCCACTGTCTGGCTTTAATTTCAGATATTTCCTATTAGTAAATTTTGAATGGTGTTTTGAGACAGTTAGGGATCTGGCTAGATGGATTTTTTTTTTTTTTTAGTTTCCTTACATTCACGCGCAACCTCAGGTGTCATTCCTCAGGTGCTACCTTGTCTTTTGGAGACAGGGTCCTTCCTTGGCCTGGAGCTCATTGGGAGGCTAGCTTGCTGGCCGCTGAGCCTTAGGAGTCCACCCGCCTCCCATGCTTGGGTTAGAATACTCCACTCCAGGCTCTCTGTCTGGGTGTTGGAATAAACTCAGGTCCCGTCCATATGCTTGCAAGGAAAGCCCCAGTCCATCTCCTCAGCACCCCCTCCCCACTTTTGAGATAGAGTTGTACTGTGTATGCCAGGCTGACTGAAATTTTTATTCTCCTGCCTCTGCTTCCCAAGGGCTGAGGTTATCGGCATTTGCTGTAGTCCTTCCTACACTGCCCTTTAATTTGTGGTATATCCGAGGTAGTCCTTGCACTGCTGGTTTTGTCTTCTCATTTTCTGTAATGGTCATGTGGATCCTTCATTACTCTTTTCAGACACTAGCCTGTCTGCTTTCAAAAGTGTGTTTTTATCTTCATTGACTTTCAGGAGTGTTGGTAACTGGAGTAAGGTTGAAAATTGTGTTAGGCATCTGACCTTTGGAACAAGCTTGCCTCCAAAGAGGAGATGAACTTGGCCCACTTCTGTGTTCAGTCATCCTGGTCCTCTGATCCTCCTCATCCCCAGAGACCTCGGGCCTTATGCAAATGTGCCACTGCCAAATAGCTCTTTAGCTTGAACTTGCGGTTTAGATCTTTTGGGTTTTACATGTAATTTCTTTGGTTTTCTTTTTTTTCCTCTGGTGCTGGTCATTTAACCCAGGGCCTTGCACACTGATAGGTGCACCACACCCACAGCTCGGTTTCCTCAATACTGATCTGTAAAATCATTGTGTGATTTTCCTTTTATTTTGTATGCTCTCTGCTTTGTTTTGCTTTGGAAACAGGGTCTCACTGTGTATCTCTGACTGGCCTAGGACTGCTGTGTAGATCAAGCTGAGTTCAAATTCACAGAGATCCTCTGCCTCCACTTCCCAGTGGTGGGTTTAAAAGCTTGTGCCACTGTGCCCAGCCCTTGTATACTGTTTGAAGTTGTCTCAAGGCCATGACAGACTGAGAGCCCCATCAGCTGATCATCAGTGTTCACTCCTCTCCTGTGACCTGTCCCTTTGTCGTCATTGTTCACATGCTGTGTGATATGACCTTTACATTCCCTGTAGCGTGTGCCCCATGCAGTAATCACTGTGTCTCTATTTTCAGCATGATCTTTCTTCTCCAAGGTTGCAGGGAGAGTAGCTGACGAAAGGGGTGCAGTGCTGGGCCATGAGGTGGGCTACTGCATCCGCTTTGATGACTGCACCGACCCGCTGGCAACGAGAATCAAGGTGAAGTGCTTACAGTGACTTCCGGTGTGAATGGGGGAGAAGAGGACTCCCTGGGGAGTTAAAGCTTGTGCAGGCCAGGGCAGCAAGGTCTCTAGGGGATATTCGTCTTCTGTGAAGACCAGAGCACTTTGAAAGAGTCCTTGAATCTTAGCCCAGAAAAGAACACAGGAGTAAGGTTTATCCCTGTTCTGTAGCTTACAATGCCGAGGCCTGGGAGGCCAGTGCTCGTCTGTATGTGTTCACTGGTGGCAGTGTAAGGACACAGCGTTCCCTTTCCTACACATGCTAGGCTTTTTCTACTGACTCATGCTGAGAAACAAAACTGTACAGACAAACACGGGGTGAACTGCTGTAAACTGGTACAGCTTGGAATTACAGTGGTTGGCTAGTTAAAACTGTCTAATATTATGGACTGTCTCAGCAGTAGCTGATATAACAATAAAGAAATTAGCATAGTGGTAATTGGTGATAATCAGTTCATCACTGTGCTTGAACCAATGCTGAACAGTACTGTAGAGCTGTGAGCAAGGTGCTTGATGAAATGAAGCTGAGTCCTTAGACCCAGGTGCCTTGCATCCTGGGACACAGGGATTACAACTGTTCAGATGAGCCAAGCGAACACTGTAGCCATTTGTAAGAAAATGGATCTTGATTAGTTAGGATTTTTCTTGCTGTGATAAAACACCATGGCCAGAAGCAACTTGGAGAGGAATGGGTTTAGTTCAGTTTTACAACGGAGAGTCCACCATCCAGGGAAATCATGGCAGGAACTCAAGGCAGGAACTAAAGCAGAGGCCATGGAGGAGTGCTGATTACTTGTAATTGTAATTTTCTTTGGACCACCAACCAGCTCCCAGATAAAGATGTAGAGATTTATTATTATGAATGCTTGGCCTTAACTTAGGCTTATCCCACTAACTCTTCTAACTTAATTTAACCTTTTTCTCTTCCTCTACTTTTTGCTTCAGGGCTTTTTACCTTTCTTTCACTCTGTATACCCTACTTTCCTGATTCTTCTATATCTGTCTGTCTGACCCTGGTGTCTCCCTGGCATCTCTTTTTCTTTCTTTCTTCAAGTCTAAATTCCTCCTCCTACTTACTCTCCCAGCCCGGAAGTCCCCCCTATACCTCTTCCCTTGCCATTGGATGTTCGGCGTTTTATTAGACTAATCAGGAACCTTAGGCAGGCAAGGTAAAATAGCAGCACATCTTTACATAATTAAACAAATGCAACATATTTTCATATAGCTAAACAAATGCAGCACATCTTTGCATAGTTAAACAAATATTCTGCAGCACTTACTGCTTTGCTCCTCCTGGCTTGCTCAGCCTGCTTTCTTATACACCCAGGACTACCTATCCAGGGGTGGCACTGCCCAAAGTGAGCTGGGCCCTCCCCATCAATCTTCAGTCAAGAAAATGCCCACAGACTTGCCCACTGGCCAATGTGGTAAAGGAATTTTCTCAGTTGAGGTTCCTCTTCCTACATTACTCTAACATGTGCCAGACTGACATAAAACTAGCCAATACAGACTTTGTTTTCCAAATTTTTGATAACCATGTTTTAGGTCAAGGGAATTTGTGTTGTGTTTATGCCTTCAATTATGTGTGAACCGGTTAACATTGGGTGAGTGTTGTAGTCATGTGACTCTTTTTTTTTGGGTCCATGAGCAGCTTTGCTAAGACTTACTGGTAGAACTTTCCACTTGCTTCTGTGTGTGTGTGGAGGGGGGCGGTGACAACTGGAACCAGGGCCAAGCAAACTGTGTTAGAAACGCATCCCACTTTTAAAGTCAGAGTGAAACTAGACTGTAGGAGAGTTTAGCCTTGCTCATGAATCAACCTTGTTTGGGGTGAGGTAATGGCACCCACTGTTACTGCTCATTTCTGAAGCATTTTATTAGTGTTTACTAATCCTATTTAGTTTTCACTATAATTTGGTGAAATTGTTATATTACCTCATTTGACACGGGAAGAATGAGACTCCGATGGTAAGCACTTGGCCTGGGTATTTACAGCAGGTGAAAGAAGAGCCGAGCTCTGACTTGGTGACTGTGGAGCCCACGCTCTAAACTGCGGCTCTGTCAGTGGAGGCCGCGGTTGAGAACATACTGAGGAGTTACCCCACTCGGTGCATTCACATAGTCAATAATGGCAAGTGGGAGACTCACTTGATTGTACACGGATTGCTGTGGATGCTAATTAGCATTAGGAACCAGGCCAGGTAAGCAGAGATGGTGTTGAAAGGTCTCCAGCCCAGTGTGGGAATTTTTTTTTCAAACTTTGCTAAATGAATAAAGCTACTGGGATGTTGTCTTTACTGTGCTGTGTGGATTGTTCTTGCATGTGAACAGAGATTATACTTGAACTTGAATCATCACTGTAAATAAGTTTTTCTTCCTTTGTATTTTTACTTTTTAGTTCCTTACGGATGGGATGCTGGTCAGGGAAATGATGGTTGATCCATTGTTAACAAAATATAGGTAAATATGATTTCCTGTGATACCTTCCTAATGTTCCCAAAGCTCACTTGTACACTGGGAAGCAGTCATCTTAGCAGTGAGATTCAGGTCTGGTCAGCTGCCCTCATCTGTCCTCTTTCCTGATGGTGGCTCTTCCTGCCCTTGCTAGTTTTTCAAATTTTGATAGTGGTTCCTCTTACAGGCAGCAACAGCGAGGACATAATGCAGACAAATAAAAACATGAGCAAAAGTAGACCCATGGACATCTGCCACTAGTCTGCCTGTTGGCTTGTTTCTGTTTATCTTCCCTGTGACCCAGTCCGGGAATTGGGGTAACTACAGAACCATAGCCCAGCAGAGAAGTAGCTAGCCAGTTGCTGGGGCTGGAACTCAGGGCCTGCACATGGTAGGCAAGCGTTCCACTTCTCCCTCTGGACAGTGTTCTGTTGAATTTGTACACAAAGTGCAGCTGAGGGCTTAGCTCTTTCTCCCTCTTTGTGTATCTTTGGGCATCACTGGGAGCACCAGTGTTGCCCTGCAGCTTTGGTGTGTGAGAGATTCTATCCCGCTCCCCTCCCGGGCACACGTGTTTCACAGCTGCCATCCCTCCTTGGCTGCTCTCATGGCTCAGCATCTTTGAAGTAGCTGGGCTTTGTTATTGCATGTGTTTTGTGGGGTTAGAGGTCATACGTATCAGTTAGAACCAGCTATTAAGTTCTGATGGAATACAGGGTGGGTGACGTTCTTTGCAAATAGTGTGTCGTCATTATTTTCACTAAGATTGTCGAAATCATGTTTCTAGTATAGGAATGACCTCACTGGCTGGGAATGACTTGGGTTTTCTCTTGATTTGATAGCATTATGTGAGTTCTGAGTACCCAGAGGTCTCTTTGGTGGGTGGGGTGGGATTTTGTGGGCTGTTGCTTTAATGCTTACTGAGAGTGTCCCTCTAATTCTTAGTGTCATCATGCTGGACGAAGCCCACGAGAGGACTTTGTATACAGACATTGCCATTGGCTTGCTGAAGAAGGTATGACTCTACTGCCCATATTTTGCTTTCTGTGTTTTCTTTTTATGTTGTTGCCTAGTTAGGAAAGTAATGACAACAATTTGGAAAATCCAACAAATAAAAAGGGAAAATTATCCCATCATCCTATCCATTCAGAGAAAAACATGAGCCGAATGTTGATGTGCTTTTCTTCTCTGTCTGTGCCTGCCCGCCTCTGTATATGTTTTGACCCAGTGGGATTGGACAGTGTGTCCTAATTTGTATCTTGCACATTTAGTATTATACCAAGACTATTTGTCTTCATCGTGAAGTAGTCTCTGAAGACATTATTCTTGTTATTATTATTTTAAAGATTTTGTATTTGTGTTGTGAGTATGTGTGTGCCTGTTTGTATATCTGTGTGCACATGTGTACAGGTGCCTGCAGAGGTCAGAAGAGGGCACCAGATCCCTAAGAACTGTAGTAACAGGTGATTGTGAGCTGCCTGATGTGGTGCTGGGAACAGAACCTCTGCAAGAACAGCCGGTGCTGTTAACCACTAAGCCACTTCCACGCCCCTGAAGACAATGTTTTTCATGGCTGCACAAACGCTGCTGGGGTCTGCCACATTCTTCCTGTACTGTTACACACATGTGTGCTTAAGTATATGGTCTTAATGGCAGTGAGCACCCTGAAATGAAATTCCAATTATTTGAAAGAGGAATACATTAGCAGTTTAATCTTTCCATCATGCTAGTGTATTTCAAAGGCTCTTCATAGCCACTTGTGGCTGGTGGCTACTGCCTGGACAAGGGCAGACTAGGAACCACTTCGTAAGAAAGTCTGCTGGGCAGACCTGCTGGACATCGTGATTGGTCATGAGGCTTAAATAAGACAACACAGTCTTAATTGACACTATACATTTACCTTTGTCCAAGTAAGAAAGAGTGCCTCTCTGTGGCTGTCCACAGTGAGGTGAGGGGAAGGTGGGTTACGGTTAGACGCTCGCCACCTCGTCAGCCTTGTGTCTTTGTGCAGCCTGCACCGCCATGAAGTGGCTGGCACACAACTAGGAATACATACACCACTCTTGTTGTCGTTATTTTATTATTTTACCTTTCGGCTGATGGCCAGACTTTCTGATATATAGGAGGACTTTTCTCACTAGCTCACCCCACCTAGGGACAGTGTAATAGAGGGCAGTTCTGTCCAGGCTTTGCCAGTATTGAGGAGCCTCATGTGGCCGCTCCTGAGTGTGGCAGATGTCTGTATGCCCAGTGACCACATTTCTTTGAATAACTATTAATGCTTATATTGATATCTTGGTGTCAAGATTTGTTATTTCTTGGTTTTAATGTACTTTTTCATGCTTCAGAGTTTGAATATATACCTTTTACACTACCCCAAAACTCACATGTGAGTAAAAGCATTTATTTTTAGTAATTTCAAATTCGGTCCTTAAATTTAGGATTAGAGTTAGAGAGTGGGTAGTGTTAAGGTCAAAGTTTTAAATTCTTTTTGTATTTTGTATAAAATTTTTACAGGGTCATAATTAGAAAATTTTGCACATTTTCAAAATCAGGAAGAGTGGTCTACCTCACAGTGATTTGTGACATCAGCAGCCGGTTGTTTGTTGTATTCTCGTCTCACTGATAAGCCTCCGCTTTGTCTTGTGACAGGGTCTTGCTGTCTAGCCCAGGCTGGTCTTCAACTGTGACTCTTCTGCCCTGGCCTCCTGCTTGCTGGAATTTACAGGCCTGAGTCACCGTGTCTGGTTAGGAACTGTACCTTGTTCCACTGTCACCGTTATTTTCTGATGCCTTCTTTTCCAGATTCAGAAAAAGCGAGGGGATCTTCGCTTGATTGTGGCCTCAGCCACTCTGGACGCAGAGGTAAGGGCATCTCTCTCCTCCCCATTCTGTGTAAAAACTGGAACTGTCAGACATCTTTGGGAGCAAGCCTCCAGGCAAGGCATGTCTTTGGCAGAGTGACCTGCCTCTTTTGGACCCATCTGGTGCCCTGGATGTCCCACGGTGTTCTTTTTCAACTGCGAATAGAAATTAGCCTATAATTAAGGGAGTTGATGATCACCCTCTTGCCTTGTCTCTCTGTCTCTGCTATCTTTCTCCTGACATGGGCAGTTTCTTTTTAGTTACTTTTCAGTGTGAGGCCATATTTCTTGAATTTATTTATGAAAATTGCACACTTATTTTAATGTTTTTGATGCAGTTGAAGCTTTTCCTGAAATGTAGTAGTTTTCACATTGTTTTTTTTTTCTTTTTTTTAATTTAATTTTTAAATTTTTTTGTATGTGTGGTGGGGGGCACACAGGCCATGGTGGAGGTCAGAATAACTTGTTGGAATCAACTCTGTCCTACCATGTGGGGATCAAGGTCATCAGGCTCAGCAGTAGGCATCTTTACCAACCGAGCCATCTCTTTGGTCCTATGTTTTTACATGGCTGATTTTCTCTCTTGATGACTAATATTTTATTTTAAAACAGTTCATTTCATCTCGTTCTTTTGGCCACTTGCTGTTTATATGTGCTATGTGCTAAGGCTCCTGCTAGCTACAGGTGATCCATACATCCCCCGAGCCCAGGGAAGGCGGTGCATGAATAGGTGTTCAATGTGTTAAGGTGACTTAGAAGGCTGCTCTTCAGCCCAGCCAGCTGGGAGCGTCAAGAACTTTTCACTAAGGAGGTGGCATTTTAGCAGGGTTTGAGTCCAGGAGACCCTCACCTCCTCAGAGAGGCCCTCTCTAGGGCCTCACCCCTGCCGCCTCTGTCCTCTGGTACTGCTTTGTGTGTGCTCCAGTTGCACTGACTTTAGGTGCTTGTTCAGGAGTTGTTGAATCCTTGAGGATTGGGGTCCTGTCTTACTCATGATTTTACCCTCTTGCCTTACACTGGAGTAGGTAGGGCAGTGATTTCCTGTATTTGGAACTCAGGAAGATGATTCTTGTGTTGTGTAGAGACACAGGGAGTAGTTACAGAAATGCCGGGCAGGAGGCCAACTTTGTCTTCCAGGTTAGATGTGAGGGTCTGGCCCCTGTCTTGTTCCTCTGTGTTCCTGAGAGGAAGAATCAGATGGACTTGGTGAGAGGAGCCAGTTTGTTTACAAGCTGTCGGAGCTCTTGGCTTCAGGCTGCCCATGATCACCTCTGGGTTTGAACTGTTTATTGTCCTCTTGCATGAGTTGTCATCTCTGTCACCATGATGTCTGCTGGAATGTTCTCCACAGGTATTTTAATTTCATTTCTGATGCTGTGATAACACACCTTGACAACAAGCAGCCTAGGAATGAAAGTGCTTGCTCTCTGAGAGAAATAAATGCATGCGTGCTTACTTCAGCTCACCTTTCACCCTTTTAACCATTTATTAGAAAATGGTTACTTTCATGCGTATGGGTGTTTTGCCTGCATCTATGTCTGTGCAAAATGTGTGTTCAGTACCCATGGAAACCAAGAGAGGGCATCGGATTCTCTGGGACTGGAGTTACAGTTGGTTGTGAGCTGCCATATTGGTGTTGGGAATTGAACCCTGGTCCTCTTACTCCACGTAAATGAGTTCATTTAATCGGTGAGCCATTTCTCTGGTCCCGGCTGTTTCCCACTGTAGCACAGTTGGAATGGTGCCTGTGATGGACTTGAGTGCTCTCACAACAGTTGATACAAACAGGGCACTCCCTGCCCTCCTGACAGACATGTCCACAGGCTGGCCTGATCTAGACGGTCACTCATCGCGCGAATCTTCCTTCCCAGGTGACTGTAGAGTGTGTCAAGGTAACCGTTATAGGAGGAGTCCAGCTTGCCTCTGGTTCTCTCCCTTGTGGACCACTTGCACAGATCATCTCTGTTGTCTTTTCCTTCCTTCTTTCTTAGAAATTATAAACTGAAAAATTGACGTAAACAGGTTTAGTTGTGGTGAAAAGTATAATCCCCCTGCCTGGGACTCCTTGATAACCGGTAGCTGTGAACTGCTTACTGCTACTTTGCATTGTCTTTCTTTTCTTTTTGATATTAAAATATACTTACGTCATTCCCCCTCCCCTTTCTTTCTCTTAACCCTCCCATTTACCTTTCTTGCTCTCTTCCAAATTCATGACCTTTTTTTTTAAAAAAAACATCATTACATGCATCTGTGTATATTCACATGTATTTTTTAGTATAATCTGTTTAATCTGTATTAATTTTTAAAAATTTTTATGTGTGTTTGAAGGAGTCAGATCCATTGGAGCGGAACTTGAGTTACTGATAGTTGTGAGCTGCCATGTGGGTTCTGGGAATTGAACCAAGGTCCTCTGGAAGAGCAACCAGTGCTCTTAACCACTGAACCATCTCTCCAGTGCTGATATGTGTATTCTTAAGTGAGAGGAATGGTGCAGGAGAATTGTCTGTATTCTGTCAATCATGTTTTAAATAAACGCTGATTGGCCAGGCAGGAGGTGTAGGTGGGAAACCCAGACAGGAAGTGGAAATGATGCAAGGAGAGCAGGAGAATTCTGGGAAGGAGGAAGTTGATTCCTCCCACTCCTGCCCAGGCCACTGAAGCAGCAGGATGTGAGCTGCCCTGCTGAAAAAGGTACTGAGCCACATGGTTAACATAGATCAGAAAAATGGGTTAATCAAGATGTGAGAGTTAGCTAATAAGTAGCCTGACCTAAAGGGCCAGTCAGCTTTATAACTTATAGAGATCTCAGTGTGATTTTTCTTTGGGACTAAACAGCTGGGGGGCAGGGCAGGACAGAAACACAAACAAGCAGGCCCGGCCTTCTCATGTTACAGAGGAAGAGGATGTTAGTGGACTAAGGAGGCCTGGTGTGAGGACCACTTTGTAGAGTGAGCAGCATAGGGTGTGGCTTACTAGCATTTTCATCTGGAGGCCCAAGGTTGCCCTGGACTCATCTTCTGGCCCAAGCTGCTATGTCTATAGGTGACAAACTTAATGTCTAGATGTATAATGCTGCCTTCAGGTCACCTGCTCAGGTTTCACTTGGGTAGGTGGCTCATCCTGCAGATGAGACACCAATGTCTGCAACATGGAAGTGGCAGAGAAGCTGGAAGCTGATCAGGTAGTTGCCTTGATTGGTTTAGCTGCCCTGTTTGTAGAAGCTTGATTAGGGGAGCAGGTACATTCATAGCGGGTGTGGTTGCAAAGTGTTCCTTTTCTCATTATCACATTCTTCTACTTGAACCTGTCCACACAACAGTACCTCGACTGGCAGACAGTTCCCCCTGTTTTGTTGTTGTTTCGTCAGAGGTCTGATCACTTGTAGAGAGATTAATTTCTCCCTCCCATCTGTTCTGGTGAAGGATCCTGGGTCCTCTGAGGTCAGATTCCCATGTTGGACCACTTTGCAGAGACCAGTCTCATTAGCTTGGGTGGGGATTGGGGATGTGGATGCTGGGAGCTATCTAGTGTGGGCCAGGTGAGAGCAGCTCCCAGGATGGCAGGCTGAAGTGAGCTGGCAGGTGGCCCAGCAGAGGCCGCCATCATCTCCATTTACTCTCACAGACTGTCCCCCTTCCTCTCCATCTTGTCATTGTGACCCCACCTCTTGAACCTCACTCAGGTTTTCCAGGAGAGGGGCTTGCTTTACTTCCTGTCTCCTTGATTCTGCCTCAGGATTCATGCACTCTTGAGAAATAGGTTATTGGTCTTATAAGGAGAAAATTTATTATTACTGTTTGTTTTATGTATATGGGCATTTTATCTGCATATATGTATGCACCATTTGCATGCTTAGTGCCTGTGGAGATCAGGAAAGGGCATCAGCCTCCTGTAACTGGACTTACAGACAATTGTGGACCACCATGTGGGTACTGGGAATTGAACTTGGGTCCTCTGGAAGAGCAGCCAGTACTCTTAACCACTGAGCCTTCTCTCTAGCCTGAGTTTTTGTGTTTTATCTGTACATTCCTAGTGAAGATACCAGATAAAAATCTTAAGGACACAGACTTTGTGTGTCTCAGTACATGGGAAGTGTTTTTTTTTTTTGTTTTTTTTTTTTAAAGAGTAGCTCCTAGTCTACAGTTCCAGTAGCCTGGGACCAGCCATCCACACCATCCAGTGAAGTTGTCAATGGCCTTACCTCTCTCACTGTTCAGTGTGTCCTGGTGGCATCTGTGTCCAGCAAGCCCTTCTTAAAGTCCTCCTCCTGCAGCCCTGGCCCTGCTGTCCCCAGTCTTCCTGCTTCCTCATTCACTTCCTCCACCACTCTTTCCTCAAGGCTATCCACTCCTTCCCTGGCCCCCGGTCAGCTGGCACTGGGTGTTGGTGACAGTCTTGACTGTGTTGCTTATGTCCACCTTTGCTGTCTCTGAGCTGTCTGGAATGTTTAAACCTGGCCCCAGAGATTCTGTCCAGTTCTGTCCCAACCTCTTCTCATAGTCATAGTAATTGAGGCCCAAGATATCCGTTGGTGAAGATGTTTCTTCATTGATTAAGAAGAAATCAGTACTGTCCTGTCCGGTGCCAGCATGCATGTCCACACTATTGGAGAAGACACTGTTCATGCTATCAGATTGCCTGAAATCTATCAGGAAGTTATAGTAAATATGTATCAAAGACACACCTATTGTGCAAGAGGGAACCCTTTATGAATTGACAACCTCGTGCCAGCAAATGTGTGCTCTCCAGATTAGGGCTATCCACCAGCCTGGTTTAACCTGTACCAAACTGAGTCATTCCTCATTTTCAGCTAAATAAAATGCAGAGGTGGGAATAAAGTAATACCACAGCTACATGGCAGCTTAGGGTCATTAAATTTTAACCCTTATTTTTAATCAAACCTTTAGAATCTGTCATTGAAAATTTCCCTGCAATTTCAATAAGAAAAATAAATTTCACTGGATGTGATGAAACACACCTGTAATTTCAGCATTCAGGAGCCAGAGGCAGGAGGATCCTGATTTTGAGTCCAGCCTGGTCTGCATAGAGTTTCAGATCTCTCTGAACTGAGTATCAAGATTCTTGTCTCTACAAAGCTGGCCTTTGGGAAGATGACCTGGTGGAGCTGTAAAAGAAAAGAAAGGAAATTGTGACTTCAGAAAACCACTTTGTGTGATGTGGTGGCACACATATAATCCGCTCAAGAAGTGGAGGCAGGGGAGTCTGGAGTTCAAGGCCAGCCTCAGCTATGTAGTGAGTTTGAGGCTAGCCGAGCTACTTGGGGTCCTGTCTCTAAAATCAAATAAACTGTTCTGCTACATGTATTCTTCATTCTGCTATCTCACTTTCCTCTGCCAGTTTTATATTTTCTTTCTGTGGATTACTGTGATCAATCTTTGAGATAAATGTGGATAATATTTATGTATATATTTATTTTTAGAAATTTCGAGATTTCTTTAACCAGAATGAAAGCAGTGACCCAGCCAGGGATACCTGTGTGACCCTGACAGTGGAAGGGCGGACATTTCCAGTGGATATCTTTTACCTACAAAGGTTTGGTAGTGCTTGATTCTTGGTGATGATGATATGGGACCTTGTCTGTCATGCAGAAGAATAGGGAATGTCATCTGCCTGCAGCTTGGCAAGGGGTATTGTGCAGTGCCTATTATCCATAGAATGCTCTGGAAGCTGGACCAGTATTACTGCTGAATTTAGTCTTGACTCTCCTGTGCAAATTTACACGCATCTGTGGCCATTAGCTCAGTTGGAAAGTGAAGTAGTAGGCTAAGGGGAGGTGGTTTGGCAGTCTTCTGAGCGGGGAGTTCCCAGGGTGCTGTCAGTAAGGGAGGCCCTGCTCAGTCCCACCTTTTGGTTGTCTTCAGCCTTAGTCAGAATGTCATCTTATTAGCAGGGGGCCATCCTAGTTGCTGTACCTGGTTTCTGGGCTTGGTCCAGTGCCTGATAAATCCAGAGAATTGTAAACTTCATCTTTGAGTCCTTCCATCTGGACGGAATGTCTGCCATTTCTGTTCACTTAGCCCTTGGATTCTGGCCAGGGGAAGATGGATGTGCTGTGCTGACTGGTTTATGTCAGTTTGATACAAACCAAGGTCATCAGAGGGTGGAGGGGGAAGCCTCAGTAGAGAAAATGCCTTCCTAAACTTGGGCTGTAGACAAGCCTCTAGGTGGTTTCTTAATTAGTGATTGATGGGGGAGGGCCCAGGTGAGGCCACCCATGAGTTGGTGGTCCTGGGTTCTGTGAGAAAGCAGGCTGAACAAGCCATAAGGAGAAGTAAGTAAGGTATTCCTTCATGGCCTCTCCATCAGCTTCTGCCTCCAGATTCCTACCCTGTTTGAGTTCCTGTCCTGACTTCCTTCCTTGAACAGTGCTGTAGAAGTATAAGCCAGATAAACCCTTTCCTCCCCAACTTGCTTTTTGTCACGGTGTTTCATCATGGCACTAGAAACCCTAACTTGGACAGGGGGCTGGGCTGGCCCAACTTCCAGAACATTCCATCTTCCAGAATATTCTTTATTCCTTAGCAGATATAGCTGAAACCATTGTCTGCATGTAATTATGCATAGAAGTGCTGCATTTAATATTGTTTTTTCTTTCTTGTGCTGGGAATTGAACCTAGAACCTTACATACCTTAGACAAATGCTGTACCATTGAGGTACACCCTCATTCTTGGTTGCTGCACTTGGAAAAAAAAGGAGTGAACATTTATTTTACTTATCCATATGCTAATTACCTGCTGGGATGGCCCAAACCAACCCTGATGAGGTTTGGCTGCCAAGTTATTAGAGTAATTGGAGCTGTGAGTAATGAATGAGCTTGTTCCAGTGATGAGCTTTTTCCTCATCTATTTTTTCCAGTCCTGTTCCAGATTATATCAAGGCAACTGTGGACACGGTGGTGAAAATTCACCAGACAGAGGGAGACGGAGATATACTAGCCTTCCTTACTGGCCAGGTAACTCTACCCAGTCTCTCTGAGTAGACATGTTAAGGCAGTGCCAGAGTTAACATGAAGCCCTGTTCTTAGCCATTTGTTTCTTTTCTTCTCTTTCTTTCATGTTAAATTACACACAGGTGTTTTGCCTGCATGCTTGTTGCTTGAAGTGGTCAGAAAATGGTGTTAGGTACTTTGGAATTGGAGTTACTGATGGTTGTGAGCTTCCCTGTGAGTGCTGGGAATTAAGCCTAGGTCCTCTGGAAAAGCAGCCCGTGTTCTTAGTTACTAAGCCATCTCTCCAGCTCCTTGTGTCATGTTTAATTGCATTTTGTAGTGGCTAAATTGCATAAAAAATTGTTGGTTTGATGTCATTGTCTACCATCTAGATTTGTCAGGGCGTCATTAGCACCTCTCTATTCTTTTCATACAAGGTCTATTGCATTTTTAAATTTTAATAGTATTTTGCGTGTATGTGTGTGAGCCTTTGTGTATGTATATGTACCATGTGGATGCATGTGCCCATGGAGGACATGAGGGTTCAGATCTTTTGGAACTGGAGTTTCAGGTGATTGTGATCTGCCTGTGGTGGTAACTGAACACAGGTCCTCTAAAAGAGCAGCAAGTGCTCTTAACCTCTGAACCATCTTTCTTGCCCCAATGTTTTAAATGTATTAGCTGATTTCAGAATAAACCAAGTTTTACATCAAAGGGGCTGTTTTGTTTGCCAGTATTGGATGTTGCACTAGGTACATTGTGCATGTTGCAATCCCAACCCGTGGTCAAAAAGTTGGGCACCCTTTTTCCCAAGTGACCTAACATTAGTAGTGGATCCTTTAATTTGGACGTCTTTCCAGCTCATTCTGCAGGCAGCTAGTGACCACATAGTGGAAAACAGCCGAGTAAGCCGGAACACTCTTACGGTTGTAGTTCTGCTCAGAACTAGCTCCAGCCGCAGCCTTTTCCACTGCCAGACATTTCCCATAGTTAGTAATCTTTTCTCAGGAATGCTTACCGTGACTTCATAGGCTGCAGCTTGTCCATCTGCACAGAATGTTCAGCATGTCCGTGCACATGGAATGCTTTGTTTGCCTTAGTCCATAAAAGCTGTGTATGAATAGTCATTTAAAAATTATGTGTATATCTATGTGTAGTGAGTGCAGATGCCTGGGTGGAGGCCTGAAGAAGGCGTTGGATGTCCTGGAGCTGGAGTCAGAGGCAGAGGGAGCTGCCTGACATCTTCCTGACATGGGTGCTGGGAACCAAAATCTGGTCCTCTGCAAGAGCTGTACAGGCTACCACTGAGCCATCTCACCAGTTCCTTACTGTTTTTATTTTTAGAAACTTGTCTATTAACTACAGAATGTTTAGTCTTATCAATTGTACAGTTACAGGGTTTCACTCCTTTGATACTGTTATTTGGTAGCTTTGGGTTTAATGTCGTCCTGAGTGGGCCATGGCAGCACAGCAGCTGCTGAAGGTGGCAGAGTTAAAGCCTGGACGCCAGCATTTGTTCTTTCAGTGTGCTAGCATGACCAGCTTCTTTGGTTTCTGGTTCCGTGTTTAGGAAGAAGTAGAAACTGTTGTATCCATGCTGATTGAGCAGGCTCGGGCGCTAGCTCGCACTGGGATGAAGAAGCACCTCCGGGTTCTTCCCATGTATGCAGGACTGCCTTCTTTTGAGCAGATGAAGGTGTTTGAAAGGGTGTCACACAGCGTCAGAAAGGTAAGACTCCTATTGATCAGTGGTGCTCGTGGCCATTTGTAATCACATTGACTCCCCTTTGTCATGTCCTGCTAAGTTGCTTTTGGTATATGTATGTATTAATATGTGTGTGTATGTGAGCATTCATGTGTGTAAGCGTGAACATGTGCCACAGTGCATATGTTGAGGTCAGAGGACAGCCTTGATTGAGACAGGGTCTCCTGCTTGCTGCTGCTGTGTCTGCCAGGCTAGATGGCCCACAGATGTTTGGGTTTTCTTCTCTGCCTCCTCTCACTGTGTGAGGTCTGGGATGACAGGCACATGCTACCCTTCCTCATTTTGTGTGGGTTCTGGAGACTCAGGGCCTCATAATTGCACAGCTGGCATTTTACCCTCTGAGCTATCTCCCCAGACCCTGATTTATTTTAATTTAATTTAATTTTATTTTTATAATTTATTTTTATTTTGTGTGTATTGGTGTTTTGCCTGCATGTGTGGCTGGGAAAGGGTGTCAGATCTTGGAGTTATAGACAGTTGTGAACTGCCATATGGGTGCTGGGAATCGAACCCAGGTCCTTTGGAAGAGCAGTCAGTGCTCCTAACCGCTGAGCCATCTGTCCAGCTCCCCACCTATTTTATTTTTTCAGTTTAAGTGGAACTTTGCTAGATAGGACTTTTCTTTCAAATCTGAGGTCCATGTTTCTATATAGTAGGTCTAAAAGTTCATAGTAGGTAGTTTGCTGTGAGGTTTCTAACGCTGCCCAGAGAAGTTTCGGCCACTCTGGTGGTGATTACCAGAGCAGCTTACTTCTTGGAGCTTTTCTTTGTCTGCCTAATACTTTTCTCAACACATTATTACCTTAGCTTCAGAGACTGTCATGGTGGATTGTGGTCAGTCAGGACAAGATAAAGTTACTAGTAGTGGTTCCTAATCCAGTTTGCCTTTAGAAACAAGTTGAAATCAGTTAAATATTTAGCCCTGAAATTAGGTTGAGGATGGGTGTGGTAGCAAGAAACATTGGATGGGAGGAACCAGGAGCCTGATTTCTGCACCTCCTTCTTTCTCCTTCCCTAGATGTGGGGGTCATGGCAGGTGGCTCAGAGTGAAGTGGTGAGGGACAGTGTGGGTCTAAGGACCCACTCCTAGCTTCAGCGTTTTGGCATGGAACAGTCTGAACCTGCCCAGTCATGCACAAACTGCACTCTGCCAGTCTACAGGCTGGGGTTTCACCCTTGACTTAGTTTATGCCTTGCCCTAAGTTATTTCGCTTCAGATCTCAGATTTCCTAGCTGTAAAACATGTAATTAAACATTTTTATTATATTTATTTATGTGGTATGGGGACAGGGCACATATGTGTCATATGCACATGTGTACGTCAAAATATACTTATGGGAGCCATTTCTTTTACTATGTCGGTTCCAGGGATTGAACTCAGGTCCTCAGGTTTGACAATAGGTACCCTTACCCCCTGCACCATCTTCCTTGCCTCAGCAATAGCTTATACTATAAGGTATACAGTAGTTTATGCCATAAGTATAAGCTTATACTATAGAATTGGTTAGTATAAAATTGTATCCTCTTTTATATAAAAGTAGGAATATTTTCATATCTCCCTCCTGTGGCACTTCTCTCTGGTCCCTATAGGGTTGGCCAGTTCTGTTAGTAGGTCTCAGCTCACGTTCATCTTTCTGGGATGTTTTCTCTGGACAGCAATGTGAAGGTATTTACTATGTAGCATATAATGGTACAGCATATACTATTACCGGGCTGTACTTTCTTCCCAGTACCTGCTGCTTTCTGATTTTAACTGCATGACAGAGGTGCTTCTGCTGTAGACGCACTGGAGCTTGAACTCTGGAGAGCAGGGCTTTCTCTCCTCCATCGTATATTCCTAGCACCTTAATCGGTGCTTGGTCAAATGCGGAGCCTTAGAGATAGTTACATGAACAAGTAGATGATGTTTCTATACAGTAGGTGTGAAAGCCCAAGGTTGTGTGCCGTGAGGCTTTGTGCATGGCTGTTTGGTTGCATAAGAGAGAAAACAGACATTAAGAACTTACCATGTGCTCAGTGTTAGGTTCTAATCTCTTTATGTTTGGATCTTCTCCCCTCCACAACCGTGGGGGAGGCGGTGGCCTCACTGTGTAGATGAGGAAGGAGAACTTGGGAGCTTGAGGGAGTTGTGTATGGTTATAGAACTGGAACATTTCTACCTGGTGTCGTGATTCTTTAACTCCTCCCTCACAGCATAGTGTTTGAAATATCAAAATATCTTAGGGTTTCTAAGTTTATTTAAACTGGAAAGAACCAACCAGCTTTCTTTCTCTTTTGGTAGGTGATTGTGGCCACCAACGTGGCAGAAACTTCCATCACAATCAGTGGCATTGTGTTTGTGATTGACTGTGGCTTTATGAAGCTCCGAGCCTACAACCCCAGGACAGCTATTGAATGCTTGGTGGTGGTACCAGTGTCTCAGGCATCAGCCAACCAGAGGGCAGGACGTGGTGGGCGCAACCGCTCCGGAAAGTGTTACCGTCTCTATACAGGTGTGGATGGTGTTTCTTATCAACTTTGGATTTTCTTATAGCCTGGGCTTTGGAGCACAGGGCAGATATTTGTCCCTCATGGCAGAACTTACCATAAAATCCAGCTTCCCGGCATCTCCACCGCTTCTTTTTGAGGCTGGCTCATTGACCCCGCACCTGCCTACCTCCTCTGTTCTGACCCGGTGTTGGGCCCCTGTCAGAACCCAGCACAGGCTTTGTACTTCAAGCGCTGTCTTCCCCACTTCTCCTCTGTTTAATGTACTGTGCTCCTACCCCGAGACTCCTGAATCCAGTGGCGCCTCACATCAGATCCCCGTTTGTCTTTGCTGAGTTGCTCTGAGAGTCATTCACAGACAACAGATCATTGGCTCACTCTCATCATGAGCCGTGCTAGGTTCTGAGGCACAGAGTGGAATCCTGGTAGACAGGCCTGCCTAGCCCTTAAGCAGCTTTCCTTTCAGCCCGCCGACACTGGGAAGCACAGGTACCGTGATGCTCCAGAACTGCTGGTCTCTATGTCTCTTTCCTTGGGAGTGGTGCTGAGACCCCACCCCACGCCTTGCCTCTGCACACACCTTTCAAGTGTCCAGATGGAATTTTCAGGTCATTAATTCTTTCCTCTGTCTAGTATCCACCTACAGTTTGCTTAAGAATCCGAGGGCTAAGGACTGCCATGTATTTCTTTTCCTGAGACCATCACCCTTATACAGTCGTTGATGTATAGCTGCCCCCCCCCCTTTTCTTCTGTGGGGTATGGAACTGAGGACCTCACTACTCTTGAGCCTCACACCTAGGCCTCCTTTATTTCAGCATGTCATCAGGGCCTGGGGACCTAGGGCTCAGTAAGCCATGGACTGGGCTACATTGTGGGTGGTATAGTGGTAGAGGCAGAGTCAGGAAAAGATCACCATGCCCTGGTGTGATAAGTGGCTGTAGAGGAAAGGGAGCCACTAAAGCTGAGAGGGTGCATTCTCCCCTGTGGGGAGCTGGGGAGCAGGGAGTATTTCACAGCCCAGGCAGTGTTTGAGCCTGGTCTTATTGGCAGCCCAGGCTGTCCAGGTGGAGCGGTGGGGCCCTGGAGACTGGTTTCAGAACACCAGGGAGAGGAAATGGGACGACTGAGTCCATTCATCATTTACGCGATTTCTCTTAGGCTCTAAGGTTTAGTGGTGCTGGGTATACGTGTGCGTGGACATGAGACATGCAGAGAAACCTTTAATTCTTTGAGGAATTGCAGAGTTATGGCTATTAGGAATTGTGTATTTAACTTTTAAAGGAACTCAAGTTGTTTTATTTATGTATTTTTGAGGCAGGGTCTCTGTGTAACCCAGGCTGGCCTCAGACTCAGTGATCTCCCTACCTTTGCCTCACAAGTGTTGGGATTTAAAGATTAAATGCTGTACCACCATTCCCAACAACTAAAGTTATTACTTTTTGTTCTATATAATTTTTTTGCCTGCATGTGTGTCTGTGCACCACATGTGTGCCTGGTATCTGAGGAGGTCAGAAGAGGGGCGTTGCATGTCCTAGAATTGGAATTGCAGATGATTCTGACCTGCCACATGGGTGCTGGGGAGCTGAACCTGAGTCCTCTGCAAATGTCGTCAGTGCTCATTACCACTGAGCCATCCCCCCAGCTGCAACTCAAACAATGTTTAAAGTTGAAATGGCTACAAGCATCTCATGTGTCAAAGAAATCATGTGCTAGGACATGGACTAAAGCTGGACGGGTGGATTTGGGTGAAAGGTCACTGAATCCTCCCTGGCTGTCCTGGAACTCACTCTGTAGACCAGGCTGGCCCGAACTCAGAGATCCTTGTGCCTCTGCCTCCTGAGTGCTGGGATTAAAGGTATGTGGCACCACTGCCCAGCCAAGTAACATGCTTTTTAAAGGGGTATATTTTCAAATATAAATATATAAGTATACACACACACATATATATAAAGAGATATATTCAATTTTTTTTGCAATATGTTTTTTAATAGAACGACCCTTCCTAGACGTAAAAACAACTTTGTGCCTTAGTGTTGTGCATCTGGCCCCAGAACCACAAGGCTCTTACTCGAGGCAGAGGAGGAAGACTGCTGGCATATGGGGGCATCTGAGTGTCACCTTTGATCCATTTCTGATTTCCTGTTCTTAGAGGATGCCTTTGACCAGCTACCTCAGTCCACCGTTCCTGAGATGCAGCGCAGCAATTTGGCCCCTGTCATCCTGCAGCTGAAAGCCCTAGGGATCGACAATGTCCTCAGGTTCCACTTCATGTCTGTAAGTCCTGCTTCTGTCTGAGGAGCTCGTGAGGCTATGGTCTGAAGACACTGACTGGCCTCGCCGTCTTCTTTCTTCCCCACTTAGCTAAAACACCACGTGCCACCTGGTCCTGTGCGGGGTGTGGGGCAAACCTGGCGGCCAGGAGAGCTAGAGAAATCCAGAGTTCCTCTTCCTCTGTTGCTCCTGTCCTTTCCTCTGGGGGAGAGACAAGTCAGTGACAGTCACAGGGCAGCTTGACTAGTGCTCAGGGAGACAATGGAAGGGGCCTCCAGCCCCGTTCCTTCTGTGTGAGCTATCACCAGGCCCAGAGGCTGTGAATGGGCCTGGCTGCAGAGTACCAAGGCTGAGGGAGCTCAAGGCTTTGGGAGAGACTCTGGCTCATGGTATCTCTGGTGATTTCCTCAGGAAGGTATCGGAGTGGAATTGTTGGCTTTCTGTGGACTCCTGATGCTTGGCTGCCTGGCTCGCTAGGGTCTCAGCAGCATGTCTGCCTGACTGGGTGCTCCCATTTCACCACTGTTCTCTCCTGGTGCACAGTTGTAGTGGTGGCCGCGTGGGAAGGTGTTATATCCATCCTTCTTGTTGTTTCTCTTGTGGGAGATTTTTTTAAACTTTATTGGTCACTTTATTTTTTAGTCCTTTTTTTAATTTTTAAAACAATCTTATTTTACATGCCAATCTTAGTTCCCTCTTCCTCCCATCTTCCCACTCCCCTCACCTTATTGGTCACTGTATATTTCGTACAATTTTTGAAGCTTATTTATCTGTTATGTTTGTTAGTAATTTCCATGAGTATTTGTCAACTACTGACTTATAGAAGAACTGACTTCTTTGTAGAGTGTGACAGTGGTGGAGTATTGTGTAGTGATCCCAGGAATTACCCTGGAGCTTCTGTGAGGGTAAGAGTCCAGAGAACGCAGAACAAGGCCGTGTGCACACAGGCCCACAGTAGCAGCAGTGGCAGCTGAGGGAAGCTTGGTTCACCAACTGCATGACTTGCACAGTGATTGCAGTGATTCCTTGGCTCCCCTGGATATAACCAGGCAGGTGTAGGTTCCCACCGTAAAGGTGATTTGGTCGGTCACTAGATCTTGACTAGGCTTGACTTTGTTCTCTGGTGAACAACAACTAAAAGGCCTCACTTTAGCTTCTGACCCTGCGTCAAGTGCTGCGAAGCCTTGCTCAGATGTCCTTTTTTTCATTGTTACTTTCCTCATCTGTGAAATTGAGTTAAATCACTCCAATGCTTAAAGTGCATTTGTTGCTCTGCAGATTCAAAGGAGAGGCAGTGCAGTCTGGAATGGTACTGATCTTGTTAATTGGATTACTAGGAACCGAGTCCCTAGAAGGGACCACTGATGCCTGGCACCAAGAAGTGCTCAGCGAGGATTTTAGAGGGAAGGAGAGAGGTGGCAGAGGTATTAGGAGGAAATCGGTGTTGAAGGGCACAGTGTGAGATGAGCCTTGTTGCACTCTGCAGCGTCAGCATTCTCTGCATTTTCAGCAATTTGAACATGTTACTAACTCACCATTGGCGAGGCCTGGGCAATAGAAGTTAGTACTCCCCCTGTGCTACAGGATTTGCAGCTCCCAGTGTATGAGAAGGCTGAGGGGAGCTTAGGGTAGTGATGGGGTGGTTTAAAGTAGGGACTGTCTCCACTGATGGAGTGGGGATGAGGGAGGGCAGCTTGAAAAGATGAAGTCGTGAAGAACTAAGGATGCTACAAAGGTGGGAGGCACATTTTAAGGTACCAGCAGCATGGAGACTGGGCGGATAGGGCATGATAGAGAGAGAGTGAGCCAGAGTGATCACATTTTTCAGTTCCTTGTCAAAGAGACTAATCTAGGAGGACTTTGATGTGTTTTGCAGCCTCCGCCAGCACAATCGATGGTTCAAGCCCTGGAGTTACTCTATGCTCTCGGAGGTATGCCTATTTCTCATGTGTTCTCTTATATGATAATAGGTATGTTGTTGGTTCTTTTTTTGTGGGGGGGCACCAACGAGCTCTGGAATAATCACGCAGAGGCTGATTCTGTTATGAATGCCCAATCTTAGCTCTTTCCAAGGTTATCCATTGGGTTGTAGCAAGTATCAGTATAACATTTACTTTTGCTGCTAAATATTATTCCAGTGTATGGAATGGTGATTTTTTTTCTATTTATTAGCTGGTGGGTATTGTGAGGTTTTTTGGGTTTTTTTGGTTTTTTTTTTTTTTTTTTTGGTTTGTATAAATAGTTGCTGCCATGAACATCAGCATATGAGTTTTTGATGGACCCCCCTCCATCACTTTCTCTATACTGTTGCCAACACTTGTTACTGTCTGCCTTTTGAATCACAGCTGACCTAGTGGATTTGAAATGGTATCTGGTAGTTTTGATTCGCTTGTCTCTGATGACTTACAATATTGAGAACCTTCCTGCTTGTTTGTAAGTTTGCAAGACTAGTGTCTCTAGTCCCTCTGAGTCTATGTGAATTTCCTTCCAGGACTCCTTTCAGCTACCAGAAATCTAAGAATGCTTAAGTCTCATGTAGAATGATGTAGCCTCTGCACATGTCTCACACATCTCCCCGTGTACTGTAAACTATCTCTAGGCTGCTTATGTCTACCACGATGTACATGCCTGTCAGTGGTTATTCTACTGTGTTGTTTAAGGGGCCATGACAGTAGAAAAGTCTGTGTGATTGTTCAGACAGCTGTTTTTCTCAACTATTTCCACGGTAGTTGGTTGAATCTGAGGGCATGGAATCTGTGGACATGGAGATTTACCATATAGTGCTCAGCAAAGTGTCAGTTCAGCTTGCTTGCTGGCGTGCTTGTTTGTGGCTTTTTTTTTTTTTTTGTTCCTGAGTTGGAGTTCTTTACATGTTCTGATTATAGCTCCCCTATGTCGTTGTAAATACTTGCTCCGTTTTCTTGGCGGCGTCCTGTGTAACTCAGTTTGACGGTGTCGCTCTGCTTTCCTCAGCTTTTCTTTTGTCACTTGTGCTTTTGTTCTCACGTCCAAGGATGTCCTGCTGGGGGGCGGGGTCCTAGCTCAGTTGTAGACTATGTGCTGGTGTGTGGGAGACCTTGAGGCATCAGCTAGTGTTCCAGGCACCAGCCAGACAACCAAGGGACAGTGCCGTTGCTGACCCTCCTTGCATTTTACTTCTAAGTTTTATTTGGAGTTTTAGCTCTTGTCTGTGATCTGTTCTGGTTAGTGTGTGTGTGTGTGTGTGTGTGTGTGTGTGTGTGTGTGTGTGTGTATATGATGTGGTAGGGGTCCATTTTCATTTATTATATTTACTTCTTTCTCCGTGAAAGAAGAATAGTCAGTTGTGACTTTAAAAGCAATCCACTGATATGGAAGGGCTTCAGCTTGGGCCACAAACATTAGCCCAGAGTATATGTCTTGTTAGGTTTTTGTCCCCAGGTCTCAGTGTGGTGCGGGAGAATTGTCTGTATTCTGTCAATCATATTTTAATAAAACGCTGATTGGCCAGGCAGGCAGTATAGGCAGGAAAGCCAGACAGGAAGTAGAAGTGGAGTAAAAAGACTGGGAGTATTCTGGGACACAGGAAGCCCTCAGCTATTCCTGCATAGAACACCGAAGAGGCAACATGTAAGCTGTCACACTGAGAAAGGTACTGAGCCCATGTGGCTAACATAGATAAGGATAATGGGGTAATATATGTTATAAGAGTTAACAAGAAGCCTGACCTAATGGGCCAATCAGTTTATAACCTTATGGAGTCCTGTGTGTGATTTTTCTTTGTTGCTTGCCAGCTGTTGGGGTACTTGGAGGGATGGAAACCCCAACAAGCTGGCCCCCTCATACAACATCAGTGTATAACAGGGGCTGTGTGTACTCAGGAGCAGGGAATGCTGATTATATGTCGTTTGTCCTCCTCAAGAGTTGTTCTGAAAGTACAATAGCGGGCAGACTCTGTCCTCACCAATGTAAACACTTTGGAGAGTGTTGGGGAAGTCCCAGTTTCAGAAAAGACAATTCTGTTGAAACAGAAAGGACATAGCTTCTCTTTTGAAGCTTTTGGAGCAGTTATTTTGATGGCTAAAATGGCCACCTGTGTCTTGGAATCCTGTGTCTTATACTGGGGATTGGTAGAGAGGCCTGAGGGGAAGGTGGTGGGGCTGGGTAGGAGTGGAGGATGGAGGAGTCTCTGGTTCAGTCCGGGGAGGGTCAGGGCCAGCTAGTCTTGAGACTGCTCCTGTGGTGTGAGCGGAGCAGGATTTTGAGGCACTGCCTTGGGATATTTGTGGCACATCAGGTCTTAGCTATGGACTAAGATCCAGAAGGCGAGAGAGCGGGTCCCATGTCATGGGGGCTGTGGAGAGTAGTGAGGGGGCAGTGGCTGCTGGAGGAGGGCAGAGGCCATTTGTACTCCCAGCTGTCAGTTCTCTCAGAGAGTGGTTTCTGTGGACCATCTTGTGGGATGGAGAGAGGGGACACGAGGAAGTGCAGGCTGCTGCCTGTAATGAAGTCCTTGAATCGAGTTCGTTAGAAGCAGCAACTTTTAAAAAAAGCTGGGCGTTGAGCTCAGTGTGACTCTTCTCTTTTGATGTAACGGTGCTGTGTCAGGCTGGGTCAGCGGCAGTGAGTCATCTTTCATTCTCACAGCGCTGTTCCTCTTCCAGCACAGTGGTCCCTGCCTTCTGACTCTGTTCTTCTGACAGGCCTGGACAAAGACTGTCGTCTAACAGAGCCGCTCGGCATGAGAATCGCGGAGTTCCCTCTGAACCCCATGTTTGCCAAGATGCTGTTGGAATCAGGTGGGTGGAGCCTGACAGCTCCTTTTGGCTTTATTTTGATTTCCAGAGAACTCGTTTCCTGAATTCGGTGCATCGAAGGAAGAGGGACCAATTATGGTTTTAAAAGTGACAACAGCAATAAAGTATTTATTTTTTACTAATGATGAAGCATGGGCTTATAAGACACAGTGTAATGTTTGGTGCTTGCATAGTGGAGAGCTTGTGTCCAGGTAACTAGCCCATCATTACATTATGGAGTTCTTGTAGCAATTCGAACTGTACATCATAATGTGGTTACCATAGATCACTGCAGCCCGCTCCTCCAGCCTGCAGCTGTCGCCTTTCCGCAACATCTCCAGTCTTGATCACTGCTCACCCTCGCACCAGCCTCTCGCGGCTCCTTCTGCTCTGTTCCCATAGTAACTGAAGTGTACAGTGTTCACTTGGCCTGACAGATTCCACTGCCTTCCGCATTGTCCTGGATGACAGAATTTACTTTTTTAATATTGTGTAGTAAGTGTATCATGTTGTCTTCATCCTGCAGTGGACACCAGAGTGTGTTTCTCCTTCCACATACCAATTTCAGTTCTTTTGGGTATATGCAGAAGCAGACTTGCTGGATCATGTGACCATTCTGTTTTAGATTTCTGAGGAACATCCTTGTATTTTCCAAAATACTGTGCCAACTTCAGTTGTCTGCGAAATGATTACACTCTGTGCCACAGTGACTGCGTGACTTATGTGCTAAAGCAGCATACCAAGTTAGTTCCGGTTTCTCTGCAGATTTTTGTGATGTGAGTTAGGGCAAAGTTTGTTTCTTTAGTTACAAACATCTTGAGCAGTATAGGAGCTGTCTACCCCCTCCCCAACGGTCCTGTTTGTATTTTATGCCTTTGTTATATCAGGTGACAGTTTATGAGGGCATGTTTCAAAGGTAGCGTGGTAGAAGTTAGCTGTGAGAGTCTCACTTTCCCTGAGAAACGGATTCCAAGTGCAGCAAGGGCAAACTCCATTATGTTTCAGGCAGGGAGCAGTGAAGACCCAGACAGGAGTGCACTTTGTTCTGTGTAGTGTCCTGGTTGATGAGCTGCTGCGGAATCTGTTCTCAGGATGCCATCTCCATTGCCTTGTGCCATAGGCTTGTGCCCAGAGCAGAGGAGGACTTGGGAGAGGCAGGCCATTCCACAGCTGGGCCAGGAGTGGAAGGACACTAGGACCAACACAGCCCTACACACTCTTCCCTTTCCCTCTATGCTTTAACCTGGACTCCAGCCGTCCACATAGAGGGCAGGGAGCAGGCATGCCACTGAACTACCCTTGGTGACAGGCCAGTGTGGCCTCACCCTGGCTGGCATCAAGAGCCCCTCAGCCTTAGTGTTGCAGGGAAGAATCCTCAGTTGGCACACATGGAACCATTCATGGCATGGTTAGTACTTACATGCTAGGGAATTGAAAGAAAAAACTATAAGATATGATCTTATTTTACATTTTACAGCCCAGTAGAAGGAAAACATTGGGAAATGCCCTGCACTCCTTATTGCTATGTTGTCCATTTGTAGACACATCTTTGTGTTCTGGGTGACTTCGGCTGTTGTCAGGAGGTCCTGAGCATCGCTGCCATGTTTGCAAACACACCTTGTGTGTTCTGGGTAACTTCAGCTGTTGTCAGGAGGTCCTGAGCATTGCCACCATGTTTGCAAACACGCCTTTTGTGTTCTAGGGAACTTCGGCTGTTCTCAGGAGGTCCTGAGCATCGCCGCCATGATGCAGATCCAGAATGTCTTTGTGTTCCCCTCAAACCAGAAGTCTCAGGCAGTAAGTCCAGCTTCTCCCAAGCTCCTTTCACTGTTCTCTTGTGCATTTTTGTCAAATCTCACCTAGAAAGTACTGCAGACGGTTGTATAAAGATCCTAGATTGCAACTGAGTGAGTATGCTGTGTATAATGGGAAGATTTCACAAGCATGATTATACTCTTCCTGTATACTGTGGAGGCAGAGTCTGTCACTCACACCCAAGTGGTTTTGTCTGTTGTCTGTTTAGTTAACCTTTTGAAACCCTGCCTCTCATGCAGGTGACTTAAAAAAAGTAAAAATCCTTTGTCTAACATGGCAGTGCGCCCCTTTTTGCAGCCCTTCCCTGCCCTGCCATGTTTCCTACCTCTGGTACATTACAGATTCTGCTTTTTTTTAAAAAAATTTTTATTTATATTTTTAGTGTAATGTCTTTCTTCCACCACTGTTTGTTCATTATTATATTCAGATGCTTAGAACAGTACTTGGTTGACAGTGGTACTTTGTGGGGAAGGAAGGAAGGAGGCAGGGAGACATTTTGATTATGTGGCATTTGGTTCAAGGATAAAGTTCTGAAGTAAATGATTTGTGTCTTTGCCATATGTATTGTATCTGCTGCCTCTCAACCCCAGGAAACAAGTGGCATTATTCAGGATCTTTGCCACAGAAAGAAGAACTCAAGGATGGGATCTAAAGGGAACCAAAGAGGAGGTAGTGAACAGTGTATGGTTGTAGGACATGGGGTGTCTGTCAGCCCTTCTCGAGTATACCATGTCCACCAGTGCAGGAGGCTCGTGGAAGTCAACTTCTAAATGGAACTTTATCCTTTACAGACGCGAGTGCACCGAAAATTTGCTGTGGAGGAGGGTGATCATCTCACCATGCTCAATGTGTACGAAGCATTTATCAAAGTAAGCATGGCCACACTGGAGGATCCTACACACACACACACACACACACACACACACACACACACACACACACACACACCCCTTGACCTCCCAGTGTTCCACGTGCACTGTAACAGGAAAGAAGGACAACATGTGATTGGGAAGTTCTTCCAGAACGGACCGAGAAGCACGGTTGTATGGATTGAATCTTGAAAGGCATCCCAGAGAGCATGTTGACTGAGCCTTGCTTAGATCCACCTATCCTCTTCCCTATTAGCTAATTCTCCTTCTGAGTACTCTGTGGAACTGAGAGCAAGTAATAGAACTTAAAATTCCCACTTGAAAGCTAAACAACGATACAAAGCTTTAAAATATAAAGGAAAAGGAATAATAGTTTATATTTTTAGTAATTTAGTGTAATTTAAAAAGAGAAATACCAGAGTTTTGTTTTTACCAGAGATCTGAGAATGATTGCTCAGTAGGTGAGTTTAAGTTAGCTAAAGTTCACGATCCAGCTTTACCACAGAAGAGTGCATCTGTAGATCGGCATTGGACCATTCTCTGGTTGTCTTCTGAAAAAAAAAAATCCTGTGTAAATTACATTTAAAAATGTTATCATGTTAAAAATGTACTTGAGAGCTTTCTTCCTTGGCTAAAAGTCAAATTTTGGAGCTCTGTTCCCTCTGCTGAAACTCAACACGATGTAACGATGTAACGGTCTGACTCAAGAGTACAGAAATTAGGCACCATGGTGGAAAAGTCCCCTCGAGGGCAGATAAGGATTTGCAAATGGTTTCTGCATGTGCCGTGTTGCTTCCCATAGCTAACAGACTTACCAAGAGCCATGGGGAGCGGAGCTGACCTCCTTCAGATTGACTTGTGCTTGTCTGTCGTTCTCCTTGGCTTGCTAGTGTGAAGAGTGGGGCTGGGGGGCAGCAGGCAGCATGTTTGGTTGTTACCCTCTGCTTTAGAGATGGGGTCGGGCAAGTGGGGAAGAGAAAGTAACCTGTTGACAGTATTGCGCCAGCCGAGCTGTCTGACCTGGTGACCGTCTCCTCTGCATGCAGCACAACAAGAGCTCCCAGTGGTGTCAGGAACATTTCCTGAACTACAAGGGTCTCGTCAGAGCTGCCACTGTGCGAGAACAGTTGAAAAAGCTCCTCGTCAAGTTCCAGGTGCCCAAGCTGTCCAGTGAAGGTGGGTATGGCTTGTCCCTGCCTGTGGCTCTCCCTCTCTGCTCCATACAGTTAGATTCTCCAGTTCTCATGCTGGGCCAGCTTTACACCCTGAGCTTCCTACACCCACTCAGTGGTAATGTAAGGCTGGGCGTCCTTATGGAGAGATCCATTTTTTATTCCTGTTGGCTGTTACTCCCTCCCCCAAATTGCTAAGCTTGTGAAAATGCTTAAGGATTATTGACTTCCACGTCATTGCACATATAATCAATATAATGATGGTTGTTGCAAAAATTTACATTTTTTGACAGTGTCTCATATAGCATGTGCTGACCTCAGCCTTAGTACAGCTGAGAATGACCTTGAACTTCTGATCCTCCTGCCTCCATTTGTGCTAGGATTGTGTGTGTGTGTGTGTGTGTGTGTGTGTGTGTGTGTGTGTGTGTGTCTGTGTGTTGGGAGGGCACATGAGTTGAACCTTTACTGGGTTTTGAACTCAGGTATTAAGGCTGTCTGTAAGGGCCTTTGCCCGCTAAGCCATCTTAACATCCCCCAAATGTTAACTTTTGAATGAATGAAATTCATAGGTATTACATGAAAACTGCATATTATTCTCACATGCAAAACTTATTAAAGTTTAGCTTAGGCATTCACCAAGGGTAAGGTTATACCAGATGTCCTGGCTAGTAACAGTGACTGAGGTGGCCATTTGTGGCATCCACTGTAGGTTGCACCATGTCAGGGTCTCTGCATTCTCTCTCTTTGTCTCCCACTGTATGGTGTGCAATTGATGGTGTCTTTAGTTTACAGAGGAACCAGGAGGGCCTGGGAGGAGCCACATGACCTTCAGGATTGCATGGCTTGTAGCCCGCCAAGCCAAAGGCCTAGCATCCAACTTCTAAGTGACACACTGAGTTCATTTGGCAGTTTTGAAGCCTGCTGAGCAACAAGTGCCTCTGACATTTCCCGAGTATGCTGAGTGTGCTGTGTGTCAGTTCACATCATGCTGTTTGCACTCTGGGAGACGTGCATGCTAGGCTGGGCAGCAGTCTGAGTGTCTTATGTGTTAACTTACATCGTGCTCTCAGCGCCCTGGGAGACTTTATCCCATGTGTAGAAGGAAAACAATGCGGCCAGTAGGCTAAGGGAAACCTGTTAGAGCTAGGACCCAGGAAGTGCTGTTTGCTTTTCTACTAATAAAAAGTGATTATTTTTTTTTCACTTTTCATTTTTTCAACAACAACTTGGTTCACTGAGAGCCCAGCGCAGTGAAGAGAGGTATCATGGGACACATGGACTGTCATGTTAGGCTCTAGGGCCTTGTAGAAGTGACAGTGTAGACATTTTAGTAACAGTGGGTGGCAGTGTCAGAAGCAGAAATAAGTGGAGGGAAGGAGAAATCCGCCAGAGCTTGTCCAGGGTGCCATGCAGAAACAGGACACTTGTAAGGGTTCCCAGCTGGAGAAAATCTACCCAGGGTCCTATCGCCTGGCAGATAAATGACAGCCTCACCTCTGCGTCTGTCTTCACTTGTCACCCTACTGCCCAGGGGGTGGGGTATGTTGAATTAAAATTCTCCCTAATAAGAGGAGTGGGGTGCTGAGGCATGATTTTATGAAGCTGGATTTCGAGGGTCCCAAACCATTATTGCATGCATTTCTACCCTCTCTGAAACAACCCATGAGAACAAAACATGTTGTGTATGGGGATTCTGACCAATTGGAGAAAGGGGCTGCATCTGAATGGGCGGTGGACAGAATGCAGGCTTGAGGTTTAGCATCTCTGCTGGGAACAGTCACGACAGTCAGACAGGACAAGCAATTGTATGTAATTACAACGCATCTAGGAGTTAGAGAGCAGTAAAATGTATTCCAATGGTTATGCAATTAAAAACAAAGTTTATTATAAAATGACTTTCTTGAGCCTGTTGGATAGGTAAACAAATGATCAGAATATAAAACTCACCAAGAAGAAATAAAAACACACAAGTAGTAATTTAATTTCTAAAAAATAAAAGAATGTAGTGTAGCCTTCCCTTCCCCTGCCAAAACCAGCTGTAAAAAATTCAGTAAAATGATTTTTGAGAGCCCTGTAAGGCTCCCACCTGTAGCAACCTGTTTGCCCATGTACTGTACTTCATCAGAGCTAAGATAAGTATCCATCGTTATTTTATTTATTACTAAGAGTGACTGCCACTGTAATTGTGTCTTGACTTAAGTGAGTTAAAATGGCTTAGAATTGATGAAATAGAGTGTATCTTCAGCCATTAAAACATGATTATCCCCTGCATGGCAATTTAGAATTCGTCTCATGGCTATGAGCTAGTGCATGGAGATGCTTTATTCATGAAAGATGTGTTTGCTGTAGCAATAGAAATGTCAATTAAAAAGGAACAGAATGTTTGGAAGTGGTGGAGAATTGCAAACTAGCAGGCAGCTGGAGATAGGGCGGTGTGCTTTCGCAGTTTGTGTCTTAGGGGAGAAAAGCGGTTTCCACAATGCTCTGAGCTCACTGACCAGTCTGTGGAGCTGCTGTCTTGGGTTCAGGTCTCTGTGCCTGGGCTTGGTTGGAGAGCCCTAGTTATGGGGATAGTCCTGCCTTGTTCTTACAGTTACTTGGGGAGGATGCGTCCTAAGACGCTGAGTGGTTGTCAGACATGGGAGCACAGGGCCGAGTGTGCTCAGAGATGGTTTCAGGTGGCTGGAGCAGCCGGGGAGGGGCTGGGCCCAGATTCTGTGTGTTATAGCCCAGGCCTCAGCATATGGTATGCGGTGCCAGGGTGCTGGGTCTCACCAGCCTTCTGTTGCTGCCTTGTGCAGGTGATCCAGATCCCGTCCTGAAGTGCATCGTGTCGGGCTTCTTTGCGAATGCTGCGCGGTTTCACTCCTCTGGAGCATATAGGTACGAGACCACAGTTCATGGTGCGGGAGAACAGAAAGCTGTGCCGAGGTCAGAGTCGGGCAGCTTCTAATTGACATCAGGTCTCCTAAAACCGAGCGAGGCTGACTGTCAAGCTTCCAGCAGACTGTCTTTGCTCTCTGGGAGAGTCCTAATGCCAGTGCAGCTATAGATGGTGACATGTGTTTAGGATGGCAGTGACATATCTACATTTCAGTATGGAAGGAACCATTAACAGTGTAGTCTAGAGAAGACTCTTTCCCCAGTGGGCTGTTCGTTGTGTCCCCAGTTCTGTAGGACACAGCCAGGCATGTGGACGGCATTTTGTCTTTGGAGCCTTCAGTTGTTTCTTCACTGGGTCCGGTGCCTCCTGCCGTAGCCTGTGTTTCTCTGTGCGGTAGGAAGTCTGTGGATCCTCAGTTTCCGTAGGGAAGGGATTGTTTTGAGAGGGGATCTGCAGACGATAGACACAATCATAAATGTGGATAACATTCTCTTCCTGTGTGGTTCGTTCTGAGTGTCCACAGTGCGCCCCCTCCCCTGCTGGGCTCGCTGGGCAAGCACTGTGCTGCTGAGCTAACCTCACACCTTTATATTTTAGAAGGAGAAGGGTCTTGCTAAGTTGTCCAGGTTGCTCCCACCCACATCCTTCTGACTCAGTACTGCAGACAGCTGGGATTCCAGCTGTTAGTACCACTGTGCTCCACCGTGCCCAGCTCTCTCCTTGCCTGATTTATTCTTGGTTCCTAGGTGGTAGTGTTGGTGGAGGTGTGTCTAGGTAGCGTCTCGTCTGTGTGAAGTGCAGTCTACATGCCCCTGGGGATTAATATGAACACACTTGTAGAAAAGGGCTTGCATATGTAAAGTGTTCCAGATTCTTACAGTAAGTGCATGCCGTGTGCCTCACACAGGACTCTCGTGTCTCGTAGGACGATCCGCGATGATCACGAGCTGCACATCCACCCCGCCTCAGTCCTCTATGCGGAGAAGCCACCCCGCTGGTAAGCCCCTCCTCCTGCTGAACTTGACCCTGCATGTTCTCTGGGTGGGCTGGCAGTACAGGCGCTGTATTCCCTGTGCTGACTTTGGTGTGCTGGGTTGCCAGGATTTCTGCTTTATCAGGGAACCCCTAAAGGTAGACAGCACTCCAGTTACTACTCAGCTACCTTACACTGTACTCAATAGAATATTCTTTTAAAAAAAACTCAAGCAAACTGCAGTGCATCTCCTCAGTCATTCTCCCAGCAGGCGCTCACTTTGACCCACTGACTAAGGGCTCCCTGTTTGAGGTACAGCATGTAGAGGGGACTCGGATCCCAGCTAGACTTTGTTTGTTTGTTTGTTTTTCAAGGCAGGGTTTCTCTGTAGCTTTGGGGTCTGTCCTGGAACTAGCTCTTGTAGACCAGGCTGACCTCAAACTCACAAAGCTCCACCTGCCTCTGCCTCCCGAGTGCTGGGATTAAAGGTGTGTGCCGCCACCACCGACCCCCAGCTATACTGTTAACAGGCAAACAGATTGAATTCCTGTAGGAGAATCCAAGTGGCTGTATGCAGTGCTGGAGTCAGTGCCTGGAAGCCAGGCTCCGTGGAGAAGTTAATAATCTTTGCTCTGGACCTGGTGACTGGCATTTTTGGCAGGAAAGGACTCACGACAGTTAACCTAGAAAATAGGGTAGCAGAGCTGTGGCAGCATGAAGGAAGCACGTGTTTTTGGGGAATGAGCAGTGAGCTGACAGAGGGTGACCGAAAGGTGATTCCAGTCTGCAGTCCTGGCTGGGAGGACAGAGGCAAGTGCAGCAATGAGAGACAGTATGGATATTTTTATAGTGTTTGACAAGCCACATTTATGTCTTCCCAGATCAATGCTAATTTGGGCTTGCATTTTTTGTTTATTTCCTATCTATAATTTACTTATACTATATTTCACAAAAATATGGATTGACAAAGGATTAGAAATTTTAAAGACAGTAACGCTTTGCCCTTTACTAGTTGAAGGAACTCGGTCCTAGGGAAGACAGGAACAAGTGGTGTGGCGAGAAGTTGGAAAGTGGCAGTGATAGGGATGGAGCCGGGGACACTGGTGCCAGGCACCTTGTGCCCTGCACTCCTGGCAGCAGCACTGCCTGGACCCATGTTGGAAATGCAGGTTCTTGGCTCCACCCAGCCTTCCCGAATCAGAACCTGGGGCGGTGCCCACTGTTTAAGTCCTGGCAGTGTTTCTGATGAGTTTTTAAATTGACCAAAGAATTAGGCCATGCTCTTACCAGTGCAGGTCTAGAAGCTTCTTAGGTGGCGTGTGACCCTAGTGCTGGGTTTATAGCTGTCTCCCTGCTCCCTTGAGTATATAAAAGTCCAGGAGGGAACCCAGTCTTCAGTGCGTCCTGTTCCTCTCCCCATTCATTCCCCCCTTTCCCTCCTTTCTCCCTGCCATCTCCTCTTCTCTCCCTGCTCTCCCTTCCCTCTCTTCCCTCCCTTCCTGTGTTGGGGGTGGACCCCCCAGGCTTTGAACATAGTAAGTAAATTACATTCCTAGCCCTGCCCCTTCTTCCCCTCCCCTGCTTTCCATCCACTAAGATTCATTTACCAGTGTTTAAGAGACAAACTCCATGTGGCATTAGTATTTATAGGTTTGTAGTTCTTAAGAATGCCCTGAGTTAATTCTTCCCATAGTTCAGAAACAAGTATTTACTCTGTGAACTCCTGAAGTCCGGCGCTTAGCAAACATGTTCCTTGCTCTTTGACTATGTTTCCTTGTCCCTAGATAAGTCTTTTTCCTCTTAAGACATAATTTATGACAGTTAAAGATGGGTTTTGACAGAGGTGTAACCTGCATGCAAAATTGCATTTAAAATATTTTTTTGTCACTTTGGAAGGTTCTTTTGTGTGTCTTTATGGTCATTTTCTAGTCTCTTTCGGAACAATCAAGACTTTGAGTCAATTTCTGTACTTTCTAAGTAAGTCTTTAAGTTCTGTTGAGAGCTCTGCAGATGCAGACCACGATCTGGCAAGGTCCTTGTGGCTAGCTGGAGAGCCCTGGAAATCATGCAGGATGTAGAGTTGCGTCTGTGGAACACAGTGACTTACCACTCCGTCGGGAGGCTGAGTGAGCTGCTGCAGTGCCTGTGTGTAGAGCCACACCCAGACAGCGTGCACCTGCTATGCTGAGGGCGAGGTGACGTCAGCATGTGTTTCCATCCATTCTTTGTTTCAGGGTTATCTACAATGAAGTTATACAGACCTCCAAGTATTACATGCGAGACGTGACTGCCATAGAATCTGCTTGGCTGCTGGAGCTGGCTCCACACTTTTACCAACAAGGAACGGTAGGGCTGGAGGGACCTGGCCCCAGGCAAACAGCAGCCTCTTCATAGTGTTGTCTGTGTGTGTTTCCATCTCAGTACCCTAGATCATTCCCAGCCACCCCCACTGACACACACACACACATACACACACACACACGCACGCACGCACACACTCACACACACAGTACACAGGTGAGACCTTTACTACTTGCACTTTGGAAAACAAATTTATGATTTCTTCATTTTTGCAAAAATGGTCCATTAATTGACCCCCAAGTCCATGCATCCTTCTAATATAACTTAATTGAAAGATGGTTGATCATGTTTGGGAGACTGGCGGGTATACTGGGTCCACAGGCTTTCTGGCTGGGTGACACCCACAGACTGTACAGTCTGCACTGTGCTCTAATTGTGTGGTAAGTTAGTTAGTGTAATTATTAGTGTGACTGTGTGTGCATGTGTGAATGTGTGTGTGTTGCTGGAATTTTATTTCTTTGAGGCCTTTTACACCCTGGACTCCTCTGCATGGCTGATCTTGAATTAGTATCACAATGCTTAGCAATAATGTAAGAAACTTACACCAGGATCTTGCTTTGTTACCAAGTATCCTTTGTGCTCTTGATGGTCAGTAATTTATTTCTGCACATGTTTATACTTGGTAAAATGTTATGATTACTTTTAAGCAGTTAGTTGTATCTTCACCAGATTGACTAGCAGAGCATCTCTATTTCCTGCTGTCACTGTGGGATCCCTGCCTGAGGAACTTCCTTCCGTGCGTCTTCAGCACTGTCTTGTTGTGGAATACCCTCTTGTTTATTTGCAAGTGTATTGCTTTGTTTTTATTTTTGAAGGATAGTTTTTTCTCTGTGTAATTCTACC
Organism: Myodes glareolus; assembly: GCF_982192425.1. Lineage (NCBI taxonomy): Eukaryota > Metazoa > Chordata > Mammalia > Rodentia > Cricetidae > Myodes > Myodes glareolus. Next base: position 20,313,718 of record NC_142035.1, on the reverse strand, counting down.
ATGAATGAATTTTATTTTGTTTTTCATCTTAACCCTTTAAAGAGTTTCGTTGCCATGTGTAGTGTCTCTGAGAGGCCAGCGACCATCCTCGGGCCTCCCTGTGTATGCAGAGGGTCTTGTTTCACCCCTTTGCCTGCCCTTGGTGACCCTTTTGAGGTGCCACAGACCTGCTCCTTTGTCCACGTGCTTTGCTCTTGGAGAGTGATCCCTCCCCTGTGAAGCTGAGGAAGTTGCCCTCTGAACCCTTGCATCATTTAATTCTTAGGTCAAAGAGCAAAACATGGCTCAAACCATTACAGTTCTTCACATGTCCTGACACAGGTATTTCATCTGGGAACCAGACGGACTGTGGGTGCACGGCGTGTCTCGGTTCTGTTGGGTTGAACAGAAGTTACCTGGAGTAGAAGAAAGCCTCTTCCATCTAATCGACTGGAAACAGCAGCCTTCAGGGGCCAAAGACATAGTTAGAAAGGCAGGCTGGGTGCGGAGAGTGGGCGTGCTGTGGAGGGCCTGTTCCAGTAGCAGGGTGCTGCCCTTCGGGAGGTAGCCCAGCACTGGAGAGAACCGGCCGACAAGCTGATATTTTTCCTTCTCAGCTCAAAGTTGGTTTCTTTAGGTCAGATCCACAAAGTTAAGGGGCAGATTGCTTCAGTGTGTTGAAGAATGACAAGGTTAGCATTCTGTGTTTATCTCTTCTCTCAGAATTTCTGCTTTCAGCCCTCACCTGTACCATGATGAGAGGGTTGGGGAGAGCCGGCCCTTTCGAAACCACCTACTATATGACATCTTCACTATATGGCAGGGCTCCCCAGAACCCCTTTGTGGCAGCTTGATATCTTTTCAGGTTTAGGTCCAAAGGTGGAGCCATTTCTTCAGGGACTCTCCAGGTTTCCAGGGGCTGCCGTGTGTAACATGAGGGCCAGCTCGTTGGGGTTTCTGTCCCGCCCAGTACCCCAACAAGCCAGCAAGTCCCAAGGAAAATCACACGGAGTCTACATCAGGTTATAAACTGATTGGCTCATTAGGTCAGGCTTCTTGTTAACTCTTATAACTTATATTAACCCATTATTCTCATCTATGTTAGCCATAATGGCTCAGTACCTTTTCCAGCGGGGGCAGCTTACAGCCGTGTAGGGCAGGTCTGATGCCTTGGACACAGCGCAGAGCCTCTGGGCTGTGTGCAGCCCTCAGTTGTCGGCGTGCTCTTCCTGGCACCTCTGGTGACTTTCCGTTATTTGTCTTTCAAAGTTGCTTTCTCTCTGTAGAGGCTCAAAGTCAGCTTTGTTTATACGCAGCGTTCCTTCCAGTAAAGATACCAGAAATGGCTCACAGGCTGGTGGTGTCATTGCCTCTGCCTGGATGAGGCCACACATGTCCAGAATTGGTTTAGGTTCATGTCTGGTGAGGAACAGAGAGGGAAGAATTCAGAGAAGCAGCAAGCCCACCGAGATCTGCTCCAGAGAGACCCTTGGGATCTGGGAGAGCATCTGGCCTCGCTGTTTGAGGACCTGTGCTCTCCTCTCAGGCACAAGTGTGTAGAAAGCCTGGAATCGGCCCATGTTCTTAGGCCTGGGGCCTGCTAGTCTGTCAGCTCATGTTGTTGTTGGTAGTGTGCTGTCTCTTCAGTGCTGGCAGTTCTCTGGGGTTCTGTGTGGTCATGTTGGATGTGCTAGGACATGGGCTTTGGACACTAGCAGTTGGGGGTGCAACATTCTCTTGGGAAGAGCTTCTGGGTGCTAGCCTGGCTTAGCTGAGGGTCTGTGCCTCATTGGCTTATGTCATTGACGGGATGTCAGCTCCCCTTCAGTTGGTAAGGAGAGATCCCCGATTAGAAGCTTATGTTCATCCATTCTGCCTCAGATACATAGTTGAGAAGTTGTAGGAATTTGGATTTGCCTTATAGTATGTTTTCTCCCTCAGCCCTCACTTGTGCCCATGGCGCTATAAGGAAGCTTCTTGTTATTTATAGCTGGCCACCTGCAGACTGCTTCCCAGGGGCACAGCATTCCTTGGGACCGAGTGGGCTAGGTGGAGGATCTGACTGGAGTCGGCTTGAGTCTGCTTTCTCAGTCTCACCATCTCCATTAATGTTTCCTCTTCTCTTGCAGCACCTGTCCCTGAAAGCCAAAAGGGCCAAGGTCCAGGACCAATGAGTGGAGCTCAGCACGTGGCTGCAGGGACCGCTTGACATCCTCCCTCCGTGTTTCCGGCACCAGCTCAGGTGGCACAGGCAGTCGCTCAGGTGTCGACTGCACCCTGCACATTAGCTCCCTCTTCCTGCTCCCCTCAGCATTTCTTATCCTCGCTGGGACCCAAGAGGAGTCTGAGCATGGCCAGGGTCCTGCTGCACTGCTCCTAGGCCAAGCAGGCATTGGCTCGGCTGTGCTCTGGCCTCCAGTCCTCCCTCTCGGCAGCCAACACGCTACTCCAGCAGGCACCATCTTGGTCCCGCTCTGTGGCAGGCAAGGAGGGGAGTGAGCTGCAGGAGGCTGAAGGCTGTGTAGACAGGCTTCTCGCTGCCTGTGTTGGCCTGCTGTCCCATGGTTGTTGACTGAAGCAGTCCACTGCTGCTATGTGCAGCAAGTACAGAAGGAAATGCGGGCATGGGGCCCCAAACCAATCCGCTTCTTCCTTTCCTCTGCCCATGTCACTGCTTATCTGCAGCGGGAGACTTAGTGCCTGATGGTGGGCCATGCAGGACTCACAGGCCCCGTCTCTGTTAGCAAGGGGGCTTAGCTTTCTCTCAGAACACGATGCCACATTCTGATGCCAGTGTCTGGGCTCCAGGAAACGTTCATCAGCCTCGACCCCACGGGACTCCTCTTTAGCAGGACTCCACTACAGTTTAGACGCCCTAAACTTGTGTAGCTCAGGAATATAACTCTTGTATATTTATCTTTGTTTGTTTGCTTGCATTTTTGCAAGAACACGGCAGCTCCCCCCAGGCACTGTTCATACTCGCCAGGGCTGCTTTGCTGTGACAGTGGTGGCACTCCAGCACACAGCAAGACAGACTTCTCCCCTACTGTCTCAGCGATATTTATTTTAAAAGCGTAGCTTAAAAGTTTATTTTTGTACTGGTTTTAGTTTGGACGTGCCACTTTGGCGCCAAACCTCTGTCATTTTTATTTCCATTTTATAAATGTGTAAATAGTGGTGCATTGTTAATCATAATAAATCTTTCTACCTGAGGGGACGTGTTTCTCCTGTCTGTGAGATGGTCCAGTTCATTATTCCAGGTGAGGCCTGGCAGTGGCTAAGATACCCGATGCTGTCATGTAGCAGCTGGGGTGGGGCGCACATCGACACAGAGGCCCATAGTACACGCTATGTGCCCGGATGCTCTCAGACCTTGTTAGAGCAAAGTGTGGAGCATTGTTTCAAGGAAGATCTGAAGAGGCTCTCACTCTTGTCAGCTGCGGGCTCCCTACTGTTTCATTAATGTTTTTTGTGGGGTATGTACAGGCAAACCATAGTATGCATGTGGTCACCTCTGGAAGCCAGAGGTTTCCTCAGGTAGCATTTCCCAGATACAGCCCACCTTATTTTTGAGACAAGGTCTGTCACTGGGGCCTGGAGTTCACCCTTTCGGTTGGGCTGGCTGCCAGTGAGCTCCAGGGTTTCCCCTCTGCCTCCTCAGGGTTAGGATTATAAGCATGCACCGCCACACCTAACTCTTTACATGGCTTCATGGAATCCCACTCAGGTCCTGTGCTTGTGTGCAAGCACCTAATCAATAGTGCCATCTCCCCAGCTGTAACATGAAGGGGCCTGCTTGTTGGGGTATCTGTCCCGCCTGGTACCCCACAGCTGGCAAGCCCCAAAGAAAATCACACAGAGGACTCCATAAGATTATAAACTGATTGGCCCATTAGGTCAGGCTACTTATTAGGTCTTATAACTTATGTTAGCCCATTATTTTTATCTATGTTAGCCACATGGCTCAGTACCTTTCTCAGTGTGGCAGCTCACATGTTGCTTCTTCAGTCATCCGGGCAGGACTGGGAGGAATCAGCTTCCTCTTTCCCAGAATTCTCCTGTTCTCATTGCATCACCTCTACTTCCTGTCTGGTTTTCCCGTCTATACTTCCTGCCTGGCCAATCAGTGTTTATTTAAAACATGATTGACAGATTACAGACAATTCTCCCGCACCATCCAGCTTCCTTCTGTTGTTTGTTTAAAGACGTTTTATCTCATGTGTTTTTATCTCATGTGTTTTCCCTGTGTGTGTATGTATCTGCACATGAGCATGTCTGGTGACCAGGTACAATGGAATGGATTGTGAGCTAGCTGCCACGTGGGTGCTGGAAACTGGACTTGGGTCCTCCGCGAGAGCAGCAAGTGTTCTTCTTCTTTTCTTTCTTTTTTATTTTAAAGGTTGTGTTGTAGTGGAAGGGAAAGGGGCTAGAGGAACCGTATCTTCAAATTTGAGGTCACAGATCTAAAATGGGAGGCTGTGCACTGCAGAGTGGAGCAGATGGGAGCTGCCAGCTTCTCTTGCTGCATCTGTCTTTGCACGTGTGGTCCGAGTACACAGTCATCTCTACCTCCCCATCCAGACAGCTGAGGGCTGCCCTCTGACCCTGTCTCCTGTGCTGCACTGCAGTATAGCCTTTCTGGGTAGAGGTGGACTCTCACCGTCCAGAAAATGTGCATGAGACTGTGGCCCAGGGCATCCTTCGTGCATTTCCATGTGTCCCACAGGTGATGTGCTGTGGATTGGAACCCAGGCTTTGGCCTGCTTTGTGGGTCAGTCCGCACATGTTGCTTGAGCCCTTGGACTGTGTACATGGTGTGGGTATGAGAGGGGAGATGCTTGTCAGCCAAAGGCTGGAGAGTTGACCAGGAGGGAGGTAGAATGATGTTGTTACTGGGTGGTGATTTATTTCTTTTATTATTATTATTATTTTATAATGTTCTTGGGGAAAAACAAATGCCAACAATCTTACATCAGCCAACCAATTAAAAACCAAAAAAAAAAAAAGTAAACAAAAACATGGTGAAATCCCAGAGCCCGGAAGCTGCAGGGTGTGGGCCGTGTGGACTGCGGGCCAGCTGGCATCAACACTGGGCCCTGCCACCCCTGGAATGTAGTCCCGGCGCTGAACAAATGGGTTTCATCAGTGTCTGTTTCTCGCCGGCAGAGTTTGTGCTACCTCATCTTGGGCCCATGCCCTTTCCACGGGTGAGATCAAACATTTCCCACTTTTCAGTGCCATAACTCGATTCTCCTCAGCTTCCTATCATGATGTGGATAACAGAACTCCGATGAACCTCCCGTTGAAGCTTCTTAGGTCATGGGAACTGGAAGGAAGCTAATCATATTTGACAGAGTAGCTGGGTTTTGCCTGACAGTTGGCCTGGGAAGGACTTGCCCCAGGTCCTCAGCCATTGCTTTCTCCAGTGAGTGGGGCTAACGTGGGGTGGATCATGGAGAGATCCCTGATGCTCCAGGGTGGTTTTGAACGTGTTGAGGCCAGCTTTGTCCTCGCCTGCTTACGTGGCTCCCAGTGCAGCAGGTCCTCTAAGCCTTCTGCTTCTGCAGATACACTCTGCTGCTTGCAGTGTCTTCTGCAGGGAGTAGGGGTGTGGGAGACTGGAGCAGTGCTCCATCCTGAGAGTCTCCACAGCCAGGTGAAGACCCAGTTCTGGTGAGGCCTGGTCTGGGATTGTAGAAGCGTGGATAAGGCAGAGAGAATTGAGTCTGGTGATAGGAATGCTAAGACCAAAGATGTGTAAAACAAGGGGTCTCTGAGGGCTGGAGAGTTGGCTCACTGGATAAGCTCCTGAGTTTAGAGTCCAGCACACATAAAAAGCTAGGCATGGCTGCACGTGTGCCTGTAACCCAGTGCTGTGTGGGGTGGAGGCAGGAGCATTGCTAGTGTGTACTGACTGACTTTACCTGTGTTCATACAGCTATACATGTGGGCACACCGTACACACACTTGTCCACAAACATGAATACAGACAAAGTAGGAGCTCCCCCACAACCTTTGCTCTTCTGGAAGTTCGATCAGCATTTCGGGACATAATCCTAGCCCAACTGGGCCTTCAGGTGTGTTTATCGGTGGCTCCTGCGGGTCACAGGATTGGTCTCAGTGGTCTGCTCATGAACTGCAGGGTAGCTTGACAGAGTTGCGTCTCCCGTGGACGAAGGAGCTGCCAGTGTTTACAGGAACAGGGATGCCTCGTTTCCTCGCTCTGCACCACCAGGGTGGAGTTAGTTTCCACCTGCAGTTGGAAAGCCAGCCACAGCAGCCGGGCTGGCACTACCCCCTTGGGTAGGAGTGAGCTCACGGGAAAAGTCCTGTCCGTGTTCATGGGTAAACAATGCTGGCACTAATGGGAGCTTGTGTGGTTTCTGTGGACCCAGCTTCTCCATATGTATTTCCAAAACAGGAGGCAGCAAAATAGATGGCAGCTTCAAGATGGAAACGATGCTTTCAACCTGTGTAGACGTACCCTGCCTTTTGTCTTGCTGGCTCCAAGTCCCAACTTTGATGAGGGATAAGTTACATGTAATGACCACTCATTCTGTTGGGTAGCCACTGGGTTTTGACATAGTGCACTGTCATTGGTCATAAGAATACCAGTATTGGCATTGGAACGTTCCCTGGTGATCCTCTATAGTCAGGGTACCCTGTTTCCAGTTTTGGTCCTGTGCATTTGGCTTTTTCTAGGATTTCCTAATAAATGGAATATTACTATTCCATGTCTAGGTTGGTTATCTTCATGGTCAACTTGACTAGATTGAGAGTCACTTAGGAGAGATGCCTTATGGCTTCGAGATCATTTCCAGAAGTGAGGACACACCCTGAATGAGGGTGGCACCATCCCAGGGTCTGGGGTTCCAGACTGAATGAAAAGGAAAAAGGGCGCTGAGTGCAAATGTTCCTCCCCCACCTTCTGTCAGGATGTGCCTCGTTCCCACTGGCATTCCTTCACCATGGGCTGTACCTACGTTGCTTTTGTTTGGTATTTTATCACAGCCAGGAGCATAGCAGTGTTTGGAAGTCCGAGGTGTAAGGCCCACCCAAGCAGTCACTTTGTGAACCGTGGTTCCACAGTTATCTTTGGATGGGATTTCTTTGTCAAGCGAGGATGACAGCTTGGGGTAAATTCTCCCCTTCGTTTGCACTGGTGCTGGATTGAGTTTCAGAAGCCCTGGCCCTGAGGTGGTTCAATAGGCAAGACTCCTGCTATCTCTAAGTCCAGCTGTTTCCTAGAAGACACCCCTGCCCCTCCTCCATCACCAATGTGAACTCCCTGGGTCCAGGATGTATGGGTCTCCTCCAAGGACTTTGAATGATGGAGGTAAAACATCCAGGAAAGCATCAATGCAACGATGGGCCATCTAAATGGACTGAAGCTAGAGCTAGCCAGGGCTGTGTCTAGGAGGGATTCTCAGGGGCCCAGAGTGGGGCCCCCTGGTCCTGGCGATTGGGACACCAGATCTTTTGTGGGGAGCACATTCAGGTGGGGCTGCTGGCCACACCAGGCAAGTGGTAGCTTCAGGACGGATCCTCTCCCGAACATACAGTACTCTAAGTCCCCAGGAACAAACCGGTATACCCTCAAACCTTATCTGGTGAGACACATGGATATTTAGCATACCAAGTGCCTCGTGTCTGGGCGCTCTCTCTCTCTCTCTCTCTCTCTCTCTCTCTCTCTCTCTCTCTCTCTCTCACACACACACACACACACACACACACACACACACACACACACACACACACACACTTCAACATTCAGATAAAATGACCTGGAAATATAACAGTCAACACGATACAGTTTCCACCCTCATGGCCCTCAAGTGCTAGATTAGCCCATCCTTACCAAGGATGTGGAGGTTCTGACCCACCCCAACTCCCATCCAGTCCTGTCCGTTGGTGCTTCTGATGCTGCAGAGTAGCACTGTGCTGCCCTCTGCTGGCTAATAGGAGTCACCGCGTCTTGACGGATGAGTTTTGGTCACTTCCTGGCAATCTGGCAGAACAGATGTGGAGGGACAGAGGCAGCTGATTCATGCCCTTGATGCCCCTCCATTGCCTGTAAGTACTTGAATTTAGAAGAAGGAGCTTTGTCAGCGTAAGGACTAGAGTCCATCCCCAGAACCCGTGTGAGCATGCTGTGTGTGGGGGCACATGGCTTGTAATCCCAGATGTGGGGAAACATCCAGGCTCACTGGCCAGCCAATTCTGAGCTCCAGGAGGGAACACCAGGTCTTGGATGTGGGAACTGGGCACAAGTTCCAGGAGCCACTTGCTGGGCTGGTGCCTAAGCGTGCTATTTTATTTGTTTGTTTTTGTTTTTCCAGACAGGGTTTCTTTGTGCAGGACAGCCAGGGAACTCACTCTGTAGACCAGACTGGGCTCAAACTCTGAGATCGACCTGCCTCCCAAGTGCTGGGGTTAAAGGTGTGTGTCCCTACTGCCTGGCCACATGCGGTGCAGACTCCCCAGTGTTCTTCCCACGAAGAGGTAGAGTCTGTCTATCACCCCTCTCTGGGACTCACATGCCCGGGTGCCTGTTTTTATTCATAGAAGAATGTGAGGTGATGCTGTGTGCAGCTGGGCCACAAAAGGTCATTGCCAGGACACTGAGCTGCCTCCGAGCCAGTAGGATAATGCCAGAATGTTGGCGAGACCAAAGACTGGTGTGGGCAAAAGTCCCAGAAGATCCCTACCATAACTATACCTTCCTGCTTAGGAGCTAGAATGCCACTGCAGATGTGGGACCCACCCCAATCCTTCCAAATCCAGCCCGATTGATCCTCAGCAGGTGGAGCAGAGGCAAAGCCATCCTACTGTGACCTGTCTAGGTTTCTGACCATCTATGGCTGTGATAAAACGTGTCATGCCTCCAAGTTTTGCGATGCAGTGTGAGGCAGCAATAGTGAGAAGGGCATTGTGCTGATGTAGGACACTGGACCTGGCTACAGTGACCCAGATGGCGTTTGCAGCCAGGCCTGGAACTACAAGCTGCCTGGAGAACTCTGCTGCTCTGGGAAGGTGCAGCCTCCTGGGTGATCCCTAGGCTTGTTCTGAGATGTCAGTCTGCGCAAGTCAAGTTCACGCTGATGTGAAAACATAACCTCTGAAGGCTCTTCTGGGCCAGAGCAATATGCTGGCATCCAGAGTTGCAGGAAATGTCCATGTGTGTGGGGCTGGGGGTGCAGGTGTAGCGGGGATGGTGAGGGAGAGTCCCAGCCTGGTTTGGTCCCTGTTTTGGGTACTGAGGCTCAGACAACTCAAGACAGGGGCAGCTCTGGTCAAGGCTGTCTAAACCGATGGGTCAGTCTGCACAACTGCGTTTCCTGTGCGGGGCAGGGTCAGACCCTTATTAGAGTCTAGGCTCTCTGTGCAAGATGTGCAAGCTCCGAGTCTGGCCTGTCTGCAACATAGAAGAGGTGGCTGGAGGCTTGGGATGCGTGCTGCACCCAGAGGCCAGCAGGGGTCGCTGGCGTTCCGTGTTTGTGCACCAGGGCAGCACAGTCTAGTAGCCAGACTTGGTTTACTGCCCAAGAGTTAAGGCCTGCTCTGGTCTGGATGCCTCCTCGAGTGAGGAGTCACATTGCCCACGAACTTTACCAACCAGACCCTTGATCTTCAGCGCCTCCAAGAGGAACGCGTACATCCCCTCATTTCACACCCCAGTTTGTGATAATCATGGCAGGACTCTAAGACTGCCAGCAAGCATTTACAGAGGTACCAGCTGGGCCTGCCACAGTACAAGGAGCAGCAGGTGGGATGTGGAAATCTGAAGAGGTCAGTGGGATGTTGAGACCATTCCAGGCCTAGCTAGTGTTTCTGTTTGCCACAGAGGAATCCTGTAGCCTCGAGGAGCAGAGAATCTGGGGCGTGGCCTCAGCAACGGGAGGCAGGGGAACCTGCTTAGAGCTGTGATTGGAGGCTGGAGAGATGGGTCAGCGGTTAAGAGGATGCTTTGCCCTTCCAGAGGACCGACTTCCATTCCCAGCACCCACATCAAGTGAGTCACCGCTGCCTGTAACTCCAACCTAGACCAGAGCCTCTGTGGGTATCTGCATTCATGTGCACATACTTACAGATAACTAAGAATTTTTTTTTTAAATCTTGAATAAAAAAGCCGTAAGAGTAGAGCTACAGCCTGATCTCAGGCCTCCCCTCTGTGTTGAGGAGGCCATGAGGCTGCAGTCACAGCTTAGGACATTCAATTTTTGCTCCACCTGTCAACATACCTGCTGCCTTGTCCTCCAACATCATGGTACATTTTTTTTAACCGCCATTTATTTATTTATTTGTTTGTTTGTTTGTTTGTTTATTTATTTAATCTTTTGGTTTTTCCAGACATGATTTCTCTATGTAGCCTTGGATATCCTAGAATTCATTCTGTAGACCAGGCCGATCTCAAACTCACAGAGATCTGCCTGCCTCTGCTTCTCAAGTGCTGGGATTAAAGGCATACGTCACCACACCTGGCTTGAACTGCCTCTTGAAGTGGTTGCTAGGATGAAGTGGTCAAACCAAAAGCTTGGTGGTGGAACATGTTAAACAAGGAGTAGCTGAGGTCCCAACTGCTCCTCCCAGCCCGTCTGCAGCAAGGGGTACAGCCATTACCGCTGCCTCTTTCCTTGGGAAAAGTCCCGACCTCAAGCTGGGGACAGCCAGAGGCAGAGGGTAGCCAGGAATGGCACAGGAATGATGCTCAGAACTAAGAGGGGACCCCTGCCTCTGTGCCCTTTGGCTGTAGGTACTAGATTTTTGATCAGGGATGTCTTTCAAACCCCTAATAATTTCCCAGTTCAAGTGGGACAGGGGTGGCAATGCCTACGAGTTTCGGGCTACTGCTGTACTACAGTGAGCTGGGCCCTGTGCAGGCATCTTGCACAGCAATTCCCAACTTCGTTTATGCTCTTAAAATTGAGGGAGTGTATTAGTCATGGTTCGCTGAGGAACAGAACTAATAGGAAATATATATCATATATATGATATATTCTATTTATCAATATATATGTATGATATATTCTATCTATCTACCTACCTATCTATCTATCTATCTATCTATCTATCTATCTATCTATCTAATTTATTAGAATGGCTTGCAGGCTGTGCTACAGCTAGTCCAACAATGGCTGTCTATCAAGAGAAGGTCCAAGAATCTAGTAACTCTTCAGTCCACAAGGCTGGACCACTCAGCTGATCTTCAGTATACACCGGAATCCCGAAGAAGTAGACACTAATGCCAGTGAAGGAATGGACTTGCCAGTGAGAACAAGAACAAGCAGGCAAAGAGAACAAGGGTCCTTCTTCCTTGTCCTTGATACAGGCTGCCAGCAGAAGGTGTGGCCCAGATTAAAGGTGGCTCTTCCCACCTCAAACAAATCAGATTGAAATCGAGTCTTCCCACTACAAATTATTTGAAGGTAAGATTAAGAAAAAAAAAAATCCCTCACAGGTGTACCCAACTGTTTGGATTTAAATTAACTGCAGACGTAGTCAAGTTGGTGACTGAGAATAGCCCTCACAGGTGGTCAAAAGCTTAGGTAGTGTGCTGGCTAGTTTTATGCCAGCTTGACACAAGCTAAAGTCATTTGGGAAGAGGGAACTTTGATTGAGAAAATGTTCCCACTAGATTGACCTGTGGGCAAACATATAGTATATTTTCTTGATTGAGGATTGGAGTGGGAGGGCCCAGTTCACTGTGGGAAGTACCCCTCCTGGGCTGGCGGTCCTGGCTGCTATATGAAAGCAGACTGAGCAAGCCATGGGGAGTAATACGGTAAGCACTACTCCTCCATGGCCTCTGTATCAGCCCCTCCCTCCCGGTCCTGCCCAGACGTCCTTCAGCGATGGACAGTGATGTGGAGCTGTAAGCTGCAATGAGCCCTTTCCTCACCAAGCTGCTTTTGGTCATGATATTTTTCACAGAAACAGAAACCCTATCTGAGACTGGAGCATGGCCTGAGTTTGGGTCCCACCACCTATACAAAAAGCTGGGAGTGTTGGGACCCCCTCGCAATCCCAGCCTGTGGAGTCAGAAACAGATGCCTAGAACTCGCTGACCAGGCAGTTTAACTCAATTGACAAGTCCCAGGTCCCAAGAGGAGATGCAGTCTTGGAAACGAAAAAACAAACAACAACAACAACAAAAACAAAAAACCCCATGGTGAATGGTTCCTGTGAAATGTCAGCCAAGTTTGATCCCGGGCATCCACACTGGATGCATACATGAGCTCAGGCATCTGCACACACGTGTGTCTGCCTGTGCTTGCACAGTCGCCTCCCAGTTAAGGACCTCAATGGGCTTCTGTGAGTGCAGTTTGTATCTCTCACTATTTACTGTTTTAGGAATTAAGACAGAAAGTTTAATGATCCTCGTTTATAATTTATTTAAAAGAGCAATAATAAATGCATATGAGCGCAAATAACATTTTTACGATGCGCCTATATTTTCCACACACAAAATGCAGGAGGAAGTGTGGCTGCACCACACGGTTGCAGAAGGCAGTCGGGTTCTCATATCTGCTTCTGCAGCTAAAGGTAGGCGCTCTCATGTGCTCCTGGGACAGTCCGCTGAGAGTTCAAACGTTTTGGTGAGGGAGGGAGAGAGAGAGAGAGAGAGAGAGAGAGAGAGAGAGAGAGAGAGAGGTCTGGAAAGATCTCTGGCCCCCCAAGATCACCCAGAACAGGCTTTGGGAGCTTCTGCCTTATGTACAAGCTGGGTAGATTCTTTTATTTAATATTCTTTTATTGCCATTTTATTTTGTTTTCTCACCACGTAGCCCTGGCTGGCCCAGAGCTCAGAGATCCCCTTGCCTCTGCTTTCTGAGTGCTGGATTTAAAGATGTGTGCTACCAGGCCTAACTTTTCCAATGTTTGTTTATTTATTTATTTATTTTGGGGGTGGGAGGTGATGTGTGCAATGTTGTGCTTGTGGAGGTCTAAGGCTAACTTCTGGGAGTCGGTTCTCAATTTCCACCACGGGAGTACTGGGGATTGAATTCAAGTCATTAGGTTTCAGAGCGGGGATCTCCCAATGAGTCATTTTCCTGGCTCAAGATGCATGGGTTCTTACATTGTCCCAGGTTTGCATGTGGGGAACTAAAGTAGTGTTAAGGTAACTTGTCCAGGGTCATGAAGCTGGGTTCCTGGACAGAATGGGAACAGCCACTGGGAAAGGCCTTGGCTGGTACCCAGCCTTATACAGAGCCCTGGGGAGAGGGTGGAACTGTACTTAGCTAGAAGCTTAAGCCTGGGCTATGCTGTGAAATCTGGGCCTGCAGTGAGGGGCGGGGGACTTAGGAGGGACCCAGGGATCAGTTAGTCACCAAGTGGTCTCTGTGACAGGGCTGGAGATGGCAGCTGGCAGCAGAGGCAGCCTCGGACTGGAAAATCAATAGGTGATCAGTGGTCCAGGGGCATGCTGTTCATCAGGTGCAGAGGGGAGGCAGGGCAGGGCAGGGGGAGCCCGGGAGGAAATATCACTGACCCCCAGCAGGATTGATCAAACAGCCAGACATCCAAGGCCAAAGTCACTAATAAAGTGAGACATTCGGCTCAGCCCGGCGGCTGCTGGCTGAAGGTCTTAAAAAAAAAAAAAAACAGCTTAGCTGGGGAGTTCCTTGCTAAACTGTCTTTGTTTCTAGAGGCAGTTGGGAGGGAGGGCTGATGATGGTGGGGGTGGGGTGGGGTGGGGGGGGTGGCTCGGCCACTGCTGCCTTCCCTCTCTCAGTGTGACACAGAGTTGGAAAGCAAGGCACGGGGCACAAATGGCATAGGTGTGCGAGGGGTGTAGCATGAGGGCCAGCTTGTTGGGGTTTCTGTCCTGCCCGGTACCCCACAACCGGCAAGTCCCAGAGAAAAATCAATCACACAGAGATCTCTATAAGTTATAAAGCTGATTGGCCCATTAGGTCAGGCTACTTATTAGCTCTTATAACTTATGTTACCCCATTATCCTTATCTACATTAGCCACATGGCTCAGTACCTTTTCCAGTGGGGGCAGCTTACATCTTTCCTCTCCGGTGGTCTGGGCAGAACTAGCAGAGGGAGCTTCCTGCTTTCCAGAATATTCCTGTTCTCATCACCCTGCCTCTACTTCCTGTCTGGTTGACCCACCTATACTTCCTGCCTGGCCAATCAGCATTTTATTAAAATATGATTGACAGAATACAGACAATTCTCCCGCATCAGAGGGGTTCTGCCCAAAATAAAGCATGTGAACTTACACGTGTGTGCTTTCATGTACAAACACATGATACCACCGCATGTGTGCAAAGATGGCATCTGCACATGGCACAAGTGCACAGCCATACCTGTGCTGCAGTACACTCGTGTAAAAATGTGCCTGTTATGTGTGCATTTGTTCACATGTTACCACATGACATTTGCATTTGAGGAAGGAGCATTTTGGTTTCTGGGGGTATTCTTCATGATTTCAAGATGATCTCCCTACTTCTTCTGCTCGGGGACCCACAGATGCAACATGAATTTGAGAGTCTAGATAATTATACCTTGGGAGGATGGGTGGAAAAGTAGAGACCTGGAAACTCTATCTGAAAGGCCAAGCTTTTCCATAGAGAGTGAAATGATGTGAACTTGGGAAGGAGGAAGGAGAAGACGTTAAGGGCCTGCGTGGTGGGGTGAAAGATTGCTTTTGTGCATATGTGCACAGCGTACCACACTCCATGCACACACACACACACAGAGTGAGAGAGAGAGAGAGAGAGAGAGAGAGAGAGAGAGAGAGAGAGAGAGAGAGAGAGAGAAACACTTTGGGCAAGGAGCAAAGAGAGAGAGGGAGGGGGAGGCTTGGGTAGTTGTGGGGTACTGAGATATTAAACTGTGTGACAGGTAATGAACTTTGATATCCTTAGAAGGATCCCATAAAGGACAGAATCACTTCTGGGAATTCCCTGCTTGTTGGGCTGGGTTTGGCTCAGTGTGCCACTGTACTTTGGCACTGGGCTGTAGGCACATTGAATTTGTTTAGATGGGATAATAGAATTATTTATATCAAGAGCTAAATTTCTTATGTGAAATGGAATGATGATGCCTTCCTATGATCCCAGCACTTGGGAGATAGAGCTGAGAGGACCAGAAGTTCAAGGTCATCCTTGGCTACATAGTGAATTTGAGGCCAGCCTGGCCTACATGAGGCCCTGTCTCATTTCTTTTTTTTTCTTTTTTTGAGATAGAATATCTCTGTGTAGCCCCAGCTATTCTGGAACTCACTCTGTAGACTAGGTTGGCCTTGAACTCAGAGACCCACCTGCCTCTGCCTCCCAAGTGCTGGGATCAAAGGCGTGCACGCCACCTCTAGAACTTTTTTTTTCCGACGGAATAAATTCTGGATGGAAGAATTTACAAAGTGTTTCCCACGCGTCATCTTCTCTAGCCATAGCTATTGCGATCGTTTGTATCCATTTTTTGGACAATTTTATTGGAACTCAGAGCTTTGATCACTTGGAAAGTCAGATGACCAATGAGAAACAGAGGCAAGACTGGAACCAGCCTTCTGACCTCTAGATCCCAGGGCTGCCCTGTCATTTCAGAGCCGTCTAGGTATGCAGGATAGGTAAGTGGGCCATGGCTGCATCTGGGGAGGTCTCTCTCACCACTGTCCCTCTCCTGAGGTAGGAACCTAGAACCCTGGTATTGGGGCAGAGTGTTCGGCTTACCCCCATTCCAACTCTTCACTCACCAGTAGTTCCAGACCAGCTCGTCACCCCTTATCTCAGGGGATGACTGAGCTCCATCTGCTTTAGTGATTGCTGAGGATCGCACGGATACATGGGAAAGAGCTGGGAGGACCTGACGTGCTTTAGTAGCTGACTTTAGGACATGTGGATCTTAAATCCTTGGGGTTTTATAAAAGCATGGAGCAGACTCGCTGAGCACGCTCGAGGATCTGAACCAGACAAGAAATGTAAAACTGTATTTTCTTCACATGTGGTCCTTGGACCACCAAAGGCCCACAGATAGGCGAACTCTGGCCTAGTCCCTTATCTACTGAACCAGACTCTTTGAGACTGGGCCCAGGGGCTCTGCATCTAATAAAGCCTCGAGTAATTCCTCCCCACATTCTAACTGGCACCGTTGCACCCCTGCCGCAGGACTGGTGTGACCTCTGGTGTGTAGATCTTTATGTAGCTCTTTCTTATCCTTTGGTCTGTGTTTTGATGTCACTTCCTGTCACCCCTAAAACAGCACCCCTTGCCTTCCAACCCCCTTGCTCTGCATTGTCTTATTTTCACTGTGTGGATACTAACTAGATGCATGCAAATCTAGGTTATAATATTAGAATCTGTATTATATTTGCTAAATGAGTATAGTATACACCATACGCTATAACCCATGCCACAGACTGCATGGTCTATACACGTCAGTGTGCCTTTGTGTGCTCCTTTTGGCCCTTAGCAGAGCATATCTATGGGTGCAGGGCTTGTCTGTCCTGTTCACTGCTGTGCCAGTGGCCAGAAGCTGGCCTGGAAGAGGCGGATGTGGGGGAGGGGATGGTGCTTACAGAGTGCTCAGTGCGTTCTACATGTGTGCCAGGGGTTGTCACCAGGACCTTAGTGTAGCATATAATGTGAAAACAAAAGGCCATGCACCCACGGGTGTGGCAGACCCTCCCCACCTCTCTCTCTACTCCAAGAACCAGGGAAACTGTCTTATGGTGTCCAACCAGGTCTCAGAGATACAGCAGGTGACCAGCGGTTCTGCCAGGGTGCACATGTTTGGGGCTTCTTAGATACCAGGCACCAGTGAGGGCCAGAAGCCTCAAGCCAGTTTCTCCTTGGTCTCAGCCAATTCTGAGAACATCCGTCTGGGAGGGGGCCAATCAGATCCAAGTTCGGTCAACTCATTGTCTGACCAGTGGCCTCCAGGTTCTCCCTCTGGAGGACTAGATGGCAGACCTGGAGGTCAGCAGATAGATGATGTTTGTATAAAAAACGGACTGTAAACAGGCTCTAGGGGTTCTGGGATGTGGATCTCTTCCGCCCTTGAAACTACAGTGAGCCTGGCACAGTGGAGACCCTGGGGGAAGCCTTCAGGCTAGAACAGATTCATTTGTTTAGCCAGTGAACCTTAGGGACATTATTGTTCTGTGAACACCAATTGTGAAGAGGACAGGGAGGCACAGGTGTGGGTGCTGGGGCTGTGGGGTTCCCTGTGGGGTCCCCTGTGCTCTTCTAGCTGGCTTTAGCACCTGCTTCTCTTTATGAATGAGCTTGCTTGGATCTCTTTCCCCAACTGGTAACAGCCTAGTCAAAGCATGACAGCAACCATGGCCCAGAAAGGAGCAAAAGACCTGAAAAGGGCAGAGGCATTGGGTGGGGAAGAGATAGGGAGTCTGTGTACACGACCTCTAAGCCCAAGAGAGGAAGAGAGACTGGGGAGAGCTCATCACATGGATGCTCAAGTTGGCCAGAATTATCCTTCAAGACAAGGAAACTGGAATGGCTGGAAACCTCGCTCCGTTCGAAGGTAGAGCTAGGAGGGCTTAACTCTGCCCTGAGCCTGTTTCCTTCCTGGTGCTGCTCCCGGGAGCTCAGGAAGATTCAAAGAAGAGTGTTTTACATCTGCAGTTGGCATTTGGTAAGTGTCCAAATGCCATTTTGGTAGAAAAGCTGGAACAGTGCCCACTGGCGTGGGAGCAATCAGGCAGGCCATGCCAGCACTGTGGGGGACAGACTGGGCTCAACATTCTGAGAGAAATGGAGGCAGGCCTGAGGCCATTCTGTTGCCAGAACATATTATACAGTGGGGTGTTCTGACTTGAATGACAGTGCCCCCAAAGATGTGTCCACTGAGAACATGTGATTGTGGGACTGAGGAGATGGGTCAGTTGGTTAGGTGCTTGCTTTGTAAGTGTGAAAACTTACTGAACTTTGATGCCCCAGAACCCATATTAAAAACATGTAGGCCATGGTGCCAAGGGAGCGCGGGGGCATGTGTTTGCAATCTCAGCACTGGGTAGGCAGAGACTAGTAAATCCCTGTGACTTACTGGCCAATCAGTCTGGTCAGCTTAGTTCCAGGTCAAGGGGAAACCCTGTCTCCATAAAAGTAGGTAGGTAACTCCTGAGGATGTCTAAAGTTGACCTCTAATCTCTACACACATCAGCACATACCTGTTCCTGCACATACATGAACTTGTGCACACATGCACACGCACAAAGCAGAACTTGTGGCCTTGAACCTTCCTTGGAAAAAGGGTCTTTGCAATGTCGTTAGACCGAGGAGCCTGAGCTGAGCTGTGGGTGCTGGGAGTGGTTCTAAATCCAGGGCAGTATCTGTTGGAAGAGAGACAAAGATGGGGGGGGGGGACACAGAGGAGCAGGGGATGGGCACCGAACAGATTGACGCAGTGACAAGCCTGACACCGTGAGGGCAGAGTTGATCCCTCCTTAGGTGCTTCAGAAGAACACCCTCCCACTGGCACCTTCATTTGGCACAGGGTTGTATGTGGATGAAAGGATGTGTCCCTTTCAGGCACCAGGTTTGTGACAGTTCCTTCTAGCAGCCTTGGAAAACAAAACCGGGCATTAGAGTTTCTGTCTTGGATGAACCTCGAAGACCACCCCACAGCAGCCTCCTCCTTCATTCTTCGGATGGAGTCTTTCCATTTTGTTGCCTTGGATGTGATGCTCACCACCCACCAAGGCCCAACATCCCTCAATAAGCCAGTGGTGCCCCAGCCAAGAACCCACTGTTCTGAATTGGTTAAAATCAGTTTCATAGTCTCTTCCGGTTTTTGTGCCAAGAGCTGGTGTGGACAGAATCCATCACATAACCGTGTGGTGACCGTAACTGATTATCCAGCTGGAACAAAGGGAACTTAGTTGTTTTTTTTTTTTTTCCGAGTGTATCCTTCATATTGGCCATGCATCTTGGTGCAGGTACGGGGAATGGTACACTGATGTGTTCATTAAGGAAGCGCAAATTGGTACAAGCCTCGAGGAGAGCAATTTGGAAGCGACACAAGATACACAATGTGTGTGGTCATTTAGGGCTTTTTACAACTCAGGTGGACAAGGCATTGAAGTTTTTGTTTTTCTGTAATTGAGTTTGATTTATGTCTCTTTCCCCACTTAAAGACACACAGCCTCTACCAGAAGGTAGAAAAAGAATCTACCTAGCCCAAGATCTACTTGGCCCAGAAGAGGGTCAAGTAAATCTCTCTCTCTCTCTCCTTTATCTTCTTGATGAGGGTGTTGTAGTTGAGAGTGCTAGGTGTCGAAGTGGGAAGCCTTTGCTAGTTCATGACCCCTCAATGGCACGATGGTGCTGGTAAGGGTGTCTGTGGGTCAGCACTGGATTTGCCTGGATGCTTGCTCAGTGAGACCCCTTTCTATGCCATTTCTCAGCTCGTTCCTGATGCCCAGATCCATCCCTGCTCTGTGTTACTCTGGGGCTGCCCCTGGCTGTTCCTCTCTGCCTGTCACCTCTATCAGGATTGCAGCTAGAAAAAGAGACCCAAGCCACCGTTACTTTTTGATGCCCCAAGTTATCTGAGGTACCACTTTTCCTCCTCAAATTTAGTGCTCTATCTGAGTGTGGGGAGACTCTGGTCAATTCATCACTTTGCTCTAACCCTTCTCTTCCCGCTGCTTCAGAATGTTTTCTGTGTTTTAATTGCTGTTACGGTTTGAATATTTTGTCAGGTCATCTTTGTTAACTTGACAGTAATTAGAGCTGCCCGGGAGGAGAGAGCCTCACGCGCAGAGCTGCCTTCATCAGGTTGGCCTGTGGGCATGTCTGTGAGGAGTTCTTTTGATTGATGACGGATGTGAGAGGGTCTAGCCCACTGTGGGTGACACTATCCCTCAGTCTGTGGGCCTTGGCTGTATAGAAAAGTGGACTGAGCAAGTCAGGGAGAATAGGTCAGCAAGTAGCATTTCTCCATGGTCCCTAGTTCAGTTCCCGCCTCTAGGCTCCTGCCTTGATCTCCTTCCTTGGCTTGCCTAGACAATAGACTTTAACACATGGGCTTTTGGTGAGACATTCACTAAAACTACGGCAAATGGTACCTAACCCATGGCACTATTATTTGAATGTATTAGCCATTCATCATTGTGACAAAACACAGTGTAGAATCAATGTAGGACAGTGAATTTATATTTTCACCATGGTTGCAGATGGTTCAGTGAGTGCTTGATTGGTCCTGGCAGCTTCAGCAGAACACGTTGACTGTGGGATTGTGTGCGGAAGGTAGTTCCCACCCTGTGGCAGTCAGGAAAAGGAGAGGGAAACAGAAAGGGGCCAGGACTTGTCCCAGTGATGTATTTCTGCCATCAGATCCCCACCTCTGCTTTTGACCACCTCTCAATAATGTCCTCAAATTAAAGATCCATTGAGGTGTTAATCCATTGATAAGGCCAGAGACCTCGGGTTGTGACGACCTTCCTGAAGCCTATCTGTTGAAAGCCAAGCTCACAATAGACTAAGTGATGGGGGCCATTTTGTAATTAAATGTAATTAAATTAAAACCATCACAAGTTTAAATGAAGTAAAGGACTGACGCAACCGCCTCGAACCAGCAATGACAATGCGATACCTCTTCTGGCTAGCAGTTTATTCAGGACCTTGAACAGTTGTTTCTCTCTCGCTTCTCTCCCGTTTCTGTTTGGGGCAGACCTCTCCCAGCCCTTATATAGGCTATGGTCGCTTATCCCGGAGTGCCACATGGACATTGCCCATAGGCTCAAGCATACGCAAGCGACACACGATCATAGCAGGTCACGGGCCATCACCATAAAAGGAGTTGTTTATCACAGAGAGTTCTCGCTTTCGGCTCGCAGAGGGCAGCCGGTGCCATCTTAAAGGCATGGCTCCACGCAGCTCTCTACAAAAGACCCGTGATTAGAGCAGGTGCTCGGAACTGAGTTCTGTGTGAGACTCAGATGTACCATTACTTTGCAGTGTGTCAATATTTACATGCATTATAGAAAGTTCTAGAAATAGCTAGCGGTACTACCTTAAGGGAGTAAGTTTAGGTTTGCAGAAGAGATTTGCACATTTTGCTTTACATATTTTTGCATTATTGCAGAAGGTACAAACAAGCACTTGTGTTTAGAAATTACCCCCCCCCATTGTCTTAGAAATGCCACCCCTTTAGAAGAAAACCAGAAGTTTTGGGGGGAAAGTTAAGCTTTGCAACATTTAATACAGAATACAAGATATGATAGGTGCTCACTGAGGCACAGGTAATGAGTCAACCTGGGTCTGGGGCTGGACAACCCCAGTCCCTTAAACTCCTGCTGGACCTAGTAGAGGGACAATCCCCTTTTGTGGTCCTTCAGGTCCCCCTGCTCACAGCACCTGCCCTGGTTGCCTGGGAAACAGCTCTTTATCGAGTGTAGCCATCCCTAGCCCAGCCCAGCGATTTGTCCTTGTCTAATTATTATCACTCTTTGCATTTCCTTTCAGATGAGTAATGGGGGAGGGTCACAGGGGAGGGTGCAGGGCTGAGGGGTGGTGATTTGTGGGGTGGGCAACTCATCTTTGAAAGGACAACATTCATCTTCCTTGAAGCCCAAAGCACCCCAATGAAGACAAATTTGGCAGCTGTCACGTGGATCCGTTTGCGTGCTCACACTGATCTGCAGGGTGCGGACCTGGAATGTGTGTTCACATGGGACTCGGGGAGGAAGAGTGGGGGCACCGTACATGTAGAGTGAGCAGGACTCTGAAAGTCTGTGTCCAGAGCCACGGGCCTGTGGTTATATGTCCTCATTGGACATGGCTTCTAACACTACGCTCATCTCTGTATGACAGATTCTAGCCTAGGTGTGTCTGCTTATGTGCCTTGTGACATGATATATACAAGGGAACCCTGGGTGTGTGTTTAGGATGGCTGCACAGCGATGACAGTGTGTCTGTGTGAGATAACGTGTCTCTTTGTAGTAAGCCCTGGCACTTGGCTTGTCCTTGTAAGCCTGGGAACCTGTGCATTTGTGGATCTGACCTCTGAGCACATCTGCATGTTACTACATTATGGAAATTAAAAATAGACCCTAAAATTGGGGTGCTGCCCTAAGCTAGAGACCACTAAGTTGAACACAAAGGGTGGATAACATCTAGAAAGTTTGTACACCACATGACTTGGTAGCTGGGTAGCCTGAAAAGATATCTTCTCCTTTTTGTTCCCATTGAATCCATGAGCTTTGGATATGGCTTTGTCTTTTATCCTCATGGAGGTGGATCCACTTTTGCCTCATCACAAGAGTGCAGCCAAGATCAGTGAGCAGCCCCTCCTGACCAGCAGTTCACCAGACACCCGAAGGAGTCGGTATCCCACAGACTGTGAAGAGTAACTGGCTCTGAGTCTCTGGGTATCAGCTCGATTGTGTGTGTGTGCATGCATGTGTGTGTGTTTCTCTACGTGTGTTACTGTGTGCATATGTGTGGTGTGAGTGTGTATGTGTGTATGTGTTTCTTATGTGATTATGTGTGTTACTGTGTGTGTATGCATGTGTGTATTTGTGTCTCTGTGTGTGTGTGTCTGTGTGTATTTGTATGTGTGCGCGTGTGTGTATGTGTGTAAGCTTGTGTATTTGTGTGTGTATGTGCATTTCTGTATGTGTGAGTATGTATGTATTTCTGTGTGTGTATCTCTGTGTGTGTGTGTATGCGTGTGTACTGTTGTTTTCCCTCAGAATGTGTTATTTCTCAGGAGCTGTCCACAATGTTTCTTAAGTCAGGATCTCCCACTGGGATGTGGTACTTGCTGACTCAATTAGGCCTGGTAGCCAGTGACCCAAGGGGTTTTCTGCCTTTCTCTGCCTTCCCAGCTCTGGGATTACAAGCACATATGCCCATCTTATTTGCTTGCTTACTTATTGAGAGACAGTGCTTTACTATGTACCTCTGCCTAACCAAGAAATCACCATGTAGACAGGCTGTGCTTGAACTCACAGAGATCTACCTGCTTCTGCCCTCCAAGTATGTCATGTGTGCATCACCACATCTGCCCAGTTTTTTATGTGACTGCTGGGATCACACTTTGGTCCTTTGACTTGCGTGGCCAGCACTTTGCTGGCTGAGCTGACTTCCAGCCCACTAGACTGATTTTCGTGTGGTGTCATTGTGATAATTTGTGGAGGACAATAACTAAACCTAGAAGCTAGTTCAGCCCACACTTGGGAGAGAGTGCACCAGGTACAAATCTGAGGGAATGTGGTCACCAAGGCCGTCTCAGAGGGCACATAACACACACACACACACACACACACACACACACACACGTATACATACATGAATGTGCACACACATGTATACGCACATGCACAATACACATGCACACACACTCACACACATGTATACATACATGCACACACAAACACAAACACTCATCCTCAGATGGGCTGACTGTATAAGATCAGCTTTGCTCACGGCTATGACTTCCAGTCTTGGTCATCAACTTGACCACATCTGGAACAAACTAAAACCCAGGCAGTTGGCCACACCTGTGAGGGATTTTCTTTATTGGATCATTTGAGGTGTGAAGACCCATCCTAAGTTTGAGCACACCTCCTGGTGCCAGCCCACATAAAGAACATGAAAGAAGAAAGCTTTTGCTTTTTGCCTGCTTGCCTTCACCCTCACTGGCAAGCTTACCTATGCTGTTACTGAAGTGTTCCTTTGCTGGTATTAGAACCCATATTTTTGAGATTCTGACTTAGGCTGAAGACTGACTAGCTCCTCTCTAGGAATCCTCCTGGACTCCAGCGCCAGACTGGGACACTTGAGACGTCTAGCTTCATGGACTGAACAGTTACCAGAGTCTTAGCCTTGCTCTGTTGGAGCACAGTCATTGTTGGACTACCTGGACCATAGTCTGTGAGCCACTCTAATAAATCTCACATAAATGAACATGTTCATTTATAATATATATGTATATATATTCATATATATATGTGTGTGCATATATACATATATGTTTGTGTATATATATTCTATCAATTTCGTTCCTTTAGAACAGTAGTTCTCAACCTGTGGGTCATGACCCCTTTGGGAGCTCAAACACCCCTTTCAGAGGGATTACCTATCACCATCTGCATATCATATACTTACATTAAAATTCATAATAGTAGCAAATTTACAGTTATGAAGTAGCAATGAAAATAATTTTATGGTTGGGGGTCACCACAGCATGAGGAACTGTATTAAAGGGTCGCAACCTTAGGAAGGCTTAGAGTCACTGTATTAGAGAACCCTGACTTGAAGACACTGGTGTGTGAGAGCAGGTTCTCAGGGCTCCGAAGACTCAAGGGGCTCTGTTCTTGGGTCCTGATGCTGGAGCCAAGGCTTCTTTGCCTAAGCAGAAGGTTCTTTCTGATGCTGCATGCAGCGTCCTTCATCCTAGCCTCTCTACTAAGGTTCTGGCGGCAGACCCTGAAGCTTGAAGAGGAAGAGAAGGAACTCTTGGTGTCCCAGTGTGCTTTCTGTTGCTGTGATAACACATTCACTAAAACAACCTGGGAGTAGAGCATTGCCTGGGCTTCCATGTTACAATCCATCACCAAGGGGAGCCAAGGCAGGAACCTGGAGGCAGTAAGTGAAGGAGGGGCCAGAGACACTTGCTGCTTACAGGCTTGCTGCCCTTGCTCATGCCCAGTTGCCTAGGAGTGGCACTGCCCACAGTGGGCTGGGCCTGCCCATGTCAGTTAAAGTTCCCTCCTTTCAAGCACATCAAGTTCAGATCCAAGATTAGCCATCACAACCTGATTTTCCAGAGAGGAACTTCCACTCAGTGTGAACTGGATGCTGAGCCCTCTGAGATCCATGGAGAGATAGGTGCCAAGAGCCCCTTCTAGGTACTAGATCTGGGGAGATGTGCCCTCCTTTGGGGTTCTTATTCTCTCAAGACTGGGTCCTTCCCTTGTTGGAAAATATCTGGCTATTTCCTCTTTTCTCCTTGATGAAAATTTCAAGTCCTTTGTCCATGCCCAGAGCCCCGTGACAGTGACCTGGGGCTCTGTGTACTGTAGAAGTGATAAGAAACCTATAGAGGGGTGTATATTATGCATGCATGTGCGAGTGTGTGTGTGCGAGTGTGTGTGTGCGAGTGTGTGTGTGTGTGTGTGCAGCAGTAAAGCTGGGGTAGGGAGAATTTCAGTATCTGTGTGATATCTCCTGCAGCCCAGCCTCATGCTGACACCTTCATTTATGAGAGTGGAGACCATGGACCCCTCAGGGACTCCAGAGACCCCAGTCATTGCAGTGACCTGCTGACTATGGCAACTTGTCCAATTGCCTTGCTGGGAGCTGCTCAGGGGTCTCAAGGCAAACTCAGGCCAAGGTTGGAGTCAGGTTTCCCAGTACAGAGATAGAGAACTGGTGGTCCACACACATGTATATCCAGGGACACGCACACATACACATGAAATAAAAAATTATTTCTTTTGAGGCAGAGTTTCACACTAAGTAGCTAGCTCTGGTTGGCCTGGAATTTACTATTGTAGATCAGGCTAGTCTCAAACTTACAGAGATCTATTGTCTTAGTTAGGATTTCTATTGCTGTGATGAAACACCATGACCAAGACAACTTGGGGAGGAAAGGGTTTGTTTCCCTCATGGTTAGTAGAGGGAAGCCAAGGCATCAGCTCAAACAGGTCAGGAACCTGGAGGCAGGAGCTGATGCAGAAGCCATGGAGGGGTGCTGCTAACTGGCTCGTTCCTCCTGGCTTGACCAACCAGTTTTCTTATGGAACCCAGGACCACCAATGTAGGGATAGCACCACCCGCAATGGGCTGCCCCTCCCCAATCAATCACTTAGAAAATTCTGTACAGGCTTGCTTGCAGCCTGATCTTAATGAAGTATTTTCTTAATTGTGGCCCCCTCCTCTCAAATGACTTAGTTTGTGTCAAGTTGACCTAAGACTATCCAGCGTATCTACCTACCTCTGCCTCCTGAGTGCTGGAATTAAAAGCCCATGCCACTACCCTGGGTCAAATCAATACATCTTAAAGTGATTATCATAGGCCCTGCATAGGTCATCTGTGATCTTCTGGAATGCAGGCCAGAGGATTGGGCTGAACAGAGTGCTGATGGGACAGCTAGTGGGGCCACTCCTCTGCGGCCTGTCCCTGTCCCTGGCTTCCGGTCTCAGACTCCAGCATCATGCCCTATCCTCACCTCACCCCTCAAGCCAGGACACGTGATTCCTACCTCTGCAGATCCCATGGTGCCTCTCATTCTGCTGGTGTCTTCGGTCCTGCCACACCCCAGATCCTGAGGTCTGGCTCTTCAGAACCACAGCGAGCCAGGTGGAGAGCAACTTCCTGTAGGATCCACATTATGGTTTCAGAGCAGTGTTTGAGGCGTTATGTGGCATGCCTCCCTTGGTCCCACAGGAACGCCGCACAACCTGTGTGCTGGGGGCCTCACTCAGTCCAGGGGGTGATCCTCTGCCAAACCACCCTTTCCTCAGAAGAGTCTGTGCAGTAGCTGAGGCAGTGAGGTAAGGTGAGGTTTCTCTGCCTCCCCTGAGAGGTGGGGCTAATGATGTCTGCTCTGAGGCTACTGTAGGCAGTTTTCTTCTGCCTCGCAATGTGCTTTGTCTCTGGGGAGAAATAAGATTTGCTTATTCATTCATTTGTTCGTTTGTTCGTTCATTCATTCATTCATTCAGGACACGCCCTCTAACTGCATATTGTTTTAGACTCTGAACCTGGCCACTGGTATTCAGGTCAGGAGCCACGTTCTGCTCTTCATTTTACTTTCAGCCTAAGGATTTTAGGGGGAAAAACAGCCCAAGACTTTCCTGAGATCTACTTTACATTAAAGCCTTTCCTTAAGCATGTTTTAGGTTAGTGCGATAATGACTTTGGGCGAAGGCTTGCTCTTGTGCTATAGCCCCCCAGTGAGATACAGATAGGTCCATGATCCAGGAAGATTCCCAGGTTCATTTTCACTCATTAGCCACCCACCCCCACAATCAGTGACCACTGACTCAATTTATCTGTTTAAGCTGCATTTTTAAAAATTGTGATGCTATCAATACTCAAATAAAACATTAAGATTTCTGTCATCTAGATACTTTAAGCATTGCTGACAGTGACCAGGTTCAGCAGACATATGCGCACACACACACACACACGTAGACAAACACACACAAACATGTACACATATGCACATGCGCTCACACATACATACACATTTATACACACATGCACACGTATGCACAAACATGTAT
Source organism: Myodes glareolus (assembly GCF_982192425.1). Classification (NCBI taxonomy): domain Eukaryota; kingdom Metazoa; phylum Chordata; class Mammalia; order Rodentia; family Cricetidae; genus Myodes; species Myodes glareolus. The sequence goes on along the minus strand of NC_142035.1, from coordinate 20,286,529 downwards.
ACACACACACACGTATGTGCACGAGCATCATTTTGGTCCTCTGTTCTCCTGTCAGAATGAGAGCAAGAAGACAAAAATCAGAATTCTTGCCCTGTCTCAAAAGTAAAAGGGACAGATTAGCTTCTTGCCAGCGCACTGCAATAAATACATTGTCGTTTTTATCCCCCGGTGAATCATGGCCTCCATTTCTCCCGTAACTATTATGCAGTCTGCTGGCATTAGATCATTTTTTGGTAATTTTATTTTCACCAATTGTTTTATGAAATTTTTGAGTTTTATGGACACTAAAACAAATCTAGCCTGCGAGTGTTATAGCCCCTTAAATCATCCACAGGAAATCTCAAGGTTCCTTCAAACTCGGGTGGAAGGAAGCGTTAGGGAAGAAAGATTGCTCCAAGCTTATAAACTGAGCAAAACCCAGAGATAAGTTTGTAAAAGGGACATAGATCACCATGGGTGAAGACCCCCGTGTAAAACATCTCCCTGCTCAGCTCCTGAAGAATAAAAGTGGCCTTTTATTTAGCAGAAATACCACAGCAGCTGGGGGCAGAATGCACAGTTCTTGCTGACCGCCTCTGCCACCATGTCTGTTTACTTCAAGTGTCCTATAGCACAGCTACCTGGCTGACAGAGTTAGGGATGATTCACGGAAGTCCAGCATTCCCAGAATGTCGTCACAAAACTCACACTCGCGGTAACAAGCATAAGAAGATACCACAGAGAATCAACACATGTTAACAAAAAACCAAGAGCAACAACAAAACCAGCCTAAGATGAGGATAACTAAGTGGATGCAGAAAAAGGTTTGCCTCACCAAGCCTTTCTTTAAATGCGTGATAAAGCTACAATCATAAAACCAGTATGTTAGAGGCATAACGCTGGATGGACAAATCAATGGAGTGAGATAGATCGTGCTGAATGAGGACTCAGTTCGTGGAAAGCGAAGGGTCGCATATCAGTGGAAGAAGGATGGATTATTCAGTAAACGCTGTCTGTAAATCTGGTTATTTGGAAAGCAGTTAATTCAGGTCTCTATTTTATTCTAGAGTCTAAAAAATAAAATCCACATGGATGGAAGTAAAAGATAAACCGATAAAAGGCTAGAAAAAAAGTATAACAAGAGAAGTGTTTGTTCTCAGGAAAAGAGGGTTTTCTCTTTTTCTATCAGCCTTGGATAGAACTGCGAAGTTAAATGATGGACAGATTTGGTCTCTAAAAACCATCAACACTTCAGGACACGTCAGCAGATAAAGGCCCTTGCTGCGAAGCTTGCTCCCCTCTGATGGACCTCTGGGTTCTGCACGGTGGAAGGAGAGAACCGACTGCGGGCATCAGGGCAGGCATATACTCACACGCAGATAGACACAGAACAAACAAACAAACAAAAATAAATAATATACAAAATATTGAGATGCTACTTGATTTCAGTTCCCCAAGGAAAGCCCAGAATCAAAGCGACGGCTCTTTTAGACACATATGACAGCCAAAAGCACATCTAGTAACTGAGTAAGAATATCATCAGTGCTGTTAGAATGGGCAAAGGGCAAACCTTTATTTTTAAAACATTTAGAGTCTTTTATTTTGTGTTTTTGACTGTTTTGCTTACATATATGTGTGTGTTTACTATGTGCATGCCTGGTGCCTGTAGAAGTCTGGAAAGGGTGTTGGATTTCCTGAAACTGGAGTTGTGGATGATTGTGAGCCACCATGTAGGTGCTGAGAATTGAACCAGGTCCTCTGGGAGAGCAGCCAGTGCTCTAATCTGCAGAGCGCAGAAAAACTATATAATTCATATGATAACTGCAAACATCTTCATCTCTACCCATCCTTGTGATGGTTAATTTTCTGTGTCAGTGTGAAGGGGCACAGTGTGTGTGGTGAACCACGCCATTCCCTTGGTGGGTGAGGGTTTTTCTGGGAGAGACTAACATTTGAACGCATGCACTGAGAGAAGCAGATGGCCTCCGTGTGGGTGGGCCTCACCCAGTCGGTTAAAGAACAGATGTGCAGGAACCTCCTGTGGGTGAGGGGCACTCCCCTGGCTGGGATGTCACTTGTCTTGGTCCTACTTTTAGACTTGAACTAAGCAGAACCGTAGCTTCCTGAATCTTGAGCCTGCTGGCATTGGGGTGGACCTGACCACCTTGGTCTGTAGCTTGCTGACTGCAGATCTTAGGACTTGGTGACCTCCATAGAGTGTAGTGAGACAGGTCCTCATGCCAAGTCTGTCTGTCTGTCTGTCTGTCTGTCTGTCTGTCTGTCTGTCTGTCTCTTTCTCTCTCTATCTGTGTGTGTGTGTGTGTTAACATGGGTTATTTCTAGTCTGTTCCTACCCAGCAGCCAGAAGGAGCATTCTGAGATTGAAATCCCATTACTTTCCCTGGCTTAGAACCCTTCACATGCTCTTGTGTATACACAGAAAGCAGGCTCCTGATGCTGCGCCAGCCTGGCCTGGCCCTGTCTGTCTCTCCATTCTTCCTGCCTCATTGGTTCAGCCACATTGGCCTCATTTATATTTCTGGGATAGTCAACCTTTGGCTCAGTGCTAGGACTTTTGCTTCAGTCATGGGTCTTAGTTTCTTTCTGCCACTATAAAAATTGCTAGAAGCTGGGACATTCACAAAGGAAATGGGTTGACTTTGGATTACAGTTTTGGAGGCTGGCAAACCCAAGCTCAGGGCAGTTGCATCTGTACCATAACATGACGGGTCCACTGGCAGGACCATGTGCAAAAGTAAAGAGTTGGGAGAGCTTGAGAAAGACCCAGAGAAAGGGAGTGACCCAGACTCCTGCAATCCAACATCTCATGATCCGTCCACCTCCCTCTAGGGTCCACTCATTACAACAGGGACCCAGCTTCCAGGGCATGAGCCTTAGGGACAAACCAGACACCATAGCCATGTGGCTTTTGTCATGGTGGCTCATCCCAGTGAAGCTGGCCTTTTTAGTGGGTTGGACACTGCCCTAAGGAGGTGGTGTGTGTCCCTTTCATCCCTTAACCCTGCCTTCTGTTGGCGTCACTTCTATTATGCACCCCAATTTATAATTTCTGAAGCGCTAACCTGATTGCTTACTGTGTCTTATCCGTTAGCATCTAAGCTCTGGGAGGGACACCTGAGCTGTACACGGTGTCTGCCCAGCCCCTAGCACACTACTGAGAGCATAGACACACAGTCGGACTGAGACGGCATCTGAGAAATAAAATCATTGTCAAATGCTGCAGGTATTAAAGCTCCCATGCCCTTTGCTCCTCTGACACACTGTTTCTAGCAGAGGCCATGGTGCGGGACAGCAGGTAGGAAGCTCAGTTGGGCAGGGATCAGCAGTAACTGGGTACCTGGGTGGGGGGAGTGTCTGCAGAGACTATTTTGGTTCTTAGGTGATGCTTTTGAGTGCCAGCATCTCCTGGGATCACCTGGGGATCTTGCTAAGATGCAGATTGGGAAGCTGCTGCCAAGGCAGGGCCCCCTGGGATTAGGAGTTCTCAGTTCTTGGGATGTTGACACTGCTGGAAATCTTCAGGACAAAACTTCACTGCATGTTGGGGTAGCCTGGGTTCAAGGACCTACCCGCACATTCTGTTGTAATTGCCTGGAACATGGGCAAACACACGCACGCATGCGCACGTGCACGCACATGCATACACACACACACACACGCACACACGTGCACGCACACACACACACACACACACGCACACATATGCACGCGCACGCACACGCATAGACACACACACACACACACACACACACACACACACTGAGGGCCTCTTATGGCACAACATCTTACTTTGTACATAATTGGGACAACACAGGTGTTTCCCCAGTCCTTGTCAGTGTCCCTTTTGGGAAGGAGATTGCATTTTTACTTCAGAAAAAAGTCCTGCCACAATCTTGCCTGGGTCACAGTGGTCTAGAAGAGGGACAAACTCTTCCTTGAGGACAAAGCTACCTCCTGCCCTCCTCAGAGAGAAGAGGAGCATGGGAACAGTGATGAGCTGATGAGTCCCCAGCATGAAGGCAGGCAGGCCCCTGTCCCTCCCTTTGTATGGTGAATTGCGTGGAAAAGATGGAATTTGTTTTAAAAGGCACCAAGAGACCAATAGTTCTGTAGTTTATCTGCCTTTACACCATTCAGGGCTCTATAAAAACTTCCAAATTTAGCTGGGTGTGGTGGTTCATGCCCATAGTTCCAACAGCTCCGAGGCTAAGGTAGGGTTGTTGTGAGTCTGAGGCCAGCCTGGGTTACATAGTGAGTTTTAGGTCACTCTGAGTTACAGAGTGATACCCTGTCTAAAAGAAACAACTACCACCACCAGCACCAACAAAACAAATAAAATGCAAAGAACCAAAACCACATAAATCTGTGTTCCTTTCTGAAGGTTCAAAATTGCCCAGGGCACTGACAATACAGTATGGAGACCTGACCTCAAACCTCACAGAGGCTTGTCTGCTTCCCAAGTGCTGGTATTGAAGGTGTGTCCTGCCACGCCCAGCTGTCCTCTGCAGCTTTGAGGCCAGAGTCTATATGACTATCATGGAGTTGATTCAAAGGTGTGGGTAGGACTTTATTCCTGCTGGAGGCACTAAGGCAGAATCTGTGCCTTGCCTTTTCGAGCATCTAGAACATTCCTCATCATCTATTTTAAACCTATATCTCTGTCGGGTCACACCTTTGACCCATGTAGTGACCCGAATGAGAATTGTCCCCACAGGCTCAGTCATTTGAATGCTTGGTTCCTAGCTGGTGGTGCTCTGTGGGGAGCTGGTGGTCTTGCTAGGGGAAGACTATGGGGAGGGAGGCCCTGCGGGATCTTAGCCTCATTCCATTTCCAGTTTGCTCTCCTCGCTTTGTGTTTGTAGTTGAAGATGTGATTTCTTGGCTTCCCGCTCCTGCTGCCAGGTCTGGGGCTTGCTTCCGTGCCTCCGTGCCACGTCGAACCCTAGCCCCCTGGAACCCTCAGTCCCAATCAACTCTTTCTTCTGTAAGTTGCTTTTGGTCGTGGCATTTTATTACACAATGGAAAAAGAGCTGACACAGCCCACAGGGGCTACTGTCTGAGGGAGTCAGGCCCCTCTAGGGGATCCCCGGAGAACCTGGCTAAGAATAATTAGAAGGTTTTGCAAGATTGATTGGATATTAGCTATTATCTTGAAGGGATGGCTGAGAAGCATTCCTGACTGGGTTAGGTAGGGATATGGCCATGGGAGGGAGTGGAGGTTATTGAAATGAAAGAGGTGGAACCCTTGGCAGCAGGGTGATGGGTGAGTGGTCTACTGGAAGGGGCTTTTCTCAGGCTAATGGCAGCTTCAAGGGAACTAGGGACCAAACTGAAGACAGAGGGTGATGCTGAGCTGACTTCATGGCTCTTCTTGTCCTGTCTCAGAGGCCATTTACTCAGAAAAGCCCTGAGATCTTGATCTTGGATTTCCCGGGAATTTTTGGTTTTGAATCTGTGTTAAGCAAGGACAGTGGTGGAAGAGCTAGGGGCCTGGGGCCTCTGTCCACACAGTTTTGCCTCGACCCTGGGACTCGGGCCCCAGTCTTAAGCACACTTTCAAATGGGGCAGTTGAGGGCACGTCAGTGAGAGCGTCATCTGCACAAGTGACAGCCCGGTGGGGCTGAGGAGGCCCAGGATGGCCCGGTGGCTGAGCTGACTACTGAGGGTAGCTCCACCTACAAGGGAAAGTAGCCAGGGTAGAGGAAGCAGCTGACCTACCATTCCCCTTAGTGCCTATCATGGAGCGTTGGACAGCCTTCAATCGCCTCCTCGCTCTGTCAGGTTTGCCTGGGCCTCCCACAGGCTGAATCTAGATAGAAGGCAGAGGCTACGGTCCCTATTGACAACCTCCTTGGTTTCTTATCTGGGTAAAAGGTTGGTGAGTGGATCTGGAGGGGTGACTGGCCAAGGCGAGAACCTGGACCAGTCAGGTTGGGGGAGCCCTGCAGAGCCTGTGTAGTTCTCGGTGATGTGAGGTCAGTAGAGTCTGTGGAGGGTTGCTGGGTCCTCTACAGTTTGGTGGGGTTTCCTTCCTCCTACAGTCCTTTCCTGCCCAGGGTTGGATTTGTTGGTGTAGAGGGCCCTTGGAAACTATTGTGGGTCTGTCCTATGGGACCTGGAGAAATCCCAGCCCTCTCCCTCTCTCAGACTGCTTTGGCTAGCCTTGGAGAGTCGAGTGGAGAAAGCATCCTCTCTCACTTGGCTGGGGCCAGCAACAGCTCTGTCTCCTGCTGTCAGGGCCGCCAGGATGTGACAAGCAGCAGATGGGCCTCTGATCAATGGACCCCGTCCCTCGGCAAGGACGTGGGGCCAGGGCAGGATGAGGAGCGTTGGCTAATGGATGGACCTGGGAGCTGTGATGGATGGGCAGGAAGGAGCTGCCATTTGTCTTGGGAAGTGAGTGACTTCGAGAGCAGGAGAAGGGAGGGCATGGGTAGCTGGGAGGGTGGAGGGGGAGCAGCAATGCGCAGCAGGGCTGGGGAGGTGAGGGCGAGGGCACCCCGGCTGGGGAGGGGCAAGAGGAAGTGTTCCTCCCTGAGTTGGAGCTTCCCAGTCCTGGACCAGAGGATGCTGATGGTCAGGTAGGCTCTCAGCAGTGTGTCCAGAGGAAATGAAAGCCAGATCCTACCCCATCCTCACTCTCATTCAGAGTGGTGCTGTCTTGGCGTGATGTTCCTATGCTCCTCTCCGTGGGTCTTATTTCCTCCTTCTTCGTATCTCTGACCTCAACTCTGCTCCACGCTGTTCAGCCACTTATTTCCCCTCCAGCCCTCCAAGCCTCCTGCAGGAGTGTGGTCTGCTAGGAATGCCAGGTCATCTGCATGGGCCTGCTCCCAGGGCCACACGTCCACCTGCTCCGCCCTGTCTCTGTCTCCTATGGACTGTCCTCGCCTGCTTTTATACTTTCATGTTTTAGAAGTTGTGGTCTCGTGTGTCATTTGTTTACTGGCTAAACAAGACTATAGACGAAGTGAGGACATTGGGCATTGGCTCCTCCATCTGTGACACATTCCCAGGTAAGACTAGCGATGGGACCTCAATACTGGCTATGTGTGTGGACGAAAAGATTCAAGTTCCAGCTCTGATGTATCTTGGATCACAGCAGCAGACCACACCCACAGCCCAAGAGTCTCCACTCACGGGAAGAAGGGACGGTTCTTCCCAGAGCTGTGAGGACTTTCTACAGCAGTGTGTACCAGCCCAGGGTCCCAGCAGCTGAGTTCTGGGGCTTGTGGTTGAGAAATAAAACTGTCTTTTACTGAAGTCATCTGTCAAGAAAGTTGAGCTGGGGTTACAGATGAGATGAAAGGTGTTGCCCTAGGCTTTCTTAAAGCCCTGAAAGGTGAGCTGCCAAGCCCAAGGACCCGAGCTTGATTCCTGGGACTGCATGGTGGATGGACAGGAAGGTCTTTGGCAAGTTGTCTTCTGACCTCCATATACATAACACCCCCCCTCCACACACACACATACCCCACACACATACCCCACACCACACACACACACACACACACACACACCCCACAACATACCTCACTCCCACCCCCCCACTACACAATTCTATACACCACACAACACTACACCGACACTCACACAACATTCTTGGTTCCAGGTGCTTGGCAGAGCAGCATGTCTATGGGGATGTGTTGGAAGAGAGCTGTTCCCATTAAGATTAACAGGGCATAGAGAGAACAGCAGAAGCCAAGGCTGTGTCCTAAATTAATTACCATTTAATACTGTTTAATACTTGACAAAAAACAAGTTAGGGGAGAAAGCGTTTGTGTAGTTCACAGTTCCAGGCCATAGTCCATTTTCTCCAGGAAGTGAGGAAGCCTGGTCTTGAAGCTGCTGGTCACTCGCATTCACAGTCAAGAGCAGAGAGGAATGGCTGCATGCATGCTTAGCACTCAGCTCTCTCTACTCTCATGCAACTCAGGGCACTGTGCCTAGGGATTGGTGCCACCCACAATGGGCCGAGTCTTCCCACCTCAAGAAAATGTCTCATAGACACACCCCCAGGCTAATCTGATGCATATAAGCTCTCCCTGAGACTCTCCTCCCAAGTTGACAAAAGTAACCATCTTAAGTTAAATCATCTTCAAAGGCTCCATTCTGATAACTTACTTCTTCCGGCTCGACCTGGTGTGGGAGGTCCTTCTGTATATGTGTTGCTTTTATTGGTTAATGAATAAAGCTCCTTTGGCCTGTTGCAGGACAGAATAGAGTAAGGCAGGAATTCCAAGCAGATAGAGGAAGAAAGAAGCCAGAGTCAGAGAGACGCCATGAAGCCACCAAAGGAAACAGACACTTGGGAACTTTACTGGTAAACCACAAGCCTTGTGGTAAAATACAAAATTATAGGAATGGGTTAATTTAAGATATAAGAGTTAGCTAGAAAGAAGCCTAAGTTATTGGCCAAGCAGTGCTTTAATTAATATTGTGTCTGTGTGATTGTTTCAGCTCTGGGCAGCTGGGAAACAAACAAACAGCCTCCGCTACACAGGTTCCACAGTCTCCCTCTCACTGAGGAACAAGCCTTAAGAGGGCGTTTTAGGTCCAAACTAGAACACTGACTAAGTTAAGAACAAGCCTTAGTGTGACACTCATCTTGCTTAAATAATCTCTCTCTCTCTCTCTCTCTCTCTCTCTCTCTCTCTCTCTCTCTCCATGTGTCAGTGTGCCTGCCACAGTGCGCGTGTAGAAGTTAGAAGACAACCTTGTGTGTCTGTCTTTGCTTCTATTTTGTTTGAGCTAGGGTCCCTTTGTTGGTCACCACTGCATATGTGCACCAGGCTAGCTGGCCCATGATCTTACAGGTATTCCCCTGTCCACCTTTTGTTTCACCAGGGATTGCATGCTACCACATCTGGATTTTACATGGGTTCTGGGGATCAGAACTTGGTTCTCGAGTTTATGTAGCAAACACACTGAGCCATCTCCTCCACCCTTATTATGCTTCATCTCATTATAATGGAATAAAGCGTCTTGGGAGATGGGGGAGAGAGTGCACTTTGAATGGGAATGGAGGAAACTGTAGCCCTAAAGGAGACTCTGATTAACTAGAAACCAGGGCTGTGATATCTGCATTCCATCCTGTGGAGAAATAGTTTTGTTTTCTCTTGCTTTCTTTCTGAGCTGATGTACTGACTTGGGATTCTGGCAAGTTCTACAGGGGACTGAGAGAGAGGCTAAAGACAACCCACAGGGCCAACGGGGGGATTGATAACTAGGTGCTGGTGGGTCCACTAGGTAGGCGGAGCCCAGTGTTGTGAACACGAGCTAGGCCTGGCTTGCCTGACAGATACAGGTGGGAACAGCGTCAAGACAAACACGTTACTGACAGAACCTTCAAGTAAGATACCATTAAAATGTAAGATTGTAAAACAATGCTATACATTCCCCTAGGGATTTACCGGTGTGGCTGCTCTCTTGGGGTGTTTGTGCTCACACGTGTGGCATGCTTGCACGTGTGTGATATGATGAGAATAACAGAAGAGAAAGAGCTGGTGAGAAACACACTAACTTGGAAACAGGGTTGATCTCTTAGGCAGTTCCGAGAAATCGGGGAGGGTGGGCAAGAGTAGCTCTACCTCCCTTTGCTCTTTTTGAGCCGGGGGCGGGGGGGGGGTCTCACTATGCAGCCCAGGGTGGTCTTGAACTCACAACCCTCCTGTCCCCACCTCCTGAGTGCTAGAGGTGCTGGCATGTGCCGCCAGGCCTGGCTTATATATCTCCATTTATTTAATGGTGAGAATATATCCATGCATTATATATTTTAAAATGTTGAAAACCAGCTGCCAGGCACTGAGATGAGAAAGGGACGGTCCACAGCAGGCCTTGCCTCCCCTAGGTAGATCTGCACGTCCTGATCCCTGCCAAGCCTTCCAGGTCTTCTTTTCCATCGCGCATGCTCAGAACCCAGGTGCTCGCACCCTGCTCTCGTGGCCTGTGTGTGGGCGAGGTGGCACTTCACTTTGCCTAACCCTGGGGAGAATTCTGGCTACAAGGCCTAGATTGTAGCTCATGGAATGAGTAAGATCTTAAGCCTGATTTTCCAGCTGGCTTTTAGCGCCCCTCCATCTTCTGGGGCCATCTTGGGGTCCTAGACTGCCTCCTTCCCTAGAGTCCTTCCCGCTGCCTCTGCCCGAGTCAGGGAGGGACAGACACATCAGTCTGGCATTTGTGCTCAGCCTCAAAGAGGTCTTAGGTTTAAAATGCAGGAGCATCTGGGCTGGGCAGGGGAGGACCCATGCCCTCCCTACTCTGTAATTCCCATCTCCCTCCCCCTGCTTGTCACAGGAACCCATTTCTCCCCACAGTGGTGATGGTTTATTACAGCACACTTCCTGTTGTGAGTAAATAAGTTTGTCTCCTTTAAATTCCCCGGGCAATTAGGGGGAGGAGGACCATTTCTGGATTAACATTTATTTCCTCAGACCGTTTATATGAGGCCATTTCCCCGCTGACAAATCGCGGGCCAAATTGTTCTCCAGAAAGTCTGTCTGAGGCAAAGGCGCTGTGATTAAGCGGCCCGTGTAAATTTGGGGCCGTAAATCCTTTTCCCGGGTGGCTAGGATTTATTCCTAGCACCTGCCATCAGGGCCTCAAAGAGATACTAATAAAAAGGGCCCGATATGTGCACCTGTTCCTGGGTCCTTAATGCGCAACTACAGAGGAAAGAGAGAAAGGAGACGGCTCTTATCAATTGCCTGGCTCCTGGTCTGGGAGCCGTCTGCAGTGTCAGGACCCAGAGGTGGGAGTTGGGTGGAAGGGTCCAGAGCGGGAGCAGGGGCCTGGAGCCGGGCCTGCGGCTCAGCAGCTGCAGGAAGGAGGATCCTCTTGGGTAAGGGCCAGGGGTGAGCAGGGCACTCATGAATCTCACGTGTGGCCTGCTGGACAGATGTCACTGGTGACAAACGTGAGGCAGCTGGAGAGCTGTGAGTACTGAGAGTGTGGCCAGAGCCCTGGGGCTCAGGATGGGGCCAGGCTCTCAGGGCAACAGCATCGGGCCACTGCCTTCTTCCTTCCCGTCCCTCATCCTCCTCACTGTCCCCCTCCCCTCTTTCCTCCTCACCATCCTTTCCGCTCTCCTTAGGAAGTTGAAGTTCTCCTAAATGGAGGTCAAAGTGTAGACTCACTCACTATGTCTTCAGACTCCCCCAGCAAGGGATAAAGGTGGTGACAATTCTCCTGAGACATTCTGGAATGGCTCAACCTTTCTAGACACACAGCTAAGCTCCTCCTAGGTAGAGGAAGTCTGAAGGCGTTCAGGAAATAGTCCGCCCCTTCCTGCCTTGGCACCCCTGCCAACCATTTTGCTGCTATGCATGGATAACCTGCCCCATTCCCCAGTCCCAGCCCAGCAGCATGGGGCTTTGACTCGATCCTTGGGTCTCACCCTGTGCCTCCAGTGTCACGACTAGGGGACACACCCTAGAGCCTCGTCTCTAAGCCATGCTCAGGTGGAAGGGATTTGGAGTGACATGAGCTGCCCTTTGTCCTGCCTGGTTCCCCTCGCATCCCTTTTTCAGCTCCTGCAGGCAGTCCCTGGACAACTGAGGTCTCTAACCCCATTCCCCCTGTATTATAGGAAAACACTCTGTCCCAGCAAGAGCCCCTCACCACACCTTGAAAAGCAGTGTTCATGTGATCAGGAGCTCAGGCCCTGGGATGGAATGCCTGGGTTAGATACCACCTTGCTTAATCCTAGCCACGGGGGCCTGGTCAAATCCTTGACATCTCTTACTCTTGGTTTCCTGTTCGATGACAGGAAGGAGATGGAGGTACCCTGCAGCCTGTTTTCTTTCTGCCTTGTTCCAGTGGGAGTGAGAGGGGCTTTATGCATTTGCCTGGGGAGAAGAAGAAAGCAAAGCAAGGGTGTGTCTTACCTTTGACACCTTTCTGGCGAAGTCTTAACTCAGGGCTGGAACCGATGTGAGGTAAAGGGAAAGACAGGAGAAAGTCCCAAGAGAGCCATTTTGGTCTCGGAGAGTCTGGTCCTTGGGGCAAGACAAAGCAAGGTTTTTGGGTCAAAACTCTTGGACTTAACTCTGTAGGACAGTCCCAGTTCACTGCTGGGATGGTGACGGTGGATGGGGGATGGACAGTGGATAATGCTATTGCTAACCTTTGCCTGCCATGTTCCTCAGTCTTGGGCTCTTGTTGGCCAGGGTTGCTCTCACAGGAGCAGCAAGAATTCAGTCTCTCAGTTCAAGTGTCATTTGGGTTAGTTCCTTCTGAGGAGTTAGTTCCTTCTGAGGGGTTAGTCTCTCCCCTTGGCTGGTGGGCGGCCATCTCCTCGCTTTCCCATGACGTCTTCTCCAGCTGTATGGATCTGTGTTCACATGTCTTCCCATAAAGACGGAGATCATCGTGGATGAAAGTGCAGACAAATGGCTTCCTTTAAGTGCAGCACCCATTTAAAGGTTCTGACAAGGACAAAGGTCGTATTTGGAGATGGCTAGGGTGAGGGATTCGACCTGTGAACTTTGGGGTATGAAGTCAGCCTCTCAAACCTCCCAAGAAGCCTACGAAAGACAGGAGGGAAAGCCATCCTTGCAAAGAGTGCAAGGCAGAGAGAGGTCTAACGGGGCCTAGTGGAGCCGGCTAGGAACAGAAGGCCTTGGCCTCTAGTTGAGCCAGGCTCCAGCTCGGCCCCTAGTCATTGCAAAGGTAGAGAGCTGACTCTCGCAGAGGCCTTCGCCTGCATGGCTTCTCCCCTGAATTTGCTTACGGTCAGGCTAGCTTCTGTGGCAGGGTGGGAGACTGGAGGAGACAGGAGAGACTTCATTCTGGAGCTTCACTTTCTAGGGCCTTTGTCTCTCCGTGCGTTGGCTGCCACGCGTCTCTGTCTTATTACCCAGTCTAGGTAGATTTTTGCTTGGCTGAGCTGAGATCAAAAAGTAATTTTTCTTTTTGAAACAGCCAATTAGAAATTCATTTATTTTCACATTACAGACATTTGGCAAAAATTTCTTTAGCAATTTAGATCCATTTATATAGTCTGCATAAAGGGAGACAGTAAGGCTGAGGGGAAAAAAAAAACCTATAAGGGCCCCAGGCAAAAATTAAATGCAGAATCATGTATTAGAAATGAGATGTATTTACTATTGTTTTTGAAAATTAATGGTGCATTTTTAGCTTTTATAATGTAATTTAATGATGCAATTCATCTAATAATAAAAAAAAGAACACATTTGCACTCAGTCACAGAGACCTTCTGGGGCACAGTGCGGAACACCTTGTCTTGAATAGGGGTTGGGATGGAGTGCTTGGGGCCTTTCTCTGTTAGACAAAACAGAAAAACAATCTGTGTGCATTTGCGCGTGCGTGTGTGTATATACTGTGTGTGGGTTCTCTTCAGGCATATCAGTAGAAATCTAATAAAAAGGACATCTCCGTTTCCATATTGATGTCACTGTACAGGAGCGGCCGTTGCTTCTGGAATATTCCAGAGTGTTGACAGTCCTAGCCTGCTAAGCTGGGATCTGAGACCATGGAGGTGGGAATCAGAATTGGGCTTAGAGCTGTCTGTGGGTGCATCCCTCCTGGGCTGTGGTGGCAGGTGGGGATGGGATGAGGGGGAGAGGGTGGTAGTTTCTGACAGGGCATGCCTCGTATTGATTTGAAGGAGGCAGGCGGCCATACTTGCTGTGGTCAGGGCTCCAGTGGCCTCCTGTCACCAAACACTCTTCATATTCATGTCAAAGTGTCTTATTTCCACATGCTGTCGGTCTCACTGGTAGGTGATGGCTAGGCAGGGTCCAGGGAGAGAAGCAGGGAAGGTAGACACCGACAAGCAGGGGCAAGTAGGCAGACTCTAACCCAGTTCCTGGGGTGGGGCAGACTCTGGAAGGGATGCTTGTGTGTGCTGTCAGCACCAGAATCTAAGCTCCCGAGGTGGGCTACGTTCTGGCTTCATGGTGTGTTTCCAGCCATACAATGTGTCATAGACACTCACTAGATAATTAAAAATGTACCTTTGCAGCACTGAAGACAGAATCCCAGGCAGTACAAACCAGACAAGTCTTTCTCCTTGAGTTGCATCCTAACAACATTTTTGGCTGGTAGACTGACTGATGTGTTCTGTACTAACACATTGCTTGAGTGTTGATCTCAACTTCGTTCCCATTCAGTGAGGACCTAGGTACTGTGACCATCACTGTTACATAGGAGGGCCTGCTGGCTCACGTTCATTACTGCAGAGAACAGCAGACCCCTGTCTCACCCGTGAGTACTCGCTCTTAACCATACCCGTCTATTCGGTGAGTGGATGGTGGAATCACATGGATAGATGTGTGGAAGAATGAAGAAACAGCAGAATAAATGGATGGATTAATGAGAAAATGAATAGATTGATGGAAGAATGAGTGGAGGGATGGAGGCCCGACTGGCAGGAGGGATGGCCCTTCTTAGGGTTACCCAGCAAACAGTCAAGACCTGAACTCAGATTTTCTGATTTCAAGTTGAGAATTTCTTTACCATGACCCCCCACTCTACTCAATAGGAAGTTGTGGACAGAAGTTTCAATTGTGATTGTGGGGTGGGGGTAAGTGAGGGTCATCAGGGCAGAGGAGACCAATCAACACACAGACCCAGTTATCCTCTGGTTGCTAAGGATTCTGGGGGAGGTGAAGATGAACAGGTGCTGGGTTGTCCCAGGGGCTCAGTCACAGCTGTGTTCACTTAAACATCTACTGCGAGCTCCACGGAGCCTATTTCCTTACCTGTGAAGTCAGGCTGGTCCCTCAATGTGTCTCAACAGGAGTCCAGCTTGTGGCTTGAGCGGAACAACCCATTTCTTGGCCTGGCAGGAACTTCCCCACTCCTACTCCTTAGCGTTTTCCAGTTACAGTGAGGTCCCAGATGCTCCGACACACCCTTCATCAGCTGGAGACAGTAGATGTATTGGGATGCTGGGAAGTTAAAATAGGATGCTCTTTGCAAGAGCACCTTAAACAGAGCCTGGGGCCTGCCGGGCTTTCACCTCTCCCTCAACCTTTTCTCTCGAAGCATTTCTGGAGGTAGCTTGTTGCTGGTTAGTTACCGGTTGTAGGTCAGCCCTCTACCCCCACCTCTCCTACCCTCTCACCCCATCCTTGCAGGCCTGCATTGTCCTGAACTCAGGTCTCACTCTGTAGTTAGTTTCCTCCTTCCTAGAGGGAATGCCATCCTGCTAGGTGTCTGTCCCTGCATGGGCCTCAACCTCAGACATTCACATTTGGCATTTTGGTGCCCCTAGAAGACAGGCCTCTATCCTGTACACTAGACGCCAGCTTCCCATGACTGATGGGCATCTGAAATACAAAGTTCACCTGAGCCCACCCCTCTCCGAGTCACAGAGGGGGGCTTTGAGGGGTCAGACAACCCCTTTCTCCTCCTGGGTCCAAGGATCTTGGTGGAGCCCTTTTCCGCCTCCGATGCCCAGCTGGGGATCTAGAGTCAGGATAAAAAGTGAAGAGCGTGTGGCGCCACCTGCCTTTCTTTGGTACCTTTCTTGGCTTATATTCCTGGGTACTGCTTGGTCAGCTCTGCCCCTCCACAGGGCGAGTGGGAATCTGGCACCTATTGTCAAGTCACAGAATGAATAGAGGACGTTAGTTATACAGAGGAGGTGTAGCAGAGACCTTGAAAAGAGGTGCCAGGCACAATTTAAACCACACCTGTGGCTCAAGCTGGCACCAACTAGAGTCAAATGTTTTTTCTTTCAGGGCCGGGCCACAACCTCAGACACAGGCACCAGGGAACCCCCACAGTGGGCACCATGCTGTAGGTTTGTGTGCCTGAGCCCACTGTACTCGTTCAGCACCTCTGTTCAGAAAGGCTATACCTATCCTCACTCTGCAGAGGCCAGAGATGTCACACAAATCACTCAGGGTCACACCCCAGACAGGAGGCAAAACTAATAGTGCTTCCTTAGGCTAGAACTCAGCTGTTCAATGCCGTGACCTTTCTGCCTCTTTGAACACATATATAAAGACCCACATCATGAAGATATAGATAGTTGGATACACATATGAGCATGCACTGAAAATCAGAGGTTCATGCAGAGAAGTAGATATGTGTTACGCACACAACATTCACAAGGCTCCTCTGACATACATACATCCGTACATGTTTACATGCCTTCACACCCATGCATACACCTGATGATACATATATACAGGTGTATGTGTAGGTTCATCCACATGGACCGCCATACTCCTCACTTGCCTCACACCCATCTTCACACTCACTTCCACACCCCACTCATCTCTACGCACCTCCACATTCATTTCCATGCTCCTCCCACTCACCTCCGTATCCCCCCCACACCACTTTATACTCCTTCATGCCAGGGCAACCCCACAGATACTGTAACACATGGCTGTTGGACATAACGGTATGCATGGATGAACACATGCACATGTTTGCACACAGACCTGCACACAAGGAGGAAGAGTTGAACATTCCCTATCCCTACCCACAATTAAACATGGAGGTGACACATACTTAGGTGGACACTTATACCCTCACAGCAGATGACACACACCTAATACACCCCCAGGTATTTAGAACCCCCACACCACAGCTCCACACGCCTAGACACTCACTCAAGCACCATGATCCAATTTAAACAGAAAAGGAAAAACCCAGTTGAAAATTGGAGGGGAAAAAAAGGCTTCAGAAAGCGAAGCTAATAAGCTGGAAGTGGCGCCCGTGCTTCACGATATCAATAACTCAGTATTGGGTTTCCAAAAAGACATCACATAATTTTTCAATGAGAAATCCATGAGTCCAAAGATGCTGTTATGGTGTGAATTACAATGCGTGCGACTTGTCAGCCATCCCTGTCAGCATTTTCTGGGCGCCTTTGAGGGTGGGAAATGCTGCGGCGGCAGCGGCGATGGTTATTGTTATTATTTCCTCCCTTTGGAGCTTCAAATTAAGAGCACAGAAACGGGTGGGTCCTGGCCGCCTCCTGCCTTCTCCAGGTGCACCCAAATCCAGACCTGTGCAGCCTGCTGTATTCCCGAGTGTGGCTCTTTGGCTCGCGGCTCCTCCCCTGCAATCTTGAGGCCTGTTCTAAGACACACTGGCTTTTGGGAACCAGGACCAAGGGGTGTGTGTGGGGCTGCTGTCTCTGGCACAGCTCTGTTGTGTTTGAGAAATCCTCTAGTGCTCTGGGAATCTTTGTGCTCTTTGCACATCTGTCACCTAAGGGTTGGCAGAGCAGAGCCGGCGACTGTGTCTTCTCAGGCCACCTGAGAGCAGTTTTCAGTTCAGGAATTAGGGGATGGAGTCATCTGGGTATAGAACTCTTTACTGAACCTGCTTAGGAGGAATTTGGGAGGCCAAGAAGAGGGAGGGGCCTTGGTGACTAGACATGGTGCTGGGATGGATTGTGGGAAACAGATTTTTTTTAAAATTTTTTTTTTCCCTCAACTCTCTGGTGCATCTTCCATTTGCTATGGAAGCAGGATTCTCCAAGTAGTCACTGGTGCCAGAGTGTGAGCCACCGCAACAGAAGAAAGTAGCCTGTGTTCCACAGCAGAGAAAGCCCTGTTGACTGAACACTGCCGAGCTGTTGGGGATGCCTGTTGTATAGTGTTGTTGAAGCAGAAATCCGACAAATGCAGGCTCCTGTTTTCTATACTTCGCAAAGTCCCTGGGCTCAGCCCATCCATCACTAGATGTGTGGAGGTGAATGGCCCTAAGGAGAAGCATATTGTGGAAGTGGTGAGAGTCAGAAGGCAGGCTAAAGAGAGTTACGTGGCTCTAGAAACCACTGACAGAGGAGGACCCATGACATGTGAAGTACACAGACCCTTGGCTTACATGACAGCTGTCCTTTGTGTAGCCTCACCTTCTCAAATCACAGGGTGCAGAAACAGAGGCAAGGAAGGAGAGAGTTTTAGTGAAGAATATTGGATTTAATATCCTGTGGTCCTGTGGTCCTGTGGGGCATCTCCCTTCTTTCATGGCAGCTTCTGGTGATTTCTTACCTGTCTCTTCAAGGGTCCATGGGGCAAAGGTGAGCAGAATGGGCTTGAATACACTGATGGTATCCAGGCATTTGCCCTGTGGAGCTGGGGACACAGGCTTAGGAGGGAAACAGGGGACTGGGTGCAGGTTTGGGGATGCTCTTGGTTCCTGTCTTGTGCCCAGGGCAAGTGAGGTTACCTCTTGATGCCCGAGCCATCAACCTCTGCAGAGACCCAACTCAGACTGTGTGCCATTGCTAGTACTGTGGTGTATAGGCATCCACACTGTGGGTCACAGTCACTCGGTCCACATGCATGGTGTTTCTTTCTTTCTCATTCTTAGAGACTTTGAAGCCCTTGAAGCAGGTTTTGCTGAGTCCCGCTTTGATGGATACATCACCGTCTTTGTGTATTGGAATTCAAGAAAGTTTTGTCTTGGGGGAAAGGCTGGAGAGTTCCTGGTTTACACCATGGTAATTTGTCTCAGAACATCCACTTGTCTGGCCCAGGTAGATTTTAGTCTTGTTCAGGGTAGCCAAATATAGTAGTTCCGCAGGCTATCCCTTACATGGCCACCCGAGGCACCCTTCCTAGGGTAGGTGATCTGAACTGCATCAATAGAGGTGGAGCATGACCATCCTGGGTTTTGAATGAGTAGTGAGTGCAAAGGCCCCGAGGCAGGAAAGAATCGTGAGTTCAGGGAGCTACGGGAATGTTACTGTGACTGGGGAGTCAGAGAGCTTCCGAAAGCACCTGGGAGAATCTCTTTTTAGGTGGCTGCAGGTCTCTAAATGAATCCTTACAGCAGGAGCAGAGTGGTAGGAACTTGGGGTCAACAGAGCAAGGGAAAGCCTAGTAGAGTGCCAAGGCTCTTAATACTTCCATGGAATTGCCAGAACATGTCCCTAGAATTACCTACTAACTCCCATCAAACAAGAGAGATGCTAGCCCAGTACTTCAAGGCCATATTCTAGAAAGGAAAGTCAGTGTTGAGGGAACTGTAGCTCCAGTGCTAATGGACTGTCCAGTCTCCGTCCTTGATGTCATAGACACCTTGATCTTCAGTGCTGGCTGGAGCTCTCCACACCATGACGCAGGGACCCGACGCCTTCCATCTTGTAGCTTCAGCATCCCTTACGATCACGGAGTCCTTCCTTTTCGTGGGACAAACAGTGAGGAGTAGAGAGCTTCCCGTAGGATGTTTGCTATGCCAGTCTTCCAGGCTACTTCCTCTCATCTTCCACTCCGTGGAATCCACCTATTGGTCACATCCAGTTGCAAAGCAGACTGGGAAATGTCTGGTGCTCTTCACACAGGTAGTGGAGTCAGCTGAATACAGCAGCTCTTGCTATGAGCCTTTTCCTTTCGACCAACAACAGCACGGGACATCACACTGCCAGGCCCCTATCCTGACTAATGAAACCAGCCTCCCTGGGTACAGTGCCTATATTACTGTAAGCTTCCAGGATATTCCAGCATTAACTCCCTGAGACTGGGTACCACTCATGTGCAGAGAGAAGCTTCCTGGACCATGGTTCCAGCAAGGCCACTCTTCCGTGAGGTCACAGTCATCACAACAGGTGGCAGGCTACTTAGAAATAAGATGTTTGGCTCTGCTTTTTCAGTCCAGAGAAAATGCAGGTGGCTTCTTGGCTGCAGATAAGAACTTAATGGCTCCTCATAGTTGAGAAGGTGAGGGTCTCCCCTGGTTCGGTCTGGACTGGGGAGGATGGGAAAATGTGATGCTTTCTTTTCTCAACTGGAGTGGAATTATAAGAATTCTAGGAAGCAGTGTGAGAACATGCAGGTATTCCATGCAGAAAAGTAGAAAGAAGATGTGGGGGGGGAGGGAAAGACAGAGATAGAGGGAGGGAGAGGGAGAAAGAAAGAGGGAGAGGGAGAGAGGGAAAGAGAGAGAGGGAAAGAGATGGAGGGGAGAGAGGTAAAGAGGAAGAAGGAGAGAGGAAGAGGGAGAGAGAGATGTGCTAAGCCGTCATGGCACACAGGTGTGGATAATGAGAAATTTCCCAGGGTAAGACAGGGCCAAATGAGCTCATAGGAAACACCATGTCCAACCTGATGTGGGTGCTTGTTTGCTATGCTATGATTGTTCTTCCCATAAAGCTTTAGGAAGATTCTCAAATACAACAGCTTTGTACTAACGGTCACTTGAAGGCATAGAGAAAGAAGAACTGTGTAGGCTAGTGTTCTTATTTAGCTTTTGTCTGAAAAGGTAGATTCGGACTAATTCGAGCAGACAAGGGGTTTATTAAGGGACTCTTGGATAAGCTAGTGATGTGAAGATGTGGGCTCAGAAGGCATCTTTAGCCACTGCGGTAGACTTCCTCATGCTCATCCTCCTCAGGACATCATTGCTGTGAGTCCCTCTGGTCTGGTGAGGAATGGAACATGTGCATGTGAGCTCCTGGACCCCCTCTTTGACAGGCATCACTTTCAAATCCCTGGCAAAGTTTTTGTGGGCCCCAGAAGCAGTTCCTTGGGCTTTTCCCCCCTGTTCCAAGTAGTTACCACAGATAGGCCAGAGGTGACATGTGAAATCCACTTCTGGTCCAGAGTCAATGGAAAAGCAATGTAAATGGGATTACTGTTGTCTTCACCCAAAGTGGGGTTTTGTGCCCTAGCGATGTGCCCTGGTGGCTGCTGCTACTTGCTGACACTCAGAGGCTTCTCTGTGGGATGCTGAAGTCTTGGGAGAAGAGTTGCGGTCATTGATTCTTGGGAGGGCCACAAAAGGATGGCTAAGATGGGTTCCATTGAGAACTGCCTTTTCCCTGATGCCACCAAGATCGACCCCCATCGGAGTCTCAGGGCCTTCTTTGTCTTTGAGGGTTCATCCTCCCAGATGCTAAAGGCAAATGAACCCACCCTTTGTTTCCAGCCAGGTAGAGTGGCAGAGAGTCTTGGGGCTGCCAGGCTCGGCCAGGCTGTAAGGAGAGGGATCACCTGGCGGCAAGCAGACCCCTGTGGGCTATTGCCTTGATCACACTACTGTGGAATTAGCTGGCTTCCTCTTCCAGCTGTTTCTGCCATAGTCTTCCTAATTACTGCCAAGCCCCTTTCCTGAGATTTGAGCAAGGAGGGCAGGGGAGAAAAGAATCACTCAGACTTAGGGCAAGGCAAGACTTGGGCTTCTATATTGGGTCATTCCTTTCTCACAGTGTGAGCTTGGGCAGGCCACAGACTTCCTTGAATTATCCTTTGGAGCCTGTGCTGGTTTTTTTTTTTTTTTTTTTTTTTTTTTGTTCTCAACTTGACCCAAGCTAGAGTCATCAGGGAAGAGGGAACCTCAATTGAGAAAAAAAAAAGGTTGACATCAGATTGGCCTCTGGGACAGTCTGTAATCCTCTTCTTCCTTCCTCCCTCCCTCCCTCCCTCCCTCCCTCCCTCCCTCCCTCCCCCCTCTGTCTCTGTCTCTCTCTGTCTCTCTCTGTCTCTCTGTCTCTCTCTCTCTCTCACACACACACACACACACACACACATTCTCTCTTCCTTTTCCTTTTCTTTTTTTCCGAAGACAGGGTATCTCTCTATAAAAGTCCTGCTTGTCCAGGAACTTACTTTGTAGACCAGGCTGACCTTGAATTCACCAAGATCCACCTGCCTCTGCCTCCAGAGTGCTGGGATTAAAGCCGTGCACCACCACTGCCCAGCACATTTTATTAATTAATGATTGATGGGGAAGGCTTAGTCCACTGTGGGCAGTGTCATCTTTGGGCTGGTGGTCTGGAGTGGAATCTGAAAACAGGCTGAACAAGTCATGGAAAGCAAGTCAGTTAGCAGCACCTCCCCATGGTTCTTGCCTTCAGTTCCTGTCCTGACTCCTCTTCATGATGGACCATGGGTTGTAAGCTGATGACCCTTTTTCTCCATGTTCTTTTGGTCATGGTGTTCATCCCAGCAAAAGGAAAACACCAAGGCAGAGCCCTGTTCTCAGCGGGGCTGGAGTGTGTCAGCCACTCCTCAAGGGAGGATGCTTGGTGCTCTCATTGCTGCTGGCTTCGGAGTTGTGCCAAGGTGTGGGGGTTAGGCTTTGCTGAGGGGAGACTCCCTCCCAGGTTGCAATTCAGCTTTCCCTCAACTGTTCCAGGAGGGTAGGACACTAGCTTGCTTTCAACAGAAACAAAACCCATAGAAATTGAGAGTGGAGCGGCCGACAGGCAAGGGAATGCTGTTCAGAGGGGTGTTTTATTTGCCAGAGTGCTGGGGGCTGAAGACTGGCTTGTAGTTTTTGTGGTAGTGTTTCAGGAGGTTTCCTGGCAGCTGAGGGGAGGTGGGATTGCTCTGACCTTCTGGCGTGGCACAGGTGTAAGGCCTCCTATATTGGACACCCTTGCCCAGCCAGTACCTATGCCTACAGGAGGCATTCCATCTCATTCAGGG
Source organism: Myodes glareolus (assembly GCF_982192425.1). Lineage (NCBI taxonomy): Eukaryota > Metazoa > Chordata > Mammalia > Rodentia > Cricetidae > Myodes > Myodes glareolus. The sequence goes on along the minus strand of NC_142035.1, from coordinate 20,264,166 downwards.
TGCAGAGAGTGGCTGGAGGTGGTGTGGAGGTGGGGGAGGGGCAGGGAGTGAGCCCTTGCTCCTGTCTTCTGTGGAGACCCTGGAAATCACCGTCACCACCTGGGGGGACTATATCCCTTCTCCCTCCGTCTACCCTTCCCAGCATCATTTAGGCTCCCGTTCCTGTCTTGTTTCTTTTTGTTTCTGGGCATCAGCACTGAGTGGCAGGTGTGTTAACTCCCGAGACAGCGCTGCGCCTGCTACAGCTCTGGAAAGAACGTGTCTGCACAGAGAGAATCAGGAGTTAGGTAAGCACAGAGTTGATGGGCAGGAAGTGTTGGGAGAAGGCAGGTGGGAGGCGTGGGTGTCACGCAGCCCTGCTTCTGTAACCAGGAGGGCTGCCTCTGTGCTAGGGTGGGGGAGAGGGGAAGGGCCCTAAAGTCACTGAGAAACAGAGTCTCGCTTCTCTCCCTCCCACTCCCCACAGTGACATCCTCACTTCTCCTTTGCGTCTCTCTGTCTCTCCCTCTCTTTACCCCCTTCTCACCATCACGAAGGACTTGCAGGCTCTCTGCAGTCTCCCAGGCTGGAGGCAGCTAGCTGCAGGAATACAGACAACATCCTGGTTTCTGACACCTCTAGCCCTACTAGCAGTCAGGTGGATGGACTGTGACCACCATGCCAGGTAATTCCTCTGTCTGAGTGGGGTCTCATTGGGAGCCTGGCTATGACTACTGTGGACAGAAAGCTCTGGGAGAGCAGAGGACATCTTCCTGGGCCAGCGTGGAGTGGGTATCCCGGGTAGGGGACCCGAGCAGCTAGTACAGAAGTAAAAGGACAGGAAATTTCTTGGTGGTCTAAGGGAAGCTTCAAGGGCCAGAGGGAGAGCAGCTTTGGGATTTGCACACCCAGTCCTTGCCCTGTAGGCATGGCGTGCTTGGGGACTGAACATTGACCTGATTTATCAATCAACAGATACTCATTAGGCGCTAGTGTGGTGTAGCTATTTCCTCTGAATTCAGCCCTTCCGGAGTGGGGGAGGAGCGCCTGAGACTCCAAGGAGTGCTATTTCCAAGGCTGAGGAAGCTCAGGAAGTCACGAGATTCACAGGTCTCCTCTGGGGGTAGAAAAGCAGTGAACACTTGCTGGTGGAGGGGACTAGAATGGGGCTGTAGACAACTGTGCAAGGAGCCGGCGGGTGCTGAGCTGTCACTCATGTGGGGTGGGCTTGTCTCTGAGACTGCTGCCCGAGAGGCACTTACGTTCCTCCTGAAAGCAGCATAAATCCAGCGGCTCATTGAGCTAGGCCAGAATCATTCCTATGGTCTGTCATGGGAACCGTATGGGGCATGAATAGACGTTTATCCATGTCTTTCCCAGGAAAAGTCACACAACACCCTGCGACATGCCAGTCACTAGGAGGTCAGTGGAGGACAAAGAGGTTTTCTCCCCAGGATGCTGGCCCTCTAAGAGTTCTTGGTCCTAAGGGGTAGGGACAAACCTGGGGCCCTGACCTCTGTCCCTTGCTCTGTCAGATGACTTGTAACCATCCAGCATTTCTGGCCCTCAGAGATTATGGTGCTTGGGGTACCATTTTGGGAAGAGAATTGTGAAGTATCTAGACCTGAGATGTGATCTACCAAGGGCAACGTGGAGGTGCAGAGCAGCTGGTGGACGCGTGTAGAGTGAGCCCCCAGATCTCAGGTTGGCAGTCTGGGTGTCCCATAGTAGCCATTAGCAAGTCCTCATATGACCTTGGGGTAAGAGATGTGCAGGCAGTTCCCCCTAAAAAAAGGGGTTGCACAAATTTGTCCACTCATGGGGTTCAGTGCAGGGGAGAAGTTTTCAGAGAGGTGGGGCCCATATAGGAGGCTCTTGGGAACTCCTCTAGACTGTTAAGAGAAGACAGAGGAGTGAGGGAGGGGGAGGAGGGGCAGAGAGGGAACAGTTGGAAAAAGAGGGAAAAGAAGGGAGGAGAAGAAGGGAAGGGGAGAAAGAGAGAGACATGGGCGGGGAGGAGGAAGAGGCAGGAGGAAGAAGAAGAAAGAAGAAAAGAAGGAAGAATATGGGAAAGCAGAGGAGGAGGGGCAGGAGCAAGGAGGATGGGTAGAACTGAGGAGGTAGGGGAATTCTCTAAGTGCTAAGTGCAGCCCCCTCCGCCGAATATGGACTCTGACTCTTCTCCCCTGGGTTTCCAGCATGAAGGCACTGGGACTCTGCTCCGTGGGAGGTCACCTGGCCTTCCATCTCTGTGTCTTTTCCTCTGCGCTGGGGACCGACTTGCTAAAGTACTTTGTTCCAGCAACTCTTTGTGTTTCAGACCAGAGTCTGTGAGAATCCGCAGGCTCCTCCCTCTCTTCTTTCTCTCATTCTGCTTTGCCTCAACTCCTGTTTCTTTAAGATGGTGAACTGGGCTCTTCTGAAGTGATGGCACCTGGGCACTGCTTATTCTCTGAATAAGGATCAAGGATCCTAGAAGCCAAGAATAATGTATTAGTGGAAATGGTACCTTTGGTCATTACATAGGCTGGCCACACGATGGCGCAATGGGACCGTCAAGCACATGGCCAGCCTCTTCAAGGCGCCTCTGCTTACCCTGGTGGCATTTCTGCCCTATAAATGGTCCATTGACACCAAAAGTTCTCTGCTTTGTTTGGTCACTATTACCCTCCTCATTACCATTCACAAGTGCACATCAGATATGCATAACCACATGTACACACTTACACCCACACACAGAACACACAGATGCAATAGTCACAGACCACATACTCCAAACAGATTGTACATGCAACTCCACACATACACAGACCACACACATATAACCACAAAATATGCACCACATATATCATAAAGACTGCACACATGCAATTACACATATACACATACCACACAGCTTGCTACACATACCATCCTCACACCTCACATTCCAAAGGGACTTGGGGAAGGGAGTTAGAGAGCTCCCATATTTTCCCCCTTCCTCCTTCTTCCCTGCCTCCCTCAGTGCCTTCGCCCACCTCCTCTTCCTCCTTCTCCCCCCATCTCCACATCTCCGCTCTCCTTCTCCTTAATATACCTGGGCAGCCGACTTGTGTCTCTTGGTCTGTCTGAGCAGATGGATCCCAATTGTCCACCTGAGGTTCCATATAGATCTTTCCTCCTGGAAGCTCATGGGCCAAAGATGACAGGGGGAAAAGGTTGCCTCAGCCTCCAGACACCTCAAAAGGAACAAGAACTCAGACCTCTAGCCAGACGTGGCACTGACCACTGACCAGCATGACTAGGGGTAACATTTTCATGCACATAGTTTGGAAGGTCATGGGCCCACCAACCAGGCCAGGAGAGAATGGCTCAGTGTGGCACTGGCTGGGTGTGGTCACCAGAATGAGTTCCAGAAGTGCTCAGAGAACAGTGTTGAATCAGAATTATAACAACTGTGGCAGATGGCAAGGGGGAGCGCCATCTTGCCAAGTGCACATTTACCTAACGTGCTGGGCACCTTCAGGCTCTCTCTCTTTCTTTGATTACCTGATAGAAAAGGTGGGGGGGAGTGATTTACAGTGTAAACTAAGCCAAGATTGGAGACAGACTGTGCTTTAAGGCAACAAAGCCCAGCGCACAGGCTAGCGGGGCAGAGAGAAAACCTTCTTGGTTCACTTATGGCTATTCTGGGGCCGTTGTTGCCGCCCCTTCTATTTCTCGCCATTGTTTTCCTGTTGGAAGAATTGTCCCGCAGCTGATGTCAGATTCTGATTTAATGAAGCAATAACCAGGGAAATGACTTCCAATTGATTATTAAGCATTTGTTTATTAGAGAGCGCTATCTCTGACCCCAAGAGCTGCTAAGTAGTCATTAAATATCAACGAAGATGTTTCTGTTTATATATTTTGTTTATTTACCGTCATGAAAACATCATTGCGTCAATTAAATGTCGATTAGGGGGCCTGTGATTTGAATTAAATTATATACACAATGTCAAATCATTTTCATGTTTCTGAGATATAATCTATTTTTGTTTTAATATTCAATAAGATTTTATCTGAGTGTTAGGGGTTGAGACTGGCTAGGGTGACTCCTGGCTTTCTGCCCTTCCCAATTGATTGCTCCTTCTTGACTGCAGCCTGGGACAGCATGAAGGGGATTCATTCAACAGCGGTCATTCTTGGAGGGGCTGGCAATTTTGCCAGTCATTTTTGTTTTTTTTATTTGTCATTTTGATTTTTTATTTTTATTTATTTTTTGCTCCTTCCTACCTAACTTTCTTCCCTCCATCTCCTTCTTTCTCTTTCTTTCTGTGAAGTGTGCATGCTTATCTGACTGCATGCTTGTGAGTAGGCATATATGACTACACGCTTGTCTGTGTGGGCATCCATGTGTGACTGCATACTTGTCTATGTGTGGATGCATATGTGACTGCATGGTTGTCTGTGTGGGTAGGCCCCAAGTTAATGACAGGTATCTTTTTTTTTTTTTTAGGTATCTTCTTTGATTACTCCAACTTTATTTATTGGGACAGAGTCTCTTGATAAGCCTGGTGTTAGCTGAACAATGCAGTTTGCCCCAGGGATCCTGTCTCTGCCTTCTAAGGCCTGGGGTTGTTTGTTAAAAAACAAAACAAAACAAAACAAAACAAAAACCATGAGTGCTAGGGATCCGAACTCAGGTCCTCACACTTGCAGGACAAACACTTTATCCACAGAACCATTTCTCCAGCCATAAGCTGATTTCTTAAAAACAAAGCAACAGCAACCCCAGCCCTCATCACAGAATCCTTAGATGTTTATCTCCAACGCTGTTGACCTGAGTTGCAGAAATGAAACTAACCTCTGAAACCAGTAGCATTGAGATTGGGAATGGTGCTTTTCCCTATCCCAATTGAGAATGGTATTGACACAGATTCTGATTATCTTAAAGCATTGGCTTAAAAGAAAGTTTAGAGAATACTAATTTTGAGAAAAAATACAAATTTTGTTTTAAGAATTTGACATTATTATGAAATTATAAGAAACCCCTACAAATAGTTTTTGACTTTTAAAAATTAATTTTGAAGTGATGAATGCAAACTGTACATTGTTTATCATGCATATGATTTTTACGATGTGTGTATATGGTAAAATGTTTAATGAGCTTCCTGGCTTTTTGTGTCTTTTGTTTGAAGCAAGGCAAGCTTATACCTCTGAGTCATGTGTCCAGCCCTTCCTCCTTGTCTTTAATGGCAGCGGAGAAGGGACCCATAGGGTGATACTGCCCGAGTTGAATCCCATCAGGCCGAGAAGGAAGCATCTTGTCTCCAGATTCTTCCTTCTCCATCATACACCAGGGTGGTGAGAACAGGACCTTTCCTGGGAATGGGGAGACCATTTTGGTGGGGAGTGTTGTGGGACAATGGTTTTATACCCTCTTGCTTATACTGTATTGTTTTAATAAAACACTGATTGGCCAGTAGCCAAGAGACCTCAAAACCCACCCCACAGTGACACACTTCCTCTAACCGGGCCACACCTCCTAATAGCGCCACTCCCTTTGGGGGCCATTTTCTCTCAAACCACCACACTCTTCAATGTTGTGGTCTGTGTCAGAGTTCTCTTACAGGCTGTATAATATTCCATGGCATGCGTGCACACATACACACCATGGTTTGCCCATTCACTCATCTCTTGATGGGCATTTAGTTCACCTCTGTATTTTGGTTACTGGGAATAATGGTGTAGTGGATGTAGGTGAATCTTTGGGACCCTGCTTTCCATTCTTTTGGGCTCATGCCTAGAACTCGAGTTGCTGGATCACACGATGATTCTATTTTTAATTTTTGGAGAAACTTGTTTCCCATGGGCTGTACCAATGTCCCTGCCAACATTTATTTAGTTTTTGATCATACCCATGAATGTGAAGTGATCTCGATGCTTATTAAATAAAGACAATATCAGTTTTGCTGCATAAAAGCTATTCTAAAAGCGCCAGGTCAAAACAGTTACCATCTGCTTAACTAATCACCCCCTGGGTCAGTGTTGTGGACAGAGCTCAGCTCGGCGGTTCTGGCCTTGCCAAGACTTCGGGTGTCTAAGGCTGACTGTGGCTTGGTTTATCCAGGACTCCTCCCGCTGGGACAGCCCATTGGTGTTTTCTGTCGCCTCTCATCCCACAGGCTTTCCCAGTTTGTTTACAGGAAGGCTGGGCAGGGCTTCTGAAGAATGAACTGAAGCGTGTTCAGAAGTGGAAAGTCGTAACTTCCTCCAGATTTTGTGGGTCAAAGTGTACCAGGAGAACGACTCAGATTCAGAGAAAGAGGGGAAAAATTTTTACCATGTCATGGGCGAGTCTGCAAAAGGTTGTGAATATGGTGCTGTGAATAACAACAGTTACTACTACAACTTTTCACCTTCATCATCACCACCACCTTCATCATCATCACCATCATCATCGTCACCACCACCTTCATCATCATCATCACCATCATCACCATCATCATCATCACCACCACTGTCATTGTCATCATCATCACCACCACCACCTTCATCATCATCATCACCATCATCACCATCATCATCACCATCATCATCGTCATCATCATCATCACCACCACCTTCATCATCATCATCGTCGTCACCATCATCGTTACTTTGCAAGCAATCTAGAATAATGTTTCAACAATGTTTCAAAGAAGACAGCCCTAGGAACTCTGTGGTTCTCTCTGATGGGCTCACCTGATTCGTGAGTTTCAGAGGCGCTGGTTCACACCTGCAAAATGAGACTATTCTGAGAATTAGAGAATCAAGGCCGTCAGCACAATGACTTCACATTGGAAAACCTTCCCACCCCCTCCTGGAATTCATGAATATTTCCAAAGAAATAATTCTTTCACACACGAGCCATAGAGGTCCAGGCTTTAAGCCCCCATTCGTTTGCCATCCACAATGGACACCAGACTAGCTCTGTTCACAGAGCCCTGTACTCTTATTAGGATCCATTGTCCATTTGCTTTTTCTGTCACTTTTAACAGAGACCAGTCCTAACCGGGCTTGACCCTCCCTCAAAGCCCCAGGGGCCAAGAAGCCTCCACCAAGCTTCACAGTCTCTACAGCTCCTCAGAAAGTTAAAGCCAACTGGAAGCTAAAGCTTCCAGAGTTCAGAGCTTTTCTGCCTGGCCTGACACAGTGTTTGGCTAGATCCAAACAGACAGCGGAGGAGCATGGGAGGGAGGAATGCAAGCAGACTTCTGAGATGGTAGGTTGACTCCTGGCACCCAGCTTTGGGGCTTGGAGAAGTTTACTACTTTATTATTTTGATTATAGGTAAAATAATGCGACATAACAAAACACCCCAAAGCCCTGGTCAAGGGCTAGAAGCTTCGTGTGTCTTTTCTTCTGTGTCTAGGGGTGACTGGGGGCTCAATGGACCTTGGCTCAGCCATGCCTGTCTCCAGAAAATGGACTAAGTCCACGTCTCCATCAGCTTTAACTGTCAGCTTGACACAACCTAGAGTCACCTGAGAAGGGAGTCTCAGTTGATGGTTTGTCCAAATCAGATTGGCCTGTCAGTATGTCTGTCAGGGGTTGTTTGGATTGTTAATTGATGTAGGGGGCCCCAGTCCACTTTGGGCGTCACCATCTCTAGGCAAGTGTGCTGTATAGGTTGTATAGGAGAGCTTGCTGAGCATAATCCAGAGAGTGGACCAGCAGGCAGCAACTCCCATAGTTTCTGCTGCAAGTTCCTGCTTCAATTCCTGCCCTCAATGATGGCCTGTGGCCTGTGAGTGGAATTAAACCTTCTCCTCCCCCGTGTTGCCTTTGCTTAGAGTGTTTCCATCACAGTAACCGAGAAGACAAGAACAGTTCAGCTCTGTTGCACAAAACCTGGGGTGCCTAAACTCTTTGCCATTGGCGTTCTACTGAAAAGGGTGGCTGGTCTGTTGTAGACCAGCGTGATCATAGGAGAGAACTCAGGGTGGGGTGAGAGGACACAGACTCACAAGCGTGCTTTCAGGGCGGGGTGCAGGAGGCGGTCTCTCACCCGAGATCTAAAGGAAGAGCCCGATGGCTGAGGCTGAGGCCCGGGGAGAGATGATTGACAGAAAAGCACGAACAGAGATGGCATGGCGCTTCTGGCTTGATGTGCTTGGAACCTAGGGGAAGTGGAGGCTGGGAGAAGGGGCCATGTGATAGTGCTGGCTGCAAGCTGGGGTTGCTGGTTCTCAGGATATTGATATTTATAGCTGTGGGGGATAGGCTCTGCTGACTGCTCAGGGCATGCATGCATTTCCTTCTCAATTCCTCTTAGGCCTGGTTTGCATTTGCATTTTTACAGGTTTAAAAACGCATGCAGCCACAAAGGAGGCGGCACCAAGAGAGGTAGAGATGTTCTAGAAAGCAATTCAAGGGTGTCTGCCTCTGGGTGCTGGGAGTGGGTTCTGGTTAGAACATTGGTGTGCGCCTGGACTAGCCTCATGAACAGAGGCCCCTGTGCTCTGTGTTTTGGACATGCCTCAACCCTGGATGATCCACATTCAGTTTTCCCCTGGTGTCGCCTGCTATGACAGCTCCAGGTCCAGACTTTCTTCCTGTTGCTGCATGTGAAACCTGCATCTTCTTACCCTTCTTATAATGTCAGTGGGCTCAGAAAAGCAGCACTCTTAAAATTTTCCATGACACATGACGGTTATGCTTCTATGATTAGTGTGAGGCCAGAACACCATCCATTCCCTTAGCACTCAACACAGACTCGCTAGGAACCACCACGTCCAGACACAGCCTCACAATTCTGCTCAACACAGGCTCAGGTATGGGGGAAGAGCATTCAGCCTCTACTTCCCCCACACACTTAACCCCAGTCCTCTGTCAGCCAGAGTTTTCTCAACTCTGCCTTTGACCTGGGATTTAATGCAATGCAACAAATGTTTCTTGAGAATCCGCAAAGTTTCAGGGAGCAGAGATCAATCCACAGTCTGAAGGCCGGAAGGAGCTCACATGGTTATGAGCCAAGTTATTGACCTCAGCATCCCCCGGAGAGTCAGTGCTGCTATTGACTCAGTCTTTCCCACTTGAAATGGGGCCATACCTGGGTGTGGCTGTGCAGCTAAGCCCTTAGCATCGCAGCCTAGTGGAACGGCTGCACTCGGGGCAAGAAATGAACCAGGCTTTTGTTAAGCTGTGATCAGAGAGTTCCGGTTTGAGAAATGGGTATAGTGTCAGGTCTCCGGAATGTTCTGATAGGGTAGTGCGTTTTGGGACTCTGACCACCCATGGTCTCTAGACACAGTTGAGAAAAAAAACCTCTCTCTGGTAAAGAGTTAAACTCTCAGAGCCTAAGTCCTCAAAGCAAGAACAGAAGAAGGAAACTAAGGCAGGAGGGCCTGACTCTGGCAAGGTGGTATGGTTATATCGGGACTTCTGGGATTCACTAGATTTTAAAAAGATACCAACTGTAGGAAAGTTGTGGCTGAGTTTTCTGACCTACTCCACACCAACTGGAGCTAGCCAGGTCCTGGGTCAGGTCTAGGCATGGGAGTCACTTAGTGTGGCAGGTTTGTTCTCTTGGAAAAGAGCCTAGCCTTGCAGCCAAGCCACAGAGCTGGCCCCACGCAAGGGCTGGCAGTCACATTATTCCCAAAAGGGATACCTTGTGCCTGAGAGAGCTCACCCTTCTATGGAGATTTCTAGAACTTACTAAATAGATGCCATAAATATATAGTGTGTGTGTGTGTGTGTGTGTGTGTGTGTGTGTGTGCACACATGAGTGTGAGTGTTCCAGTCACTCTACAAATAGCACATGTGTGCACTGCTTCACCAGGATCAGTTTGCAAGCTTCTTTTTTTTTTTTTTTTTAGGATGAAGAGAAAAGAAAATTATTATTAACATATCAATGGTGCCTCCATGCTGAGAACAAGATTACTCTGAGCACACCCAGGCACCCAGGGAGGGACAGCCAGTATTTTAGATGTGCCCCATCCTCGGGGCTCTTTCTTCCCCACCCCACCCCCACTCCCCTTTTATTTTACTTTATTTTCTTTTTTCATTCCTCTAAGCTTATTTCTCTGGAAATTTCCACCTTGTGGTTGTGTACTGCTGACTTCACATTTGCTGCCGTGTGAACTCCACATCTGTGAACGGATGACAGGAAAGATTAATGGCCCTGCTCCCTTCTCCTTGACTGTGGGCCCAGCTAATGAATAAATAAATAAATAAACAAACAGAGCTCCAATCCCCTAAATAGAGACCCAGAGCCGGGGAGAAAACAGCATTTTGCTGAATCCATTCTTTGAGGAAAAACCCAACCTCTAATGATCCCTGATTTACATAGTCGGCAGTTTTTCACTAAACATTTTACAAAGACAGGAAAGTTTGGGGTGGGGGGAGTACCCCCATGCTCATGCCAGACAGAGGCAGGGGGCTGAGAAGCCCTCAGCCTGATGGGGCTGCTGCGGAACAGACCTGGTCATGAGTGAGCGAATTTCCCACCCACACGGTCTTAGGCCAGGGAGCCTCGTGCAGTTTGACGGTAAAAGGGGCTTCTCAGTGGCCTGAGCAGTGGCTTCTTGGGAGGAAAGGCCCATCGTCATCCGTCAGCTTTAAAGTTCTACAGCTGTGAGCAGAGGGAGCTAATTCCTTCCTGTCACCCCTCCTGTTCCCAATTTCTGTGAAAGAGAGTTTCACATCAGAGCTTGCCCCGGTGACCCCGGGGTCTTGCTAGGATGCAGAATTCACCGTCAGTAGGCTCTGGAAGGGCTGTATTTGTTAGCAGCAACAAGTTCCCAGGAGAAGTGAATGATCCAGGGACCATGCTTAGGACAGTAGAAGCCGGGGCGGCCAGTGCAGCCAATGCAGCTTCGGTTCAAACCCTTCTCAGGGGCTCTTGTGGGAAGCTCCCTGCTGGTAATGTTTTCCTACCAGCCCCAGCTAATGACATGGTACAGATGTGATTATTCCCAGGTCCCTCAGCCCAGCACAGCACGTTTGCCCATGCTTTCCAGGTCAGACTTGGGGAGTCTGTGCCTTTACTGACTGCTTCGACAGCTGCCTTTCACTAGTCACCGCTTCTTTAACCATTCTCACTTTTTGGGTAGAAAGATGCTTCAGTGGCATGGCCTGGTTGAGGAACAGAAAGTCCAGGGTCAGCAAAAATGTCTGCAGGCCCCAGGTAGACTCCCAAAGTCTGGGGTTCAAGAAGCGTCTTCTGGAGGAACCCCATGACTTGGGCTGCTCTGTAGAGCCAGGACTTTGGAGGCCAGATGACAAAAACAGCACTTGTCAGTCTGAGCCTTCCTGTGTCTGGTACCCAACAGCTCACTTCCCTGTCATTGATGATGAAGCAGAGGTTGGACTAATCCAGCCTAAACCAGAGCAGGGAGTTCCCCAGTGCTGGGCATCCCCCTGTAACTGTGGACCTACCGACTTAGGCAGATTTGGCTCAAGGAAGTCAAGTTATGTTCAGGTAGGCAGACTTGGGTTTAGCCGTTTGGGGATGAAGGAACACATATATCAGGGACCCAGCCGTGGCTGTCTGCCCTTCTGCAACTACTCAGGCAGCATGCCAGACTCATTCTTGTGTTTGATTTCTAGGCACAAGTCAGCCTTTGGAAGCCCAGAGCCAGGCTGGCTGATTGAGTTCTGTTGACTTTCCTCCCTGGGTCCTCCCCAAATGCTCCTCAGTGACCTATTTTCTAGGGCCCCTGTCTAGTCCCCACTCACTAGCCAGAGCCTCTGGTTAATCACCTATAGAACAGGGATTAATTATAACACCTTTTTAATGGGGTGGGGATGACAAGCTAACAGCACCGAGGCTAGGATCACTACCATCATAAACACCTGGCCTGTGGCCTTTGGGTGTCCTTTGGGTGTCCTTTGGGTGCCCTTTGGGTACCCTCTCCTTCTCTGGGCCTTTGTTAGGTCTCATCTGATCATCTCTACCAGGCATGTTTTTGAGAAATAAATCCCAAGAGATGAAAAAAGCCTACAATTAAAGAATTGAGAAAGTTGTATAATAGTCTTTATTTTGAGCAATGAGTCAGTTTAAATTTGCTTTCCTTCTCTTTAAATAAGTTTATTTGAGCAGGGCATATTTTGACACAGAACTTATTAATAACTGGGAAATCAGGATATAGAAGTAGCTTGGAGTTTGTTTCAAAGCCTGAATTCAGGGGTATGGCTTGTGGTCCCTGGGTGCATGCCTGGCAAGCTAGGGAGGCTTTTTCTTTGGCACAGATATCTCTCTCCTCTGTCACCTCCTGGGTGCCCCAACACTGAGCTCCCTGGGGCTTTTGCTTCTACTCTTTGTGAACCGTATGCTGTTCCTTTGTAAAGAAAGTGAGACTTGACCTTGGAGTCACCCAGACAAGCCCCCAGAGGCCTCTTCTTTGTATGCCTCCAGGGTTTGGTGCAGTGATGGAGTCTTAGTCAGACCGCTGACACCATGCTGATGCCGAGGCTGCTTCTGGCATGCCATGACCCATAGACAGTTCATTTCTATGTAAGGAGCTTACAGAATCCACTGTGAGACTCTGCCAGAGGAAATTTCTGCTGCTTTTTTCCTGATTTACACCTTGGGGAGAGGCCCTCTGTACCACTTGATGAGTGTATCAGTATCCTGTGGCTGCTGTAACAAAATGCCCCAGACATGATATCTTAAGATGGTTCTAGAGGATGAAAGTCCAAAACTAGCATCACTGAGGTCTACCCAGAGACCCGATGGGGCGACCTGTGGGTTGCTCTTTAGTTCCCTGCCGTTTTATTTGCTTTGAAGCTATGTCTCTCTGACCCCTGCCTTCATGGTCATAACGCCTTCTTCCTTCTATTCGTATCAAAATTTCTTCTTGCAAAGTTACTTGTGAGAGAGAACTTTAGGGTCTATCTGAATAACTCAGGATGATCTTCATGTAGAAAAATCCTTTATTTAATCATGGCTGCAACATCACTTTCATAGAGGATGAGGTCCCATGTCCTTTTCTAGAGGGAAACTTTGTCTGTCCCAGTTCAAAAACAGCTACAGGGCTGTTGTAAAATGAGCGGCGGGCTGTGTTCCCACCGCCCAGTTCCCAGACAGTAAAGGGAGTGGAGGACTGCATTCCCAGTGCCTGGCTGCCCTGCTAGTTTTATCCCCGAAATAATTACATGGAAACTATATTCATTTAAACACTGCCTGGCCCATTATATCTAGCCTCTTCTTGGCTAACTCTCACATATTATTTTAACCCATTTTTAATAATCTGTATGTCACCATGAACTGTGGCTTACTGGGATGAGTCTAACCTACGTCCGTCTCGGAGAGGCGAGCCATGGCGTCTGCTGTCTGCCTGACTCTGCTTGCTTTCTCCCAGCATTCTGTTTGGTCTACTCCACCTATCTAAGCTGTTGTCCTATGAAAAGACCAAGGCAATGAAAGCAACACATAGAAAGAAGACCCTCCTATATCACAGGGCAATCTAAAAATTGGCTACAGAAGGAACACTCCTGCTTTCCTTGCCCCACTGGGTAAAAAAGTTAATGTTCACCCCTGATTTGTGACTTTTTGCAGGGAGAAATCACCCTAGGTAAAGAGGGTACCCACACCCCAAAGAAAGGATTCTATGCTCAACTTGGTAAACCAATGGCTTTCCATGATTTTATTTTTACATTATCACAGGTGACTCATAAGCAGCTGCATCACTGAGTCCCAGCCAACTGTTTACCTCTTTGATCTAAGCGGTGGAGGAGAGGCTTGGGAGACCCATGACATTAATAGGTTTTCAGAGGGCCTCATGCGAGCCATCAACACTATTCTACTTCATGGTGATGGCCATGTCCCAACCCTCAGGAGCCAGTATCGCTTGTCTATAGCAGTGAACTGTGTAGCAGCCCCTTCCACAATCCCACACCAGCAGCTTCCCTTCCCTGCCTCACTTTCCACTCTCACCTGCTGGTCCCTGGGATCCTCTCCCGAGTGAACTGCATGGATTCCGGTTCTTCTCTCACAACTCACTTCTGGAGTGGAGGTGGGTTCAGTGTGGGACAGCCACCCAGCACCAATCATCTTCAGCACTTTCCTGTCCTTCAGATTTGGAGCTCTTGGTGTGTGCTAGACACATCTGTGGAGCTGGGGATGAAGAAGACACATCTGTGTCAATGTATTAGTTAGGGTTCTCTAGAGTCACAGAACTTATGGGATGAATTTCTCTTTCTCTACACACACACACACACACACACACACACACACAGAGAGAGAGAGAGAGAGAGAGAGAGAGAGAGAGAGAGAGAGAGAATGTAATGGAATAATTTACAGGTTGCTGTCCAACTAATCCGTCACTGGCTAGCTGTGAATGGAAAGTCCTAGAATCTAGTACTTGCCCAGGCCCATGAGACTGGGTATCTCACTGGTCTTCTGTATATACTGGGATCCTGAAGGAGTAGGCTCTACTACCAGTGAAGGAATGGACGTGCCAACAAGACAAGGGCAAGCAAGTGAAGAATAGAGCCTTCCATTTTCCTTACTTAGGCTTCCAGGAGAAGGTGTGGCCAGATTGAATGTGTGTCTTCCCATCTCAAGGTCTGGATCAAAGGCATGTTGTCTTCCTGCCTCAAGATCTGGGTCAGAGCTGTGGTCTCCATTTCTGAATTATAGTTCATTCCAGATATAATCAGGTTTACAACGAAGAATAGCCTTTGTGGTCCTCAGTCAGACCTCCAAAAAATAAACCCTTCCCTAGAACTAGTGAGTACTGCAGCCTCTCAAAGCAGATACGTCTATATAAATATAGAAATGCAGCCAGCATAGTCTTATTTGGTGTTGCTCATTTGTGCATGTGTTCAAGCCTGGGACTGGATAACCAGTTTGGGATTGGATAGTCAATTAGGGAGCTCATTCCTGAGGAAGGCTGACCCTTCCTCTCTCAGCAGTCATTAATTGCCTGTTGCTTCCCGTCTAGCAGTGGGTCCATGTGGCCATGGTGCTGTCATTGTGCAGGTCTTGTTAGGGTAGCCATATTGGTGAGATTTCACAGGTGTAGCTTCCTTGTCCCATGTAGAAGACACAATCTTGCAGCGATGTCCTGGTCCTCTGGCTCTGAAAATCTCCTTACCCCCTCTTATATTGGCTTTGATTCTTGTATGTTGATACAAAAGTTAAAGAATATTGAATATTGTATATGAGTATGCTTCCACCTCTGTTTAAAACATTTGTTATGTATTGATATATATATTGTATTGATATATATATACATATATTTACCATATTGTAGTGTACATTTCTACCTCTGATATTATTTATGCAATGACATACATTGTTTACATTTGGAGGTCATTGTCCTCATTTATTGCACAGTTGTTTATTCTCTTAGTCTTCAAGTTAGATAGGTATCGAGAATTATAAATCAATAGTCATATATCTTTGTCATATTTATATTTAGGTTAATCAGGTTCTTTAGATACATAGAGATTATATTTAGTATAGATAGTATAATCTTCAACCTCTTCGAAGAGCTGTAGAAAATGGCCTTTAATCTAACCTAGAGTTCTGTGCTAGTGAGACACAATCACTCCTGGCAACACCACTCTACTCCTGGAGAACGTTGAACACCAAAGACACTCCCCTTGGAGCTTGTCTTCTTTTTGGCAGAACTGGCCTTTGGGCAAAGAAAAGCCCATACCTCAACCACTGACAGAGTTACAGAGTATACGTAAATGGATAAAAACAGGATTGTCTTATCCTGCCAAGACAGAGTAAGATAGTTCTAAAAAGTTTCTTGTCTTTGAAAATGGCATGTCAGTTATGTTAGGCCTTAGCCAAAGTTGGTTACCTCAACATTGCAAATGAGACTTTGGGTGATTGCCCAGGTAGTCAGTTGTCTCTGTCATTTGTTGCACATTTTGGAAGTTTCTCGTTTGTACTTCCTGGTTGCTCAAGTAATATTACTTCCCTTCTCAGAGCTTTGATGGAGTTGAAGATTAGATAATTGTAGGTACCCTCCTCATGATTTAGCTAAACTCAATTCCAATACACTATTTAGACTCCTTGAAATAGAATGCTTAGTAGAACTTTTGTTATATGTCTCCTGCTTAATATTGTTTATTGTTTGTAATTTTATATTTGGTATCTGTTCCTACTGTATATAGTTGTATTGGGTTTGGTTCGATCTTGTTTAGACAAAAGGGGGAGATAATGGGGAAGCTCAGCCAATCACATTCTGTTTAGGGTGTGTCCCCCTGGGGCCAAAGAAAACAGATAAAAATCCAGGTGTGCTGCTTGCCTCTGCCTTTTTTGTTCCCTGAGCTCCTGGATTGCTGGAACCCTGCTTTTGTAAGTTTCCTTTCTTCCGTTTATCTGCTCGACCACACCTTTCACTTATTTTTCTCAGTATTGACCAGTCATTCTGACCACTGTGTATACTCAGCTGCTGAGGAGCGGGGATCGTCTCTAGCATCTGTGGCCTTTTCTCATCAAGAACTGACTGTCAGCGAGAGAGATCAGAAAGCTAAGAGAAAAGGGTGTTTGGGAACACAAAGCTGGCCATGGCTTACTGCAACACTGGGTTGGGGAAGTCCTGTCAGATGAAGCCACCTAGCAGCTCCCAGCCCATAATGCACGGTAGCTCATCGGCTCACCTTCTGTTCTGGTTTTCTGTCTGTTGCTATGATAAAATTCTGACCAAAAGCCACTGGAGGAAGAAAGGCTTTCATGTCCCAGTCCTGAGACACTCACCACTGAGAGAAATGGGGGCAGGAACTCAAGCAGCAGCAGAGGGAGGAACCAGTGGAGAAACACTGCTTTCTGGTTTGCTTTCTCTCTGGCTTGCTCAGCTACTTTCTCAGGGAGTAGCACCACCCACACCAATCATCCTTCTAGACACTGTCCCGCAGGCTTGCCCACAGGCCAGTCTGATGGAGGCCATTCCTCAGCTGAGGTACCCTCTTCTTGGGTATGTATAGGTGTGTGCCAAGTTGGCGACAGCATCCAGCACCCTTCCTCTGTCCCGGAACTAGCTCTTGTAAACTAGGCTGGCCTCGAACTCACAAAGATCTGCCTGCCTCTGCCTCCCGAGTACTGGAATTAAAGGTGTGTGCCACCACCACCCAGCCTAGTGTCACACTTTTAATCTTCTTCTCCAGCATCTTTGTCCGAGGTCAGGTGACTGATGTCTGAGATGGAGATGCTGAAGCGTAGTGATGCTAAGGCAGAGGGGAGCAAATGCTGGCAGCTCAGCACCATCTTTTTTATTAAGGCTACAAGACACAGAACAGTGGCTGGCCGTTGTACCTGAAAGAAGGAAGGTGGGCAACACTGGGCATTGGTGCTGCCTGTGTGGGTGTGGATCAAAACCGACATATCCAAGGGGCCATACGTGAGCCGGGTTCTTTCTATTCCTGTCCTGTTGCTATTCCAGCACACTGCACAGCTCACCTTGTATCCGACCCTAACAGAGGAAGGTTGAAGTGTTGCCTCAGGAACCCTACACTGGGGGCAAGGTTGGATCTAGACGACTTGCTTGTTCGCCTAAAACTCCTCCATAAGACTGCCTCCCCTCGCCCATTATTATTATTTTTTTAAGATTGGATCTTGTGTTGCTTTTGTACTCATCAGATAACTGAGGCTGACCATGAGTCTTTGATCCTGTCTCTACCCCCTGAGTGCTGAGATTAGAGGTTTGCTGTGCTTAGCCATTTGCCTCAGCTTCTTTTCCTGCTTCTGCCTCCTCTGTGAGGGGCCGGGAGAGGACTCATGCGTTCCTCCCAGGTGCCATGATGGATGCTGATTTGTACCTACGGAGTTTGTCATCCATGAGACTGGGAAGTAGTGCAGGTCTAACTTGGGGCCTGTGGAGGACATGGATGCTGGACACGGGGCCCAGCTTGACTGGTTCTACGGACTCTCTGTCTGCTTGTTCTTTGCTCCATCTTAAAAACACATCATATGACAGGCCCAACGGATTGTGTTTGGTAAGACCCAGGGATTAATTTTGCTGCTTTCTCTCCCTTAATGGATATGTACACACCCACACCCTCACACCTACACACCCATACTCATTTCTAGGTACAATGCACGTGCCCTTTGGGGACAAATCTACCCCTGAGTTCTAGGTCTCTATGAAGAATCTGGGTTTTTTTTTTGGGGGGGGGGTGACAGGGAGTAGGAATCTGAGCTGTCACTTTGAATTGCAAAACCTCTATCCATAATGCATAAAGGGGCCTCCACGAGTGGCCACAGCCTCCTGTCGTCCCGAGGCTCAGGGAAATTAGACAGCTTCGGAGCCCCTTATGAAAATGCAATGTATTACCTCTGCTTTTTGACTAGTGAATTATGCATTTGAGAGTGACAAATTCCTAGATGCGGCCTTTATTAGATGCCCAGAGTCAGGTGGGTGGACAGTGTGGCTTGCCAAGCTCTGACAGAATGTTTGATAACTTTTTCTGACCGTGCTTCCCGGAGGTGGTGTTAATATTATGTATTTTCCCCCATCTTTCATTTTATCAAAACATTGATGCTGGATATTATGGCTCTATTTATGCATTTGGAACCTCTTCCTGGGTCAAAGGGCAACATCGTTGGGAATGACAAAGGCCAACCATAGATATCTTTTTAAAAGCCTACCTGTCTCATGTGTCGGCAACTCTGCCAGTCTGGTTTTGAAAGACCCGTCTGTTTGGAGGAGCCTGCCCCTTCCTGAACTACAGGCCTCCAGGCGCAAGACAGTGTAGATCAGCTCCTGCCATTCTGTCTGCAAGGAGGGGCCCCTGGCAGCACCCAGGATACAAAACTCATTTTCCCTGGCCTGGGAAACTCTTTCCTGTTAGACCAAGCACCTCACGTCTTATGTAGGCAAAGAGAGCAGACTTTGGTCAGATTTTGGTAAGGCTGGGTGAGCTTGCTTTCACCATGTCTAAGGGTTGGCAACCCCAGTTCCTGCAGGGGGTGCCA
Organism: Myodes glareolus; assembly: GCF_982192425.1. NCBI lineage: Eukaryota > Metazoa > Chordata > Mammalia > Rodentia > Cricetidae > Myodes > Myodes glareolus. The sequence continues at coordinate 20,245,307 of NC_142035.1, read as the reverse complement.
TGCCCCAGAATGTGGACTTTACTTCCCAAGACATTGCTCGCCTAGGAGAGGTCTTCCTAATGAGACATCTGACCACCCACCCCCTGCTTTGAAACCTTCCTTTGCATACAGGAGGAATTTACACTTCTGAACCTGACCTGGAAGGCACTCAAGGATCTTGACCTATCGAGCTCCTCAGCTTCCCCACCAGATGGCCCTGTCCACACTCCCACTGATCTGCGCAGGCTGCGAAGGTGCGATGTGTGGATCTCGAACACGGTGGGCTTCTCTGACTTTGCATGTGCCATTTCTTCTGCCTGCAAGCCTTCTGCTTGTCTCTCTCACAAGCTCCCACCAATGGCTCAGTTTCATCGTGCACCTTAGGTCTTCCTTAATTTCCCAGGCAGAATTACGCCTGCGTGTGGTAGGTCACTTCCTGTGATAATCCTGACCAAACAACAGAGAAAAACATGTTGAAAGGAAAGGTCGGTTTGGGCTGATGGTTTTAGTGCATGATTGCTTGGCCCACGGCTCTGGGTCTGAGTGGAGGCCAAACATTATGACACAGAGCATGTGGAACAAATCTGCTCACCTATGGGGGCTGGGAAGCAGAGAGTGAGAGACAGGAAAGGGCCAGGGCCAAGATATACCCTTTGAAGTGACTTAACTTCCTTCAATTAGGCGCCATCTTCTAAGAGTTGAATGGGAATTCATTAACCCATTGATAGAGTCATCACCTGCTAGGGACCAAGCCTTCGATGCTTGTGCCTTTGTGTGTATGGAACATTTCCTGCTCAAACTGATGGCCCTGCTTACCATGCTTGTGGATTTTCAAGGCTAAAATGGTATTTTATTTATTATTTACCTATCTTTGTGTGTATGTGTGTGTGTGTGTGTGTGTATGTGTGTGTGCATGCTTGCATGTGCACATGCCCACTTTTGCATGCCAGCATGCATGTGCCACCGTGAGCACGCGAAGGTCAGAGATCAACTCCTCTTAGGTGTTGGTTCTCTCTTGCTGCTTTGTGGGACCCAGGGATTAAACCCAGACGGTCAGGCACACAAGCACCACTTCCCACCGACCCATCTTGCTGGTTCTCATATTGCATTTTGGTGCTGGCTTACGTTCCTCAGTGCCTCATTTTTAACATACTTGATCATTGTTGGCATCAAGTGAGTGAGTATTAGTTGTATGTGGCACTTGCCTTATCTTCTGTTGAATTATCAAACACAGAATGTCTGCTCTAGCCAGCCACTGATGGAGCCTGGCACTTGTTGGTAGTGTCACTTTTTACATGATACTTAACCTCATGGGTCTCAGTTTTTCATTTGCCAATGGGCATAAAGGTAACACGTTGTGGAAACTAAGGGACAACTAAACGGGACAACTAACGTGTGTCCTGTGTGTCAGGGACTGCTCCTGTGACCAAAGGGCAACGTAGCAAGTGATAGCTACCATGGTGATGGTGATGATAGTCATACATGACAGTCTTGGTTATAGTGCGTTATCATATGCTAATATTATGTAAATATACTTATAATAATACAAATATTTCTAGGATTATTCATATTACTTGCTCTCCTTGAACTGCCTGGGCCTTCAACTTTCCCTGGCTGCTCTGCCCTACACTTGGCAGATGGGATGTGGATCATTTTAATTAGGTTTTATTGGGCTGTTATACGGGTCATAATTGTGGCCATTATTCATTTTCATGGGGCTGCTGACACAGCCTCGGTTTAGACATGCTGATGTCTTGATGAGACGAGCCCCCATGTCAGAGAGGTTTCTGTTTGAGAGGCTGGTGCTATGGCAGTAGGGTCCTTCTGAGCCCCCAGCACGTTCTAGAGAGATGATGTCAGGGTATCCATAGAGAAAGTGGTAATGTAGGTGAGGCTATCCCAGTGAGGGTGGAAACATCTATCCCAGTTGGCCATGTGTTCTAGGCTGGTATGGAGCCCTCAGTGTCCCAGGTGGTGTCCTTCACAGAGCAGGCACAGGAAAAATATTGTCTGGATGAAGCCATCCTTCCATGTGCTCAATAGACCCTCGAGGTAAATGTAGTTAAGCATTCAGGTTGGATACTGGCTCACGGATCCAGCTAATAACTCAGAAGGTAGGGCCTTTAGGAGTGATTAATGTCTTCTCTTAGAGACTGACTTCTCCAGGAAATATACTAGTTACTAAGACAGTGGGTGGTGAGAGCTGGGGAGATGCTTCACTTGACACCGTGCCTGTTATGCAAGCATAAGACTGAGTTCTGTTCCCCAGCACCCATATTAAAGCTGAGCATAGTTGTATGCATCTGTAACCATAGTGCCTTGTGGATGAGACTGGCAGATCCTTGGAGTTTTCTGGACAGCCAGTCTAGACAACCAGTAAGGTCCAGATTCAATGAGAGACCCTGTCCCAAAAGATAAGGTAGGATAGGGAGATGGTTCAGTGCGTAAAGGTGCCTAACGTGTGAGAATTTGAATTTGGACCCCAGGACCTGTGTGAGGCTGGGCACAGTTGTATTGATAATTCCAGCTTGCCTATGAGATGGCAAGAGGAGAAGCAGAGAGAGGAGACTCCATGGACACTTGGGCCATCTAGCCTGGCATCCACTATTGTAAACTACAGACTGCTTCAAATAAAGTAGATGGCAAAGACTAACAGCTGAGTTTGACCTCTGATCTCCACACATGTCCTATGGCATGAGCATACTCACATGTCCAAACATTCACACACACACACACACACACACACCCCTTTGGCAGGGAGTGACTCTCCCTGGACAAGCAGACATTCACCACCTTCCACTGAGAAGCATCTGGAAGGAGCCTGGTGTGATCTGTCTCACACTCCCCTTTGTGCACATGGTGAGTCACTGTCGGGCTGAGCTGGTCCACACTGACCTCAGAATAAGTGTGCCTGGAGAAAATCCGAACCCAGCTTTACTGCCCAAAGTCTCATCCATAATCCTTTCAATCTGAAGCTGACCCCCTCTTCCTGCTGGAGCCCCATCGCACTGAGCCTAGAAGGAAAGACCCTAATTTCTAGGATCCAGGGAAGGATCCCACAGACTCAATAAGCCATGCCAATGGATGCAAACAGCAAGAGGATTCTTTATTGTCGAAGGCGCCAATGGGAGACTCAGTACTCCAAGTGAGACTGAGCCCCCCTTCTATTTTTCCAGCCAGTATTTATAGGGTCTCAGGGTTACATAACGGGGAAGCATAGCAACTGCAACATCATTGGTCAACTCAAATTAAGTTAACATATGGGGTGGATCAACATCAGGACAAAAACAAGTCCACAAAAACAAGTCTACAAAAACAAGTCTAAATTAAGCTAGTTTCAGCCAGTTTCTGCCCCCTTGGTTTTTGATACACAAAGGACTGGGTGTTTTTCTCAAGACTGCTTCTGCTGCCCACAGATATCCTGTTTTTATCCTTTTGGCAGGTGCAGCCGGTCTTAAGACTGCTTCGGCCGCCCACAGATATCCTGTTTTGCACTGGCCTGTTTGATCAAAACATCTTAAGATGAAGACTAGGGCTGGGGTCTTTCAATCTTAAGATGGAGACTAAGGTTGGGGTCTTTCAAGACCACCTTCAGACCAGGATCATGAGACTGAGGCCTTGTTCCTGGGAGTCTTCAAGCATTGGCAGGTGTATCCATGTAGCCCTGCTGACAGATGGAGCCAGGGGCAACTCCTCTGTCATAGCTTTCACACGTCGAAGCTTCTGTATGAAGGTGGCCACAGGTTGAAATAAGAATGTAATCGCTGCAGACAGATGGAAAGACCTCTAAGTTGGGGGCTTTGAACTGGAGGTGAAAAGCCTCCAGACTGACTTTTGATTCCCTTGGGAGGATGTTGGCATTGAAGACATAGTTTTGGTTGTCATAACTAGAGGGGAGGGTGCTGACATCTAGTGAGCAGAGGCCAGGAATTCTGCTAGGCACCTTAGTCAGGACTGGATAGTCCCTCACAAAGAAAGACATGGCTCAGGATGCAATTTCGCTGAGGTTTAGAAATCCCCGTTGTAGGCGACATGTGTCTTTGTCATCCTTCCCTTTCTTCTTCTCTTCTTCCATCCTCCCTTCCTTCTGTTTTCTTCTCTCCTCCTCCTCTTTCTCCCTCTCTTCCTTCCTTCTAAACAAGATAGATATATGGCCAGCCCTCGAGGAATTTATATTGAGTAGTGGAATCTCAGACAACATAGGCATAAACCAGTGAGATAATGATGATAAATGCTTTGCGGGTGGCTGCGGGGGAGAGTAACAGAGGGACCACCTCTAGGTGGATGATGGGGAAGGGCTCTCTAAGCAGCTGGCAAAAGCGGAAGCTTGAGGCAGGGAAGGATCCAGCCAGTCAGTGGAAGGGAATTGGTCCCTGACTTCAGGAATTGCAGGTGTGGAGGCACCAGGGTGGGGGAACAGACCAATGTGTTCTAGGAAGCAAAGGGAGCTCCTGTCTGATGCAGTAAAGATGAGGCAGAATGTGCTGGAAGATTTCTGTCATCTCCAGCTGCTTGGGGGAAGTCTTGGCAATGCTCGTGTGCCCAAGTCTTAGGGTCATAAGACTCTAAACTTAAAGCCAAGAAGTCACTTTCAAAGCGATGGGATTTGGGAGGTTGTCATTTCAGAGTACAGATCCATGGAAGGCATCTGTTAGAATGTACTCCTGGGAGAAATGGTGTGTGACCCCATCATATCACATGCCCCTGCTAATGGAGCCACAGAGAAGCGAACTGGTTTCCCTTCCCTCCTCCTTCCCATTATTTCCACACCACCACCCTGTGCAAGTCCTTGATAGCACTGAACCCACACTAGGACTGTTCTTGTATGGTCACCTGCCCATTGCTGTGTTTGCTTGACCACAGTGTGTGTGTGGGTCTTCTGCATAGAAGGTAGTTAGTAAAGTCATGCTCAGTGAGTGATGGAGTGAAGGAATGAAAACAGTAAATAATGACCCATAATGCCTTGGTGAGCAATACATTAGCCCTTGCTTGAAAGAGTTTGTGTGACTTAACTTGACAACACCATGGGATGAATTGTGCCTTTCCTCCACAAAATCTTTGTTGACATCCTGACCTTAGAGTCTCTAAGGGCAATCTTATTTTTGGAGACAGGATCTTTATAGATTCAAAGGGGGCCTTTAGGGTGGGCCTAATCCAGATGGCTTGTGTTTTCATAGAAAATGTTCAATTTATTCCTGCATACATGTCAGCAAACACGCACACATGCACACAAGAACATTATGTGACCGGATAGTGAGGATAGGGAGTGGGGTGATGTCTCTATGACGAGGCACATCACCCATTGCTGGAAACACCTGACGCCCAGGATCAATGCTCCCACCATCCTTGGAAGAACTGTGTTGGCTAGTTTTGTGTCAACTTGACACAAGTTAGAGTCACTGGAAAGGAAGGAGCCTCAGTTGAGAAAATGCCTTCATAAGATCTAGTTAGTTGTAAGGCAATTTCTTAATTAGTGATTGATGTGGGAGGGTCCAGCCCATTGTGGGTGGTGCCATGCCTGGGCTGGTGGTCATGGGTTCCATAGCAGAGCAGGCTGAGGAAGCCATGAGGAGCAGACCAGTAACTAACAGCCCTCATTGACTTCTGCATCAGCTCCTGCCTCCAGGTTTCTGCTTTGTTTGGGTTTCTGTCCTGATTTCTTTCAATGATGGACCAAGATGTGGAAGTGTAAGCCAAATAAACCTTTTTCTGCCCAAGTTGCTTTTTGGTCATGGTGTTTTATCATAGCAATAGAAACCCTACCTAAGACAGGAATCACCCATGCAGATTCCTTGATTGTGAACTCCTGGCTTGTAGGAAAGTTAGTTTCTATTATTTGAACCATGCTGTCTGTTGGCATTAGGAAACAAATCTAGGTAGGTGGGGACAATGAGCCTGTTTTAGGGGCTTGTGCAGGGAGTTGCTGAGAAGGAGCTGCATTTGATAGGCAGTGGATAAGCTGGACTGGGCTGGGCCTTAGTAGGTGGAGAAGGGTTGGGCTAAAGCCACCTGCTAATTTTCACTGCCCTCCTCACTTCAGCAAGACTGAGGTGGAAGTTGCCAACCAATGTTGTGATGGCCTAGGGCCCTCACTTCCATCCTTTCATTGTGTGTGTGTGTGTGTGTGTGTGTGTGTGTGTGTATAATTAGGCCACGAAGCAGCAGTCTGGAAGCCAGCAAGCCCTTCTCCCTTGGGAGAGACAGGAAAGTAGCAGATTGGCTACTGTTCTTCAGCTGAGTCTCCATCCCTAATTACCAACCAGACCAAGCCTTTGAGCGGCTCTGGCCCAGCCCATCTGCAGCTTCTGAGAGGTCCAGGATCCAAGCCAAGAGCTGGCGTGTAGGTCCTGTGGCCAGTGAGCAGAAAGAGGACTTTAATTAAAGCACTAATTAGCTGGCTCTCTGCTGGAACAGTCATAGTCCAGCCGGTATGGAGCAGGACTCCCTCTTCATGTGAATCTTTAGAGCATGCTGTGCCCCCAGGATGTGTACTGTGTGCCCATGGGCTTGTAGGTATGCCTCACATATATGTGTGTGCAGCTCTGTGCTCATGAGTGGATGAGTTTCCACATGTATGCCTTGCCTTTTTGTCTGTGTGTATAGGTGGCTTAGCCGGGAGGATGCACACATGTGTGCCATCACAGACATGATTATGTGAGGAAGGGGGGTTAAATAAGGTGTTTATCTCAAGGGCACATATGTGTTCAAGCTTACCATCCATGCTTGGAGCTCTGGTGGTTATCGGGGTGTGCAAGTTGTGCACGCCCTAACCACTGGGCAGATGTGTGTGTGTGAGTAGCAGGTATCACGGGCTTCTGGGAGATCTTATCAAAAGAAAGAGAGAATGTGGAGACTTTGGGGGAGGTTGGAGGGAGACTGGTCCAAGGGAAGGGTTGCAGTGAGGAGCTTGACTTTGCCCCCAAAGTCTCACTTCATTATGTTGGATCAACGAGGAAGGCTCTTGTAGCTAGGAGGTTTAGTAACTGAGCAGGATGGTCAGCCTGGAGCAGAAGATGGCTCCATAGGGACTGAATTAGTCTCCCAAGGATAAGCGCTGTGCTTCCCACTGTGCACTCTGGGCTTCTTGAGGATGCAGGATTAGAGCTGGGTGCTGGGTGGAGAGGAATGTGTATCTTCATGTCCATGCAGAGAGAGGAACTCCAAGCACACAGAGGGAGTTGAGGGAGATTGTATTGGGGGCGGGGCAGGCAGGACAATAAAATACAGTCTCTTTCAGCTGGGAAGCAGAATTCATATTTTGTAAATTCCAGGCAATGGGCTGGTGAGTGGGGACTTGAGCTGTTTGTTCTCAGAGGCAGCGTGATCTGTTGGGATGTGGGAGTGATGACTGCGATGGGCTTTGAGGATGCTCAACGTGAAGGGGCTGGTACACCCCTGGGTAGTGAGCTCTTCATGCAGAAGGAGGGGAAAGAGACTGCTGCCTGAGCAGCCCTTGGATGGAAAGGGCACATGGAATGGCAGCCCTCGGAGTGACCAGCTGGAATGGGGATGGGGTAGCACAGGGAAGCATCAACAAAAGCTGTATCATCAATCACAACACTGAACAGAAACAACTTAAAGAGGAAGGATTTGTTTTGGATTTCTATCTATCTATCTATCTATCTATCTATCTATCTATCTATCTATCTATCTATTTATTTTTGGTGACTATATCATGGCAGACATCATAGCTTGGTCTGTGATGGCAGAAATTTGTGGCTTGTTCACACAACTGATCAGAAACTAGGGTGTTCGGGTTAAAGCAGGAAGTAGGGTGATTATAGCATTCCAGGTTTCCACTCAGGGACCCACTTCTGCTGGCTGAGGCACAGGTTCCACAGTTGACCCAAACAGCTGGTGAGAGGCAATTTAGATCCAGGCCATAATATCAGTGTCTTAGTCACTGTTCTATTGCTGCGAAGAGATACCATTACCAAGGCGAGCATTTAATTGGGGGCTTGCTTATAGCTTCAGAGGATTAGCTCATTATCATGATGGGGAATGTGGTGGCAGGGAGGCATGGTGCTAGAGAAGTAGTTAAGAACCTTACATCCTGGTCCAAAGGCAGGAGTCGGGAGGAAGAGAGAGAGAGAGATGGCCTTGTGTGTGCTTTTGAAACCTTCAAAACTCACCCCCAATGATACACTTCCTCCAACAAGACTACACCCCTAATTCTCCCCAAACAGTTCTACTAACTGGGGACCAAACTGGTGTGGGAGAATTGTCTGTATTCTGTCAATCATATTTTAATAAAACGCTGATTGGCCAGGCAGGCAGTATAGGCGGGAAAGCCAGACAGGAAGTAGGGGTGGAGCAAAGAGACTGGGAGTATTCTGGGAAAACAGGAAGCTCCCTTTGCCACTCCTGTGCAGACCACCGAAGAGACAGCATGTAACTTGCCCAGCTGAGAAAGGTACTGAGCCGTATGGCTAACATAGATCAGAATAATGGGTTAAGATAAGTCATAAGAACTAATAAGTAGCCTCACCTAATGGACCAATCAGTTTATAATCTTATGGAGTCTTGTGTGTGATTTTCTTTGGGGTTTGCCGGTTGTGGGGTACCGGGTGGGACAGAAACCCCAACAAGCCGGCCCCTCATGTTACACCAAACATTCAAACATATGACCCTATGGGGGCCATTTGCTTCAAGCCACCACAGTTAGCCTAATTTTGCATTGTCCTATCTCTCACTACCATTTAAATAATTGGAGGCACAGGTGCCAGAAGAGGCAGTGTTTCCTTAGCAGTCTTGGGTATGGTCCTCTCTTAGGAGTTTGTGGAGAAGCTTTTTCTTTGATTGTCCAACAGGTGGTGGTAGGAACTGTGGCTGGGAAATGGCTCACATCCCCAAATGCCCCTGGAGATCCCATCCCTCAACTGCTTTGAATGCGAAGTAGGTTAGATGTTCTAGGATTCGGCCCCAGAGAGGACTAAAGGTCTTTGGCCCGAATAGCTTCTTAAGTTACCTTGACCGACCAAAGAAACTTCTGCTCAAGGATTTGAAGTGTAGGCTGACCTTCCATGAATTCATTAGTTTATAGAAATACCAAGCATTCTAATGACAATAGTAATATTCTAGGACAGCAGTATCCCAGGTGGTAACCTATAGAAACTAGAACCAGTGAGCATCTCAAGATGAATAGGTGATAAAAGGTGATCCTGTAAGTGGCCAAAGAGCACGAGGCATACCTTCCTCAGAGTTCTTATAGCTCTAGTGTGGTGTGTGGCCAAGGGTAGGATGTATAACTTTTATGGGGAGAATTCATGTAGCTGTGTGTTGGTAGCCACTACTTTAAGGTGATCACTGTACCCAATGCTAAGGATGGCATGCCTGCTGTTCTAGTTTGGTTTCTGTTGCTATAATAAAACATTGACTAAAAGCAGCTTTGGGAGGAAGGGCTTAATTGACCTACATTTCCCAGTAACAGTCGATCACCGAGGGAGGTCAGAACAGGAACTCAAGGCAGGAACCTGGAGTCGAAACCATGGAACAGGCTCCTTACTGGCTCGCTGGTTCAGCCCCTAGATTTGTTCAGCTACTTTTCTTCTCTCTCTCTTTCTTGAGACAGGGTTTCTCTTTGTAACAGCCCTGGTTGTCCTGGAACTAGCTTTGTAAACCAGGCTGGCCTTGTACTCACAGAGATCTGCCAGCCTTTGCGTCTTGAGTGCTGGGATTAAAGGTGTGCGCCATTACCACTGGCTTAGCTACCTTTCTTACATAACCCAGCACCCCTAACCATAGTGGGGAACTGCCCACAGTGGACTGAACTATCCTCATCAATTAATAACTAAGACAATTCCATAGGCCTATCTGATCTTGTCAACCCTTCAGTTGAGACATCCTCCTTCTTAGGTGACACTTGATCATGTCTGGCTGACAATAAAAACTAGCCAGAACACCTGTTACCCAGCTCTTGTAACAAGTGTGTGGTTCCAGGATGCAGAGAAGATAATCATGGCCTCAGGAGTCCCACAGGCTGGAGAAGGCCACCCAGCTTTTAAATGCTACATTAGCACCTTAACAGACCAAGCTGTAGGTTTGAGAACTCAGCCCTGAAGTCAGGAGGAGAATGCTGGGTAGATAAGAAGATGGAGATCTTCCAGGGCACTCCGAGTCAGCAGGGAAGAGAGGGAGACAGGAGCCCGGCTGGTGCTCTTAATGTCCCACCCACATGTCCCCCTTCTCCCTGATTCTTGTGGGAGGAGTCTCACTCTCAATCCTGCCAAGGCTTTCTCTCAGGTTGTGTAGGGCAGACTGGAAGTTCCTCAGGCTAGTGCCCTGGGAGACAATGACCCACCCTGGAGTTGGCTCTAAGTAGTTTGTTAAACTCTGCCTCCTAGAGGTTACCAGTGAAGGGAACAGCTTCTGCTGCCCACAGGGGTCAGTGGCTCACGAAGACTTCCTGAATTGCCCACAGGGGTCAGTGGCTCACCAAGAAGACTTCTGCATTGGCACCCTCCCTGGTTCCACTGCCCAGTAACTGTGGTTTTTCTGAGAACACCTCCCAGATAGGCTATTTGCTTTGAGATCTTGGTCACTGAGTCTACCCTGCAGTGCTTCTTATCCAAGACAGGCACCCCATGACCACAGTTCATTTACTGAAATCGGGAGATAAAGCTTAAAAGAGGAAAGTGGTTATGGGAAGTCTGTGCCTGGAACAGTGTGGTGGTGCTCAGAGTGGATCATTTTAGTGGAGGTCCTGGGGGTTCAGCTCCTGGAGTGTGTGTGTCTCCACAGCCCCACATATATGTGTATAAGCACACACACACACCCTGCACACATACATGTATGTATCCCCCATATATATACATATATATACATACACATAATGTTTACACATGTACAATGCACACAATACACACCACACATACAGATACATACCACACACACATGTGCACACTTTATAGACACATTATATGCACCCCATTACACACCATGCACACATATGCACAAATAATGCACACATATATACACCACGCATACAGAATATTCACACCATATACAGACATATACACACATGCATATGCATACACACATACACTATACACATATATACATACCTACCACCCATGCATATGCACACACATACACTTACCACACACATAATACATTAATACAGACAGATGTACACTATACACACATGCATATACATATACACACTGCATACACACATAGACACATGATACTCACACACATACATACACATGCATATGCTCACACACATACATACTATATACACACACATCATACACAGACTACCCCCTTCCCACACACCATACATACAACCTATACAGCTTCTGGGCACTGAGTAATGTGCAATTTCCCTAGTTTTCTGGCTTTGTAGATGTTTTCCTTCCCAGGTACAGAAATAGGTAGCTCCCCAGGGGTAAGTCTGGAAGCCAGGTGGTTGATAGGATTGTCAGGATGACTAAGGGCACAGCAGATAGGGCGAGTGTAAAATGTATTAGGATCAGGAACACTTGTATCTGCATCCTAGCACTGCCCCAAGTGCTTTGCGACTTTGAGAAAATAGCTGCTCCTCTCTGAGCCTCCTTGGCCTCTGAGACTCTGTCTGCACTCATATTTGACCTCTGTGATGGGAGAGATGAGTTCATGTCACTGACATTTTGGGTGCTGGGGAGAGTGCTGTGGGATAATCCTTCTGTATGCTATGAATATGTATTACTCTCATTGGTTAATAATTAAGCTGACTGGCCTATACCAAGGCAGGAAAGAGGTGGGAAAGCTGAACTGGGAATGATGGGATGAAGTAGGGTGGCGTCAGAGGAGTCACCAGCTAAATGCAGAGGGAGCAGCAGATAAATATGGCATGCTAATAAAGGTACCCCCATGTGGCAGAAATGTAAATAAGGAATATGGGAAAACTTAAAATGTAAGATCTAGCTAGTAATAAGCCTGAGTTATTGGCTGAGCATTTATAATTTATATCAAGCCTCTGCGTGATTGTTTGAGAGCAGCTGCAGGACAGGAAATGTCTGTTTACAGGACAAGGCCACATCTCTCAGCCTTGCAATAAGAACTGGCTTTCTTCTTTCCCTCTATCAGGTCTCGAGTCCCCGATGTCACTCAACATGGCATGGAAATGAGTGGTTCCAAGGGCATGTGCTCAACTATGTTCATAGCAGCATTGTTTGTCATAGTCAGAACCTGGAAACAACCTAAATGCCCCTCAACCAAAGAATGGATAAGGAAAATGTGGTACATTTGCACAATGGAGTACTATACAGCAGAAAAAAAGCAATGACATCTTGAAATGCAGGCAAATGGATGGAGCTAGAGAATGTCATCTTGAGTGAGGTAACCCAGACTCAGAAAGACAAATATATGTACTCACTCATAAGTGGCTTTTAGACATAAAACAAAGAAAAACCAGCCTACAATTCACAATCCCAGAGAAACTAGACAACAATGAGGGCCCTAAGAGAGACATACATGGATTTAATCTACATGGGGCATAGAAAAAGACAAGATCTCCTGAGTACATTGGAAGCATGGGGACCATGGGACAGGGTAGAAGGGGAGGGGAGAGAAAGGGAGGGGAGCTGAGAAAAATGTAGAGCTCAATAAAATCAATAAAAAAGAAAGTTTAAAAAAAAGAAGTGAATGGTTCATTTCCCTCAAGCTCAAGCCATGAACTCCACCACCGATTTTAAGTTTGTGAAGCCCCCCAGGGCTGCCTGTGATTCAACTTCCTTAGAAGCCTGCCAGGCATAGAGACTGTTGTCATGGTGTATCCCCATGGGACACAGGGCTTGGAGTAATCTCCAATGACAAGAGAAGCTCTCACAAAAAATGAACTTCAGTGGCACCCAGCTCAGAATAGAAACAGCTTGAGAAATTGCTGCCTTTGAGCCATGTGGACAGCTCCTTCCACACAGGCTCATTCAGTCCTCATGGAAATTTGGTCATTTTGGCTGTCCCATTAGCTACATCTTTGAAAAAATTATGCTCCTATTTCATGGCTGAGAAAGAGGACCACAGAGACGTTACATGGTGGCCTTACAGATGGGTTAAAATGCCTTTGCTACAGATAATAAAAAGTCTCATTCAAATTATCTTAATAAAAGTAATTGGTTAGCTTCGATACTGAGATGTCTGGACATGCAGGTGGTTCTGGTTTCTTGCTCGGCAGCCTAAAGGGCCAATGAGGCTGCAGGCCTGGAGAGTCCCTGCACAGTTGATAGTAAGAATCCATGTTCAAAGGCGGAAGAAACTGGGGTGTGACAGTCACAGGCCATAGTATTAGCAAAGCCACACTTGTTTAAGAAGACCCTAGTTTGCATGAATGGCAGGCTCCCTCTTCCTACTTCCTCTTAGTGCACTGACCTGTATGGCAGCCCTCATAGATACACTAGCTGTGTGCCCTGTTAATTTTCTTAGCATCCCTTCATGCATCAAGTTGACAGTCAAGATCAACCATCAAGTTTCTCTCCGTATTTTCCTGCATTTTTACGAATCACCTGTGTGAATTTACTGTCACCATCTTAGTTTCCCTTCTTCAAAGTTCCGTCCAGGACCACTCCTATTCCCCAGACTCAGTGGGCAAAGCCCCATTTGCTTTCCAGCCCTGCTGGTGGCCACAGTGAAACTGCAACCCAAGTCCTGGTCCTTTCTTTTTCCTGTTCCAGTTCCCACAATGGCTCAGTAACCATTTTTATTTTAGAGAACCCTTGGCCTCTGAGTTGTAGTTTAGCAGGAGACACCAAGGCTTTCTAAGGGGCAGTAGAGAAAACCTGGACTTGGAGTTGGGATCTGTGATGTTGTAATTCCTCTTCCTGTGATAAACTACACTGACAAAAGCCAGGGAGAAAGGGTTGATTCTGGTTCACAGGTCAAGGACACGGTCCATCGTGGTGTGGGAGTCAAGGAGGCAGGAGGGTAAAGCAACTTGTCATACTGTATCCATAGTTAGAGAGGAGAGAGAGAGAGAGAGAGAGAGAGAGAGAGACAGAGAGAGAGAGACAGAGAGAGACAGAGAGAGACAGAGAGACAGAGACAGAGAAAGACAGAGAGAGAGAGAGAGAGAGAGAGAGAGAGAGAGAGAGAGAGAGAGAAAGAGAGAGACAGAGAAAGAAAGAGAGAGGGAGGGACACTTGTGCTCAACCCACTCTCTTCTTTTTATACAGTCCAGGATCCCAGCCCATGGGACAGTGCCACCCACAGTAGAAGAATCTTTGCCCCTCAATGAACCTAATCAATAACCCACCCCCAAGCCCCCAGGCCCATTCTCAGGTGATTCTAGAGCTCATGAAGTTGACAGTGAGGTTCTCCATCACCCTGAGGGGAGCTGCCACAACAGGTGAGCACTGGGGTGTCAGAGGTTCAGTGCGCTGAGTTCTATTTCCTGCTCACACAGGTCCAGCTGGTGGCAGTCAGGGGAGGTTCTTCTCCACATAGCTACTCAGGGATCCAGATGGACAGGTCCTCTGTGCTGCTGACATGGGCCTCCCAAGATCACCTGGATTTCATAAGACAGAGCTTTAAGGACAGGACGTGGAAAAATCTAGTGGGGGTGACCCATGGGAGTCTCTTGTGGCACTAAGTGGAACCTGGCTGCACGGCTTTGTGCAGTCTCAGAGGGAAATGGTAATTGTGCAGGGAGAAGAAATGGGATTGTAAAGGCACAATGGTCGCTGCCACGCTTGATTTAGAATCTGAAATCTGCCATACAATTTATGGAACTTAAAACCCCTGACTATGTCTGGGTCTCAGTCTGCTAACAACCAAGTCAGTAGTTAGCTGTCCCGGCTAGCTTTATGTCAACTTGGCACAAGCTAAAGACACACGAGAGGAGGGAACCACAGTTGAGAAAATGCCTCCATAAGGCTGGGCTGCAGGCAAGCCTGTAGGGCTTTTTTTTTTTTTTAAACTCAGTGATTGATAGGGGAAGGCCTAGCTCATTGTGGGTGTCCTGGGTCCTATAAGAAATCAGACTGACCAAACCATGAAGAGTAAGCCAGTAAGCTGCACCCTTTCCACTGCCTCTGCATCAGCTCCTGCCCCTAGGTTTCTACCCGGTTTGAGTTCAACAGACTATGATTCAGGATATGTGAGCAAAACAAACCCTTTCCTCTCCAAGTTGCTTTGGCCATGTTTTTTCATTAGAGCAATAGCTACCTTAACTCATGTCTTAGCTTCGTGGGGAGAGTGATGTTTTTTCCGACATGCCCACGGAGCCCTAGTCTCTCTTGCAGAGCACTGGCCTCTACTTACACTTCTCCACCTGCAGTCAGATCCTCTGGGAAGGACATCCTGGAGAATGAACTCCATCGGAACAGGGCTGCGCAATTCCTAGCCAATAGGTATATGATAACCAGCCAGGAGTCAGTGTTCAGCAGGCATTTAGAGAATACAGGTCTAGGCAACAAAGGCACTGGGAGTTCATGTCAATGCATGTGTGAGGAGAAAAGTTTTTTGCTCAATAAATATCCCTACCTCCATATTCCATCAGGATGTGGTGGGGGAGGCAGGAGAGAAGGCAAGGAGGAGGGAGGGCATCTTCCTCCCAACCCTCCCAGAGCCTGGACTATAAATAGTTCCAGTTGGAAACTGACTGCAGATTCCTCCAGCAAAGTCAGCATCCCCAGGACCTCTTCTCCTAGATGGGGACCAGGAGTGCGTCCTCATTAATCACAGCTCCTTAATTAACAGCTCTGAGCCGGGAACAAAAGGTGCTCACTGGGAGAACGCCAGCGGGCCCTGAACTCCGGCCGCCTGTTTATATTTGGTGGACCCTCTGCCTCAGGGAGCATGCCTGGCAGGGGGATGGGGTTTGGAGGGTGAGCAGCTGGCAGACTGACTGCTTGTCTCAGCCTCGGATGTCACCTCACAGAGCTTGACTGGACTCTGAGTAATTTTTGGCAGCTCTGATGTCCTCAGGCCAAGGCTAACTAATTGGTCTGAGGCTGGGCGGTTGTCATAGTTCCCCAGGTGTGTCAATGAGACCGTTTCTAACCATTGGTCTAGGGAAGGTAGGCTCAGTGGAGGCACCTGGACTTGAGGAAAAGCCTGGAGAGTGACCCAGAAATGATCATGGACCATATCTGAGATCCAAGGCATCTCAGGGCCCTTGTCTTCTTGAAGCAGTGTCTAGAGGAGGAAAGGCTCCTTCGGTTTTTGACCCTCCGTGGGGCTCCCGATGCTGCCCAAGGAATGCTGGGTCACAAAAACAGGACCTGAGCCAGAAGCTGCAGGAGAGCTTGACAAGCAGGGCTTGGGACAGAGCCTGGTCCAGGGCAGTGGCCCTCTGGCTCCTGCTAAGTCCCCAGAGTAGCGTTTCTCCTGCTGGATCGCTGATGTACTCTGAGCCTTGTTTCTTCACTCATTTCCTTCTGTTCCCGGGTTCCAAGCATGAATGGAGGACTTTGAACAGGAACCTGGTCCTTCCTGAGTCTAATTAGCATGGTGGTCTCTGGGTTTGGAGTCGCTTCTCTGTGACAGAGGAACACTACACTCTACACAGTACACTCATGAACCTGCACTGTTCAAATTAGTTTTTACTCTGCGTGCTATCCTTAACTGTTTGGAGTCAGCCACTTGAAAATCTCAAACTGGGCATCAATAGAAGGATGCTGAGACTGATTAGTGCAGGAGGGGCGAATGAAACATATTTGCGCAATTTGATGAAGTGAAAAAAAAAACTGTCTCAACCTTATGTCTCCAGTTTAGGGATATTCTAGTATATGTTAAGTGCTCAAATTTTGCTTTTTTGGCTGGTTATAATTTTGTTACCTTTGACTAGCTCGCCATTCACTGGCCCTTTTCATCCTTTGTTGATGGATATATTTTTTGTCTCCTTTCTGGGAGTGAAAATATCAGACTCCCTAAGTTTTCTGTAGGAAGTGTCACTAGGACCCAGGGAGTGATAAGTCTTGGTCATGCGGCTGGTAGCATATGCCTATTCTCTGGGGCACCATTGTGTCCTGACAGTCATGTCAGGGCAATTATGTCTCCTTTCTGAGCCTTGGTTATCTTTTATGTAGCCCAGCAATGATTCTAATTTCCTCCCGTAACATCCTGAGGATCATATAAACAAATGGACTTAAAATGCTCAGAAAATAAAAGTGCCAAGATGCTTTACTTCTGTGTGTTAAGGACCAAAGCCCGTGTTTTCTTCTTTCCCTTTGCCTGTCAACCACGGTGGAACTGAGGTACTTTTTTTTATGCTCTCCTTCCTTGACCCTACTTCTTCACTCTGGAATTTTAATTCTTCCCATCCCAAACTTCTAATTTCCCACCTTTCCCCTCCACCATCAATCAGTAACTAGCTTCCTAACCTCTACTGAGCCTAAACAAGGCATCATGTCCTTCCAAAATGGTTGGAGGCCAGAACAGTGGGACCCTGCCTCTGTCCAGTGTGCTGACCCAGCTCTCTCTTAAGTACAGGTTGCAGGATCTTATCTGTACGGATTCCTAGGTCATAGAGACATAGGGACCAGACACCCTGGGTATAGAGCCTGGGGATCCAAGAGCACAGTGTTAGGAATAGACGTTACTGCCTGGGATGAAAGATGGTCTGCCCGCTGGCCCAGGGAGGTGCCTCTTCCCACTGATCAGTGCCAGCAAGCGTTCCAGGGCCACTGCTAAATGCTGGCTGTAAATCTTGCTTAAAGGGCCATGAGGAGCGGCTTCTGGCTGGGAGCATCCCTGCCATTATTCTTTACTAGGTTCTTTTAACCGAGTTGGGAACAGGGCAATATTTTGTTCAACTGTAGCCATCTAAAAGAATTTCAGCAGAGTTTAATGGCAAGGGTGTGGGCAGCATGCCCCTCCTGAGGGGATCTAGGGCCATCTGAGGCCAGCTCTGGGTCTCTTTGGATGCTTGGAGTCTGGGGCAGTTCCTTCAGGGAGCCTTGCTCAAGTCTACCAAACCCTTGCTTGGGTTGCCTACTGATACACACACACACACACACACACACACACACACACACACACACACAGCACACAGCACACATAATTTTAAATGTAAAAAAAGTTAAAATAAGATTGAGCATATTGACCTAAATAAAATATATCATCAACATTAATTTTATTTTTTAAAAACCCTTTTAAACATGATTACTAGAATATTCTAAAGTATGTGGATGACTCACATTTGCATCACTAAAGATGCAGTAATGAAATCCACCCAGATGAAATTGCCGTGAGAAAGTTGGCAATCTGGTCCTATGACACATGTGCTGGGCAGAGAAACTGAGGCTGAGCCCCTTTTTCAGTTTGCATAAACACTTCTTTCTGGAGAAGGATGAAACTCGGGAAACAGGCTGCTCACACCGGGACAAAGAGTCTGTTGCACAGCTCATGTTAGGTGCCAGTTGAGGACATTACCTTAGTTTCCTTCTGCCTTCTTAATCCAGCATGCCAACTTCTGCCTCGCCGATGAGTTGCAGGCTTATTCTAATAGAGAACTCAACAGCTCTGTTCAGTGGGCCCCGGGGGTGTGGCTTGCCTTCCCCATCACTCAGAAGGAGCACTTTGACTTATTGACGAGACAGCCAACTTTGCGGCCCACAGCAGGCTGAGGAATTACCGTGAGCCTGGCACTGTGCCTTTTATTTCATTTACATCCTTATATAACCCTCATGTTCCTGTTTTATTCTGTTGCTGTGACAAATTCTACCACTAAAAGCAACTTAGAGGAGGAAAGAGTTTATCTGGTTTACACTTCCAGGTCATAGTTCATCACTGAGGGAAGTCAAGGCAGAAATCCTAGCAGGATCTTGAAACAGAAGCCATAGAGTAATGCTCCTTGTGGCTCCTCCTCTGGCTTATTTTCAGAACCACACTTAGCTACGTGTTGAAGACAGCCCAGGCCCACTTGTCAAGGGAATGGTGCCACCCACAGTGGGATGGGCTTCTTACACCAATTAGCAGTCAAGACAATACTCACAGAAATGTTCACAGGCCAGTCTGATCAGAGCAGTTCCTCCATGGAGACTCCCTTTCCAGGTGTCTAGGCTGTGTCAAATGATAGTGACAGTTGACTAGAACATCTCATAAAGAGCCTCTGAGCTATATGTCTGGTGGCTATTCATGTCTCGGAAACACATTGTTTTTTTTTTTATCATTATGCACTTGGATTTCTGCTTCTATTAATCACGTCTCAAATCTAAGACATGCCTATCACAGAAAAGTCAGTAGGCTGTTTCATCTGACATATCCAAGAGGTAGGAAGTGAGGGCCTAAAGCATTGTTGAGAAGGGTTCAGAGCTGGAGCAGGTTTTAGAACTCAACTTATATTACATATTCAGTAGCGCATGTAATCATACGTAGGAGTCTTGTCTCACAGAAAGGGGACGGTGTGGTTGCAGGGAGAATGCTATTGTCTGGCCAGACTGCATCTGGGCTACATACTTTAAAGGGGCAATCCTAGCAAAAGGCAGTCAGTGGGAAGAGAGGTCACAGCCCTGCATTTGGTGAAGGTTAAGAGAATGATGTGGGCCTGAACTTGCATACCACTGGATTTGAGTAGTTTGGTGAAAGTTAACTAAGTACATACAAATTCTGGGCCTATAATAGTGAATGTGGACATCTCCAGGGAGCCCCTTCAGATCCTCATTGAGCTCTCTCTACCCTGCTCTGAATTCCAACAGAATGACCCTGATAGAATACAACCATGACCTCCCTGGCCCTCTTGCTCCTGGCTAGCAGGAGAAAGTCTGAGGGAGGCTACGGTATTCATTGCCATCAAGAGTTTACTATGTAGATGGAAGCTGAGGCTGGGCTCCCCCTCTCCGTGTGGCCTTGTATCTGAGCATCCTCTTTGCCACAGGCACTGCCAGCTCCTTCCTGGATGTCAGCTCCTTGGGAGCCATAGATGAACATGAGGCAGGCAGAGGGAGGGGTAGAATTTAGGCCAGTCTCACTTTCAAGAGGTCAAAAAGTGATCTCCTCTTCCTTCTTGCTACCTGGAAGTCCTGGATCTTGGGCTGGGTGTGTGTGTATCATACTAGAGAGACTGCATACGTAAGGTTCTCATTATTTTAAGTTTCATTATAGGGATATGTTTTTTATTAGAGTGTGGTAACTATAGATAATAATGGGCTTCATTGTGGCATTTTCATGTAAGTATATATCTCAATAATATTTTCTTATTGGGAAGTCATCTTTATTTGCCCATTTATTTTTTTCTTGTGAAACAATTAGTTAAGTTTAGGTTTCCTAAAGAATATGTTTGAGAAATTCTTTGCAAGAGCTTAAGTGACTTACCAGCGGCTACACACACTACTGAAGAAAATGTCTATTTTATCAGTAACCATCAGTTGCTTATAGATCCTTAAGAAGGGGTGGAACCCTATGAGTACCTCCCTTCTACCTTGATGGGTCCAGTCTTGCTCTGGTCATTACAACTGCCCCGAGTTTAGGAGTGCAGTGGTGACGTCATGCCCAGGAGACAGTGCTCTGCAATGCTCCACCCATTTGTCTGCACCTGGAGAGGGCGATAGCAATGTCCCACTTCAGGATGAGATTCAGTAAGACTTGTTCTCAGCACTTTGATCAGCTGTGATTCTCTGCAGTAACACAGACTCACTGTGGGGTGTTCCCCATGCATCTCTTGTTACATACTGTAGAGAAACAACACAATGATCATGGTAGGGAGAATGCACGTGAAGTCTGCACATGGTGAAGAGGTGTTATTCCTAACATAGAAAAATATTTAAATTAGTAAGAAAAGGACAAACTCTCTAATATAAAAATGTTCAAAGACTGAGGAGAGATTTAAAAAAAACACTCTGAATGTCCTATAAAATAAAAAAAATTGAATTTCACAAATGATCTAAGAAGTGCAAATAAAATCATTTGTTAGGGTTGGCAGTGATCAAAAAATACAAAAAGAGCTGGTCACTTTGAGGTAGGAGGGAAGTAAACTCTTATGACATGAGAGAGACACGGACATTTCTGAGCCCTTCCACAGTGTGAGAAAGCTTGTTTATGTTTGATATTCTCATGCCACTTGAATCGGTGCCTCCCGGCTTCCCTGCCATTTTCTCAAGTGAAAATTGGTGCTTCTACCTCCAGTATCCTAGGGTCCTAACCAGACAAGTGCACATGGATGCCGGTGCAGGACTATTTACCATAGAGCTGTTGAAAAGGGGAGGAAAAAGAACAGAAATAAATGCCTGTATTTCTGAGATTCACTAGGTAAATTCTTGGAAAATGGCTAAGAAGGGTTAAGGTGGAGCACGGGTAGTGACTCAGAAAGAGCATCTCAGATGCACATGAGAAGCAAGTCAGCTGATGCAACACCATCTAAGTGCAACACAGTCCCGTGGCAGGTGCAGGAAACACTAAACATCTTGTGTTATTGGGTCCTGTGCCTTGAGCTGATGTAGCATTGAGGGCTTTTGGTTTCTACAACAAGCGAGCGTCATCTCGGTCACACTAAAGGTTAAAGACCACCTTACCCCAGGACTATCCTTCTTGGTGTGCTGTGCTTGTCAAGACTCTGGAGTCTTTCCCTCTGTCCAGTGCGGGACCACCTGCTGAGTTCTCAAGGTTTCCATCTACCAAGATACTGAAAGAGGCCATCAGTGGATCCCATGAGACTCATACTGTCATTCGGCATTTAAAGATAGAAACGCTTGTCATCTCAGACAAAGCAACTGCATCTTTATCTTTCTTTGTATTGGCCAGTCTTTTTAACTCCTGCCTTCACATCAACAGGTCTCTGAATCCAATGGGTTTAACTCCATAGATCTTCAGCCCAACAATACCCAGTGAGACTGTCCATCATTTGGGTCCTTGGGGGAGGAGTTAGAACAGGCAATGCCACACTTGGATGGAAAGTCTATTCTTAGCAGATTGTGGTTCTATCTTGAACATCATTGCTTAGGGTGAGACCAAAAGAGAGAAGATGCTGGGAGGGCTGGAAGGAGAGACCTGAGAACATAGGGGTGTGACCATTGATGAGGATTGGTGTACCATCCTTGTTAACCCCTTCATACCCTGCCTAATTTTTTCCCTAACTTCAAGGCAACAGTATTGACTAGAATGATAAAATTCTTTACCTACATTAACCTTGTCCATGCCACTTTGAAATGTTCTGCTCCATTGACAGACGCCTGTCCTGGTTTTAGGTTTGGGAAAGACCACTGCACCTTTGAAAGCTTCATTTAACCTGGGCCTCGGTGTAGGAAGGGAGGGAAAGCTGCTATTCAGGTGTGAGAGCCCCAAGAAGGGTGAGAGGGAGGGATGGATGCTGCGGGGGGGGACCCCGAGATATTTTCTTTCTTGTCTGTTTTTTTTCCCACCCTATTCCTTTTCCCTCCATGTCAACACCAAACAAGACAGGACTAAAATTAATGGGGAAAGCAGCAATTAGCAAATTAGGTTAGCGGCGTGTTGCCGAGTGGCGCGGCTGCCAGGTGCGGGGTCTCTGGCAGGATATTTATTAGGGCCTGTCAGAGAAGTGACACTTTGATAAATGGAGTTGGGTAATCAGCCCTCTCCGACAGCAAGCATTGTGAGGCCTCAGCATGTGCCACTGCAGAAGGGAGCCTTTGTTAGGACTGAAAAACTCCCCATGCAGAAAAGGACACAGCAGCAGCCCACTGTCTCAGAGAGTAGCCTCGAACTTAAACCCTGGCGTCCAGGGGACCTCCAGAAGCATCTTGGGGTTTCCTTCTGGAATCGGTAGCTGGGAAGGCATGGTCAAAACCAACCGATGTGGAAAAGTCTCCCTGGGCTTTAGAAATGCTCTAGAGTCGAGATGGAAAGACAGGGGTGGATTTTAAGGAATAACCAGATGGTTGGAGAGCAGCCTCCTCTGGGCTGCTCTGTGCTGGTGACCATGGACTGAGACGCCAGACCAGCTGGACTTGGATGGGGAGTGGAGGCAGGGTAAGTCTGTTGGACGGCGAAAGGGCTGTATGCTCTCTACCTTTGGAATGCTGCCTTCTGTAGGAATCCTCCTCACGGCAAACAGACGCAGCGAGTCTCTCTAGTGACTGGCTTCCTAGGCAGGCGTGATGGTTTAATCTTGACTGTCAACTTGACAGGGCCTAAAATCATCCTGGAGGCAAACCTCTAGACACATCTTGAGGGAGTTTCTAGACTGAGTTAATGAGGTGGGAAACCTCAAATTGCAGATGGCGTCATCCCATGCGTTGGGGTCCCAAACTGAATAAAAAGAAGAAAACTGCGTTTCTCTCTCTCTGGTTCTAGAACGTGGGCACCATGTGGCTTGACATCCCACACTTCCACAGCCACACCTTTCCTCATAGTGGGTCACCTCACACTGCGAGCCCAAACAAATACTTCTTTCCTTGTGTTGCTTTTGCCTGGTATTGAGTCACAGCAACGGGATGTGTGACTGATACAGGGATGTTCAGTCACCAAGTGGAGTGTTCACACATCCTCCAGCGATGAGGCATGAAGGACCAGATCGATATCCTGAAATGGGTCACTGGCATTTTTCGAAGCTCGACTGGGCTTGGTAGATACCATCAAGGCCTGGCTCCCCTTGTGAGCGGGTACATCTGGAGAGCCACTGTGGCTGTTTCCTGGCCCTTTGCTGTGTGACCTAAAGACCTTCAGGTCAGTTTTCTGCAGTGACCTACTGACAGCAGGGTTCCTCTGGCTTAACCAAAAGTTACCAGTTAGTTGATGGAGCTGGCAAGTACTATGGAGTTTGAGTTCTGTAGTCCTGCTTTGACCTCACTGTGCTCAGTAGAACCTTACCTGGTCCTTTTGGGTTACTCCTCTATCCTACGGGACTGTTTCCTCTGCCTCTGGTTCCAGTCCAGTGCCTTCTCTGGCTCAGACCTTCATAGATATCGATCCAGACTGAGTAGCCTGAATTTGCTATTCCTCTTTGCTCACCGAATACTGGAATAGCTGCTCTTCCCACTTTGGGGCAGGTCCATAGGCAGAGGCGAGCCCCAGTATTCTCTTCTTCCTCTTCTACCTCCTGCTGAGGTTTAGGGAGCTGCAAATCTAATCCAGCCCCAGCATGGCTCTATGGGAGCTCCTGGGTTGCTACTGAGCACCAATAGGTGTGCCCCAGAGGCAACTTCTAGCCTCGCCTTTCCCTAACACATGGTCCCGAGCTGTAGTGCTAGGGAGGGAGTTGAGTCCTTTGGGTCCCCACTACTAAAGGTTCTGTGTCTGTTGGGCCTTCTGTCTCCCCTGACTTCCTTGGGGCTGAGACTCAGGCAAAGAGAGTCAATCTCCTTCCCATTCTTCCCTTCCTGCATCCCATTCTGCAGAAGCTTCAGTAGAGAGCGATGGGTGCCCCAGCTCTCCTGCTCACAAGTCAAGAAATCTTTCAGGAATCCTGACTTGGGACGAAAGGCAGGACGGTTCATTTTCTCTCCCAGTTTGACTGGCTTTAGAATCACCTGGGAGACACACCTCTGGGCTCTGTCTAGGACAGTCTTTCTAGGGCAGTTTAATTGGGGGAAGGCACACCCCAAATGCAGGTGGCACCATCAGATAGGATCCTGTTTTGAACTAAATCAAGAGATAAAGGAGGAAGCTACTTGAATATCAGCACTCACTTTTCTTGGCTTCCTGATCTGCCCACTACCGTGTATTCCTTCTCGTGTTGGACTGTGTCCCCTTAGACCACAAGTTTCTCTCTGTCCGATGATCACAGCATGAGACGAACAACTAACACAGAAGGTGGGGCCGACCATATCCACATTGCAGCCTAGCACCTTATGAATGTTCTGCCAAGCCTAGTTCTCATGGGAATAATCCCCCCGATGTGCTGAGGATGAGATACAGTGTTTATGAGTCTGTCACAAAAGGACTTGCATCATACTGACAGTGGCTGTTGCTGATGGAGCCTTGACCAGGGAGTAATGGAGACTGGACAAGCCTCTTCAGGTGGCCATAGGTTCAGCTCTTGCCATGTTCTTATAGCTATATTTCGACAGGAAGATCTTCTCTACCAAAAGTTAACCAGTAACTTATGGGAAACCATCAAAATGGTCTCAATGAACTTAAAGGTTCAGGAGGAGATGGTAATGGCACATATGAACACATAAGGGTTTGGAGAGGGTGTGAGACCAGGTGATAGGCCCCTGCTTAGGAAGGGCTTCAGACCCTGTTAGCTCTCTTGTAAAATACGTGATTATTTTGGGCAGAAATAGAAGCATGAGCTATGCCACAATTCTTTAGTCACTTGTATTGTAGAACCTACCTACAACCATGGCTACTTCAGAGGCTTGTCCTGGCTTGTCCCAAACCAATGGAACTGTATTTGGTGCAAAATTTCTAAGATGGTTTGAGAGTCACTCCATATAAGATCCCCCACTATGTTGACTTGTAACTGCATAGATTAGTCTTGCCCATTTTTAAACTTTACACAAATGCAACCAAGCAGTATAACAGTCTTGTTCCTGATTTCTTTCATTTAATATTATGTTTCGAAGCCCACACATACTGTCACAGTGGGGTAAGCAGCATTCATCTTCTTTGCTGTCTAGTATTCCACGCTGTGAGACCACCACAGCTGATGTATCCGTTCTCCCGTGGATGGGCTTGTTGGAAGTTGTGAGCAGTGCTGTGCTCAAGGCCCTTCTTTTTTTTCCTTATTTATTTATTTAAAGAATTTCTGCTTCCTCCCCTCCTCCCAATACCCTCCCGCTCCCCCCACTCCCTCTCCTCCCCCCTCACCATTCCCAAGAGGAGTCAGGGTTTCCTGCCCTGTGGGAAATCCAAGTTCCTCCCCCCTCCCTCCAGGTCCAGGAAGGTGAGCATCCAAACAGACCAGGATCCCAAAAAGCCAGTCCATGCAGACAAAACAAGACCCACTGCCATTGTCAATGGCTTCTCAGTCAGCCCCCATGTCAGCCACATTCAGAGAATCTGGTTTGATCACATGCTCGTTCAGTCCCAGTCCAGCTGGCCTTGGTGAGCTCTCATTCGATCAGTCCCCTTGTATAAGTGGGTGAACGCATCCTTCACGGTCCTGACTTCCTTTTTCATGTTCTCCTTCCTTCTGCTCTTCATTTGGACCTTGGGGGCTCAGTCCAGTGCTCCAATGTGGGTCTCTGTCTCTATCTCCATCCATCGTTGGATGAAGGTTCCCTCTGGTTCTGTCAAGGCCCTTCTTGTACTGCACCTCCCCCCCCACCTCCTACTGCATCATCCCCCTCACTCTATCTGTTCACAAGGACCTGCTGTCCTTTAATGCAGCCAGCAGGCAGGTATGGACCTTGACTCTGAGTACATATTGCTTCCATAACCTGGTAGTCTCCAACTCCAGAAATTTGGTATCTGTCTCCCCAAACATCCTCAGCCTTTTCCAAGATGTCTCCTGGATACCTTCTCCTGATGTTTAGTGCTGTTTGGACCTTGTCAGTCTGTCCTCTCCCCTCACCCTGTTTTTTTAACTCCACCATGCATCATACCAGACATGTCACCGAGCTGTGTGTTGTCTGTGCTCCACACATCACTCAGTCATACTGGGGACATGGGTTCTGCTGACTGCTCATGTCCAATCCACAGTGCAAACCCAGAGCCTGCAGAGGGTGACTCATCTAGAAATATCTATTGAATGGATGAATACTTGTCTAAAATATAGACAGCATCAGTTATGATCTTAGGCACCTCACCAAAAAGGAACTTAGAGTAATTTCACCTGACACCCCCTGGGGAGGCACATTAGATCTTAGTAAGTGCCTCATTCCTTTACAATTAGCTGCCGACTGACCAGTTAATAAGGCCTAGAATTTTTCTTGGGATTGGATTTGAGCGTTTCCTTTTCTTGGAAAATCAATACGTTATTTATCTTCCGTACTCCCCAGCATTCCACTTGATTTATCAAAGATCTTTCCTGTGACTTTGAGATGACGTCAGCTGGATTCTGTTGGTCCCGCCTACCTTGTTTGTGATAAAACCTTCAAGTGGAGTTTTGCATGGTCATCAGCCTTTCCTGTGCACCTGCCAGGTGCAGCGCATTGTCCTATGCCCAAGGACATGGACCACAGCGGACTCTCTCTTTGCTTTGGAGCTCAGGTGTGTGTGGGGGTGATCATAGGTAAAGTGTGCCAGTGGCCCAGGGAGGCTGTGTGAGACGAGAGCATGGAATTCAGTGGACAGTGGGCATGGTGAGGCAAGGCTAGGTGGGGTGGGTATGAAGAGCTGGTGGAAGGTTTCCTTGCTGTGGCCCATGAAGTCAACGAGCAGTTATTGGGCTTCTGTTATGGTAGAGGTACTGTGTTGAGCTTGGTGGGTACAGATCATATTCTCATGAGTATGAAATGTTCTCCTCAACCCATGGACTTAAGGATTGGTCCTCAACACAGCGGTATTCAGAGATGAAGCTTGAGAGGTGACTGAATTGTGAGGGTCTGATAGCACTGGTAGACGAATCCAATGATACGTTTGTAACATAATGGAATGTTTAGAGAGGGGGCCTCGTTGGAGGAAGTAGTTGCTGGGGGGAATGTACTAGAAGGACTTGCTTGTTGTAGATCCTTGGTCTCTGTTGCTGGCCACTGCGTGGCAAGGAGCTTTGCTTCGCCATACCCTCCAGTGCTCCCTATTTCAAGGAGACAGTTATGCAGAACAATAAAGGTCATTGTGGGCACCAAACAGAAGTTCCAAGGTGATTTCCATTTTACCTGACATTCTCTCTCTCCCTCTTCCTCTCTCACTCCTTTCCTCTCTCTTTATCATAGCCTAGGCTCGCCTTACACTTATATATGGGAGGCTGGCCTTTAACTTCCGATTCTCCTACCTCCACCTACCAAGTGCTAGGATAACAGGTATGTCTCACCATGCCCACCTTTTTGAGGTTTCTTATTTTCTGATTCCAAGACTCTCTCTTTTTTAAATGTGTCAGAGTCTCTCTACATAGCCCTGGCTGTCCTGTAACTCACTATGTAGACCAGGCTGGTCTCAAACTCACAGAAACTCACCTATTTCTACCTTTCAAGTGCTGGGATTAAAGGCACGTGCCACCATGCCTGGCCCTGATTCCAAATCCTTATTTATCACTCATCTATCTGGGGTTCTGCTTCTTCACGATTCAAGCATGGTGTGGTACAAGACTGTTTCTTTTCCATTATCCCATTGTTGGCAGACAGCCATCCAGAGTAGGGATTTTCCTGTGTTTTTCCATGTGTGGTGTTGGTGATGATGCCTTTTTTTTTTACTTACAATTTTGTTGGTTTGAGTCTTAGTTGTGTTTTCTTTCTCTCTCTCTTTTTATTATTCTAATTACAATTTGTCAATTTAGCTTAGCTTTAAAAATGATTTTTAGTTTTAATATTTTTCTATATATTTTTCTGTTGGTTTTAATTTATGCTTATTCATGCTCAAATAATTAAGGCCATATAAGACGAAACCCTAGTTCACATCACTCACTTTAGACAAGAACAGAAACATTTCCCTGTAAGGTCTGAGGGGAGAGTGAGATATCCATTCCCAACAGCACCATTGGACCAGAGAAGCAAAAAGAAGGCACGTAAGTCAGAGAAAGAGAGAGAGAGAGAGAGAGAGAGAGAGAGAGAGAGAGAGAGAGAGAATTTGAAGATGATGTGACTTTCTATGTGGGAGCCCAGAGGTTGCTCCAGAAGCCTGTAAAATCTAATTAACAAACCCATTACATGTCAAGATAAGAATTAAACACACAAAACCTGGTTGCATCTCTATGCACCAACAACCAACTCCATAAAAGGGAAATTAGGAATATAAAGGAATATAATTCCACTTTCAATAACATCATAAAGAATCAGATACTGTGGTATAAACTTACCAAATATGTAAAAGATATGTTCATTGAAATCTATGAAACAGCAAGGGAAGAAATTATAGGAGACAGGAAGACACGGGAGGACTTCTGGCATTCATAGACTGGCAGATTCACCACTGTTTAATGCAATCTGTAGGTTCCATGCCATCCTTATCAAAATCCTCAAGCATCAAAATAATGTGTAATGGTAAAACCACCCAGACTCCCTGGGACAGGATTGGTGACTGCATAGTTGATGGCGTTTTCTTCTTGAGAGGAGATGGTGTGGTGAGATAGGCAAGTACATTGACCCTGGACTCATCTGGACTCCAGTGCCCAGAGTACCACTTACTCAGTCTATAGCTATGGGCAAGTTTATCACCCCATGAGCCTCAGTTTCTCATCTGGAAAACTGTAGCCCTTGGCTCATATAGTCTTGCAATTATTCAGGTCCATTCTGGTACCCAAGAGGCCTTCGATAAATATGGTTTGTTAATTGCTCCAGAGTTCAAAGCTGACCTCAGCTTACCATGTGTGCTATTCTCACCAAGGTCGACCTGGGATCCACAGGTGATTCACACTCAGATGAGCAAGGCTGAAGGCATACGTCACAAACAATTCCACACCAGTTTGGAATTATGATTAATAGAATGGTTATTTATTTAAAGGGAAAAAAACTTACAGATCACCATCCCAGCCCTCTGTGCAATCAGGAAAGGGAAGCCCAGCCCGAAGCAAGAGAGCAAGCGCAGAGGGCTACCACTGCTTTTTAAAAGAGAGACCACGCCCCAGTGGGCTGGTATCTCAGCGGCTATTGGCTGAAGGAGCAGAAGGAGCTCCCGCAGTACAAGGCAGCTCTGAGCTTTATGAGGGTGAAGAGAGTATAAACACCACTTCTACTATCATAGCCCTATCCTCCCCGACAGAGCCATCTCCACCATACACAGCCATCTTCGCCATACATAGCTATCTCCACCGTATGTAGCCATCTCCACCATGACACAGCCATCTCTCCTGTGACACAGCCATCTCCACCACCACTCCTTCCACAACTACCCATACCCACCACCATCTCTACCACTTACTCCACCTCCATCACTTCCTAAACCTCTACTTTATTACCACCTCTCCTACCATCTCCACTTCCATCTCTTTCTCTACCTCCACCTCTCCGGCCTCATTCCATTCTAAATGGCAGTTCATATTATTTTTGGTTCACTGCCTAATTATCAGTGCATGTGATGATGCTTGATGTAAATATTCTCTGTTTATATACAATGACTATCATCCATTTTAAAAGCAGTAATGAACCTTTGAAATATGTTTGTGTCCATCATCATAATTAATTTTTACAAAAGTTCATGATTTTAGAGGAAGCGTTGTCAGATCCCAGCCTATGGATTACTTGTAAATTTTGTGAGCTAATAGTTTTCTCAACCCCCTTCTCTGTCTGTCTGTCTTCCTGTCTTTATTTCTCTACTGGGGAACAGCTTGCGTATGCTAGGCATGCTAATTTCTACCGTTGAACTACAACCCAAAGCCATCTTTCTCACATTTTAAAGGATTGTTAATCAGACAAAGAAGAATATGAGTCAAAACATCTGACTTAAAAGGCTCTCATCAGCCTCTTCTATAGAGTATTAGTCAGGGTAGGCTAGATTATGCTGCGGTGACACCCTTTCTTCTCCATGGCTCACTCTAGTGAAAGTTTACTATCTCTTGCTGAGTTTATGGTGGCTGTGGATCTGTGCCAGCCTATGGCATCTGTCTTCTTGGTGTTTAACCAGCCAGGCTGTTTGAACTCTGCAGTTCTGTTATCTGGACATCAGGCCTCTTGGTAGTGTCTCAGAAGAAGAGAGATAGATGTTACAGAATCTCCAGGAAGCCTTTTCCCAGCCACAAACAGAGGGGCGTTTAGTACCTGCCCATGTGTTCCACTAGACAGAGCTTACCACGGGGTCCTCCTGATCTGCAAAGGGTTGAAAAAGGTGAAGGTGGGACACACAGGAGAAGATGAGAAAGTGGAATTGCTTAGAGGTCAATGCCATATTTGACCTTCACAGTCAGGAAGAGCCAAACCAACATCTTTTCAAGCAGGTATGATTTTCCAAAACCCATGACCTTATCTACAGCAGCCTCCTCTCCTAAGCTCCTTGTCCCAGCAACAAACCCCATTAAACATCTCGTTACTTTGGAGTGGCTCAGACAGAATGTTCCCATGGCTGTTGGCATGTCTCCCAGAAAAGTCTGTTTAGCTCTCCCTGCCTCCCCCAGCATCTGGCTCTGGCCCCAGTTGGGGGGGGGAGGTGCCACAGTCTGAGTAACTCACGACTCCTTTGACTCCCCACAGTGATGAATGACACCCATCCATCCTGGCCCCTGCTGATGGCCCAGCTCGTCCATCACGGCTCAGAGCTCCCGGCTGATGTATTAGTGGCTGAAGAATGGATTGCTCAGAGCCCAATCTACTTGCGAAAGAAACTGAGCCAAAGAGTGGATTCAATCGAATTACTCGTTCACCCTGGCCAGAGCTGAGAGGCACTCTGGCGGTCCCTCTTGGGTTCCTGCAGAAATATGATTTGTAGTCCTTGAGCCACCAGGCCATTCTCAACTAACTGGGCAGGGTATCACTTTAGAGAGAAAAAAAAGAAAGATTCATGGAGGAGATATTGGCCCATTGGCTTCATAATGGGAAACCAGGCAAGCCAGGTGAGCCTTTCAGTGGGGAAAGAGATGGGTGAATCAAGCCACGTTAGGGATGTGTGACTTGTGAACTGCTCAATGGGTTTGTGTTTGTGTCCTATTTCTGCTGCTCATGCTTTGTGAGATCTTGGGCAACCCACTTAAGCCCTGGGTACCTCAGCTTCACTGTTTTCACTTGAGTGACTGTTGTGAGGATTAAGTGAGTGAAGAGAGGCAAAGTGCTGAGCACAGCAAGCCAGGTGCCTCGTAAGTGGTCATAATGGATCTCAGATCTCCACCAGCCAGGAACCCTCGAGTTGCCAGGGACACAGTAGCAGACAATAGTGGTTTTAAATTATTTGCTATTCCTCCACTGAGGAATGGAAGGGCTGGCCTCATGATTACTCAAACCAATAGGATCTGGAAGAACCGTGTCACATGGAGGCCCAGAGAACCTGTAAGAGAACTGACTCCTTCTAGTTAGATTTTGAGGAACCTGTTCCTCGATTAGGGAAACACACAGTTCCTATGCAGCCAACAGACAAGAAGTGTGTTTATCTCAAGATGACACACTGTGAGGAAGCTCGAGCCAACAACCTGGAGAGGCCATATGGAGGGAGCTGCCCTACCGGTCCTCAGTGACTTCAGTCATCCCAAATGAGGTGCCAAACATGAGAATGAAGATGTCATCTTGGATGTCCAGACTCATCTTCAGCTGACAGTAGCCCTTGGTACCATGTAGTTGTAACTGCCTGAGGGACCGAAGGGAGAACATTCTCTCCACATGGCAGTGGTAGTATTTTTTATTTTGGTTTTTCAAGACAGGGTTTCTCTGTGGCTTTAGAGCCTGTCCTGGAACTAGCTCTTGACCAGGCTGGCCTCCAATTTACAGAGATCCACCTGCCTCTGCCTCCCAGTGCTGGGATTAAAGGTGTGTCCACCACCACCCTGCTATGGAGTTGTAGTCTTTTAAGCCAAAGTTAAGGGTGTTGGTTTTTCAGAAATAGATATCTGACATCGGAACCAATCTAGATGTTATGGTTTAAATCTGAAATGTCCTCAATAGGCTCAACTGAATGCATCTTCTCTGGCTTTGGCCTTATTTTGGTAGGTTGTAAGCTCTGTAGGGGCTGGGATATACCTGGAGGAAGGAGTTCATGAGGACAGGGGTGAACCTTTGGAAGTTATAATACCCAACCAATGGTTCTTGATGTTTTCTCTGTTTCCTGGTCCACCATAATGTGAGCAGCCTCTGTCCTTTGCCTCTGGGCAATGAGCTATTTTGCTATGCCTTCCTCAGGATGGCGATCTGAAACCCTCTGAAACTATGGACCAAAGTAAATACGTCCTCCTGTAAGCTGTTTCTTTCAGGCATTGTGGGCACAATGGTGCACTAGATTACATGTTTATTCTATCAATATTTAGTGATTGCTATTGAATGCCAAATGCCAAGAAGGAAACTCGTAAGATGAGCTTGAGAGTGCTGACCTTGAGGCATAGCCTGCTTCTTTTCAGATCTTAAGGTTCCAGACTAAGGCTGCAGACAATGTTTAATAAAGCATGCAAGTTTTTCAGCCTCAGGGAGTGACACACCATTTTTTTTTTTCATTACAAAACCCTACACCCTCCAACATTTATCCTGTTCTAGTCTCTTCCTTACTCTTAAGCAATTCATTGTAATTTTAATTTTACATTGACTATATCATATAACTTGAGTTCCACAAGATAGTGTTTCTCCAGTCATAAGTGTGGAGGGATCAATCCTGCCCCTCTCTCTTTGTACCCACGTGCCATGATTAGTTTTTGTGAACTTGATACAAAGCTAGACATACCCGTGAAGAATGAATCTCAGCTACGGAATTGTCTGTCAGATTAGATGATAGGCAAAGTTGTAAAGTGTTTTCTTGATTGCTGATTGAGGTAGAAGGGCTCAACTCACTGTGGGAGGTGCCATCCTTAGGCAGAAGGGCCTGGTTATCTAAGAAAGGTAGCTGAATAAACCAGAGGAAGCATCATGACAAACAGTGTCCCTCTGTGGCTTCGACGCCAGTTCCTGCCTTGAATTCCTGCTTTGAGTTCCTACCCTAGCTTCTCTTGAAGGAATAGCAAGTGTAATGGAAAGAAATCCTTTCTTCCCCAAGTTGGTTTTCATCACAGCAACAGAAAGCAAACGAGGACAGTGTGCATGGTAAATTTTCAGCTTATTGCAGACGGATACTTTGATAAAATGGTGTAAAAATCAATTACTAGAAATGCTAATTATCCTAATTAGATCATTACATGTTGTATACATGTATCAAATTGTCACACTGTATCCTCTCTATGTGCATAAGTATTGTAAATCTATTAAATGATACACAAGATGCAGGTCTGCTTTTTATTGTTAGATTCAGTGGCCATATTTTCAATTCATCAAAATGCTATTAAGGCCTCTAACCATTTGTTCTCAGTATCTGTTGCTAGGTCATAATGAATCTGTGGCCATACCCATCTGTGAATGACTTTTGAGTAGTGTTGCAATAGAGAACATCTTCGATACCCCAGAAGCCCAGACAGGAGGAGATTAGAGCCAGAGAAAAGGAGTTTGTTTGCTTGTTTGAAAGAGAAGACACCTGAGTCGGTCTTGTGTGTTGAGGGGAAGGAGGGGGAGCTGTGGGAGGAGCTATGATCCCGGAAATGAGTGGACCGATGGACTGTGCCAGAGAAACCACAGAAAATAGAATTCCAGGGCGAGAAATGAGGTTGACCTGAGCCAGGGGAAGTGCCAAGAGGGTCATGTCAACCAGGAGAGACCGGCTTCTCCCAGGAAGTCACCAGACTTCCTGTCACCTCAGTTCCCCTGCTCTAAGGAACACTTAGGAATAAAGTGAGCCAAAGAGATGGACATGCACTCAGGTTCGGCCCTCCCTGATCTGTTCTTTCAGCAACCCACGCATTCTTTGTCTGTTAGTATCTTGCTCAGCCCATATGGCTTTGGAGAAGTGACATCCCTGTCAACTCCCAACTATGAGCGGGTCATCCTGCCAGGATAGTCAGAGCGTTTTCTGGGACGTTTGTCAGATGTATCCTGAGAGATGACATTGACTTTTCAGAGAATGACCTCTACTGACAGAGGTGACCATAGGCAATCTTGGTCCCTGTGATGAGCCATCTTGTCTATCAACTTGACTGAATCAGGAATCCATAGACACGCTTCTGGGTGGGCTTGTGATGGTGTTGCCTGCTTTCTGTTTCTGCCTATGAGTGCATCTACCCTGTTGCCGCCCCATCCTTCACTGATATTGGAACCCAGCTTCTTCTTCAGTTCCAACATGGACTGGAGACCAAGGCCTTCAGGAGTCCTTCAGACCATCAGTGCCACTTTGGGACTGTGGAGTCCTTTAGCCTTAAAATGGAGCCGATATCATGCTCCTAACCTCTCCAGCATGTGGCCAGCCATTATTGGGCACTCCAGTTTGAATTGTATAAACAAATCTAATAAAACCCCCTTGTCACATAGCTTCATTCTATTTAAGAGCCTGCTGGGGCCATTTTCATCCGAACCACTACACTGAGATATCTTCCTCCTATTAGTTCCGTTCCTCTAGAGAACTCTAATCCCTTTAGGGAGAGACAGCCGACCCAGTGACACAACTGAGACACGACAGACAAATCCAAAGTCAGAGCAGTGGGTGAGGTCCTGATGACAGTGTGACTGGACAGACAACACCGCCACTCGAGGCTAGCTGGGACTCCGATGTGCCACCCCTTCAGTTTTCCAGTTATAGGAGCCAACATGCTTTTTTGACTTTTTTGAATTATGTTTCTGACTTTGGCAACCTGCGCATTAAGATGAATGCTCTCACAGTTCGGGAATGGCCAGCCATGTGGCAGGCGCCATTAGTTTCCATCTTCTGTGTCCTACATGGGTATGTCAGCAATTCATACTCTTCTCCAGTTAGCTGAAACTTGGCTTCAGAGTCTGTATAACTAACTCCGCCATGGCCCTCTGTGTGCGCTGAGTTCAGCTAGCCTCTTACTACTGCTTTCAAAGTCTTGCACAGTCAGGTTCCCATCATGCCCTCCGGTCTCATGCTAAACGGCTGCCACTATACTGTTCCTTAAGCATCTGAACCTTTCCAGTTGCTGGGGTGCGTCCACCTGCCACAGGACCTTTGCACCTGTCTACAGTGTTTCTTCTCCCTCGTCTCTTTACTCCCTTCCTCATCTTCAGCTCTCAACCCCTTTGCCATTTACCCAGGAAGCCTCTATCAGTTTCTCTGTAGAACTGGTGGTGACAATAGAGCCAGCAACACAGCACTTACGTTGCCCAAGCTACACAGCGAGTCCTTTATGCACATTGCTCCATTTAAATCCTCCCACTAGCCGTGTGAGGTTGGTGCTACCATGCTGTTTTATAAGAAGTTTGTTTTCCAGAACCAGGTATCTGTCTTCTGTAGTTTCTTAGACCTGGAATCGTGTTTATTAGCACTTTTATGTTGATTTTCTGAGTTCAAGTCTCTCGCTATAGCCCAGGTTACCCTCAAACTAGTGGCAAACCCTCTGCTTTAGTATCCTGTGCCCAGAGATGGTTGGCAGGAGCCACACTGCCAGCTTTTCTGTGAATTTCTGTCTTTCTTGACTCTTTGTATTACTCACCATTACCACATTATTTCATCTCTAACTATTGATGTTGTAGGCACTCTCTTTC
This sequence comes from Myodes glareolus, assembly GCF_982192425.1. Classification (NCBI taxonomy): domain Eukaryota; kingdom Metazoa; phylum Chordata; class Mammalia; order Rodentia; family Cricetidae; genus Myodes; species Myodes glareolus. The sequence continues at coordinate 20,209,248 of NC_142035.1, read as the reverse complement.
CTCCCTCTTCTCTCTCTTCTCCCTCTCAAACCCTCTTCCTCTCAGAATGCTTGGCCCCGAGGGTCTTTTTCTTAATAGCCTAGGCTGGCCTTGAACTTAGGATCCTTCTGCTTCAAGCTCCTTGTGCTGAGGTTGCAGGCATGCATCATCAGTCTGTCCTTCTTATTTGTGCTTTAAAAGAAACTCTGTCCTCCTCATAGTGTGTGAGACGCACATAAGCAGGGAGCGTCCATGTCTGTTCCTTGCGGTCGATCTTCAGCATCCAACTCCAGGACCAGGACAATGCTACAGCTTGAATTCCCTCCGAAACCCACACAGAATTTTTGTTGTAAGAATACCAAGAGGTGGGAGCTCCGAGAGTTGAAGCTGTGATGTCTTTGTGTGGCTGACACGTGCCTCATCATGGGAGTGGGCAGCTGCCTCATCCTGCCTGATTTGTTCTTGCTCTCTGACTTGCTTGTGCTTCTTGCCTTCTGCCATATGAGGACAGAGCATAAGGCACCCACTATGTTTTGGCCCCATGCTGCTGAACTCCCAGTTTCCAGAACAGTGAGAAATAAATTTTCTTGATTAATAAGTTATCCGGTTTCAAGTATTCCAATAAAGCAGCAAGAACTGGACTAAGACACTTAGAGTTATTATTTAAAAAATATCCTCAAGGACAGCTTGGCTCATTTGACTAATTATGACCTTCTCTAACAGTGGTGATCCCCCAACACCCCCAGACCCCTGCAAGGGTCTTTAGTTTGTGTGGAGTTCTAGGATAGACCAGGATTTCTACCTAGGGTATGATACTCTGTGACTCCAAGCAGCCCTTCTTCTGGGGAGCAGCAGGGTGTGCAGAAGGACCAGGGTGGGGAGAGGGAGTGAGGCTAAGTAGAAGGGACAGGGGTGGGAGTGTTCAGCACAGCTGCTGGGGTGAAGCCAGGGCCACAGAGGCTAAACCCCGGTGGTCAATTTCTTGGATGGTTAGAGCTCAGTTTTAATAGTAGCCTTGGCTGTGACAGAGATTGAATGCACTTCCTTGGAGCCTGTGGCCTGGGTCAGGGGTAGGTGAGCAGTGAGGAGCAATTGAGTGCATGATGATGCCACATGCTTAAACGCTGTGTGTATGTGCAAGTATGTGTGTCTTTGTGTGTGTATATATATGTCTGTATGTGTGCAGAGTGATTGTGAGCATACATGGACCTATTTTATATAGTTTGAGCATTAGTGTGAGTCAAGTGTCATGGCTACTGAAAGAGCAACTTCACATGAGTTAGCAAAATATGAACTTGCACGTGGCTCCAGTTCCTCTTAATGGTTAAGTGCTCAGGAGTACTGGTGAGTTGATCCTGCATTTGGCACAGACTCAGCATATGTGTTTATGACATGCGTCCAAGTGGGAACAAGTCGTCCTTAAGTGACTGTGCATGTGTGTGCATGGTTCATGGGTATGATGCAGAGGAGAGCCTGGAGCTCTTAGCAGACAAGTCAGCACCTGTCTGCTACACTCGCATAATGACACAGAGCTGCCAATACCTGAGTAGGTGGCCATGCATCTTCCTCTAAGTGAGTATAGGTGCATGAACTCACTAAGGACAGCATGATATTTATTTAGCCCTGGTCCCACTGTCTGTGCAGATGGCACTGTGTACCCACCCTTCAATTCTGTGAACTCAGGAGACAACTACTTCTGCCCCCTTCCAGTGTTAATTACCTTTGATCAAGTCTAGAACGATACTGATGCAACCCTTGTGCCTCTCATTGTAAGGACAGCCTACCACTCGCACGCAATGACCTTAGCTGGCAGTGTTATTTGCTTCTAGATAACAGGGAGAAACAGGCTGCCAGAATCTTAGCAGCTTTGGAATCATCAACCAGGCACAGACATGCAGTCAGGATGCATCTACGGCTATAGCCCTTCCTAGCTGTGTGACTTGGCTAAAAATGACTCATTTTTCCCTCTGTAAATTTACCTGTAATAATACCAGGCACACGCTGGAGCCCACTCTGTGATGGAATGAACGTAGAGTACGTCCTCTTAGGCACAGATGCCAGCTACAGGAGTGGCTTGGCTCTTCAACAGTATTTATGCTTTCTGGACTCTTAGACATGAGGTATAATTTCCCCTGTCCTTTGAATTGTGTATTTCCGTGTGGTTTGTTCGATTTTAGAAAAATAAAATCGTACAGTTGGGGTCTCCTCTAGTTTGGGACCCTTCGTGAGGGAGCAGAGCCCAGTTGACCTACGCTTTTCATGCTGTGTCAGGAAATAGGACTTGTTGAACCCAGGGGACTGCTTGTTGCAGCATTGTGAATCAGATTACCCTGTCTTACATGTGCCTAAATGTTGGCTTCTTCCAGTGATTGGTTCGTTTTTGTCATTCTCCTGTGAAGGATGTACCTCACCTCATTTCCTAAAGGACAAAACAGTTTGGGAACTTGCGGGTTTATGCATCATAAGCAGGGTCAGCCTTTGATCAGGAAAAGTGATGTTTGAGACTGTCACTGTGAAAACTGGGGCGCCCTCTTAAGGTTTCTGGGCTCAGTAATAAAAGAATTTGAGAAGGGACTCAAAAGGGGAGCCATGGGCAGTTTCATTAGAGTTTAAGAGAAAAACTCAAAGGCAGGTAGACTGTAAATCTTGGCAGCTGCCCCAGAGGAGGGCAATAGAGCTGAGGAAAAAAGCAAACCTGTGGTGTGTATCAGGACCTTATGGAGATCAAACACATGGCTGGCCAGCAGCCACATAGTGGGGAGAAAGACTGGAACCCAAACTGTTAGGGAGAGCATAGTTAGAAAACCAACAGAAAAAAACACCTGGATGGAAGGCCTTTTGGCGTAGTTTGGAAAAGCAGTCCTACTTAGGAGGTCACCTGGGCTGTGACTTTATAAGCTACTTAGGAGGAGGCGGGAATTCTGAGAAGGGAAAATTCATTATCTCATTAACGAGGTAATTATTCCTCCTATCTCTGTAGAGCAACGTTTAAGAGGATCCCACCTTCCTGAGGACTGGTCTCTTGGCCGGGTGAGTGACCTACCCTGATGGATTACCTCATAAGAAAGGGGGCAACGGCCAGTCTCCACCCAGATACCTTCCCATCTTTCGGTTGGGAGGCAGCAGTTTTCTCGGAATGGCCTTCTTTGCCTCTATACCAAGTATTTTGCTATGAGGATGATCGGTGAAAACAGCAGCTAGAACTTAGGGACAAGTCTGCAGAGTGTTTGGGGGTTCAGTGAGGAAGCACAAGTAAAATCTCCTCTGTGGAGCAGCGTCCCTGTGTTGACTCCATTCAGCTAACAAAGAGAGCTTTGAGGATAGAGAGGGAGATATCAATCCCTTGTCGGAAAATTCACGTAAGAGGTTACTTTTGATGAAGCTAGAAAGAGATATACTTGGCGACAGAGAGTTCAGGTGGGGGTTGGAGGGCTAGAGAAGTGGGAGGGAGGAGTGGTTGGATCAAACAAAGAGTACATATGAAAATGCCATAAGGAATCCATTACCTTGTATGCTAATTAAAAATAAACCAGCCAAACATTTAGAGCAATCAGGGGAAAGAAAGACCCAAATAATTCAAATAAACAAATCTTCTGCCACCCAGGGATAGCCAACATTTGTATTCAGGCTTCTAAATATCCTCTCTCTAAGATTTAAGAGCAATGATCATACTCTTATACGGCATGTGGATTGTTGCCGTACTCTTCAGGGCCATGTAACACTGCATGAATGTTCAGCTTGAACTAAATTGTGGGCCACATCATTGCTTTAAATGGCTGAGGAGTGTTCCTTTTTATGATGTCTCTATTTATTTATGAATATTTCTTAATAATAATGAGCCCGGTATTTCTGGACCTGTAGGCTGTTTGCAAGCTTTTGCTGTTACAAGCGGAGCAGTGACGAAATCCTGGGAAGACGCATCTTCAGGCATATGCCTAATTATATCCTCAGAATGGTTCTTTGAAGTGGGATTGCTCGTCAGAAGAAATGGACTTTTCAAAGGCCTTTGTTACTATTACCAAATTGCTGTCCCAAAGCACTGCATTAATTTGCAGTCCTAGAGGTAATGCATAGGAGTGTCCTCTACTTGAATTCCATGTCAATACAGGGTCTTGTTAATCTCCTAAATCTTTGCTAATTCTAGCAGTGAAAAGTGGCCTTTCCATTTCCAATGTACTTTTCTTTTATTTCTCTGAATGCAGACCTTAAAATTTTTAAAAATGAAAATGTGTGTTGTTAAAAATACCCTTTTTGTTACCCTGTTGGTATCTCTGGAATGCAATTCATTCATTCACTCATTCATTCATTCATGGAGCAGATGGACCTACTGTGTGCTCCTTCAGGGACAGTGGGAACAGAGTGACAATCTCCTCCAGAGACCACAGGCTGCTGTGTGTATGTCTGGAGTGTGAGGGCAGAGGGGGCTTGAGTCTTCACCTTAGGCACACAAGTTTCCAGAAATTACCATAAAGGAGGATTCGAGGCAGTGACCCAGTTGGAGTCAGTATGGGTCAAGCTGTCTGGCTATCTGGCTGTGTATGGCAGGGAGAGGAGGAAATCAGTAATGCTAATTCTCCTTATGCAAATTTTGGTATTTTGTTCTCTACAGATGTTTGCATTCATTATGATTTTTAAAATATTGCACTATAATATTCGCTCTGATTGTTGAGCCTTCTTGGTAAACGTTTGAAGTTGCACCGCTGAGACGCATGCCCAGCCCATGTCATGCTCACCCTTGTCCCTCCTAGTATATTTCTGACTCCTAAAATTCCTGCGAGCGTGCAGCTGAGACCCGACGATCTGAACTCAGGGTCTGCAGACTTATAAATAAATGCTGTTCTGGCTGCGCAACCAGAATGATTTCAAGTCATTCCATTGACCATTATTTTGAGGAATTGCTTTGTGCCAGGCGCTGGGTCAGACACCAGGGATATGACTAAGCACTCAGATGCTGCTCTAGGACTGAGATTCAGGGATAAACAAAATACCCTGTAATTACCCATCAGCCAGCTCTGTTGGTGCAAGCATGTGGCAGGCCATTGTGCCTCCTTGTGTATCCATCTTGGCCACCGTTTTGGGGAGAATAATTCACATTTTCAACAGTCTTGGATAATCTTAAAATCAGTGTTGGAAATCTTAACATAGCTATAATAATTATATCCTCTGTAAGTTCCCTCCATAAGCCAAGCATGGTGTTAGGTTCTTATAAGTGTTAGGGATAATAAAGAAGTCACTTTATATACTTCTGCCCGAGAGAAGTTACTTATACAGGTGATAGAAGAGTAGAGAGGCTAACTAGGAAAGGGGTAACAATTCAGAGTTTGGGTCACAGTGGGAAATGATTACAGTCCCCAGGGCTGAACAGTAACTATAGTCCTCAGGGCTGACCAGTGACTGTGGTCCCCAGGGCTGACCAGTGACTGTGGTCCCCAGGGCTGACCAGTGACTACAGTCCCCAGGGCTGGCCAAGCATAGGGAAGGGGTGGTGCGTTCTTGATCTGGGGCAGATGATGGAACCTCAAATGACCTGGTGCATGGGGGCTCCCACCCTGGAGGAGGGTCAGCTCTTGCTGGTGATATTATTGGAGCAGAGAGGAAGGGGGGCAATACAAAGTTATTTAGTTTTTCCTCCCTCTGTCTCCAATTTCCCACCAGTGGTCTACCCTTGTTGGATGACCATTGACCCTGGAGATAAGTCAGAGGTCATCTTTCTGAGTCTTAGATAGCAGAGCTGGGGGAAAGGCAAGAGCAGATCTAAGTGAAGAATGAGGGATCTAACAGGGCTGGGAAGTCTGTTACCAGGACACAATAGATACCTGGATCTGAGGTCAAATTTGTCTGGTACCACGTTCATACCTTCCCTACACTACAGCTTCTTCCTCTCTTCTGAACCCCACTGCCACCCTGGGTGCCTTGTGTTCAGGTGCACTTCCCTTCCTATGGCCCGGGCTTCCATTTGCATCCATTACAGTAGCTCATATTTCCTTCTCAGCCCTAAGAGAGGCCACATCACTCAGCACTGAATCCTTTATGAGCGGCATTTCTGGAGTTAGGCAATGCTGACAGCTACCTGAGTCCATAGTCATAGTCTGACCGTGAGTTCACATCTGAACTCTTGACGTTTGGGTCTAGGTTCTAAGAGCTCATGTTTTTTCTCCTTCTTTCTCATATCTGCCATGATCTTTGACTTGCTTTCTAAGCTGCTCTCTGACCTTAATATCTGTGCACCTATCCTCAGTTGAGTAGTTCTTCCTAGATCTCCTCCTCCCATGCCCAACCCAGCTGTCAAGATCATGATTCTCATGACTTTTCAGCCACCTATCCTGACCGGCTCCTCTCATCTATGAAGTTGAACTCAATGAACGTCGATGGCTTCTGCGTTTGTTCAATGTCCCTGGATGGTCTCTTGCATTGCCTGAAAACTCCTTTGCCTTACTAGTGGCTACAGCTAAACTCACAATGTCCCCTGTACCCAGTGGGCTGCCTGAAAAATGGCTTGGTGCAAACATTCAGATGAGTTCAGTTCTAGACTGATGTTAATTGGCTTGGAGATTCAATATCCAGAGATAAGGTGAGAATGTAGGGGATCAGAAGACAGGATAGAGCCCAAAGGTTGGGGTGCCTTCATGGAGGTGGTAAAGACAATATGGTTTCCAGAGGAGAAACACTGGTCATGCGGGAAGGAAGAGTAAGACCTCGGCCCAGTGTCTTCACAGGGCTCAGCACACTCTGTCATAGTGCCCCATTGTTAGTGACTTCAGTAGCGACTGACATTGCGTGAATCAGGATTCTGGTTGTCCTAGCCTCAGAGTGAGTTTATTGCCAGCTGGGCATTATGAAGGACTAATTGTGAGCCCCTCACACCTGCTGGGTCCCCTGGTGGCTGGGACTCAGGAAGGAAGAGAAGGGTATGAATAAGCTTGTTGCTCATTAAAATCAAACAGTGAAGGCGCTGGCAAAGGGGCTGGTGGTCCAGGTGTGGTTTCAGAGAAAGCTGGCTGGCATTTCTGGAAGCATAGCTCACTGTCTTAGCACCTGCCTCCTTCCCTGACTTGGGCTATGACGTCCAGTGGTAAAAGAGCTGTCACCCCGAGGGACATGCACAGCCCTTGTGAGCTCATGACCAGGCAGAGCCACCTGGATGGAGGATTTGCTGAGTCCACACTGAGTTCTGGCTGAGCTGAGATACTGCCTACACATGACTGCTAGTCCTAGAATAGAGGCGACAAGTCTGGTTGAGGCCCAGACTACCCAGACTTAGTGGATGCCTCTGGGAGATGGAGTGGAAGTCAGAGGAAGGTCATAGAATGACAGCCTAGTGCAGCTTGAGGAATTCTGAGTAGTGTCCACTCTGGGCTCAGGGGTAGGACTGGGACTATGAGTAATGGTCACTTTGGGCTCATGGGCAGTACCAGGACTATGAGTAGTGTCCACTCTGGGCCCAGGGGCAGTACTGGTGCTGTGAGTAGTGCCCACTCTGGGCTCAGGGGCAGTACCAGGACTATGAGTAGTGCCCACTTTGGGCCCAGGGGCAGTACTGGTACTATGAGTAGTGCCCACTCTGGGCCCAGGGGCAGTACTGGGTCCACAGTAAGAAACTGAGGCATCTGGAACTTCATAGTTATCAGCATGCTCATCACCTGTCTTTACTTTCTTAGCATCCGTCTACATCACTGGAGGGTAAATTCCACAAAAGCAAGGATATTGCTTATCTTATTACTGAATCCATAATGCCTAGAACACATGTGCTGAAAGAAAGCCCCAGTGAATGGGTAATTTAACATTAGGGATGGCTCAGCAGGTAAAGGTGCTTGCTGCCAAGACTGATTTTCTAAGTTCAATCCCTGGAACCCACATGGTGGAAGGAGAGGAGAGGTGACTCTTACTTCTGACCTCCACACACACATACTATGGTATGCTTACCCCCACTCTATAAATATACTGTGTAATGAAATAAAGTACTTATACTCAATTCACTGTATTGTTGGACTATTAGTATTCTATTAATATTAAGAAAGCATGAAGAGAGATCGACACATCCTAAAACCCTCACTTCTGAGGTCAGTGGAGAGAGACTTGTCTATGCCCACCATTTGGAAAATGGCAACCCTAGCCTTGGACCCATACTGTTACCTTAGATGCATTACAGCCACCTAGGTAAATCTCTGACAGGACAAAAAAAGGTGATCTAAAAACTACAGCTTTTTTTTTTTTTTGTGAAAAGGGCGTCCTGAGATGGAGAGAACATACAGATGAGCTCTGGTCCATCCCATAACAGTAGTTAAGAACATCAAGTTGTGAGTAACAGGAGAGAGAGTGAGACTATCTGGAGTGTTGGAGACTACCTTCTGGAACCGTTATAATTCCAGCACAGACCCATTGTGTGGCTTTTTCTGGGGAGACATGAACAAATGTCTCTTCTTCCAGATATAGTACCAATGACAGACCCAAAAGACTGTTCAACTCAAACATGATGTGGTGAACCAATTAAGTGATGTGGTGTTGGGGCTGCTTACGGAAGCATGGGTAATGGATTGCTAGAGCTCCCGACCCAACTAGCAGACAGCTCCATTGAAGAGCCTCCTCTTCCCCCACATTTAACCTTTGGAGGAACTTGTGAATCCTGTAAATTTCATGAACTCCCTAAGCCCCTTAAGTTGTCTGAGCCTCTTGAGTTTTATAAGCCTCCATCATCTTTCTAAAAAGGGATTTTTAAATGCAGAGGAACTAGCTACATAGCACGCAGACTGCCATCTGCAGCTATTATAAACCCACCACAGACCCATGGTATTGTGTGACTTTTTCTGGGGAGACATGAACAAATGTCTATTCCCTCAGGTAGAGCACCAATAATAGAGCAAAGAGATTAGTTAGCTCAAGCCTGATGTGGTAAACCAATTCACGCCTCCAGTACTTGTGAATGTTTCCTTTTTGGAAGAAGGATTTTTGCAAATTTTGTTAGTCTTGAGATGAGGTAAAAATTCTGGATCACTTAAGTGAGCCTAAATCAAAACAAGAATCCCTAAACCAGGGATTAGGTTTTGGAGAGCTTGGTCCTAATTGGAAGTGAGTAGACCACACGCAAAAGTCATGCCATAAATCCTAATAGATTGTTCCTTACCCGTAGCTATACACCATTTCAGTACTTGGTAGTCATTTAGACTTTTACTGAAATGTTCTAAGTAGACACATTGTTTTGTGTTACGGTCAGTGGAATGAACCACAGGAGTACGTACACACAATGAATTGCTGGAAGTTCTCAGTACAATGAACACCCTGGTCTCCCCCATATCCTCTCTTCACACGTCTTCTAGGAATATATTTGTTTGTTTGAAACAAAGATGGATATAGAATATTAATATAATAACTTTAATGATTAATTAATAATAATTTTAAACGAAGAGTATAGCAGTAAGCATTTGAGACATCACCGTGTGCTGTGGCGTTAGGTGTACTACTTAACTGAATCATCACAACTCAGCTATGCTGTATGCCCATTGCACGAAGGCACAAGGAGGACCAAGTAAGTGACTTATCCCAAAGTCATACAGAGGAGTAAGTGATATGAGCCTGGATGGTCAAGTTTCTCATCCTAATTCTGTCCTAAGATAACATTTGTGTGTGTGTGTGTGTGTGTGTGTGTAGTATTTATGTGTGTGGTGTATGTGTGTATATGGGTGTACAGATGTATTCATGTATATTTATGGTTTATGCCTGTATATATATTAGCTGTGTATATATGTGTGTTTTTATGCATATATGTGTATGTTTGTGTATATAAGTGTACGTGTGTTGTTTAGTGTATGTGTGGGTACATGTCTGTCTGTGTGTGTTTGATGTATGTGTATGCATGTATATAAGCCAGAAGTCAAGGTTGAGTGTCTTCTTTAGTCATTTTTCAACAGTGTTGTCATATTTTATGTTAACTTGAGACAGGCTAGAGTCGTTTGGAAAGAAGGATTTGTCTCCATGGGATTGGCCTATATTTGGCATTTTCTTGATGAATGGTTGATGTGGGAGGGTTCAGGCCCCAGGTAGTGGTACCACTCCTGGGCAGGAAGATTTGGTGATCTAAAAAGAACAGGTTGAGCAAACCATGAGGAGAAAGTCAGTAAGCAACATTTCCCCTGTCCCCGCTTGGCTTCTGCTTCAGTTCCTACCTCTAGGTTCTTTCCTTGAGTTTATTCTTCAACTTTCCTCAAAAATGGACAATGATGTAGAAGTGTCAGCCAAATCAATACCACCCCCCCAAGCTGCTTTTGGTCATGATATTTTATCAAAGCTATAGAAACCTTATCTAAAACAGAGATTGGCACTATGTTCGTGGGATATTGTTGAGATAGACCCAGTCATGGTTTGGGGAGGATTTTGGAAGGACTTTGGAACTGTGGACTGGAAACTCCATTGAGTGTTCAGAACATGATGAGCTATGGTTGGTCAGAGTCTTCATGGAACCCAGAGCTTGTGAGTTCAGCTTGACTTGCTGTCTGGAAAGCCCCAGGAATCCTCCTGTCTTTGCCTTCCCGGAGTTTTGATTATAGGAGCCCAGTTTTATATGGGTGCTGGGAACCAACCTAGGTTCCTCATGTCTGTGCTGCAGATCCTTTGTCTGTTGCACCAATTCCCCATCCCCTCAGATGACTTTTTAGTATCTGTTAGTATTTGGACTACAGAGCCCAACCTATGACCAATATTCATGAGCCGAGTTCCTAGCTACCCCTTGATGTTCTAGGTCTGCAGTTACTCTGGTCTGTGAGCTCGTGTTATATTATAGGTGAGGACTTTATTCATAGGAGAGGTGTGATGAATGTATTCAGGGGAAGCTTCTTGGTACATCCCAGCTATTTTAAACACAAGGTGGAGCAGGCAGGGACTCAGTTGAGTACTACTCACGAACGTGGGTAGGATGCCTTTGCTAAGGATGCACTGGCCTTTGGGAGGCTGGTGTCTTCTGGAGTGATGAGTAAAGTCCACAGTCAGGGGTTAGACTCAGCAGATCTAGAGATGAGACTGCATGCCAGGCCGAGGAGTGTTTACTTTGTTCTGTGGCCATTTGGGAGTCACGTGGACTTAAAGAACAGCACAATAGGTGTTTCTTCTAAAGGTCACCTTCTGGGGTGCTGGAGCTTGTGAACTGGATGTGAGTGGATCTGGGGACCAGACATCTGCTGCATTTAGAGTCCCTGGGTCAGCTGCTTCCTTTCTCCATGGCCTCTTTCTTAGACTGGATGGCCCACAGAATGAAGTTTGCCTCTTTGCAATTGTGTTTGCTTTTAGGACCTGGTCAGCCTGAGAAGAGATACTCTATGCTTGCTTATATTCATATGTGGATTTTCAGGGTGCAGGCTCATACCTGAGGTTGGGGAAAGGAAGTCACTGTCACTGAGTGTCTGCTGTGTCGCCAGCCTTTATTATGGGCCACTTATTTTACCCCTTAGCATAACTCTGAGTGGTTGCTATTGTGTTTTTCATGGGTAATATGAAGGTCAAACAAAATTCAGGTTCTCACAACTTGTAAATGGCAGACTCCGCATTTGAACTTGAATCTGTTGACTCAACCCAGTGCTCTTCAAAGGTTGTACACTTGACCCTGGGCAGACTGTGTCTTGAGAGTTCTGCAGATCCTTCGGTAAATGCAGGGACCCTCAGCTGGCTGGCGGCTTGCCTCTTCTGTCTTGGTCTTGTCTCCTACATAGATTAATTGCTGGTTGTCCAAGGTGTGATGTTCTTCCATGTCACTGTCCCATCTTACATGGGAGCACTGGGGAGTGGTGCAGCCATGCTGATCCAGTCTACACCAGCACAGCTGGCAGCCGACACAGCACCCTCATCGGAAAGCGATCCATCAACCAGAAGCCCCATTGCCGTTCCTGTCCAGCTGCTGAGCTGGCACCTCTGGGCCTCCTCAGGTGTGACAGCACCCCAGCTTAGAGCCCCTGGGCTGATGCTGCTGTCTGTCTCTTGGAGGATTACTTTTGAGGGGAGGGCAGGTGGTGGAAGCTGTGCCTTGCTGAGCCACTCCTAGAGGGCTTTGGATAAAAAGAGATGAGTAGCTGGTGCCCCTAGGTGGAGGGAAGGGTACATTTTGTACATAGCCCCTGTTCTGTGCTGCACTGTCAGTAATAAAAAGGAGAAGAGTCTCCACGACTCAGCCCTCTTTAGCCATCCTCACCTCAGTCATTCCCCAGAGACTGAAGTATCCTTACAGATTCTCATAGAGCTGAGACTAGGAGGGACCAGTAGGACTGGGGTGTGGCCTTATCCGATAAGTATGTGGCTTTTTATGAAAGTAGAGACGCAAGGGAGCCAATGCTTATATCCTAAAGGCTAGCCCTGTCCCTGTTCAAGAGGCCAGCCCCTTCTAAGATCTAGGTGGAGTTAACGGAACTGCGGTTCTTTGACTTGGTCATGTGCCAGAATTGTTCTTCCAAATGTGGGTCTCTAGGTCCTATATCCACAGTTTTCAATGTGCTGGAATAGAGTGTCAGAATTCACACTTCTGACAGGTTCCCAGGTGATATCCATGTTTCTGATCCAGGGTCTACAGTTCAGACTTTACTGGTTTGAGGCAAGGCCAATGCCCTTTGTAGTCTTTCCGGGAATTTTGCAGAAAAATAATATTGCTCTCATTGGCTTTTTAGTCCCGAATCAATTTTCTGATTGTCTCCTACCTGGTTAGGCCTAGACTTAAAACTAGGGGCCAAGTTCAGTCCCTTCTGGTGACAAACAAGAGCTTTCCCAACATATCTAGCCAGCTTTGGTACAGATCTGGAACAGGTAGGGCAGGGTTTCTATGTGAGAGGTACAGATAGGATCATGTTTGCAGATACATCCTGTTTTACTGTTCTCTAGATGTCTCCTTTGGGGGCGGGGCAACTGAGATGGTAGGGGGAAAAGCACTGGCTTTCAGGGAGGAACAGTCTCCTCTGACTTACCAGAGAAAATGTCTTTGCTGCAGCTGAGCCCAGAAGAATCTGTATGGGGGATCTTTGGAGTCACTTAGCAGCAGTCTTGTTGTGGTAGCTAGATTTCTGCTACCGCGATGAAGACGTGGACAAACAGATGTACACATGGTTGTTTTGGCTCACAGTCTTGGGAGTCATCACCATCTAGCCTATTTACTTTGGGGCCAGGTGGCATCTGTAGTAGCAGTGTGGGGCTGATGGGTTGGCTCATCAGTTAGGGATCAAAATGAGGTAGAGGAAGGAACTGAATCCCACAACTCTGCTCAAGGGAACATCATTAGCTTTCTAAAGCTCACCTATCACTCCCTCCCAGTAGCACCACCGTGGGGATCAAGCCTTTAGCAGATAGACCTTTAGAGAGCTACAACATCCTCTTGCAGCCCATCACTGACGAAGGACAAATGACTTTCTCTCTTAGATCCCTAACCCCACATGCCACCAGAGGCAGAACTACTTTCTGGATTTTGTTCTTTTCACCTTTTTTTCCCCTGCCAGGAGCTGGCATGATGACAAGCCCTAGTCAGCTGACTTTCTAGAGACTCTAGACTTATCAAAGCACTTTTAAGGGCAAGATTTTCAACTTCACATTTCCCTCTCATTCCCCACAGGACAGGCTTTCATCGCTTGGACCAAAGGTGCTTACCATACTGCTGGCTGTCCTGCAATGCTAAACATCTCCCAACTTTCCAGAGTCTCCAGCCAGATGCAAAACTATCCTATCACCTCCTGGGGCTTGACCGTCTTTAAAGATGAGTAGGTCTATTCTGACCTAGTGAGATGCACCATCAGAGAGCCACAGAGCCTGCCACTCCCTGCTCCTCACCCACCACATCTTATTTCCAGTGCTACACAAGGACCATGGTCAGCTTTAGCTTTTGTCCTTTAGAATTCTGGGGGATACTCATTTATCCCCTTGAATGGTAGGCTTGCTTATTAGGGTGGGATCCTGAAATTAGAAAAAGAGCTGTGTTTCTTCCAGAGCAAATGCTAGAAAGTGCCGGGCAAGAAGGACCGCAACCTGTTTCCTTTTAGACTGTTCCTTGCATTACGTGTGAGCCTCCATCCCTGTTGCAACAGGATGGCAGCAATAATATCTCCCAACCCACAGTACTTGGCGAGAGCTTTGATATGCCTAGCAGCTGGATATGAGACTTTGATTCTTTTTCTTGGCCTTGCTAAGGGCAGAAGTTGTCAGAGGTGTCCTTGCAATGGGAAGGCCAGCAGCTAGTATAGATAACCCCTAATAAGATTATTTATTTAGCAGAAAGTTCGCTTTGATTTTTTTTTTACTTTAGCAGAAACACTATCTCTAAAACAATGTATTTATTATATACATGTGCGTATGTCTGGATGAGTGTATGCCACATCTGTGGAGGCTAGAGGAAGAGGGCAAATGCCCTGGGATTGGAGTTACAGGCAGTTGTGAGACACCTGGTATGCTGGCAACCAAACTTAAACATAATTTAATTCTTAGGTAAGGCATGGCTAGTTAAGCCCATACCTTAGCTTTCTGTAAGTCTCCAAAGAGGACACTCTAAGACAGAGAGGAAGAAGAAAGTCATATTCTGAGACTACTGTGCCAATAAAAGGTAGAGGATTGGGGCTTTCTAACGGAGACCCCAAGTGAATGCCTTAGTATGTCCCAGACTTTCCCTGACCGCAGCCTCGGGGAGCAGTAACCTCATCACCTTTTTCTGCAACTCTTGCGGGCTTCTCTTTACACCTGAGCATGATGTCAAATGAGGGGCCCCATACCAAGGCGCCTGCTGCTTGCTGCCAGGCGCTCCTGATGACTTCAGCTAATTTCCGAGTCTGGAAACATTGTTGACAATGTGATTTCTGAAACGTGAAAGGCGTTATCTCGTTGTACCATCTGCGGCATGTCTGTCTGAGCCCGGGCTTCCGCTGCCACTCTGCCCCCTCGCAGCAACTCTCGCTGCTCCGTCATCATCTCCCACAGCTAATTGCTCCAAACTGACAGGGAGGCTTTTTCCATTTAAAGATACGGGTAAATGGAACTTTCTTGCTGAGCTTTCCAAGTTAAGCCTGCCTTTCAGAAGGCAATGTGATCTTTCGGTTGGGTAGAGGAGGTGGCAGGGTTTTAGCTTCAGCACCGGGGCAGGGACAGCTCCCAGGAGAGAAGGAAATGATCAGAGAACAGTGTTGGGTGGAAGACCTTTGAAGTTCTAAGTTACAGGAAGTCCGGTGTTCAACCAAATGGTAGAGACTTACCATCTCCCAGGTAGTGAATTGGGAAGTCATCAGAATGTGCAAAAAGAATGTTTTTTTTTTTTCCTTTGTTGATGCCTGGAAACAAATTGGAACCAAGCTTTGGATAATCTCTTTCAGCTTAGGGAATCTCTGAGAAGTAGTTGTCATCATGAAAATAAGTGTGTAGGGGTAATCAGAGTGCTATAGCTGGTGCAGGAGTTAGCTGTCGGTGTGCAGCAAACCGCCAAAGTCCTTGGGTGACTTGAAAAGGCATTAATTTATTTTAGTGTGTATGTTTTGTTGGTCATTAATTCAGGGAACAGCAAGGAGACCTTGTCTGAGTCTTGAGGATTCAAAGTTGGGATCACCTGAAGGTTTGCCTGCAATTGAGAATGTTTCCAGGAGGCTCATGCGAGTGGCTGGCCTGAGGGTTCTGGGTATGAGTGGTCTGAATTCTGTTCCATGCTTAAGTTCTCATGGCATATTGGATGACCTTTCCATTTGTGGATGGGGACAGCCTCAGTAAGAGGCCGAAATGCCATTTATAATCTTACTCTCAGGAGTCACACCCTCTTCCTTTTGCAGTTTTGGCCATAGAGGTCAACTTGATTCAGTGTGGGCAGGAACTATACAAGGATCCGAAAGCCAGGAATCAAGGATCCTTGAGGTCACCTTAGAAGCTGTCTGTGACAGCTGCATAGTCATAGAATCATTCAAGGGATCTAAGTTCTATTTGTGGAGAGCAAAATCCAGTGCTGAAATATTCTTATCAGCAACAAGTTGGCAGCAAGCAATAATTCCAAGCAAGCTCACTTGTCGATGAGACTCATTCCCGTATCTTTGCACACCCCATGTGTATCCACAGGCATCTAGCTCAGCCTTCCACAGTTTGTTTCCTGCCCTGTCCTTCTCCTTGAGTTCCCGAATCATATTTTGATCTCACTCCAACACAACCTCATATCAGCTTGAATGCATCATGTTCCTTCATACTTCCGTGATCTGAAGTTCCTTCTGTTGGTGATTCTGTCCCTGACCTTTCTCCTCCATCCTTCAAAACAAACTGTGGAAGGCTGGGCTAGATGCCAGTGAAAGGGACCATGGAGGAGTGAGCAAAGATCAAAGAATGGGTCTCACAGACCAATGAGTTTGCAGTTAGTGCTCTGCTAACTTGTTGCTGATGAAACCAGTCAACGCTGGTTTTCGCTCTCACGGGATGAAGGATGGAGAAGTATGGTCACTTTTCATTATCCTTTCCTTTCCTCCAACACTTGTATCACTTGTTCCAGGCTTTGCTGACTTCTGTGGCAGAATAGATTTTCCAAAGGTGGCTTGGCTAACCCCACATGCTTCTGTAATGTTTTATTGATGTCACTTAAGTAAGAGGTGGGAGATGTGTTCCCTCATCTAAAACTTGGGAGGAGCCATGTTGCTGTCCTGATGAACAGATATGATGCTGTATAGCTTCTAAGGCTAGGCCAGAAAAGGAAGTAGGACAAATACTTGAAGCAACCCCACCAACACTTGTAATACACTCACCACCATTTTTGTAGGAAGCTCAATTAGGCTTGCAGAGAGACTCTTGGAAAGGAATTCAGGGCCCCAGCCAACCAGCCAATAATGCCCATCAAACACACAGGAAAAGAGTACTCAAGACAGTGTTAGCCCCCTGACTATTGAGTCTTCTGATGGTCCCGTGGAGCAGAGGAAAGAAGTCCACTAAGAACCTTTGTACTTTCTGACTGAAAGAAACCGAGATGAGGCATGACCACAGTGTTTGATGCCACCTTGTTTTCACTTTGTCATGTGACTGCATATCCCCAGACTCCACCAGACTTCCCTATAACATTCTGCTAGAGGCATGTTTCTTCCAAAGCTTTCTTCTAGACTTTGCAATGGCATACTTGTGTACTGAATTAACTCCCGTCTCTTCCATTAGGCTGTACAGTGTGGGAAGGCATATGCCATGTCCGTTTGTTCGCCAACACCCTGCCAGTGTCTGGAATGTAACATGTGCTTGGTGAATGTATAAAACTAGCATACTTATCCATGATGTTTCTCCCCAGTGCTTCCAGACCCCTGGCACTGTAGCAAGAGCTTAACTCCTCTTTACCTCCTGATTGGTCCTCCTGTTTCATCTTGGTAAAGGTCGTATCACCTCTTAGGGCTTAGGACACAAATTTGAGATTTGTCTTGAGTCTTTCTTTTCTTTCCACTTCTGCCAAAGATTGCAAGACCCAGTCATTCTTCCTCTCAACACTTTCCCTTTCCTCTTATGACTGCCACCACCATCTGGGTTCACCACCATCTGGGTTGGTTCACCACCACATTTTTTTCCTAAAGATTCCTGACTGTTATAGGGAGTTGCTTATTGGTTCCCAGCTGCTCAGCCCCAAAATAACCACTCAGAAACTATTAATTAAATGACTGCTTGGCCTAATAGCTCTAAATTCTTATTGGCTTGCTTTTACATCTTAATTTAACCCATTTATATTAATCTGTGTATCGCCATGTGGCAGTGACTTACAAGGTAAAGTTCCATCCGACATCTGTCTCTGGCGGGGCTTCTCTCTAACTCCTCCTCCTTTTCCCCAGCATTCAGTTAAGTTTTCCCTGCCTACTTCTATTCCATGCACAGTCCCAGGGCAGTTTCTTTATTATCCAATGGCATTCACAGCATACAGAGGGGAATCCCACATCACCTGACCACCATCTTCTACTCATTTCCTAATCAAGAACCTGGCTGCAGTTGAAGACTGTGCTTTCAATTCCTAGCTGCCAAGTTCTGAGTAATCACACAGAAACATTATTTACAAAACTGTTTTATTTTTCTGATGGCTCAGGCTTCTTACTGGCTAGCTTTCTATGTAAATTAGCCCAGCTCTAATCACCTGTGTAGTGCCACATTGCCGTGGCACTACCTTAGTAGTTCTGGCATCCTGTTCTATTGGTGGTGACTGGCATCTCTCTCACCTTTCTTTTCCCCTGTATTCAGTTTGGCTTTCCTGCCTGACTCTTCTCTATCTTGCCATAGGTCAAAGCAGGTTCTTTATTAACCAATGGGAGGAATACATAGTCACAATGCACAGGAAGACATCCCACATCAGTTGGCCTTTCATGATGCGCCAGAGCCTGTCACTCTGGAAACATTTTCTCATTCCTTATTGACCCCCAAATCTTCAGTTCTCAAATCACTTATGGAGATGAGTGGGGTATAAGTTGAAAAAATCCTTTGCTGCAGCCCACAGTTGTTCAGTGATTTATCCTATGCTGACCTCTTTCCCTCAGTTTCTTACTACTTCTGCCCTTCAAAACATGTACTCTAAGTACTTAGGTTCATCCCAGACCACTCACGTGAATTAGATTTCAAGAACCATTAGAGCTAACTTAGGTGCTAGCAATAGCTCTGTACTTCACAGCATCTTGGAGAATGGATGCTTGGAAGGCAAGTGGAAGTTCCCAGAAACAACTTGACCATAGACTCGAAGACAAGCTCCCCCACTTCTCCATTTCCAGTTTTTTATTGCTACAGAAGACTGATTTTCATGTGTTTATCACAAGGCACCTTGAATGAAGTTACTCAGAGCAGAAGGCCTTTGTTAAATGGTCCCAAGGGACTAGGCAATAGCTGGTTCATCTTCAGATGTTCATATGGCTTCAGTTCAGCTAACATTGAAATAGTTGAAGTCATTTTCCTAATTAGCATATCAAACCCACTATGGATTTGATGGCTGGATTTTCCTGAACATTTTTCTTTACCTGTCTGTGGCATATCCCCTGGATCTTTCTAGGACAGTGCTTCTTCCATTTTAGGGGGATGGGGGAAGGGAATTTCAATACCCTTCTTTAAAAATTTTTAAATTTTTAAAATTTATTCTTCTCTCATGTCATCTCTCACCTCATATCATCCTGACTGCAGTTTCCCCTCCCACCTTCTCCCCAGTCACCCTGTACTTCCGCTTTCCACTCCTCTATTTCTCTTCAGTAAAGGGCAGGCCACACAGGTACATGAACCAAACATGGCAAGCCAAGTTACAATAAGACTAGGCATACCCCTCATGTTAAGGCTGGATGAGGCAACATGGGTAGGAGCAAAAGGGTCCCCAGAACAAGCAAAAGAGTCAGAGACAGCCCCCGCTCCCTGCCGGGAGTCCCACAAGAAAATCAAGATATGTATACTATTCCTAAAGTAACCAGAATTCTCTGTTTTGCATTTAACTTTCTTTTATTTTTAAAACAATCTTATTTTACATCTCAATCCCAGTTCCCTCTCTCTCTTGTCCTCCCATTCCACCTACCATCCACCCCTCAGAGAGGGTGAGGCCTCCCATGGGGAGTCAACAAAGTCTGTCACATCACTTAAGGTAGGGCCAAGGTCCTCCCCCACCCTGTATCTAGGCTGAGCAAGGCGTCCCTTCATAAAGAATGGGTCCAAGCACCCAGATCATACAGAGGCTCGGGGCTCCAAAGACTAGGATCTCAAACAAAAGTGTCTGAAGGCATGTGATCTTTTAAAACAGAAGTTTAGAAGTCCCCTTCTCTGGTCCACCCGTAAAGCCAGTTAATCCCCCCCTCTTCCTCAGGTAAAGGGTATGGGCTACTGGGAAGCATCTCCCAATGGGGAGAGAGACATTCTTGAAAATCCCCATGCTTTGCTGCTAACCCCCACCCCATCCTTGACGCTGTCTATGGTCACCTGGCAGTTTCAGACTTCACTTCCTCTCAAGTCACAATCTCTAGGATCCTGGGCGGGTGGGCCTCCTTGGATTTAAGGAGCTTAAATGAGAGCTTGGGATCCTCTAGAAGCATGGCAGCCTCCTCATGTGGATGAGTATGGCAGATTCGCAATGAGAACAGAGAGGCACCAGATGGACAATTCAATCAGTGATTTGTTCCCAGCTCCAGAACCAGCACAGAGAACATCTGCACCCACGCCCATGTTGGGTCTTCTGCCCATGGAGCATCTTAAGATTTGTTCCCTGCTCTTCACACTTGCTGCTCTCATCCTGTGAATCACCTACCCCAGGGAGTCGCCTCTCCCTATGACAGCCAAGGCTGTCTCAGGTGCTGCTTCCTGTTGTTTCCAAAGGTCTCTGTGCTTCCTTTCCTTCTAGCTCTAATTGTGCCAGCTCATAGTTTGTCCCCATGCCGCTTTTTGTCATTAGTCTTCCTCACCAAGCTCCGAGGGTCTTTAGGCTGAAACATTTTTCTTCACTGCCAGGTTCGGGCTCTGGCATATGATAGGTGCTCACTGATCATTCTTGGAATGGATAAATTAATCTGAGCATAGACTGGAGCTGCCCCCCATATGAACTGCTTTGCCTCCTGGTGTGAGCAGATGTCCCAGCTGCTGTGTGCTGGGGCAGGGTGAAGCTACTCCCTCCACATCTGCCTCTAGGGTCAGGGTGGGGTGTCTGCATACTGTGCTGAGGGTCCAAACCTCAACCTTTAGGCCTGCCATATGGAAGGCTAATGGCCCATGGCCCATAGGTCCTCTCAGACATTTTGAACTTGTCTATTGCTGAGGGGGTCATAGGGGACCAAGGCAACATTTGTGAGAGAAAGTCATTTCAAGGGAAAGTGTCCACGCCAGATGTTGAGCTTCATGCAGATGAAATAGTCACTTCTGGCCTGTGGGTTCTGACATCTGTTCATAGGAGAGCTTGGGGTCAGGGCCCAGTGTGGGCTACCACCAAGAGTAGATTAGTGGGTGTATGCTGTGCTTTTAGATTGTTCCAGGAAACACAGTAGGGAGTGGGGATGTGGGACCCAAGAGGGAAAGCAGTCAATTAAGGATTTGTTATTCAGTCTTGTGGGACATCCAAGATCATGTTTTCTTTCTCATATGGAATTCAAACCTGAGACCTCTTGGGAGTCCAGGATAGGCAGTGTGAAAGACAGCCACCATGTACTTGAAATGTCCTGACCTCTGACTTTTAGGCACCAATAGTAGATCTTTTTTTCCTTCCTTTCTAGCTCAACAAAATAAGATGCAAGTCCATAGGCACAGATGGCCCAGAAACCTCTAACACTAGTGAATAGATAAATGCAGTCTCTGGTACAATTGATTTGTATTTACAACGAGCGAAATGAGTTGAAAGCAAAATATGTGGTAAGTCATTATGTTAGCCTCCAATTGTTATACAGACTCATACTGAGAGGTTATGGTTGATGTGGATTGGGAACCTGCCTTGTAGCAGGCACTGTACTGATAGTTTCGTTTTCAGTGAGTCAGACAAGGTGGGATGTAAAGGCCCAAAGGAGGAAACTCAGGAGCTGCCACATAGGAAGGGTGCAGAATGGGCCAGTTTGTTATCTCGGAGCAATGGACTAATTTAATCCTGCTTCAGGGACATTTGTGGATAGTAATTTCAGCAGAATTAGATGCTTTTCATAGTTAGCATTATGAAAATAATGCTTTGGGTGTTTGTGGGTAAGGCGCATTTACTCCACATTTGTTCTTCCATCTCTCCTCTCTGGTGCTTTGCTCTTTTGATTTATTGATTTGTGCTTGATACTCTGTATTCAAATTCCTGTTCTTGGTTATGAGTGGTAGTACAGCTCATACTCTCTCTCTCTCTCTCTTTTTTAAGAAAATGCAATATTTGCATTTATTCTTTGAGAGTTTTACTCATGTACATAATTCCTCCAAGACCCTCCCATGCCCTCCACCATCACATGCTTGAAGTCTTGATCCTCCTGCCTCTGCCTCACATGCTGGGATTACAGGTGTGTGTCACGGTGCCTGGATTCTTGTGTTCCTTTTAAAAGTCTGTGCATCTTTAGGCATAGTGGGATGCTTGGAATCTCTTTTTTCTAGGTGGCTTCTTCCCTTGTTCTTCTGGATCCATACAAAGGTGTCGATTGCTTTAGTTTGTAGTTTTATTTGAATGTTCATTGTGATTATAGGCTCATGGCCATCTCTGCTGGTTGCTGTGTGTCTCTCACCCAGAGACCGGGTCTTGTGTTAGTAGCTCAGGACGCTCACTGGCTATGGACAGAATAACTTGAGTCCCTGAGTCCTAGCCATCATGGTTACAGGTTCTGTTTTCTTTTTCTGCTGTGAGTCCAGATATAGCTGCAACTCCTGGGTAAAGGACGGAGCTTTGGAGCCTCATTTCAAACCATATATTTTGTTTCCTTGTCAGGTACAGAGGTGGCTCTGTTTTCATCCTCCTGGGGTACTTGTGCCCCTCAAGGGCTACTTCCAGTTCCACTGCCTGGTAAACGCTCAGCTTTAGTCATCCTTTTAATATGTAAAAATTTCCTCCATTCCTGGTTCAGAGATTTAAAAACAATTTCAAACATGTACATATATATGGATACATGCATCCATGTGTGTGTAATGTGTTTATGTATGTATAATTATATATGATGATTAGTTCAAAAACACTTTTTGATGTTATTTCTGTGACTTTGGAAAGGAAAGAAGGGTGGAACAATCTGAGATCTGGAAAGTGGTCCATTGGTATCCATTTTCCATCATTTCATTTGACCCTTACAAAAACCTCACAGGACACTTTCCTTGTCATCCCTTTTAAAATGAGGACATTGCACTAAAATGACCTGTCTAAAAGTGTTTAATTAATAAACAGTAGTAGATTCAATATTTAAACTTAAGAAACACGATTTGAGAACTTTTCCCCCAACCACTACCAAATGCTACAGGGCTTTCCAGAACGTTCAATATATGCTAATAGATACAATGAACATTTGTGAGGTGACTGGAGAATTTTCCAGTTGATCTTAACCTATCACTGCTAAGTTTATGACTCTTCAGAGTCATAATTTGGCAAATATTACTGCAGGGATTGAGCAAGATAAAAGTTGAGAAGCCATCGAAGTGGGCTATGTCATGGTCAGCTTTTGCTGGGTAACAAATAGTTTCTCACATGTCAATGATCTTAACAAGAACAAAACTTTGTTTCTCTCTCATCTATATTAGGAGTCACAGTTTGACTACATCTCTCTGGATATGTCTTTTCTAGACAGACAGAAGACGTCATCCCAACTCAGGCCTTGTTATTCTTTTGACTGAACAAAGAACTTTACACACAATGGAAACATGCCAATGATTTAACTTCTGCATGAACCTGGTATATGCCACATATTTCTACTTGCCAGAAGTGTGTCATGCAGACAAACCGAAGTCAATGTGATGAGAATAAATGCTCCATCTCATATAACAGAAGAACAATGATCCCAATGTGAATATAGTCCATCACAGAAATGGCAGCCACCAGGAGTTCCCCAACAGTGATTTTTAGTCACAGAATGAAGGACATTGGAAGCTATCGTATGAAGGTTTAGGGGAAGCACAGAGCAGGGGAAGGATAAGAGAAAGCTTGTGAGTTGGGCTTTTAATGACTTGTCATGGCCTCATGGGTTAGCATTGGAGTCCATCCAGCCTAGGACATGATGACGGAGGACAGTGTGGGGATGTGACACCCACACGCTTCATGCCAGAAATGTATTGCTATCTCCTTCTCATTTGCCTTGCACATTCCGAGAGCTCGCCCAGCAATAACAAATTGGATCTATTTTTGTGCCTTCATTCAGCTACCTGCCCCCTTCCAATAGCTCCTAATCAACAGCTGATCATCCCACCCTATAGCCTGAGTGTGATGTCATCTTTGGTATCATTCAAGAAATAGCACTTGGCAGTTGTTAAGTAGGAGAGCCCATTTTTAGAACTCAGCCTGCTTATCTTCTCCTCCCTTACAAAGGTGATTAAGATTTATTTTTACTTAGATGAAAACAGCCTCCATTGATTTCTGCCACAAAGAAAAGAGATCCAAAAGGACACTTGAGTTAGTGAGAGAGAAGGTCAGCCCTTTTCACTGTCAATAATATATGATATCACTGTCAATGAGGTAGCCCACACAGTACCTCTATGGGCATGCTCATGAAAAAAAAAATAAGAGTCAGAGCTGCCTTGCTTTGATAGAGGTGGCAAACTCTGAAATCAAAGACTATGGCTCTCCTGCATCTAGCACTGAGGCTTTGGGGATCCCTCCTCTCGGAGGGAGCCATGGGACTAACTTTAAAACAGGTCAGACTGTGGCTCCTCAGTTCTCTAAGGGTGGACTATGCACTTTCTTCTCTCCATTACATTCTATGTACCAGAACCAGCGTTATTGTAATCACACTCACCATCCGTGCACCCCACATCTGTGTTGGTTTCCTATTGCTGCTGTAATGAATGTTTTTTTTTATGCGTTGTTTGCTTTCAATAGCATAGATTTATTGTCTATAGGTCTAGAAGTCAGGAGTCTTAAATGGGTTTTGTGGGGTTACAGTAGACTGAACTGTTGTCTGGGTTGTATTCCTTCCAGAGACTCCACGGGGGACTCATTTCTTGGCCTTTTCCATTGAAGGTACTCTTGACTCATGGTCACCTTCTGTCTTCAACTCCAGCAATGATGGCCTGGCCTGTCTTTCATGATTCCATCTCTTTAGTCCCAAGTCCTTTGCCATCCTCACCCCCATCCAGAGACCCTGCAATCGAACTGGGTCTATCCTGATCACCCAGGGTGACTGCTTTAATTTAAGGTAAGGACTATAAATAACTTAAAAGTGAGTGGCTATTTCTACCTGACACCTTGATTTCATCTTACTGTCTCATCTAATATAGTACCACATTTTGAGGGTTAGGAAACATACAATAGGATGCCATTATTTTGCTGTCCCCTTATCAAATACATGGATAGATTTGTATGTGTGTATGTGTGTGTATGTGTGTGTATGTGTGTGTATGTGTGTGTGTGGACCAGACTTTAATACCATATATCTTCGTCAATATTTTTCCACCTCATTTTTTTTGAGACAGGGTCTTCACTGAATTGGACTTCATGTATTAAGATAGAATAACTGACCAGGAAACCCCAGAGATTCTCCTGTCTTTGTTCCCACTCCCAGATTGGGAAACTGAAGATGTATAGTATTACACCTGGCTTTCTTGTGGGTAGTGGGGACAGAACTCAGGTACAGCAAACCCTCTATGGACTGATCCATCTCCCCAGCCCCAGAAATTCTTTTTACCTGTTTAGAATTTCCTACCAGTCAGGGCCATAAAGGAAGCATCTCAGTTATCACATTGTTGTGATTTAATCTCACAATACTCTCCAAGAGTGTATTGGCCTCTACCATGTTGTTATTTTCTCCTTCAACTTCTCAGCTCTTGATGGCTTGATGGTTAACACTTCCTTGTCCTGATTCGTCTCTTCTCCCTTCTATTTTTCTTTCTTTTTTGTGTGCATGTATATGTGTGTGCATGTGATCACATTCAGGTGTATGCAGGTGCACATATGTGCACATGGATGTGGAGACCTGAGAACAACTTCAGCTATCATTTCTCATGTGCACTACACAGTGTCCAGTGTGACAGGGTCTCTCTCATTGGCTTGGAACTCGACAAGAAGGGTGGATTGCCCAGCCAGTGAATTACAGATCCTCCTGTTTCCATCTCTCCAGTGCTGGGAATACAGGCATGCACCACCTTGCCCATCCTTCTTTTTCCTATTTGTTTTGTTTAGTTTCAACTGTGGAAATGATGTCACTTGGGTATGCTTGTTAAAAATTGTTTCCTAGAGATAGACCTCAAGTCCTGGTGCTTGCAGGGCTTCCTTCATGAGCGCTCTCTCTCTCTCTCTCTCTCTCTCTCTCTCTCTCTCTCTCTCTCTCTCTCTCTCTCTCTTTCTCTCTCTCTCTCTCTTTCTTTCTCTCTCTCTCTCTCTCTCTCTCTCTCTCTCACACACACACACACACAGAGAGAGAGAGAGAGAGAGAGAGAGAGAGAGAGCACTTCTCTGCTAATAATATTAAATAAACTTTGTTTTCAGATCTGACTTCAGCTGGCAAAGCAGAAGCAAAGGGGTTGCCTTATTTTGCTAACACAGGTAACCGCACTGGATTGGGTCAAACTCTGTCCATCTGAATGCTCTCCCTTCCTTCTGCTTCTGAACATATTCCAGGCTTTAGTAAGGTATCAGGTACATCAGGAGACACCAACAGAGCCATTCCTTCCTTGCATTCTGCAGGCCCAATTGACATAGAATCATTGGCTCTCATAAGTCAAAGGAGCTCATACACAAAAAGGTGCGATGAAACGGGCATAGACACTGTGAGAGAGGACAGCAGCAGCAGGGCTAAGTTAGCAAGAAGCCGGTGATTAAGAGATATTTTATTTACTGTGAAGTTTGGATGATTAGAAATGAGCTAAAGTGACAGGGGACATGGAGAAAGCTCCCTACAGTAAATACAAAGACTTCTTGGTAAGACTATCCTTGGAGGATTGAGGAACAAGAAAGGGTAATTGGTGTTTGACAGAGGCCACGTTATTGACAGTCAGAGTAGATGTCACCTTCTAGAAACAGCATGCGGGAACCGGTTGGTCCTTAAGAAGTACTTGGCGGTAGGAGTGCCTGGCATTAGATTGAAATTGACAGAACACTTGGCACCCACTTTGCTCACTACCAGAAGGTCCCAGGTAATTATAGAGAAGGCCTAAATGTCTTACTTCACAAGGGTCTCAAGGGCTCTTAGTTGGCAAACCAAGAGTTAAAATAGTGAAACTGGGCATCCTTAGAAACACAGGCTGCTCTTCTGTGCATCCCCATGGCATGCTTGGCATCAGTGATGGTGACGGAGGGGAAGACTGTAGGAACACAAGGAAATGTTTATAATCAGACACCAAGAAAGAGGAAAGCCAGATAGTCAATGGTGGTTTCCTTATGATGTTGATGTACGTGAGATGTGCCAACACCAGAGCCTTACTGTGGTTGTGTTAAGACACTGTGACCATGGTTAACGGGTTTATGACCAGAGCTGGGAGTGCAGTTTCATGGCAGAGTACTTGTCTAGCTTGTGTGAAGTCTTGGGTTCCATTCTCAACACTGTAAACAAAATATCAATAAGTGAGAGATAAACTCACGCTTTATGGAGAGGTTACCACAGGACTGTTTTTACACACAACCTTTTCTGCAGATATATATATATATATATATATATATATATATATATATATATATAAAATAATCCTTTTGAATTTTTTAAAGATAGGGTTTTACCATAGAGCCCAGGCTGGTTTTGAACTCTCAATCTCGGTGACTAGCTTTGGGAGTGCTGGCTTACAGGTGTGTGACACCAGGCCCGCTTTATTTTAAAAACCCTATGAGTGCTAAATGAGGAATGGAGCTCACAGTGCTGAGGGTGGTTCACTGGTTTCCTCAAAGCTGAACAAGTCAAGTGTTATAAAGCAGGGTAAGTTTCAGTGTGGTCACAAACCCCCTCATGTTAAAACATGGTTTTATTGAAACATAATTTCATCACTCTCTCCCTTTCCTTTTCTTCCTCCGGCCCTTCCTAGGTACCTTCCCTTAACCCCCTCCCATGCCTCTAGTTCTCAATTTGATAGACTCTTTTTCTTTGATTATAATTGCCACACACACACACACACACACACACACACACCACACCACACATACAATTTACAGAGTCTGTGTTTGTTGGTGTAGTGGATATGGTTTCAGGCTGACCACTCTGGATTGGATAACCAATAAGGGTGCTTATCTCTGGAAGGGGCTAATTCTTCTTCCCCACACAGTCATTAGCTGCTTGAAGTCCTTTGTCTATGGGTGAGATCCCATGGGATTGTCCCCTTTGTATGTTTGCCCATTAAATACCCTCTCTGGAAAATGTCTGATAAAGCCTTCTTCTGATTTCAGGTTGGACTGTTGATCTTCCTATTATGAGAGTTCTAGATAAATGATTGCAGATAAATGATTTGCAAGTACCTTCCCTCTGGTTTTACATTTTAAAAGAACTGTACATCCTCAAGTTACACTGGAGGATGCCAGTGCACTCTTACCATTGGGTGAGCTGGGGAGGTGTGCTGGTGAGTGTTGTGAAACTGGACAAAAAATGGAGTCATTTGCAAGAAGGGAACCTCAGCTTGGGAAGTATCCATGGTGGTTTGGATAGAAATGGCCCACATGGAAGTGGGGAACCTCAGTTGGGAATGTATCCATGGTGGTTTGGATAGGAATGGCGCCTCAGTGAAACCAGATAGGTAGCAACAATGTTCTTAGACTTTGGGGACTCCAAAATCCTAGGGTGTGTGGTTATTTAACCCCCAGGGAACTGGCCTCATCCCCAGAGCTGCTCATACAGTAGGTCTATGGTAGAGCCTAAGGATTTGTACATCTAATAAGTTTCCAGGGAGTGTTGAGGCTGACAATGTGGCCCACCCTCTTTATAGAGAACAAAGAATAGTGAATATTTGCATTTATAAAACTGTGACTGTGATGTAAATATTCGTGGCATACTCTTACAGTAAGAAACTCAGGCTGTGTAAGTGCAAGTGTCCCACCACTCCGCTCACCTGGCCCACCACTGTCCCCATAACACTCACTGGATGTAGCCTCTGCTGGCAGGTTCTGGTGAGCATATTGAAACCATTGAATTTATATCAGATGATACAAAAGTGACTTTATTATTTATCCAGGTACAAGATATAGTAGGACTAGGAAGCATCCCATATACATAACATACATCCAATCCCATACAGGTCTGTCAGGTCCTCTAGCACAAGGTAATGCAGAAATCGATCAATTATTGATTGGAAATATGCTGGAAGTCTCAGAACTTCATAGAAAGCATCATGTCAATAGCAAAAATTTTTCAAAAGACTTTTGTATCACCTGGCAACAAGTCAAGGAAATTATAAGGAAATGTCCTACTTGTTTTTTATAAAACCAAACCTCACTATCTGCAGGAAGTAACCAAAGGGTACTCAAAGGAATGAAATCTGGCTGATGGATGTGTTCCATTTTCTAGAATTTAGAAAACTAAAATATGTACACCACAGCATTGATACCTATTTAGGTTTTCAATGAGCAACTGCTTTGAGTTTGCTAGAAGTTATGGCCATCATGGGTATATCTGCACAAATAAAGACAGAGAACACTCCAGCATATATCTCTAACAAAATGAAACAGTTTTTTCTTATTATAATGTAAAGCATATTTTCTGATTATAATATAAAGTATACCACACAAGGGCAGGCAGTTATAGAAAGGTCAAATCAAACTCTAAAGGATATGCTAAATAAACAGAAAGGGATGATAAATACCCCCAGAAACTTATTGCATAATGCTTTATTAACTTTGAATTTTCTAAATGCTAACGAGAAAGGAGCAACCACTGCAGAAAGACATTGGATATTAGGAAAAAAAACTGTGGAATTAAATCAGCCTTCATTTTTAAAATGTACTGTTCTCAAAATGGAAACTGGGACATGTGTTTCATTGGGGAAAGGATTTTGCTTTTGTTTCTACAGGAGTAGAAAAGCTATGGGTACCATCAAAATTGATGAAGATTCAATTTGAACAAGAGACACTTTGAATTAGAAGAGATGATACCTCATCAAGCAGCATGGTCGTTTAATCTAAACTAACCTGTAAAACTAATAAATGCTTTTCATTTGATCAGATATCAAAAGAGATATCTCCCTAAAATTAGGGTTGGGGAAGGGTTTTGTTGCACTCTTTTTAGGAGAATGAAGGCATGCATAAGGAATCTGAAGACCACTGGACAAATGAGGTATCTGAAGGAAAAGGGCAAATCATCCAGAACAAATATCCCAAGAAAAAGTAAATTAGTTTATAGGTATAACACATTTCCAACAGGATAAATTTTCATAAATCTTCTCAAATATTTGTTTCTACTATCTCTATAGATATATAATGCAAATGGTCTTTTTGTAGTCCCAGTCCAGTTAAAGACTAAAGCTGGCTTTGGAGTTGGAGTGTGGCTTTCTCCTTCTCTAATCCAAAACATGCTTATTAAAATAAAATCTAAAATCTCCATCTCATGTCTGAAGAGCCACCCAATATGGGATAGAAGGAAAGCAAATATTTAAGAACCATTTTATTGCCACTAATCTCATAATCTTTTGGTTTTATACCAACTCTTTTATAGCTTTTCTTAGTGTTTAAATATTATCTCAAAATTTTATACTATATATATATATATATATATTAAACTTTTTGCCATGATATTAATGGTCATATAGATTATTAAATTCCCCAAAAGGAAGATGGGGCCCCACAATGTTTATTCTTCCAGGACTATGATAACACCACTAAGATGAAAAACACCACCTAAAGATCTGCTTTAGACTACAAACTGCTGAGAACAGTTTTGAAGTGGCTAGCTGAGATGGTCCAGCCTCACAGACTACCACTATCGCCAGGATTTGAGACAAGCCCTGCACTTTCCCAACATTCATTTCCATCTGGGCAACAGGACAGTTAACCCAAATTTTTCTTTTCAAGATCTCCTAAAGATGCCATCACCCCCAGACAGCAAATTTAAGAACTTGATGCAAACATTCCTAAGAGGTGGGGTGGGTGGTTTTTTGGTCATTCAATGGGTTATGGATATTTCTCATTGTTTAGGGGGTTGGTTACAGTTGTTGTTGGTTATGGTCGGGAGGAAAGTTGAAAAAAGGAAATTAGATTCAGAGTTCTTGTTTTGAAAAGAAAAATGGAGGATACAGATATGATAGAATTAAAGGATAGATTATTGAATCTACTCTAGAAAGAAAAAAGGGAGGATATGAATATGATAAGATAAAAAGGTAGATTATCGAACTTATTTTTTTAAAAAGCAACTACTAGCACTAAATATTTTGTATTGGATTGTACTTTCATATATTGTATACAAATTTTGTATATTAATACAAATTTCAGATGAATTTTGTTAAAACATACCATACATACATTTCTAATCTTGTTCAAAGTATTGTACCCATACAGCTCATTTAACAATGTAATGGAAATTTCTACTTCTTGAAAGTTATTACTACCAACTATTTAGGATAATAAGGAGATACAGGCTAATAATTAGTCACCTATTACAATTAAACTTATAGTCATATTAGGTATGGTTTCAATGTCGTACAGAGATATATTTTAGAAAGACAGGTCATCTTCAAATACTTTAGAGAGCTACAGAATTTGACATTTAAGGTGTTTTAATAACATAGGTTCTTTTTTATGACAATGAGACATGTCTGCTCTTGGCAGCAACAATATACTTCAGAGAAGATAATGGCTATTGAGAAACTCCATATAGAGTTTACTTTCTTTGTGTCGAAAGTAAGTCACTGGGCAAGAAACTGCCCTTGCCTTGACTACTGACAGTATGCTATCCTAATTGGACAAACAGAGCACAAAAGAGAGTGACTGCCAAACCTTGTCAAGATAAGGTGGGACAGCCCTTCAAAAAATCCTGCTTCATAGAAAAGTCTGTCAAACATTTTTAGCCTTTAGGCTGAAGAAGGATGCCCCAATATTGCAGAGTAACTTTGGGTCTAAGCAGTCAGCTGTTTTTTTGTCATTTCTCACATTTTTGAAAGTCCCTTGCTTGTACTTCCTGCTTATTCAGTTAATATTGTTTCCCTTTTGGGTCTCTGAGATAGTTGAAGACTAAATAGTTATAGCTCTAGTTTTCCTTGTTTATAGGACTCAGGAAAGAAATTCACTAAATAAGCATAAAATGTATAAGGTTGAGAGATATCAAAAGATATTTTTGGATGGTAATACAAGTTATGATAAAAGTAAATTAGGCACAAGACTTTGGTCTCATCAAGATAGGATGGATAATGGGGTATTTTCTATAATTTGTAAAATGCCAATGGACTAGACATTGATGATGTACTTATTGCCTGTATATATTTTATATAGTTATTGTACTTATTACATAAGTTTTTCTTATATTAGCTATAGCCTTTATTTTAGAAAAAGGGGAAATATAGTGATATTTTATTGGTGTTTTAATAAATAAGGCTTGCCAGAAAATCAGACTGTAGAGCTAAGCCACTAGAAGCCAGGGAGTGGTGGCACATACTTTTAATACCAGAACTCAAGGCCATCCTGGGCTACATGAGATTGAATCTGTCTATAAAGAGAAACAGCGCTCACATCTTTAATCCCAGCCCTAGAGAAGAATATAAGGCAGGAGGAGTTCAGTGCAGTCTCGGTGAGTCCGAGGTTTGGTCAAGCACAGTGCAGTCTGAGGTTCAGTGGATCACCCCTTCGGTCTGAGGATTGGTAGATGTGAAAACTCTCTAGTGGTTGGTTGCTTTGCTTTTCTGATCTTCAGCTTGAACCCCAAAATTTGTCTCTGGGTTTTATTAATCATGCTACACTGGTGTATTATTGAAATCGTGCTCCATGTCCTGAAAACACTATAAATACACGAGCAGGTCTATGCTAGATCCAGTTTCTCATGATTGTAAGCTTGTTCTACAAGTTCTGTCCTGCAACCCATACTTTTTTCCCCAGCCCACTCCCTATCTTTAAAGCCTTCCCAAAAGATTGACATATGGATTGACGTGATATGAATTGACAACGCATCTTTTCACACAACATAAAATCCTTTCTTTCTTAAAGCTCCCCAGTAATTTATAGGACCATTTTATTTCCTTCATAAGCATAAAAATAGAACATGGGCAAAGGTGGTGGAAAGAATAGAATATTCGAAAGAGCAGTGAGAAGAGTCATAACATTTATTGAGAGACTGTTAAATGCCAGCAGTGTGTAAACATTTATGCACCATTTTACTTGCTACTTCTGGTAACCCTGTGGGATAGAAATCATGCCTGTAGTTTACAGATGGGAAGACGGAGGCTGTGATGAAGGAAGTAACTGGGCCCAGGGTGTTAAATGCAGTAGGGGAGAGAACTGGCATCTGAATGTAGTTGGATTTGCTTCTAAGCCTGTGCTTCTAGCCATCACCTCTTAGTGTTTGCTCATACAGATTAAGAAGTGTTCTCTGTAAGCCGTGGAAGCCAGAGCCACATTCAGTGCTGAGTGATAAGAGACTTGCATGAACAGTTAAATAATGATGCCCTAGTTTGCGGCTATCATTGTGGTTGAGAGCTGTTGTATCAGGGAACTAAGATGCCCATACAATGTTCCCAGTACACGATTCCTCGGCACAGGCATAACACAGTGGAACTAGCTTGTCTTAAACTGTACCCCTTCATGTTTGAGGCATTAAGATTTCTCATTTCTTTTTTCCAGCCCACCAGTGTGTTTGATTTTATATATATATATATATATATATATTACATACATATATATACATATATACATACACCAATTTACATTAATTTAAATGACTAAATTCATTGGCTCATGTAATTGATCAGCTCACAGATATCATGCATCAGGCATGGTCGGATCAGGGTGTTACCTGGGTTTCTTAATGAGATGTGTGTGTGTTGTTACATATTACAGCGCATATGCTTGGCAGATTGAATTGCATTTTTTAGAATCTCCCTTTGGCTGTATGTTTTTTACTGGTGCACAACTAACATTGCCAGACAAGACTTACAGGGGTGGAAATGCAACCACAGCTGTTGGTTTTAGCTCAACGTTTGAGGCAGGCACCTGGTGTTAAGGGAAGACAGTTGTCCCCTGGCACAGCTCAGCCTCTATCGCTGCCTACCAAGCTGTGTCAGGACGGCTGGACTCAGAGGAGCATCTCAGGAAGATGCAAGCCCGTGGTAAATCAACTTACTTCTTCTCCCTACCATGGCACTTGTGCATTCCGAGGGAAAACTCCTCTTGCCAGGGGATGGTGGTCCTTGGTAACAGGTCCTTGACAACACCTTGCTCCAGGTTGGTATCTCCTCCCACCCAGAGGCCTACCCAAGGCAGAGTGCAGAGGGTTCTGGCCCACACTGGGAGAGTAGTCCTTTACTGAGCTCAAGGAAGAACTTGATTTCTGCCTTCCCTAGCTATCCCGTGTACCTGACCTGTCTGTACGTGTCTGTGTGGGAGGTTCCCTCTCAGCTACCTTGTCTACATTCATGGAAGAGTACTTGGATCATGGACATCATCTGTAGCCGATTTCATGCCATAGAATAAGTAAAGTGAAGATTATTTAGTCCACAGTTTCCAGGGAGCTCAAGTATAATGGGGGCAGTCATCTGAAAGAGGGGACTTTGGAAAGATGGGCAGAATTCTGGGGCCAGGGACTAAACGAGCCCCTAAAAGGTACAGTTCTCTAAATACAGACCCAAAGGCAAGATCAGAGTGTTTTGATGCTGGGGGGGGGCACCACAACCACCACCTGTGTGACCTCAGGAGGGGACACTGCTGTGTGCTGTCCAGAGTCAAATAAAAGGAAATCTTGGTGGCTAAGTGGAGAGAGACCTCTTCAGACAATGCACTATGAATCAAAGAATGGAACCTGGAGGGTCTTTGGCCTTGTCATAGGTCAACTGAGGCATTTGGAGCCTTCCCTAAGTCATTCGTGATCCTCGGCAGAAAAGCTGGTTCCTAGAACCCTGAAAAGCAGGAAAAACCGCTCACTATTCCTTGTGCTCCCTAAAACCCTTATTGTGTGAGCTCTGCTGCCAGCTGCCTCCTTTCTAACCCTGCGGGTGCCCCTCAACCCCAGTGCCTGACTGCGTGTTCTTGTGTGTAAGCGCATGCACATGTCTGCAGACCCAAGGATGCAGGGAAGAAAGCGCATTTTAGAAAGAGAGAGGAAATATGGCTTTTTGCTGCGTGTGGCCCCGAGGCTGCAGCCGGGCAAAGTGCTGGCCTGTTCTATCTCATTTTTATGTTTTTATTCAGAAGCTTCTGTACCGGAGCTGATGGCAGAAAATGTGCGGTAAAATGCGGGGAGGCCGCTGGGTAATGGCCCCTGTAAAGTGTTAATTGCCTATTGAGACTGCAGACTTTGTCGATGCCAGGGATCCGAGCTATTGACAGGCCCTTATTTATTCTGGGCCCACAAAGCGGGCTCCTCCTCTGCGCAGGCTTCCAATCAGTCACGCTTCCCTGGGCCCGACAAGAGGGCACCAGTCGATAAGTCTGTTTGCAACCTTAACCCTTTGAGGGTGCCAGTGTGGTCTGTGGGTCTGCCTGATTCCAATGTTTCATCGCCAGGGGGACCTCTCCAGGCACCGTGGTGCTGAGTAAAAGACCCTGCAAATATCCAGGGATACTGAGCCGCTCAGGTGCCTAACAGCTCAGGGAACCTGTTTCTCGCTGGTTCTAGCTTCTCCATCTGAGAAGGTGAGTAGGGCTCACTGTGTGAACTGATCAAAGGGATGCTCCTGTAGCGCCCTGCAGGCTACCCTGAGTGCTCACAATGTGACAGTATTTGGAGAGCGAGAACTGAAGAAGGAGTTAGGTTGAAGTGGGTGCTAGGGTGACATTCCAAACTGACTGGTGTCCTAAGAGAACAGTTGCATTCAGATAGTACAGACGGAAGCCCGCGGGAAGGCACAGAACAAAGGCAGCTTGGACAAGCCAAGGAGAGGCCCCAGAGACACCAGCTCTGTCCACATCTTGTCTTCCCTACCAAGACTTCTAAGGTTCTGATAACTTACATGCTCTGTTAGCTATGATATGGGAACTTTGTTACTCGGTACTGCCCTTTGGAAAGTGCACGTCACCCTGGGCTGTCTGTCACAGGTTTTTTGGTGGAAGGTGTAAATGCAGCGAGCAGTAATGACAGAGAGAAATGTTAGCTACTGTCCCAGGTACGAATGAGTTTGGAGAATGCAGGTTTGTGCAGTCTGGTCCAGGCTCCTTCTTTTTAGGACTCCTCAGAACCTTGAATACGGCGATGATCACTGGATACCCTAACATGCAAATGAGCCCCTCTGTTGGTTAGCCATGCTGGATGAAGAAAGGGGTCTCCAGAAGACAGGTTTTCTGGTTTATGATGCTCTGTTTTGTAAAGGGCAGAAGCACAGCCTGGGGGACATTCTTAGATTTTGTGCTAGGATGGAGGTCAGTATGAGGGAGTGGTGGCAGAGGATACTGGACTTCAGGATCTACTGATCAACCCATTTTGACCAATCTCCCTCCGTATCCTCGTTTCTCAACCACATGGCTTTCTCTTGGGCTCTGAAATGAACCACTTTGGTACCTGGTCTTCTGGAGGTTGCCAGTCTGCTTAAGGACTGTGATTCTGGGCTTTCCCTATGGTCCCTATTGCTAGGGCTACATGCAAGTCTCTCATCCACACCACCCAGCATTTCTGATGGTGTGGACATCCACATCCTCCATGGTGAGAGACCCTGGGGCAGGCCCCCATGCTTTAGTTTTTCTTTCTCCTTCACCTGACAGCAGAGCAGTCATATACAGCCGTACCAGCCAGAGCCTGTGGGCCGGCTGGCTGTATTAAACAGCTAGAGTTCTTTGCTTTACTGGAAAGGAAGAGAGAAGAAATGGGTAAGAAAGGAAAATAGCTTGAGAGTCAAGATAGCTCACAGATTCTTAGAGTCTTGGGAACTGAGGAGACCTGGAAGACTCCTCTGTGGTTTGCCATCACTAGAGAGCATGGTACGTCCAGGAACACAGGCTATGCCTGGCAATGGCCCAGCCCTGTGCTGATTGCCTTCCCCCACTTTCTGGCAACACAGGATGGGAAGCGGGGGTTTGGATAAAGCTCAACCCTGCCTCAGACACTTCACAATCTTAGGCCTAATTAAAACACCACAGACGGTTTGAACCCCGCATTAAAATTTGATGAGGGATTGATCAGCCAAGCAAACAGGAAATTTAGCTGCGAGTGAAGGTAATGTTTGCTCAGATGTGTAATGAGGTCCACGGGGAATATTTGTGGGGACCTCCGTCGTGTCTGAGATGCTCCTACATTTCAATTTCATCCTCCCCTTGTGCTGTTCCTCTCCGAGCAGCCCCGGATGCTTCCAGGGGAAACAGAAAGAAAAGAAAGTTTTTGTTTAGTAAACTTCCCCTTTGAAAGCTCAAGTAAATCTGAAATTGTCACAGTGCCCCAGGTAAGTTGCATAGGAGTGCCAGACTTGAGTCGGGGAGTCGGGGTCATGGGCCTGACCTCGCCTGCAGACACTTAGCGTGCAAACATTACTTATGAGCAATCACTGAGTGCCTACCATGTGGTTACCATAGGTAGATTCTAGGGCTAGATGGGTGCACTAAATAATCTCAGTCCTTGCCCTCACGGGTGCTTAGGTGAATATGAGAAGTTCTGAGTGCCAACTTTCCTATTTGTAAAATGGGAATAATGGTGTGTTTTCATGAAAAGGGGCAGTTGGATGAATTTAGTTAGAATATAAATTTATGGATACAAATTATTCATATCTATATCATGGGGATTGGGGGGGAGGAACAAGGCAGTCATACTATATAGCACAGGCTAGCCTCCAACTCTGTTCCCCTGCCTCTCCCTCCTGGGTGCTGTGATCTCAGGTGTGTGCTAGCCCTCCTGGGTGCTGGGATCCCAGGTGGGTGCTAACCCTCCTGTGTGCTGGGATCCCAGGTGGGTGCTAGCCTTCCTGGCTAGGGCCGACCTGTATCTCCTGCCAGGCTAAGGTCCTTCTCTGTCCTTCCTCCTGTGACCAGTGTGGACGCAGGCTCTGAGAGCTTCTCTCTGGCTCCAGCTCTCTGGAAATGACCTAGCTTCCTGCTTGCTCACATATTTATCACTGCTGGTGGGTGTAACTGAGGCCACGGCAAAAGCGAGTCACACGGCTGACCTACTTACCAGAACTGGAATTGGATCAGAAATTCTATCAGAAAGATCAAACAGCGAGTGCTCTTGGGTCATGTGGGGTGAGAGGCGTGTCTGGCTTCAGAATTGTGCCTCGTAGATTAGGGAGAAACACGGGAGACTTACAATACCCTTCAGCCACAACCGCAGCCAGAGCGGAGGACCCCACTGCCACCTTCTTTTCTTTCCAGCTCTCCCGATTACATTTACCATTGACCTAAGAAGGAGGAGGCTGCCCCTTAGCCTTCCCTTCCCCTCCATCATTCTTCTGCCACCCTTACCCCGCTGCTATTTACTCCTTATTCTTATTCTCGCCCCATCCCCACATCCACTGTGGTCCATTCCTCATCTCCATTCTCGTGTCCTGTCTTCACTCACTGGGGCTTATCCTTCACCTCCATTCTTATCTGCATCCTGCACCCACCTCTCACCCATCCCTCGCCCCCACTCTCACCCCATACCCGTATCTACTGTCTCCCCTTCCTCTTTCCTTCCCTCAACCTAGTTCCAGTCCAATGTTCACTTATTCATTCCCGTTCTAAACACACCTCTCCTCCTTCCCATTCGTCTCCTACACCGTCACCAACACCATCACTATTATCTCCAACGTCTTTGTCATGAAGCATTTGCACATTGGATTGGGTAAAACTGCATGGCATGCTCCCTTGTCTCTATGTCTTAATAGCGCTGGTTCCAGAAAGCATCCTGTAAACTACCAGAAGATGAGACCTGACCCAGATGAGAGCGGACATGACAGTCCTGGCAGCGTCTTAACATTCTCTTGGTATATCATTGGACTGTCAAAAAGGCAGGGCCTGGAGGCTCACTCCTGAATCCTTGAGAATTGACATTCAGATACACACAATCTTGTCAGGACAATGATTGGCTTCCCGTGCTGAACTTATGT
Source organism: Myodes glareolus (assembly GCF_982192425.1). Lineage (NCBI taxonomy): Eukaryota > Metazoa > Chordata > Mammalia > Rodentia > Cricetidae > Myodes > Myodes glareolus. The sequence goes on along the minus strand of NC_142035.1, from coordinate 20,170,626 downwards.
TAATATGGAATGCCAGAAAAGGGAACACAGACATTTGGGGTTAGCTATAGGCAGACAGTAGACAGAGTCCTTACATTCTTCAATATGCCCAGAGGACAAATCCCCTAAAATGGCCAGGCTGTGAATCTCACAGTTAGGGGAGCACTCCAGTGCTGTGCATAACTGCCTGTAACAGGAAGGACTTACTCAGGAGACCTGTTGAGTATGGAATATGTTTTCAAATTGTCTTTCTATTATAAGCTAGACATTTTTCATTTAATTTTATAGATGCTATTGCATTTATAGTCTGTGAGAAAGCTATAGATTTATATACAAGTAGATTTTTATATCTTATGTAACAAGATATAATGCTTTTGGTTTTTCAAAATCCTGTATTACTTATTCAAATTTACAGTGGTAACAATGATAAATAATACTTATTTTAATCTCTTGCTGCATTGTGTGGAACCTCCACTGGGATTAATATATTCAGATTTTCTATATTTATTGAATCAGTTCTGGTCATAACTGTGATTTTTCTAGAAATTATCTGCAGTGTTTGTCAAGGCCATTTTCATGTAGCTGTATAGTATTTTCTTTACTAATTAAAAAGCACCTTCATTCATCCTCTCATAACCCCTGTTCCTCTTCTTGTTGTGTGTATGATGTGTGTACATGGGTGTTTGTGTGTATGATGTGTGTTCATGGGTGTTTGTGTGTATGATGTGTGTACATGGTTATTTGTGTGTATGATGTGTGTTCATGGTTATTTGTGTGTATGATGTGTGTTCATGGGTGTTTGTGTGTATGATGTGTGTTCATGGGTGTTTGTGTGTATGATGTGTGTACATGAGTGGTTGTATGTATGATGTTTGTATGTATCATGTGGACATGGGTGTTTGCATGTATGATGTGTGTATGTATGATGTGTACATTGGTGTTTGTATGTATGATGTGTATACATGGGTGTTTGTATGTATGATGTGTATACATGGGTGTTTGTGTGCCACACTGCATGTGTGAAGGTCAGATGACAACTTCATGGAGTCAGCTCTCTCCCTCCACCTCTATGTGGGTTCCAGGAGTCACACTTGGGTCTTCAGGCTTGCATAGCAAGCTACTCCTCCCCTCTCCCCATGGCTGACTTTTTTTTTCATTTTTAAATGTGTGAAACTTAAATGTCACAATCTCATGAGAATTAGGATTTTATTTTATTTTTATTTTTAAATCATCAAATTGTGAACGTCTCACCACACCCACATACTAGTTTTTATTTCCTGCTACAGGCTTAGGGTGGAGTTTGGAATGTTATTAATTTTATGTCCTGTCTTCTAGAGAGAGCCTCAACTAACGTTCTGGGGACCAAGATGTCAGTTCTTTTCCTATGCATGCACAAGATTCGTAAGCACAATCTCAGCCTTATACACAGAGGTCATATTGTCTATTGTTTCCCACTCCTCAGTGTCTCCCGAAGTGTGTTCTTGAATGACATTTTAGTAGCTCCACAGCATGGGTGAGCCATATGCTTTCTGGTTATTTTATAGACAGTTTGATCCATTTGTCTGTCACCGGAAGTAATCGTGCGGTGAATATTTCTGCAAACAAATATTTGTCCACAGTTCCAATTATTCCCTTAGGATGATATGTTTAGGTGGGCGTGGATAATTTTCAGTGGTTTTGATACAGATTGCTCCATCATCCTTTAGGAGTTGGTACTAATTGACAAGGCCATCTGAGGCTTCAGAGCACCCTGCTCCTTCAACTGCCACCAGCACCGAGTTAATCTTTGCAAACTTAGTAGATTATAAACAAAATCGCACCGCCATCTCCATATGCATTTCTTTTGATTATTGGCAGGTGAGTCCTTTAAATAGTCTTCGCCTGCCATTTGTAGTTCTCACGCGGGTTTTCTCATCCTTGGAACATTTTCCTAATTTGGTGTTTGGCTTCTTGTTGCTCTCATAGATGTCAAACTTGCAAGAAAGCCTTAAGAATGCTAACCTATGTTTGGAAATATTCTTTCTCAATTTGTTGTCTGATTTTTAATTTTTTAACTTTTATCAGAGATTTATTCTTTGTGTTTGTCCTTCCTGAATTCTGTGACGAGGTCAATGCTAATCCTAGTTTAGAATTTGGGCCATTCTGGAGGGTTTGGTACAGAGTTCCTTATCTCACTGGTAGAGGAATGCACCTGAGTTGCCAGGAGAGAGCATGCTTTCTGAGTGTGGGAAGCATGAGGACAGAGCTGCCATGGAGGATGGTTTCTTGGCCAGCTTTTCCATCCCCTGGTCCTACACATTGGAGTGGCACTGGCATACACTTTGCCATCCAGTACCCTGGCCCCCTGAGCCTGCAGTTTCCTTGTTTCAGTGTAAGTCTCTAACTATTTAAGATGAGGCTCAGGAAACCACGGAATAGGACACAATACATACACGCTGCCCCCCTGAAATATCACATCTATCTAATGAGAAAGGTGCTAACAGATTTTGTAGGGCAGGAAGACGAAGTCCTTGGGCACAAGTCAATTTACCCAAGGTGTCCTTGGGACTGAACCAGAATGCTTTGCTTTGGCTGGTTTGTTGGACAAAATTATAGCGCAGGACTGGATTGCTCAAACTCTTCCTTCAGGCTCTTCCTCACGACTGCTTTCCAAGCATGGTCGCCACAGGAGTCAGGTGGAGGAATGGTTCTAGAGGAACATACTCCATTCACAAATGAGGCCATGCTACGCTTTGTCAGCTAAACTCTGACCAAGCTACCCTGATATTAGTGAACCGCATATCATCTTGAGGGTGCCAGCAACATTGCCATCCTCCAGCTGTGATCACTAACACAGGGCCTTTCACCTGCCCTCCTGTGTCACAGAGGCCCCAGCCCAAGGCTTCAGTTAGCTGCTCTGGAGTTTTGTGATCCTGTGGATCGGTGGAGCCATCTGTTGCTAAAACCTGCTTTCTCTTAAGGCAAACACCTTAACATTCTCAGATGAGAATGATTCTAAGAGACAGAAGCGAAAAAGAATACTCCCTGCTTGTTTCTGGCCATTCAATAGATGCCTCGTTACAGTGTTTTCTGGCTTCTAAAGTACCTCACTGTTTTTATTCTTAGGCTGAAAACTTTTGACTGACTTGCCCCTCCCCCACATTCTTTCTCTGGACGCTCATGCATTTATGCATTAAAAGAAACTGTGTTCTAGGTTGTAAACAGCAGAAACCAGTTTGCTAAAATGAACAAAAAGAAATCTGTTGGACAGCTACCTGGGAGCTGAGAGTTTTCTGACGTCACGGGATGAAGCTGGGGAGGAGCTCTGCAGATGTGAGAGTTGGGAAGCCCAGCTACTGTGTTAACGATGGTCGGAAGGGTCTGGTCATGGTGTCTATACTCTGCTGCAAGGAACCAAATCTGAAGTGTCTTGCTCCTGCTCAGGGAGGGTGTAAGTTCTCCAGCCGTTAGCTATCTCCCACCCTCTGACTCCTGATGGGGCTGAAAGGAGAGGGATTGTTCCTCTCAGACTTTCTAGGTGCAGAGCAGTCACCTATAGTCACCTCTCCATCCATCATCTGCATAACGAGGCACTGCACCTCCCTCAGAGGAAACTGGAGATTGGATGAGCAGGCACTGCAGGGTCAGTGGGAAAGCTGAGGTCAGCCTGATGCATCTGTCTGGAGCCAAACATCATCCATCCCCTGCATCCTCAGGGCTACTCTCTTCCTTTTCTCTAGGACCTTGGTTCTCTCTAATATTTGATTTTCTATATGTGGCTTTCCTTGATTCCTGGCTTTCTTCTCAGTCACCTGAGTACACACTCAGTGTTGCTCTCTGTGTTGCTGGGAGGCAGGGAGGCTGGGAGGCCTTTCTTTATGAGTTCCTGAGGTAAGGATGGTGTAGGAGGGTCTTCTGTTTATGTGTTGCTTTCATTGGTTAATCAATAAAGAAACTGCTTGGCCCAATAAGGCAGAACTTAGGTAGGTGGAGAAGACAGAACTGAATGCTGGGAGGAAGAAAGCAGAGACAGAGAGACGCTATGGATCTCCTGCCTAAGATGGACGCTGGTTAGAATCTTGCCGGTAAGCCACAGTCATGTGGTGATACACAGATTGATAGAAATGGGTTAAATTAATATGTAAGAGTTAGCCAATAAGAAGTTAGAGCTAATGGCCAAGCAGTGTTATAATGAATACAGTTTCTGTGTGGTTATTTCGGGTGTAAGCTAGCTTGTGCCTGGGACAAAGGCTCCTGCTCCATGCAACGTAAGGACTTGGATGCAGTCTGATTTATCTGAAGGTTTTTCCTGAAAAAAAAAATAAAGATGTGGGAAAAATTAGGGCATGGAAGGAAGACAAACCAAATAAGTGGCGTGGTAAGGGGTGTAAGTTTATTGCTATGGGCACCTGGGGCTCAGTCCTGCTGGGGCTCCCTTGAGAGCCTATGTGACCTGAACCTTCTGAGTCTTCTCACTGGCTTGTTCTACTCTGTGATGTGCTTCAGCTCTGTCTATGTTGCCAGACAGGCTGGAGTTCCATTCTCTATTTTTATGACTGGGTAATATTCTTCAGTGAACTATATGCTGTGTCTCATATACCCTCTCATTGGCCCTGTTGGAGACTAGGAGGGAGGCTGCATCTTTTCCCGGCTACTCCTTTCCTTCCTTGTTTAGAGTTAGCCTCTGGGAACATTTCACTCTCGGGGGTGTGAACATTCAAGAAGTCCTAAGGGACTGGAGAGATGGCTCAGTGGTTAAAGGCGAGGCTCACATCCCCGCCCCCACACCATAAAGGCTAGGCTCCCCCCTTCCTCGCCAAATACTGGGCAAAGATCTTAAAGGGAACATAAGAACAGTCATGAGAGACAGGAAGTGGCTGTGCCCTGAAACATCCCCTTAACCTTGCAGGTGGCTCAGATGGGCAGGGAGGAGGTAGGCAGGGGAGAGGTGGGGTGGGGGAAGGTGGGGCGGGCGTCAACAACATGTTGTTGTTGATGGAAAGAGATTTTCATCCACTATGCAAATGAGTCACTTCACCTCAGTGGAAGGCTGCCTGGACAGTGAAAATTGATGGAAGCCCCTAGCATCTCGCCAGTCTTCCAGTTCCAACGGGGCTGTGCCCATTTCATCTTGTGTCAAAAATCACTGCTGAAAAATTAAGGTCATCAGTAGGCTGTTTAAAAAGCTTGCATTCAAAGAGCGGGGAGATGGCTCATTGGATAAAGTATTTATGTATAAGAGTGGAAGTTCAGATCCCCAGAACCCACGTAAAAGCTGAGCAGGTGACTCACCTGTAATTTTAGCCCTCAAGAGTGAGGACAGGGCTTCCTGGGGCAGGCTGGCTTGCTAGACAAGTTAAATCAGCAAGCTTTGTGTTCAGTGAAAAGCTCTGCCTTCACAGACAAGGTGGAGAGCCATCAAGGGAGACACTTAGCATCAACTTCTGACCTCCATATGTATGTGGACACATCTGCATGTGTGCCCACAAACACTCAAACACACGCATGCAGATACATATGTGTACATGCAAAAGCTCAAGTGTGCACTTACACCTTTCTGGGGGTGGCACATAACTCACGTAACTTCTCACGTCTTTGATTTCTGGCGGATGCAGAAACTGTACTAAGGGGCACTCAGTGTGATATGGTATAGACAGGCATATTGATGAAGGAGTATTTAAAGCCTCACACCCATGGAAGGGTGCTTATCGACTCCTGCCTATCATCATTATCCTTCAGAGGGTCTCTGTTGAGCCTTTGGGCTGTGGTTAAGTCTCAGGATTAGTAGTTTAAAGTTTGGGATGGGTTTGGGAAGTTGGTCTGGGTCCAGCTTGGGGGTAGGGCACAGATGACTGACGTGAGCTATCTCTGGGCTTGTGCTCTGTATAAAGGAACCCTGGGAACAGGGCCAGTGACTCTCAGGTTCCTGTTGCTGAGGGTCTGGGTGGCTGCCCTGGTACTCTGGATAGCCTTAACCTTCCCTCTGGTGTTCTTTGTCATTTGTCCCATATAAGGAATCTCTAGATCACCAGAATGCTACAGGAAGGACAGCCAGCATGGCGGCCTGACTCATCGGTCAGGCAATGGACAAATCCTCACCTTGTCTCTTGTGTTTTTTCTCCTTCCCAGTGAAGAACTAGGAGGCCAGTGGTTGAGAAAGACTTCTCCCAGGCACAGCTATAGTGATGTTGACAAGACATAGCCGTGTGATTAACTAGTATGTGCTTGGTATTATCATCAATAATTAAAACAAAGCTACGCTTACCCAAACAAATGCACCGACCAGAGTGTGCCTGTTTGGCCGAGCACATGTTCAAGGGGATTAGAAAGATTTAGAAAGAAACTGAATCCGTCTTCTGGACGCTGCCGTCCAATGAGTGACTGAGTATTGATCGGCCTCCAAGAGGAAGCAGCACTGTTAAAAGCCACGGCTTAATGAAACCCAGTATGGGAGAAGGCAGCAGGGCTGGGTTAGAATTCCGACCCCCTCTTTGTAAGGATGCCCTCAGGTAGGCTTTTTGCCTGAGTCTCTGGTTTACCCCATCGATGAGGCAGGGTTATAATAGCCAGCCCTCAGGAGTACCATAAACATGAAATGAAAGAATGTATGAGCAAACACTTTGTAAATTCAATAATGGTATGTAGATAGTGCAGATTCTGGGTGTTAAGTATGACAGACAATCCACTTCTGCCCACCCCGGAGTCGCTAGGATTGTTAGCCTCAGCAGTCTTGACAGGGATGACTCTTGGTTGGGGGGGGGTGTCCTATGAATTGTGAGACACTTGAAGTATCTCCCAAATATCTCTACAAACTAACACACTTCCTTAGACTATTTCTTCAGTTGTAAAGAAATTGTGGGGGCTGGCGAGATGGCTCAGCGGTTAAGAGAACTGACTGCCCTTCCAGAGGACCCGGGTTCAATTCCCAGCACCCACATGTCAGTTTACACCTGTCTATAACTCTGGTTCCAGGGCATCTGACACTTTCATACCAACGCACAGAAAATAAAGCTAAGTAAATTATATTAAAAAAAAATAAATTGCTCAATGTTTTTTGAAGTCTTTGGATTTCCTTTACTAGTTCATGATATTCCTGGATCTTAATCCAGACGTTGTTCACTGAAATCGTCTTCCTCCTATTTCAGGATACTAAACTGATGTATCAGTCAGCTCAGTCTGAGTTGTACTGTGTAACACATATCTCCCAAACCTCAGTGACTTGAAATAGCAGATATCTGTTTCTTGTTTCATCCTGAACATGTATCTCATGCTAAGTATAGCCGTCCTCTGCTTGAACTGCATTTCAGGATCTAGACTGATAAGGAAACCTCATGTGGTACTGAGGGATGTTATAAGTCCATCCTAGAGAGAAAGAAAGACAACAGAAATGGTGACTTGGCTCTTAGAAGCCCTATTCAGAAGCCACAATAACTTCTGCTCACAGATCACTGGCCAGGAGAAGACATGTGACCACTCTTGACTTCAGCAGGAGGGTTGTTTAAGCCTGTTGTGGGGAGAGGCAGGCCAGTCACAGAGCCTAATCTATCTCACTGGAGTGGAGGTTATATAATCCTGTCCTGGGAAGGGCAGGCATGTTTGAAGATCAGCATGGTCTGCCCAGCAGGGTGTTGTCTGTGCGGGTCCTCACGGACACCACATTCCACATCTTCCCACTTCCCTGGAAGTGCTTTGCCTCTCTGTTCACCTGTGAAGCTCCTATTCATCTATCAGAAACCCTCTAGATGTAACTTTTTCTGACCGTGCCCTCCTTTCTATTCTAGTATTGAGTTGACTTTTCCATCATCTCTCTTTCCAGAATAGTATTCTTCATCTATTAGACAGCAAATTCCCCAGGCAGAGGAGACAGCACTGCTCTTGCCATGTGGAACTAGCATTATATGTAGCTTTGGTTACAGAGACAGGGACGTGGATGGTCCAATTCTTCCCATACATTTGCTAACCATGTGATGAAATGGAGACTTAGGGAGATGTACTCATCTCAAATCCCATAATCACCAAGAGATGTGGAGGACCCCAAAGCTTCTGCCTTCTCCGCTGCTTCTTCCCTCTCTGCTGACATTTGGGGGACTGGTTGGTATCAGTCCACGGGGTGTGTGATGGTTAGTTGTAACTGTCAACTAGACACAACTGAAAACTGCCTGGTAAGAGTCGTCCAATGGGGAACTGTCAGGCTAGTTTGGCCTATGGGCATGTCTGTGGGGGATTGCCTTGATTGCTATCGATTTTGGAAGACATAGCCCGTGGCGGGTGATACTTTCCGTATGCAGGGGGGTCCTAAACTGTATAGGAGAGAAGAGATAAACCTGTCTGCATTTATTTTCCCCCTGCTCTTGACTGTGGATGTGGTGTGACTCATTGTTTTGAGGCTCTGCCCCTTGAAGGCCTCTGCAATGACAGACTTTAATCTTTCTCCCCTGGGTTGCTTTTGGCCAGGTGATTTTGCCATAGCAATGGAAATGAAGCTAGAATAGGGTATCTAGAGGAATTTGGCACCTCCCTAGGATTCTAGCTACCCTTCTGCTCTTGTACTCTTGGAGTCTCTCTGGTGCTGACTTGAGTTCTGTACAGGTCAGTGTCTAGATGTTGTGACTTTTACGAGCAAGTGTTTAGATTCTGGTGTCTTGAAGATCTAGCCTCAAATCTCAGATCTTCTACCTGTTAGCTCAGGGAATTTCAGTAAATTTATACCTCTTGTGCCTCTGTGTCTTCAGCTATACAACTGGGGATTGCTACAATATCTATCTAGTAAGAATGACATGAAGTGATATATGTAAAGAGCCCGAGCCTTTTGCCAGTTACCTGAAAGTGTCTGATATCCACCTGTAAAAAGGAGCGGCGGGCTGAGTCCCGCCACCCGGCTCCTGCTCAGCTAGCTTTACACCCAAAATAATTACACGGAAACTGTATTCATTTTAAACACTGCTTGGCCCATTAGTTTTAGCCTCTTATTGGATAACTCTCACATATTGATCTAACCCATTTCTAATAATCTGTGTAGCACCACGAGGTGGTGGCTTACCAGGAGGATTCTAACCTGCAGCTGTCTCAGAGAGGAGAATCACAGCGACTGCCTCATTGCCTTCTTCCTCCCAGCATTCTGTTCTGTCTACTCCACCTATCTAAGCTGCTGTCCTATCAAAAGCCAAGGCAGTTTCTTTATTAACCAATGAAAGTAATACATAGAGAGTTAACCCTCCTCCATCATCCACCGGTTCTTATTCTTTTTCCTTACACTTTTAAAACATGACATATGCCCTTGGACCCTTTGTTTTGTTGAGTCCTTTGTTACTTCAACAGATGTGCAGATGTCAAAAAAAGTTCATAAGGTGGAAGCATCCAGTTGTATGGTTCATGCCACCTCCAAAATATCTGCTTCTTTTAAGGCACCATCCCATGACCCAAGTTGATAGACCACATGATGCTTGGTTCATTCAGTCTTGCCAATCATATTAGAAAGGTTGAAATTTTCCTGTTCTATGGAGGCAAACATATTGGAGTTGAGACCAAGACCACTAACTGAGTGATTTGAGGGAGGATGGTTTGAAGCTGGGAGTGTTCTGGATACCATGGGGTAAGAAGCTGTGTTCTGGTCACCAGGGAGTGAGAAGCTGTGTTCTGGATACCGGGGGTGAGAAGTTGTGTTCTGGTCACCAGGGGTGAGAAGCTGTGTTCTGGTTACTATGGGGTGAGAAGCTGTGTCCTACCATGCTGTCCTGCCATATGATCTCCCTCCCTGTCACCTCAGAGCACAGAGGGTGCTTGTTCATGGACTAAAATCTCCGATACTATGTAGTTCAATGAAACCTTCACGTTTACAAATGGTTCTTTTGGGTGTTTGTCACAGTATTGTGATGACACACATACAGCCCACATACTAGTAAGACCCAGGCCCTCACATGCAACCCATGTGCTGCTAAGACCCAAGCCCACACATGCAACCCATGTGCTCCTAAGATCTAGGCCCCTGTTGCTTGTAGTGGAACTCTTTCCTTGGAATGAAGATTTGGGGAGTAGGCTCAGGAAGTAAGTATCTAAGTCTCAGGAAGCCCCTAAAGCCACAAGACTCCCAAGTTGACTGAGCTGCCTGCAAGTTGTGTGACTCTGAGGGTGCAGATTACACCAGCTGTCACGCACACTTGGTCACCTTTCTGGTAAGGTTCGGGCTCCTGTGCTCCTGAGTGTAGCCCCTTGTTCATAGTTATGTAAATAATCCCAGTAAACTGCCTGGGTTGCCAAGCTAGTCCTGAGTGGTACTGTTTGTTTTGTTTCTATGTCCTTGGTTCCCTTTGTAGAGTGAGCAGATATTAATTCATATCTCTACATGAAAAGTCACAAAAATGTCCACTGTGAACTTCGAGTCTTCCTCATTCGACTGTGTGGATTCTTAGCACAATTCTATGAGCCAGGAGCCCCTGGCTTTCTCCTCACTGAAGCTTGACATGTGTTTCCAGCTAGCTCCTGAATCAGGCATGGGCTGGGTGCTGGCGAAGAAGGGCAAGCAGCACAACCAGGGCCTTGGGGCTCAGAGAGGTGAAGTCATGTGCCAAGGTCACACAGCTAAGTCAGCAGTGGAACCGGGGCTTGTCCCTTGAGAGCCTGCATTCTCGTCTCCGCTGGCAGTAACGGTTTGGCTTAGTCTACTGTCCCTGTGTTCCGACCTGTGGAGCAGCCACCTTTGGAGGACACACGACAAGCCTGAGTCTGATAGGGAGCTTCCTGCTGGCCTGTGACACCGATTCAGTTTTTCTGGTCCCGGTGGAGGTGTGCCTGGATCTTGGTTTTCAGATGCAAAAATACCACATAGTAACCCAATGTTATTTGTGTCAAGAGAGGCCCCTCTTAATTTCTGACAATTAATATACACTATCTTGAAAAAGGCAAAAAAAAAAAATGTCTCCTAAAGTTTCCACCTTTGCGTGTAAATGCACGGCAGACAAGTGTCCTTGGTAGTGGGCGAAGAGAGTTCCTTGGTTCCCAGTGCAGGCCACGGCAGGATTCCAGACAGAAGCCCTAATTGCCAGGCACAGCTCACCTGATCCTGCATAGAGATCTTTTCCTGGTGATTTAACTCAGTACTTGTTTTTTCATACTCCACTGTACAAAAAACCACTTGGGATGGCGTAGCCTCTGACCCAGGGATGGAACTGATAACAACCTCTGGGGATGCTGGGTCTCATGGCCCGTGAACCTAACTCTATGATGCCAAACCATTTCCCATGGGATTCTAGAGTTGAACAACATGCTTCCTTTCTTCTATATTAAATAGTGTGGGGGAAAATTAACTAGAGCAGAGCCAAACGAACTTTTTACTGCAGGACTTCCCAGAACCTTTAATATACTCCCCTGCAAACATCTCTTGAAGACATGGATTAAAGATGTAATTCCCCAAATTTATTTTATCAGGACCTCTGTCCTTGTCTGGCTCTCTCTGATGAGCTCCGTCCCTCAGTGTCCTTTGGAACTCAGATCCGGTCCCACCATACTGCGCTTCCACGGTGACGTCTCTCCTGCGCTTCTTGTCGTCTTCCAGCCTGTGTGTATGTTTCTCTTCCCAGTCTGGAGATAATTCATTAAAACAGCTCCCACACCCTGTCTCCCTTGTCTGATACACCTTTCCACCTCCTAACACCCAGACTCAAAAACACCATCAATATTTCATAACCTCACGGTGACAAATTTATTTTAATGTGGTCCACCGAGAGCCGGAGATTGATTGGTCCCTCGGAAGCGTGACACGTTTCAGAGCAGGTTATTCACGGCGTGTTTTAGTGCCTACATTAGTCAGAGAGGAGCTGAGCCTGGATTTATCATCCTTATGACTTTCTCCATATCTATTCTTTCCCAACCACTGGCAGCGGCTCTCTGAATGCTCCCTATTGATTGGTTTTGTATCTTTAAAATGTGCTGTCAGGATGTGTGTGTGGGGTCTTGGGCTTTCAGCAAGGCAAGTGCTGATTGCTGGAGTTCCTGCAGGTCTGGGTGAAGCCAGGGGCTGATCACCAGAGTTTGATCTTGATTCTGAAGTCTGTTCTTCATAACAAGAAGGGAGACAGTAAAGTCAGGGACTGCCGCACAGACCCTCAACCGCCTTTCTGCTCTGCCCTCTGAGTTAGGAATGACATTACAGGATCTCTACACCAAAGATCGAAGACATCACGAGGCTTTCCTTCCGTCTTGAGGAAAAGTGACATGCAGGTGCCAAAATTCTTGGATTTAGGAAACTCTTTACATATTAAAGCGTAATTGTCATGGTCACAGGTGGCAGGCATTATGGAGCACATTCATTGTGTGCGATGTGTGAATCACAGACCTCGCTTTTCCTAACAAGTGCACTGGAAGGAATTATTGATATTGCTTCTAGTTTACAGTGGGGTAAGCGAGTCGTACAGAGTTAAGCCGGTGGTATGCGGTTCCACAATCACTTAGGCTAGATCTGCTTGCCTTAGATGCTGGCTCTTAGCATGCCCAGTGGTCTTGCAAGGTTCAGCAGCCTGGAGAATGGACTCTTCCCTAACTGATGCTCCTCAGTTCCACATCATCTTACTTGATCAGGAGGAAAGACTTTCTCCAGCATTATTCTTGGACTCATTTGATTTTCTAGCTGACTCTCAGAGGCTGTGGGGCTAGTAGTCACTTCTTTTGGCAGGGTTAGATTTCCTGTGGGCATCTGCCTTGTCCCTGAATTGTCTGGAGGGATCTCCTCAACTTCCCAGTTTTCCTGAAGCTGAAGTCTCCCCTTTGCCTTGGCCAGCAGTTTCTTTCATATTCAAGGAATCTTTGAGGATTTAGCTGCTGTTTGGGGGTCAGGAGTGGATATAAATATATGGCCCTAAATTCCCAAGTATTCTTCCCTCCTCTCTTTGTTTGAGGAGACACTAGGGCCCATGACAGTTGCTCCTGTCTCGTATTCACTGTGGGTTCCAGTCAACCATGGCTAAGCGGATTCTTAAGGGGGCATCTGCAGATAAGCATGTCATAACCTCATCGGGTACTTGCACAAGTTAAAGGTATCTGGGTACCACCGAAGAAAACTGGAATGCACACTAGTATTAAATAAACCTCTCAGAGGTTCTCATGCTGAAGAGTGCCAAATGTACCCAGGCCTGTTTGCCTGGTATTGCACCGGGGTCCCATTCATGCCGTGGTCAGTAGACCCTCACTAGACTTGTGCAATGCCGACGCTGTGCACCATTTCATGGCCATTGTACATTGCAGTAGCACTGTGGCAGGTGTTCTGACTTGGTGGTCGTCAAGACTACATTATCTCCACAGCTGGTCAGAGATCCCCAGGGTTGAGTGCAGAGCTGGCCCTCGGCCCCAGGTAAGTCTTACTCTTCATCTTCGTATGTAGCAAATGGGTTGGTTTAGGCATTTTGGAAAGATTCTTGGTTTGTTGTCTCTACTTTCTTCCTTCCTTCCTTCCTTTTTTTTTTCTTTTGCATTGCTGTGGATCTTGATTGACCCAGTCCTTTCAGAATGGGTCCTAGTGGGAGGGAGGAAGTGGAGTTTTGGCTTTGAAGAGACCTTCCCCTTCCTCTGCTTCCAAACATCCTGAAGTGGGAAGGACCTCTGCCTCCTTGCCATGCATTCTTGCTATGACAAACTAGGCCACCAGAGGTCCAGAGCAACAGGACCAAGTAACCATGAACAGAAACCTCCAACTGGGAGCCCAATAAACCTTCTCTATAAGTTGATTCCTTAGGTATCTTGTGCCCATATTAGGAAAATGACTAGCATACTTACTTATTTGCTTGTAAATTCCAAATAATTGTAAGTCTTGGTAATCTGGTAATCTGTTTAGCTAAATGATCCTGAGCAAGTCACTACCTAGTTACCTCATCTGTTAAATGTAAGGATGCATACAGGGGTGCCGGGGGCTCTTCTGACTTATTATCATAGCTGTTAAATGTAATAATGCTTATCAAACACTGTTGCCAGGGGCCTTACCCACATTAGATACTTAATGTTCTTTCACCTTTGCCTAGCAATTCTGCTAACTGAACTTCGCTGTGTGCACCTTAGCTCAGAGACCAGCTTCCAGTCAGCATTCTGTTGTCACAACTGGTATCTGACCTGTGCTCTCCCGGGACTTCAGCTAGAACTTCGGAGTCTCATCCTTAACATAGTGTTAGACACACAGAGAGTCGCAGGGAGCTCCCCCTGCCATCCACACTGGGACTCTCCTAGCTGTGGCTGATGCCTCTCAGCGGGGTAGGACTTTGAGTCCTTGCAGTAGCACAGGAGTTCCGGGATTCTGCCACAGAGCCCTCTCTGCCCTGCTCTCTGGAGCTCCATCCCTGAGCTGTTGCTGAGCTTGGTGCTTGATTTCATCAACTCATGGAGTCTGTGCATCCTACTGTCTCTGTGAAAAGGGCCAAACACTGTCACCTCCTGGGCTGGGGAGGGGGTCAGCAGTATAAGGGTGCTGAAACCGGCTCAGCAGCTAAGCTGTATCGTGACTCTGTGGCCTCCCCCTCATGGTCACAAAGTAGCTGCCAGAGTTAGTTTCATGCTCTGTATCCTCATGCCCTGTTTGGGGTTTGGAGGCAGGGCAGGGGGCAGTGAGAAAGCAGACAATCTCTCTCTCTCTCTCTCTCTCTCTCTCTCTCTCTCTCTCTCTCTCTCTCTGTGTGTGTGTGTGTGTGTGTGTGTGTGTGTGTGTGTGTTTGTAGATGTGCATGTTCATGTGTGCATGAGTAGAAGCCAGAGATTGGTATAGGCATATTTTTCTATCTATTCCTCTATCCCCCTTCTCTCCCTCTCTCTTTCTTTCTCTCTCTCTCCAGCATTACTTCACAGAATGTAAAACTCATCCATCATTTTGGCTAGACTGGCTGTCCAGCAAGCCCCTGTCTAGCCTAACCTATCTCCATGCCCCAGTGCTGGTGTTGGGTGTGGGTCCTGAACCCAGGTCCCTGCAAAGCAAACACTTTACCCCAGCTCCAAGGCCTGCTTTTATGTAGTAATAAAGTTCCCCCAGCAGATAGCTCTGGGTCCTTGTGGTTAGAAGAGAGAGGCATCCTGGGCCGGATGCTCTTCATCTGATACCTGGGCCATGTTGGAGTTTTGCTGGTGGGGAAGAAGTGTTGGATGCGCAACTGTTGTTGTTAGCCAAGGGCCCCCCATTTTCTCACCACCTCTCCTAGAAAACCCCGATGGCTTTTACATTTTGACTCCAGCTAGGTCAGAGGCTTTAAGAGGCCTTTTCATTCTTCTGGACGCTTCTATCAGATTTTTCTCATCTTCCTCCCGCATCCTGTAGGCTACATGTCCTCTGATACTCTTTAGCAAGTCAAAGGCATGGGATTTAATTAAAAGCAAAACTTGACACGAGTGTTTTTAATTGTAATAGCAAACACCGCCTGTTTTTATAAAGGTGACAGTTTACAAACCCAAGTGTGAACGTCTCCTTCCCTCACTTGTTGGAGGCCCCATCACTGTGTGGCAGGGTGGTGCAAGGAGATAGATCTGGTGTGAATGACTTCTCCCAGCAGTGACAGGTGCCACCTGAGTTCCTCCTGAGGAGTGACGGCGGCACCTGTCACCAGGCATGCTTAACTAATGAGATCCGAGGGTAGCGTTGGTGCCTATGCTTCACCCCAGCCCCCAGGTGAAGTTCACACCCGTCTGGGAGAACCTGGCACCCAGGACAGACACATGGCAGGAGCAAGTGTCTCCCAGAGTGTGAGAGTCCGGATGTAAAGCAAGGTGATCATTCAATATCTGTGTTCTTAAAAACCACACAGCCAGCCAGGGGTTGTCTTTGCATTTCTCTCCTAGACATTAGGCCAGTATAGACTATGCCATTGTGTCTCAGAGGGGTCACTGGGTCTCCTTAAGGGAAGACTGTGTCTCTCTCCATCTCCGTCTGCACAGAGATGTCCAGAGGGTAGAAGGTTGGAGGACATTCACCTTCAGGGAGCAGAACCAGACTCAGCTAGCCAGATGGAAAGAGGAGGTGCTGGAGACAATCTGAGAATCTGCCGGGACCCATCTGTAGGAACCACAGGTAGCTTGAATTAGTCTTTGCTGCTTTGATAGCCATAGAGAAGCAATTTGAAAGCAAAGAGGATTCTTTGGTTCTCAATGCACACTGAGCTGGCATTGCTAGTATTACTTCTATTACATTTATTTGGTGTGTGTTTATGCACACGTGAGCACATGTACCACAGCTTGAATGCACAGGTAGAAAGGGAACTTTCAGGGGTTGGTTCTCTCCTTTCACCACGTAATTCCTGGGGATTGAACTCAGGTCGTTAGGCTTGGCAGCAAGCACCTTTAACCTCTGTGTCCTCTTGCTGGTCCAAGGCAGAGAATTATGATGGAAAGGCATGGTGAAGAAAAACTGCTGACTCTTGGTGACTAGGGAGCAGAGAGGAGACAGGAAGGAGCTTGAGACGAGGCACAACAGTGGCCTGCTTCCTCCAGCTAGGCCTCACCGCCTACTTACCACCACCTCTGACGGTGCACTATGCTGGGATTGCTCCACAGACCATGCCATGGTGCCAGTTCTTCACCCCAGCCCCAGGCTCATCTATCAGTACGAGGAAGTTCACGCCCATCATATGGCAGAACTCCTATAAGCTTTTGCACTCTCCCCAAACTCCACGCCAAGCCGGTAACACATGAATGGATTGTTTTTATTTTGGTGGGGGAACCCCATATCCAAACCAGTGCAGGTGGTCTACTCTTCCATCTCTGAGACCGGCTTCCTTTCAAGCTTCCCAAGGCTGGTGGGGTTCCTGAGGCTCTGTGGGTTGCCAGCACGGTTCTCTGAACACATTCTACTACCAATTCACCATAACCCACAGCTCCACTGGCCATTCACGTACTGGTCCATTGATTTACTCACTGATCAATCCATCACGGGAATATGCTTGCGATGACAAATAGTGGTAACTTCCATAGGGAGAACAAACAGAAATCAAAATGAAAGATGGCAACTCGTGGTCAGTTGTTTCTGTTTCCAAGTTGTCACAGTTCTGGTTGGAGACTATGATTGGTTCAGCATGAAATATCCAATCAGTGAAGACTGAGGAGGGAGCCCACTAGCCAGGTAGGCCAGTTGAGCTTGAGGAATGAGCTGGAAGGAAATGGTGACTTTCACAGGGGGATGCCCAGGTTGGAGGCTCACAGGGCTATCATCCCTGATGGAATCTGGACCACCTGAAGCGTGGTTCTCAGGAAAGCATTGTTTGTGTAAGGCTGAAGAGGCTCTTGTGGCTGCATTCTAAGGTCACTTGGATTCAGACCAGCTGTGCACAGACAGCCTGATTCGCTTGATGGGGAATTCCTGGTCCGAATCGTCAGGTGGGGGGAGGCATGTAGCTGCAGAATGGACTTCTGCTGAGGCCTAGGCTGTAGCCTGGGTTGCTGGGTGGAAAGGAACATGGGGCCTCTGGTTTTCCAAGATCCCTTCTTCACTGACAGAAAACGAGTAACTCAAGTACCACGGTTGGACGGTAGGAACAACCCAAGGTCCCAGGACTTAGGTCAGAACTTTGAGTACAGAGTTCACAGCAGGTTAGGAGTAGGCATAGATGGGATTTTTTTTTTTCATCTCCTCACCTGGCTTGCATGGGTGGAAGATGGTTGGTACATGGCTTAATGCTGCTCATGGAGGATACTGAGAAGGAGTCTATGATGGGTCTAGCCTTCCTGACCTCATGCTCCCCCATTGAGAAAAGTAAGTGAGGAGTCAGGAAGCCCTTGTGTCTAACCCAGAGGTGGATAGAGTTGCTCCTGGTGCCCAGGACTGGCTCAAACTGCAACTTCTGTGTGTGGAGATGCACAGAGTGGGCCTGGGGGAAACTTTTACGGTTCTTGGGACTGCGGGATACCTAGTATAAGCTCTGGCTCCACACAGCCTGAGGTGACAGCTCTTGTTGGTGTGTCCCTTCTGTTTCCTACACCAGGAAAGGCAGGCTTCCCCGGCCCATGTGGTTCTTCCCACGTGTTAGCAACAAACAGGCCGAGGCTGTATTTCAGACACGTTGTTACAAGGGAAACTTGGCCTGTAAGTCAAGCACTTTAGTTTCCCAGGCGTGAAGAACAACACTCTTTATCTCTGGCCAGGCCTGACTGTGCGATCTGTGTCTAACGGTGGCAGCAGGAGATATAGCACCGTCCTGTCAGAGTGGTCTCGGGGCTGCCATACACCCTTGTACAGCGGTGCCAGGAGGGGCTGGGGTCAGAGTTCTGGCCTGCAGCTTGTTTTCTCTGAAGCAAAAGCCCTTCACAAATGTTTCCATTCAACATTAAATGGAACAAAATAAAAATGAGGAAACAGAACAAAACCAGAAGCCAAATCCGCCTGGCGTTTGGAAGTGTTGAAAGAAAGACTTTAAGAAAACAACGCAGCACAGGGCTCAGCCTCTGTGGCTGAGCAGGGCTTCCATCAGCATCTGCTATTATCCTAAGAGTTGGTTGTTTTTCTACTAATTTGCTAAAAATTTCAGGCACAATGACACTGTTCCCAGTCCATGCTGATCTAAGTGCACGTTGCTGCCATCTGTACTGGTCTGTTTTTATTTACAAGTAGGACTTTCAAGGGCGGGATAGCACTTCCTGGACCCCCTTACCCTGCCTCCCCCACCCCTGTTTGGGGATACATTTCCATGGGCAGATGTCCAAGATCTGTGGTACTCTGAGGAAGGGTTGATGCTCATCAAATGATCACTTGTGCCTGGCTCACTCCCATTCACAGTGCAGCCTAGGCTGAATTTGCAGATTTTCCACCAGGCATCCACTTCCCTGCTTTGCCCGATTTATTACAAATCTCTGCACGGAGGTGTGGGGGGAGGGGCTGGTGGGTGGCCAGAACGGGAAGATGGGGAGGAGAGCTGTGACATACTGTCTTCTGGACATGCATGACTGTTGTACACAAGCTCACAGCAGCTATGGTTCCCTACACAAGATCAAGCCAGATAACACTCTAGGATGGATAGTGGTGGGGCTTGTGAGGCCCAACCAGTGGCTAAGGAGCTATTGGAAGCTGATGGCCGCCACGGGGAGAGAGAAAGTCATTTTTCTTTGTGGTATTAACAATGGTAGGTTGCCTATGCCCCAGTGGATGGCCCCATCACATGTGCATATGGGCAACATTAATTGGATTCAGTGAGTCATTAAAAAAATAAATAAAAGAACCTGAAGTTGGGGTAAAGGTGGTAAGGGGTTCTTGGAGGGGGAAGTTGGAATGGGAATGGAGGATGGATTATGATCAAGATACATTATATACATGCATGAAAACTTTCAAAGAATAAATGGAGCCATTTAAAAACTCTCTGTGTATGGACTGTTGCATTTGTCAAAGCAACATTTTCCCATCACCAATGCTTTCCCATAATGCCATTGTTACTCTTAGCTGCTAGGTGTGAGGTCTGTCTTCTCATCTTGCACCTGCAGGCTTCGATGACTGCTTTGGACAACAGACAGTGCAAAAGTGATACCTAGGGGCTTATGAGATGGAGTCCCAGAGTTCTGACAACTTCCATCTTGGGACGCTTGCTCTGAGAACTAGTCACCAGGCTGAGAGGGAGCCTAGAGTGCCTTAGGATGAGAGGCTGACAACCCACTTGGGGTCCAAATCAGAAATGGGCATCTTCTGTTAACGATGCAAGCGAACTATTTCCAAATGAGGGGGGTTTAGTCAGTGTTGTCTATAAATGGTTGGGAAAACTAAATATTTTTGGCTGTGCAGCTAAAAGCTTTGTCAACTTGATACTTGCAGGAGTCTCCTGAGAGGAAAGCTTGGATTGAGGAATATCCTAAGTCAGATTTACCTATGGGCATGCCTAGGAGGGATTGTCCTCTGGTGGGTGGTGCCAGCCACCCCTAGTCAGGTGGACTTGGCTTTATAGAAAAACTAGCTGAACATGAGCCTGCACACAGCCAGCAAGCAGTGTTCCTTTCAGTTTCTGCTTCATGGTCTTGCTTAAGTTCCTGTCCCGACTTCCCTGGGATGATGGACTGTCACTGGTAAGATGATTAAAACCCTTCCTCTTCTGAGCTACTCTTGGTTGGAGTGTTTTCTCATAGTAACAGAAAGGAAACAAGAACACAGGCCATCTAGTTTCTCTCTTGATTCTTCCCTTCTGAAATTGTGCAGAAACAGCTGTAGACCATAAAAAAGATGGTATACTACCAGTTTTCTCCTTGTTGTGATTAAATATCCAATAGAAAGCAATACAAGAGAGAAAGGGTTCAGTTCAGCATGGCAGGGTGGCAGGGAAGGCATGATGGCAGGAATGCAGGCAGCTGGCCACATTGCATCCACAGTCAGAGTCAGGAGGCAGTGTGGAATGAGTACTTACATCCAACTTGCCTTCTCTCTCTCTCTTTTCAGTCCAGGACCCCAGCCTATGACATAGTACTGCCCACATTTACTGCTCACACCTAGCTGCTAAGAGTAACAAAGCCATAGTACTGCCCATCTCAAACAACATAATTAGGTAATCCCTCACACTCATTCCAGAGATTTGTTTTCTAGGTTATTCTAGAACTTTTCAAGTTGATGGGTCAACATTAGTCATAGATGGGCTTATTCAGCCTAGCCCCAGGGACTGTAGTTTACTACCGCATGCCCCTATAACTTTCCAGACTAAGCTGACCCACCCTTCTCCTAGCCTTCCTAGCTGAGTTCCTAGTTGAGTTTCTGAGTCCCACAATCCACGGGCATAGTCAAGGGGTTGGTGTCTATTGTGAGGCTTTGGGTAGCTTCTAAAAAGTGCACATACCTGAGCTGTTGTTCCCCAATGGTATGGCCCATCTCTTCTACCCTTGAAGTTCCTTACATGTCGGCTCTCAATCATCTATGTCTTTCTACTTTTCTTCTTAGAAGTTCTAGTGCCAAGTGCCAACAACTCTGCGTGCTTTGTCATATTTAGTCTTCCCAGTCATTAATAGAAGAAAGAGAATATGAGTTCAGTGAATTGTCTAAGGTCACTGCAGTAACTAATCTTGGTTGCCAACGTGAGTGGGTTAAGGAAGGTCATGGAGATGAAGAAAGTTCATACTTCTGTCTTTCTCCACTGTGTGTCTCATCTCCAGGGATTAGATCCTGAAGGCTCTGACCTAAGGAAATGACTCCATTCATGGAGCAAAAACATGAAGTCTATTGGAAGGTGATGGGACTGTGGAAGGTGAGGTGTGATTGAGGCAATCCTATCACTGGGGGCATGTCCATGGGGATATAATCTGCTGTATGTCCTGTCTTTCCTGATGGAAGCACTTCTCTTTGTTCCTGTCCACTCTGAAGTGAACAGCTGCCTCCTTCAGAGGCTACCATTACCGTGAAGCTCTGACTGTCAGTGGGCCCAGGAACTGTCACTGAGCCAGGTGAACTCATGGATGAACTCTCTGAAACTATTAGAAAAATAATTTTTTTCTCCTTTGAAGTTGTTCTCTTAAGTATGTTTGTCACAGTGACAGAAAAGCAGCTTAGATGATGACTCAGAGACATTCATCTTGTATTCAGCACCCAGGGACTTAACCCCAGTGCCGTGTATCATCCGAATTCATGGTATGAAGCTAAAGTGAGAAAAACTCCTAGTCCAGAGCTGTGCATGTCCAGTTACAACTCCACTTTCAATGCCTCACAGAGTTCTGGGCATGGTAATTTCGCCACAGATAAGTCAACGGATGAGAGACCAGTATGCACTTGGGTGGTTTGTGGTCTGCTGGGATCCCTGGGGCTTCCTCCTGCTACCACTGGTAGACACTTAGGTAGACCAGTTGTTTCTCTGCCTGACTTAGGCTGTGACTAACATGAGCTGGGAGCTTGGCTTGCAAATAGAGCTGTTTAGAAGTGTTGGGAAGACTCGTTCTCAATCAGTGAGGGATGAACAGTGGTGAATAAATCCGCTCATTTTCTCATCCTGTGGGATGCATTCCCACCGGTCTTACAAAGGAGCCCCAAAGGGATGGAACCCCAGCTGTATATTCATTCACATGCACTTTGAAGTCTTTCTCCCTTTTGGTCTCATTTTTGCAAACTCTGCAGTATTTTTTGGAAAGCAGATCCCATGTGAGTAGCTTTTACTCAGAGCTCAATCTTAAAGTTTATTTAAAAGAAAACCAAAGGAGTTCCCCTAAATTATTACACACACGTTTCCACAGCCAGAGATCTGGTATATGGCTTCCACATGCACGTGAGAGATCTGCACCAGAAGGTCTGAATTAGTGCAAATACATAATTATTGATTATATTTTCATGGTTGTTGTTTTCTTATCTTTGAATATATATAGTAACTGTAATTAGGCTAATCAAGATTTTGCTTGTTATTTTAATCAATAAAATGATTTGTAATCAGCATATCAACTGCATTGAAGTGATTTGTGCTTCTGAAATACTTGAGGGAGATTCAGAGTCGTGCCCTGTTAGTAGTGTTACTCATTAGTTCCTTGGGTCTTCTCTCTCGTTTCATATTTGGGAGAGGGCCTCAATCTTTAGCTCTGGCTGGACTGGACCTCATGATCCTCCTGCCATCATCTCCTAAGTGCTGGAACAGACCTAGAATCTAGATTGTGTCTAGATTCTATCAACCCTCTTCCCATTGATCAAACAGAGCTGTGGTAAACCCTGCCCGGGTCTAGTCTGTGAACTCTTTACTGGCCGAGGGGTAGGCTAGACCCACCAGGTTGTTTGGAGTTTGCTGGAACCTCTGGACTTGCAGCAGGGTACAGTGTTGTCCTAGGGCTTCTGTCCCTAAGTTATTTTTGGCTGTCTTTTCAGTGTGAGCTATTGATGTTTCTTTCTGCAATTTTCATAAGATTCAACCAAGTGCCAAGGGGTGTGGCCAGTGCTGGGTCCTTGAGCATAGACTTTATGGCTAGTGAGGCTTTAGGACTATGGGGAGATTTACATAGAACCGTAGCCTCAGCAAAGAATCTGGCTTATGATAGGCTTATAGGACTCCTCCTCACTGCTGCTCTGATCAGTGTTGAGCAAGTTTTGATTTAGACCTTCTGGAGTGACAAGGAACCCAGGAGAAAGAGTTTGCCTCACTCATTCAGGTACACTGTGCATCTCTGGGGTCATGATGGGGCTGAGAAGAATCTTAAAAACAACAACAGCAATAAAAACAATAAAACAAAACCACTTCCCACATTGAATACTCGTTTCCCTTTGTCTTCTGTCTCCCATGTTAATACAATTGTGAAGATGTGGGCTCAAGTTATCTAGGTGTGGTGAATTCTCAGATAACAAAGACCACTTAGGACTTTCATGCCTCTCTGAGGATGTAGTCTTCATGTAGATTTTGGTCTGATAATTCCTTTGAACTTTTTCATGGTCTTAGGCAATAGAAGAAATGGATTTGACTTATTTTAAGTTTTTTTTTTAAAAAAAAAAATTCAGGGAGGCTAACAGCATTGTTTAACCTTCCATATTATAGGACACAGATTTCTTTTGTTGTTGTTGCTGTAAATTAGTATTTTTAAATGTATTCTTAAGTTAGTATGAAGAATAGTGGGTTTAATTACAGCATTTTCATACAAATACACCACTATACTTTGTTCTTATTTGCTTCCCCTCCCTTCCCCTCTCCTATTCCCTCCTGCCCTCTCTTGTTGGTTCTGTTCTCCCCCCATACAGCCTCTTCTTCTACTTTCATGTCACATGTATTCCATTATTCTAGGAGACAGATTTCTGTCCCAAGCATTTCCCGAGGCTTCTCTCTCAGCTGAGCACCGGGCTCATGACTTGGAGAGGATTCTGGAGCGTGAGAGGTTGAGGGTCTCTAAATCTCACTTCACTTTTTACCACTTTGGCCACATTAGTCTGCTGATGGCCACATTTACATGAATCCCGGGAAGTATTAGCCATTCAAGGTGCCAGATATCTTGCCTTATAACAACCTGTATGTTTTATAACAGAGAGGCAAAGTCCTGATTCAGGGACAGTATTCTGTGGCTTCCCAAACATCATTACTTCTGGTACTTGCTGCTTTACTCTGAGAACAAGGGGGCTCCATATATTGTTCTGATGGGTATTGGATGGAAAGTTTTATTCCTTTCAGATGCTCAGGTTGACTGGTACCTTTAATGTCCCCCTTGCACTCAGGGAGGTTCCCATAGATACCCCATCATGAATGCATCTCTCCATGTGTCTATGAATCAAAACATCTGCCATCTATCCGTTCATCCATTTGTTTATCCACACATGTATACTTCTGTTGGTCAGGGTTTCTGTCACTGTGACGAGACACCATGGCTATGGCAACTCTTATAAATGGAAATATTTAATTGGGGTGGCTTACTTACAGTTCAGAGGTTCAGTCCATCATCACCACCGTGGCACATGGTGGTACACTGACAGACGTGTGCTGGAGAAGAAGCTGAGAGTCCTACATCTTTTAGGCAACAGGAAATGGTCTGTAACACTGAGTAGAATCTTGAGCATGTATGAAACCTTGAATTCTAGTTTTAAGCCGTGGTTGTCCAATAAGATATGGGGTTATTCAATTTTTTTTTGTATCTGTTGAGGTTTGCTTTGTTACCGAGTATATGGTCAGTTTTTGAGAAGGTTCCATGAGGTGCTGAGAAGAAGGTATATTCTTTTATGTTTGGATGGAATATTTTATAGATGTCTGTTAAATTCATTTGAGTCATAACATCTGTTAATTCCCTTATTTCTCTGTTCATTTTTTGTCTGACTGACCTGTCCAGTGGTGAGAGGGGAGTGTTGTAGTCTCCCACTATTAGTGTGTGGGGTTTAATGTGTGATTTAAGCTTTAGAAGTGTTTCTTTACATATGAAGGTGCCCTTGTATTTGGGGTATAGATGTTAAGCATTGAGATTTCCTCTTGATGGATTTTTTTCCTGTGGCTAATATAAAATGTCTCTTTTGAAATTCTTTGTCTCTTTTGATTATTTTAGTTTGAAGTCTATTTTGTTAGGTATTAGGATAGTTAGATATTAGGATAGCTAAGAAATAGCTATAGCTTGTTTCTTAGGTCCATTTGATTGGAACATTTTTTTCCCAACCCTTTACTCTGAGGCAATGTCTGTCTTTGAGGTTGAAGTATGTTTCTTGTATGCAGCAGAAGGGTAGATTCTGTTTTCATATCCAATCTGTTAGCCTATGTGTTATAAGGAGACTGTTTGTTGGTTCCCGCTTGCTCAGCCCCAAAATAATCACATAGAAACTATATTAATTAAATCACTGCTTGTCCATTAGCTCTAGCTTCTTATTTGCTAACTCTTACATCTTAATTTAACCCATCTCCATTAATCTATGCATCACCACAAAGTCATGGACCACCAGCAAAGTTTCAGCACATCTGTTTCAGGCAGCTTCTCCATGTCTTCCCCTTAACTCTGCCTCCTTTCTCCCAGCATTCAGTTTAGTTTTTCTCACCTACCTAAGTTCTGACCTATCAACAGGCCAAGGCAGTTTCTTTATTCATCAATGGTATTCACAGCATACAGAGGGGAATCCCACATCACCTGTGTCTTTTTATATTTGAGTTGAGTACATTAAGGGATATTAATGAACAATGATTGCTATCTCCTGTTAATTTAGTTTTCATTGTTGGTGATGTTAATTTGTGTGTTTTTTTTCTTCTTTGGGATTTGCTCCTGTGAGATCATTAATTGTCTGTGCTTTAATTGATGTAGCCAACTTACTTGGGTTAGAGTTTTCCTTCTAGTACTTTCTGTAGGACTGGGTTTGTGGCTAGGTTTTGGTTAAATCTGGTTTTGTCAGCAAAACTTTCAATCCCAATGTTGTCGAGTTTTGTCCATCGCTAATTTTTTGTGTTTCCAAGGAAAGAGCTATTTCCTTCTGTGTTTCATTGTGCTTCCCAAGGGAAAGGGTCACAGCATTAGGAAGGTTGAGAACCATTACTCTAAACCGATTTGGGTCAAATACTCAGTGTCTTCTCTACCGAAAATAGATTTGACTTAGAAAACCCACAACAGAAAGGTCTCTGGGAAAGCCCCAAACATTTAGAAACCAAACACAATGCTTCTAAGCAGACATGGAACAAAGGACAAAGGAAGAAAACGTCCCTGCAGAAATGAAACAGATCATTTGGACTGTGTGTTGTGAGCCCATGGCTGCAATTTTGGGAAACCAACGGTGGTGTGTGTATTTGAACAGAAGGAATTCTGAAATAAATAAATCAATTAGAAAGAATCTAAATTTGGACCTGTCAAGATGGCTGAACTGTGTGAACTTGGCAATCCGAGTTCAAGTCTGGGAGCTCAAGTGAAGACTGAAGGAGAAAACTGATTCCACAGCTTTCCTCTGTGGAAATTCTTTCCTCCACATATGCATCACAACATTGTTCCCATCCCTAATAATAATAATAATAATAAAATTTAAAAACAAAGAAGGTGCATTGAACCTCTAGAAAGAAGATGAAATAATAAAGTTCAGAGTAAAAAAAAACCAATGTTACAGAAAAAAGGGGGAAAGAAATAAATTAAATCTAAACAGATCAGTATCTATTAGTAAAATCTAATCTGCAATTAAAAACTTTTTAATAATAACAATTCCAAACTGTGGCTGGTGGTACAAGCCTTTATTTCTCTCTTGCTGGGGTGCAGGCTAAGGCGGAAGGATCACAAGTACAAGGCCTTTTTGGGCTACAGTGAGGGTTCCAGACTGCCCTGGGAAACTTAGCAAGACTGTCTCTAAATAAAAATGGAGCTATGGATACAGGCCAGTGGCAAAGCTGTTTCCTTGCACTTGTGAGGCACTGGGTCCATCCTGAGTCCTGAACAAATCAAAATGCAAACTAAAGCAAAATGGTCCCTTCCAAAGGCAACATGTGTTTGTTGGAGAATTTTGCCAAATAATTAGGAAATGGGATAATATGTAAGTGTACACTAACCAGTCCAGAGAACAGAGGAGCCCTGAATGTGTCTCTGTTACTTCCAGTTACCATTGTACCAGGGTTCTGACCACTGCAACTAGGCAGGAAGAAACCAAAGGCATCCAGACAATAAAGGAAGAAACTTAAAGAAGCCAAATTATCGTGCTCATGGTTGACATGTCTATTCACATAAAAAACTTCATGCTGTAATCCTAGCAGTTGGGAGGCAGAGGCAGGAGAATGGCGAAGTCAAGGCCAACCTGGGCTATGTATTAAGCCCTCCCCCAAAGAGGCAAAGCCCAAGAGGGGGAAAAGGAAAGAAAGGCCAAGAAGGAAAACCCCATGGCTCTTAGAACAGATGATTGAGCTTAATAAGGCTACCAGATACAAACATGGCAGAAAATCTGTTGTGTTTCAATAAGCAGCAAATATTTATCAATTAAAATTAAAAGCAATGCTAGGAGCAGGAGAGGTGGCCCTCCTCAAGGAAGAGTACACCAATTGGTTGTCCCGTGTCAAATGTTTAGTGCTGAAAACATACATACAAGTACCATTATATGTACTCAACAGATTATATATAAGAGTATATGTATGTGTGTGTATATATGTGTATATTCACTCTATCTATCTATCTATCTATCTATCTATCTATCTATCTATCTCTCTATCTATCTATGTACACACACACACACACACACACACACACACACACACACACATATATATATATATATATATATATATAAACTTGCAATAGCAATTGATGAAAAAAGATGCCATAAATTTGAAGGAGAACAGGAAGGGGAAGGCAGGAATGTAACAATTAAAATATTCTCCAAAATAGAGAAAAATAGAAGGTACTCACAACAGCAGAGAAAAATTCACAACTCCTCAAATTGTGCTGCTCAAACCAGACTCTGTCTATTAAACCCCATAAAAGGAAGCCCTTGAGTATCTTTGTCCAAGTGACCCGCTGCTCATTTACAATGCATTCTGATCCGTTTTGTTACTTCGTTTTTTAATCAAGTTTTCTCACTACAGACAAATTAAAAAGAGGGCATATGATTTACCATAAAATAGAAATATGAAATACTCAATGATAATGATCAACATTTGTAAATTCCAAAATATCACTGAAAAATAGAAAAGAAAATTTTCAAAAAGCAATACGCCTTGGCTCTGGATCATGTCTGAGGATTTCATGTCATTAAGAACTCAGTTCTTTCCAAAATCTATGTGGGAATGCTGAGGACCTGGTATATTCAGTTTCTCAGAAAAAAAGAACAAGGTTTGAAGGCCTCAGCTCTCTTGGTTTTGAGGTTTACTCTGAAGTAACGGTCAGCATACTTTGAGTCTGGATAACAGGGGACAGAATGAGTTCAGAGAGGGATGTGACACGTGTGGACAGGGTTACAATAAAGGGGAAAGGTGGCACAATGGAATTCTGAGGCATTAGGCCAACTGTGTGCAGGGCAAGTGGGCCAGGGCAGATGGAAGCACAAGGGTGCCCCTTCACTGCACTCTGAGCAGGTTGGAGCCCTCACCTAAATCGTCTCTCCACCCTCACACCCCAACAGGCCTTGGGGCTGAGTTTCACAGTGTGCCCAAGCATTGGAGGATACCAGTGTGGCATATAGTGTGCCTGTGTGTATACCCGTCTGCAGTCTGACTGCTTATTCCTGCTTGCCCAATACTGAGAATCTATATCCCAGGAAAATGGGAGGGTCATGTGCATGAGTATAGTGTGTGTGTGTGTGTGTGTGTGTGTGTGTGTGTGTAAGCACATGAGTGTGCATGTGTATGAGTGTGCAAGTATCAGGAATTGCAATATTGTGCATGCCTGTATGAACATAGTCACATGTGTGTCAGATGTGAGATATATACATAGATGATGTGAGCACATACACATACATGTGTGTATTGCATCTTGAGAGTGCACAGCTACCTTGACCTTGTCACAAAGGCTCACTGGGAGGGTTTAGGGAACCCAGAGAGGAGAAGCGCCTGCTTGAATTCACAGAATTCCCTCCACCTGGTCATGAATCCCTCGACTTCAGGAAGTGCCCTGCCCCTAGCTCTTAATGGTGTTCTTTGAGTTGAATTTGATAATGTACAGCCTGCCTTATTAAAATGCATATTGTGCCTTTATGAATCTTTAATATGAAGCACTTAGTAAGGAGTCCATAATGCCCTCAGCCCGGTGGGGAGATGAGCACTCTCTGCAGAGGCTACAGCGAGAAGGGGCTGCTGGGACGGGATGGGCAGAGCCTGCAGACAGCATCATGGCTCCCATGGGTGAGGAGCTGGCTCTGCTTTTGAGACTTCAACTCTGCGGTGTAGAGAGAGGAACACAGTGGCGGCAGGCCTTTAAGCTCTAGATTCCTGTACAATTGGGGCCGCAGTTCCTGTTCTCAAAACTAACTCGTTTAAACTCTTGGGCAGGAGGCATGAGTGTGCATGTGTGCATGAGTGTGTGTATGCATGTGAATGCAAAAAAATACACTAGAAGAAGTAGGTCAGAAAGGGGGTGGAACAGAGTTGGAGGACAGAGAAGCACACAGCGAAGAAGAGGAGAGGAGGAAGGCTGCACACTTCCTTCCTCCCTCGAGCAGATATGTTTAAGGTTTAAGAGTTCAGGTCCTTTCCAGGGCTGAGTTTCTGGCTGGAGTGTCTCAGATACCTGACCTTTTACTACAGGAGCAGGATGACATTTTCTCACTAGCTCCCTGCCATAGCCTTGTGCCATGTCTACTGTTTTAAGGACAAGGACACCAAGGCTGTAAGTGACAACAGCTGCCCAGGAGGGAACATTGGAAGCCACCCTTTCCCACATCCCCACTCTCCTGCCATGCTGGCCTGGGCAACCTGATCCTTTTGGATCTCTGGACTTGCTGTCCCTCCACCCAAAACAGCTTTGCCCCTGATTCCTGGCCCTTTAGAGTCCCCCAGGTCTTATCCCGATGTCCCCCCATTTATAGAACTCCACTGACCATCCTGTTTAAGGTAGTTACTCTGCCCTGTGGTTTGGTAACTGAGTGCTTTGAGGGTGAATTTACTCCAACTTCACAATTTGTAGCACATTTTATCTGCAAGGATTCTTTTATATTTTCTTGTTTAAAAATTCATTTTATTTATTTACTTTGTATGTGTGTGTGCATATGTGTATGTGCATGTGTATGATATGTGGTATGTATGCGTATGGTATGTGGTGTATGTGTGTATGATGTTAGTGTGTGGTACGTGTGTGTGTATGTGTATGATGTGTGTCATGAGGCATGGGTACCTGTGTACCATGGGATCCATGGGGAGGTTAGGAGTTGGTTTTGTCTACATTTACCATATGGATCCAGAGGACTGAACTCAGATCGTCAGGTTTGTTGTAAGCATCTTTACTGGTTGAACCACCTCCCATCCATCTTTTCTTGACAGCAAGCTCTACGAAAGAAGGAATGACATGTAAAATCACCCACGTATGACTCAGTTTGACACACAGGAGGTGTTCAGTAAATATGTGCTTCTTGCATGTGGCAAGGACCGAGAAATTTGCCCAAAATTCCAGAGGAAGCAAGCGACAGAGGCAGTGTTTGAACTAGTGTCCACTCAAGAGTCCTGTGTTCCCTTCACTGTCACTGAACTCTTGTGCTCTGGGCCTCCACTGTGAAAGGCACCATTTCCCTGGGTTGGCACTGTGATGCTGAAGGACATTGTGCCAAATGGTTCTCCATTCTCCAGCATCCACCATCTTCCATTGCTACAGCTACCAGGTGTTTCTATTTCTAAATATTGTGCACCAAGGGTAAGGGTAGGAATCTTGTGGGTCAATGATAGAGTCAAGCCAATCACAGGCTACCGTGGCCATGTACATACATGTACATGTACATATATTCGTACACGTACATATATATACATACACGCATACATATACATATATAATCCCCCTCTGAAATTGTCTTAGAAATGAAGCTAGGCATAGAGGAGCTTTGGAGAGCAAGGGATGCCAACGCTCTGATGTACTGGACTACTGTGGGTGTCAGGCAGCTCAGGGAAGTAAGGGGAGCTTGGGTACCAAAGGCAAGCCTAACCATGAAGGCTGCCGAAGGTTAGCAGTAAGAAGAAGCACCTAGACCACTCTTTGTAGCCTTGCTCAGCTGCGGTGGAGGAAATTCCTGGCAGGAAGGACTGGGAGGGGTACCAAAGAGGAGGTACTGTGTGTGCCTCCCCTGAAGCAGCTCGAGCACACGCAATTATAAGACGGTGGGCAGATGACAGAGTTAGTTAATGTAACAAGCCCTTTAAGCATTTAGCCACATTCGAGTGTTTAATCAGCTGTGTAAAGTGCAATATCTATCTTTCAATTTTATGCCATTAGGGGAGACAAGATTTTGATTAGGTACTTAATCTGTGCACGGAAAAAAACAGGCCCACAGCAAGCCCATGGTGGGGCGGGAAAGGGACATTGGATGGGGGATTCGATAAAGGGGAAAGACAGAAATTTAACATAAAAGAGAATTAGTGCAGCTCCTTTCAATTCAGTACCCAGGCTTTATGGCCTAATCAATTAGAGGCCTGGCCGGGGCTGCTGGGAAACTGCTCGGCTGGACTGGAGGCTTGGCCATATTAATTCCCTTCATTACGTGGGGGTCAGGCCGAGGGCTTGGCGGGGGCTCTGCAAGGAATGGGTCACTTCTCGGGCAGTGGTTTGGGAAGCAGAGGGAGGAGGTCAAAGGCTTCCAGGCTGCCCAGGCTGGTTCCTGGATGCTCCAGGAGATCTGAGTTCCCAGGAGGGTGGGCCTGGGAGGACTCTCTAGGCACAGGAAGTGGTAGTGTAGGGGTGTGTGTGAGCCCTTTTGTAGTGGGAGTGGGTGAGCTGGCTCTGCATGCCAGCTTTCTGATCCTCTGGCTGTGTGGCTTTAGGCAAAAAGCTTGGGCTCTCTGGGCTGTAGTCTCCTGCAGAATCACAATTGAGAGTTGCCTTAAAGAACGCTATAGAGACAGAAGATTGGGACGTGTACAGGGGTTGGCATACTATGTGGCATAGAGGATTTTGTTTCTAATGTCATCAGTGAAGGCTTTATTTCCATGAGTTCTAACCCGCACCACTGCTTTCTTTGTGTGCTTAGCTGTGTAAGCTGATCTCTGTCCCTGACTTCTCCACATCGCTGCGTGACCGCAGTCTGCAAATGAGGGGACCAAGGTCCACAGTCACTCGGTGCCGGGGTTTTCCAGATCAGCACCTCCTGTTGTATGTTGCCCACTCCCTGCTGGCACAGCAGAGCGCTGGGAGACTGGCTACCACAGTGGTGTGGTCAGGAAGAAGGTGCTATCAGCCAGGCACCCAAGGGCTCTACTGTTCACAGGCCAGGCTCCAGTTACTGGAATGGTTGGAGAAAAGGAGTGCGGAGCCAGGAAGCCATCAGTGTTCACAGAATGCTGGGCCCTGAAGACGGAGGAATGAGTCAACCTTCCATAGGTTCCTCAAAGAAAGCAATGGAATGTAAAAGATAGGAGGACATACTGATGTTTGCCATGGAGTAGATGAGCTCCTGGTCCCCCCCTTTGGGATATTCTCTCTGGTTCTATGGTGCCCTTAAGACACCCACTAAGGCAGGCCTCGTAGTCCAGAGACCCCAGTGGGGAGCCACACAAGCTGACAGTGGTCTGAGAGTGGACTCTGATTAAATCCCAGGTGGGGCTCACCAAACCAGCTGTCGTGCAGACCCAAGGGGGATTTTCTTCTTTGGTAAGTATGAGATGGAGAGAGGGCGTAAGCAGGGATCACTGGGTGCGTATGGGCTGAACTTTTGCTTTCCCAGTAGCCCCCAGAGTGTGGTACTGAGAATCAGGTAAACAAACACAGGTAGATTGCAAAGGTATACGGCCCCAACTAGGCATCTTGAGAATTAATTGTTGCTAGGGCTGAGCATCATTTGTTTAATGGTGAAGAAGATAGATGCCCAATGATACAGGCAAGCTTTTCTAACTGCCCCATTCTTATGTAACCTAAGAGATGGCTCAGTCAGTGAAGTGTTCTGTCATGCAGAACGTGTCATCTCTTTGTGATGATGCAGATGCTGTTTTACATATACCATGGCACCTGATGACATCTGTCTGGATGGTTGATATGGTGCCCATTGTTTGGGTGAAAAGTTTAAGGTCACAGACAGCAAGTTATACTTATGATATCATAAAGATGGTGTGTGGTAGGATTGGATGGCCTGTTTTTTGCTCCATCCCTGGTTGTCTCTGATGGCTTCTTGCACTCAGTACAGCTATGAGGCAGACAGGGCGAGCCTTGTTCAGTGGGTCCTTTTGGAGCTTGGGTTATTCCAAGGGTATCTGATGAGAATTCACTATGTTCCATACACCAGTCCTGGGAAAGGCAGGCATGACTTCTGTTGTCACTGTCACTGAGCAATCCTTGCACACCTCCTTGTGTAATGAATGAGAGAGTGAATTATTGAAAGGCGTGACTGTCTTGTCCTCAGTGTCTTTGAGCAGAGAGCATAGAAATGTGAACCCTAGTTTTACTGTTGGAAGTCATGATTGACCGAGTGGCCACAGCAGAGTAGACAAAGAGGCAACAGACTTCGGGTTGAAACTGTGGGCCACCTCCTTATAGGTAGAGAACCCATAAAACTTCTCTATTCACACCTTCTTGTGTTTTGAGCCGCATCCTGCTTCCTTCTCCCTGCCCCCCAACAGAGAACATCAAGGTAAATTCTTTACTGTGGGGTCTGGCACTTGATGGAGAGTTAATGGGCACTTCTTTTTTTCTTTTAATAACTCCCAAAAAAATCCATGCATCATTGGCCGAGATGGAGTCTTCTGATGAGGTATACTTAGGGTCTGCCCTTGGTCTCTTGAGCTTTACCTATGGAGAGTTAAAAAGAATTGTATGTGAATGTATGAGCAGGTGTGTGCACTTGTGTGCCTACATACATATTTGTGTGTGAACAGGTGTGTGCATTTGTGTATTTGCAAACATATTTGTGTGGAGATCAGAGGTTAACTCAGGTATCTTTCCTCTGAGCTGCTAGCCCACACTGCTACTTTGGAGATAGGGTCTCTCACTGGCCTAGAACTAGACAAATAGACTGACTAGTGAGCTCCAGTGAGCTCTCTATCTTCACCTGCTCAGTTCTGGGCTTATGGGCATGTGCCACCATGCTTGGCTTTGTATGTGAGTGCTGGAGATTGAACTTAGGTCCTCATGTTTGGATGGCACGCACTTCACTGATTGGGTTATTTCTCTGACGTTACATAAGGATGGGGCAGTTAGGGAAGCTTGCCAGTATCACTGGGCATCTATCTTGTTTACCATTGTACAATTGGTGCTCAGTAAATCTTTGTCAAATGATTCAGGACACGGATGTATGAGTGATGGGAAACACTTGAAGTTCCATTATGCAGAGGACATAGAGGAACAGGATTACTGTGTGGTAGTACCAGCATCAAGAAGCTCTCCAGATGGGAGATTCTTATGAAGTAAAAGGAGACAGACCAAACTGTCAGTAACTGCACTCAGATCCTGAAGGTAGGATAGACAGATATAATCGCAGGGAAGAAAGACATGACCTTGTCTTTCTTGGCAGGGGTTGGTAAGAGGTCTCTGCAAAGGACCAGAAAGAAGATATTTTAGCGTTTGAGGGCAGACAGTATTCACTGATTCAGCTGAATTCAGCTCTGCCGCCAGAATGTGGAAGCAGCCAGAGGAGGCATCTAAACAAATGAGGATAGCGGAGTTCCAATAGAAAACTTCATCTGTAAAGTGCTTGCTTTGCCAGCATGAAGGCCAGAGTGCGATCTGCAGGAACCCATGCAAAGAAGCTGGGCATCATTCATGCTGGTAATGCTGGAGCTGAGGAGGTGGAGACAGGATTCCTTGGAGTTCCCTGGCTACCGGGCCTTGCCTAAATGGTGAGGTTTAAAGTAAGGAGAGAACCTGTCTCAAAGGAGGTAATAAGTGTTCTTGAGGATAACACCTGAGCTTGTTCACTGGCCTATATAAAGATATGTATTCACCTAGCCATATAAACCTGCGCACATGCATACTTACACACACACGCATGCATGTACACACACGCACACACACGCACCCCTTTATTTTTGGAAGCAAGTAGCTTGTAGATTGCCTCATGGGTGATTACATGCCAGTTTCCTAGTTAGAGGACACAGCGCAGGGTGTTATCTTTCTGCCCTGCAGCTCTGTCCCACCTTAATCACCATTTACTCCCCTCTTAGCCCTATGTCTCCTCTCCCCATCAAAGAACCCTGAGCAGTGAGTAGGAAAGGCAAAGAGGCTCCTGCGGACTCAGGCTTATCTCCAGACATGTAGAAAAGAGCAAGCTGCCATTTAGGGACCCCCGCCCCCACCGTGCATCCCACCTTCTAAGCATTGCCATCCCAGTAAACACCCTCAACAGCTTGGAAGGGTTGGTTCTGACTTTTCCCTTGCTTTTACAGTTGAATAAACAGGCTCAAGGAGATGAAGTGACTTATGGTCACACAGCTAGTGGCTTAGCATGCAGTTACTGAGAAAATGTGCTGCTCGCCGACCCGTTCTATCTAGATGCTTTTTCTGTTTTTTTCAGTGAGGGACACAGCAGGCTTCTGGACTCAAGATATGTTATACTTGGGAGAAGTGGGCAGTCAATGGACTAGATGAATTAACAATATAGGTCTTAGAAGGGGTAAGGGTTTATACATCAGCACAGGCATGTTTTCAAATGAAGTTTGATCAGTCTCCATGGTCTGTGACCCGAGTCCCTCCCATTGCCTTATTTTTTTGTAACCAGAGTTCAGTTGGGAGCTTCACTGCCGTCTGCCTGATTCTTGTCTAGGCTGCCTTTTGTTCTACAGTGGCTAAATTCAATGGTTGCAGCAGGGACTATCTAGCTCTGTAAGACAGAAAAAAGTTGTGACTCCTGATTTGGAACAGCCCAGCCTTTATCTTCTGCCTGTGTTTCAAGTCCTTCTGGGTTGGTTCATGCGTGCAATCTATTGGTCATCCAGATACCCAGTCTGCTAGCACACCCCATTTTAATTTTCATAAAAGGATACTGAAGAGTACCCTACAGACTAAGAAATGTCCATTTCAGAAGTGACTTGTGCTATTTCTGCTCAGAATTTGCCTCTCTGCTCAAGAGAACAGCTTTGCCGTGGGCTTGGAATGTGAAGAATGAATAGTATTGGTGACCCATTTCAGTGAGCACGCGTATTGTTGGAGGTACCCAAGGAGGCTAAGTCATTGAGGATGATAGATGTGTTTCTTTTAGGTGTTTATGTGGAGGCCAGAGGTTGATCTTGCGGGTGTCATCATGTATATCTTCACCTTGGGTTTTTTTTTTATTTGTTTGTTTTGATTTTGTAATCAGGATCTCTACTGAACCTGGAACTCACTCATTGGCTACACTGGCTGGTCAACAAGCCCTAGCGATCCTCTTGTCTCTGCCTCTGAGCACAAAGATTGTAGGTGAAGCCGCAGAACCAAGGCCAACTTGTGAACAAGCCTCCATCTTGAGACATCTGGTGACCACCAGGGGCTGAACTCAAGCCCTGGAATGTGCTGTGGCAGCAGAATTTAAACATACGGTCCTGGACACAGCCAACCAGGAAACAGGGCAATGAAATTTAACGAAGACCAGATGTTCCTACAGATATTCTATATACTGTCAACATTTTTGTGTTTTCCTCCAGACATCCTGCCAGCAGCTGGGAGCTTCGCGCCTGTAGCCTGACCAATGATTTCAGAGAATTACTTCACCCTGTATCCCCTCACCTAATCCTAAACCGCCAGGATGTATAGCTCCTTGCTTGTGGGTTTTCCCTATATAAACCCTCTGAAATAGGGGCTGGGGCCTTCCTCCCTCACTAGCTGTACTGGAGTGTCTGACAAGGTCCTTGCCTGGGCTCAAATAAAGAAACCTTTGTTCTGCATCAGAAAGTCGGCTCTGTGGTGGTCTTGTTGGGGGTCTCACGACGTGGGCATAACATTTTCGGGCTTGTCCTGGATCCCCAAGAATCCACGAACCCCCGGAATCTAGAGGGTTTTTGCCAGTGGTAAGTGTTTCATCCTGTCTGTCTTGCTACCTTAGCTTTTCTGTTTTTTGTTCTGTGGCGAGCTGAATCTGAAGTGACCCATTAAAAGTCGGTGTCTGGGGACTGCTGGCAGACGTGCTGGTAGGCCAGGTCACAGGGCTCCAGAGGACACTCTGAACGCCATCAGGGAGGTGGCATCCCCCGAAATCCTTTGACCTGGGACGTGGAATCCTTCGCAGTTTATTTGATGGAGAAGGACTGTTTTTGGTATGGCTCCCTTCTGAACATACCAAGCTCTCGCTGTTTTTAAAGCTTTGTTGGTCTTTTATGATGTCTGTGTTTATGACGGACAATGGGACAGAAGATTTCCTCCACCCACTCCAACAGAGCTGGAAGAAAGGGGGAAGAGGGAAGAGAGTGCAGGTCATAGGCCTCAGGGACAGTGGCATCTCTGCTGCTGCTTTGGCTTGGTTGCAGCCTGCCTCGGGTCCCGGTCCCTAGCTCCAAACCTGATCAGACAGCACAGAACACCCAGCTGCCCAAGATAGTCACAAGGAGGAGGCACAATCTCTTGGGCAGGCGGCATAGGCATACCTGTGGCCCAGGAGTCCCGCAGTGCAGTGGCAGTGCCTTGGCTGCTGGCACCACCTGGGGAGCCCAGCCAAGTGTAGCCTGGAACTGCAGGGAGCACAATGTGGCGGAGGATACGGGACTGCGGCTTGCAGGACTCCCGACCTGCGCAACCCTCTGGAGTGGGCTCGAGGGCAGGGCTATGCGAGGCCCCAGGCTGCGACTGTGGCCATTGCGTTTTGGGGAAAGCTGCACATGGCCAGCCACTGGTTCCCACCCGCCTAGGATCTTGGCTAACACAGTCTGTAGAGAATGGATCCTTAATCCCAGGGTCATGGGTACAAGCCAACTGTTGCAAGTTTCAAACTTTTGTTCTGATTAAACTCGATCATCTTTTACAGTTCAGTATTGCTGTATTCGAGTTGGTATAGCTGATCAGACGCCATGCCGACAGAGCTTCAATATAAAGTTTAAAAAAAAAAAGGAAAAGAAGAGAGAGAGAAAGAGAGGGGAGAGAGGGAGAGAGGGAGGGAGGGAGAGAGAGAGAGAGAGAGAGAGAGAGAGAGAGAGAGAGAGAGAGAGAGAGAGAGCCTTAAGTCATGCAAGGATTGGGGCAGGGGGACCCACAGGAGGGCTGGACTATTTGCAGTGATGACAATGAGCCCCCTTCTCAGCCTCCCGCCCCCGCCCCCCTCCCAGGCAGTGGCTTAGCAGTGACCTCCTCTGGGACCCAGAGCACAGCAACCACTCCAACCTGGCTCCCCTAAGATCTGCTTGCTGCAACTGCACACCTTAAGACACAGAACTACCCACCTTCAGGCACAGGCAGGCTGGGTGGAGGTGGCAGCAGAGACAGGAGGGAGGGAGCAGAGCCCCATAGTTCTGTACCTTGAGGGCAAAGGGTTGCTGCCTCTGGGTGCTAAGCTTCTGAGAGAAACCACAGAAAGGTTTTGGAAAACAAAGCAGAAAGGCCAAACATTTGAACTTGGCTTACATGTACTAAACAAAAGTAGTTAAAAAGTTAACCAGCAACAAACATTGGCATGATTCCAATTTTAGAAATGCACCTTGCTCTGGCAGCTAAACTTTACAATTTGAGAGTCACTGAGGTAATAATGGTTTTAAACACATAAAGGGATCATAAAAAACAGCTGAGATTAGAGCCCCAAAGAAAGTCCAGGTGCAAGGATAGGCCTTAACAGCTTTAAAAATGCCATTGCCAAGTAACAGTAACCAAAAGCACCAGCTACAGAGAACTAGAACAACATATGGGACTTTTGTGCTTATAAAATGTTTTCTATGGTTGATAGTTAGACTTGAAATAAACAGCTAAAAGTTAAGGCTGAAGTCATGAGCACCAAATGTTAATCAGAAACTGGGATGTTCATTTCTTGTGATGCAGAAAGGAATTACCTCAGTAGTCTAGTAAAGGACTTCAGACAGCTTCTCAGCCCATGGATCTCAATCCTTCGGGGGCTGTGCAGGAGAAGCCTAGGACCACCTGCATGCTAGATGTTTAAACTGAGATTCAGAACATTATCACAATTTCAGTTGTAAATTAACAATGGAAAAACTATACTGAAAGGTATTAAAAATATTGAAAACCAATGACTTAAAAATATATCTCCTTGCTCAAGGTCTAGTCAGGTTTAAAAGTGTATGTCTCCTTGTCTTTGCTAATTTTGTTGGGTTTAAGGTGTTTGAATAAATCTGAGTCATATTTTATATTAAAGCCTTACTTAGTTCTCTGTATAAGTTTTTAAAGTGAAGCTTAAAACAAGTAACTAGCTACAAACTTTGTCTAATCAGATATACCTGGGCAGCCCCGAAATACTTCAGAAATCTGCAGAATATGGCATTTAAAATAATGATTAAAAAGCTTATTCTACCAGACAGAGACTCCCAGATCCTAGCAATGACCCAAGGTCTCCAAAGAAAATTATGAGACACTGAGATGTCTCAACCTGGATAATAATGATGCTGAGCACTGGGCAAGATACCCCAATGTTCTAACCTGTTGCCAGGAAACAACCCAGATTGTGGACACTGGAGAATCGATTGCACCACTTTTGCCTAGACAAAATAAAATCAGCCTTTTCCACACCCCTCTTCCACAGAAACCTTTCACCTCATGGGCCTGATGAAGCTTGCTGACACTTTTGCCTCCAATGCTAAGGAGACCTGGGTATGACTATATAGGGACTGGTTCCCGTCATTTTTAATAGATTTGGAAGCTGTTTGATCTGTACTTAAGTATAATTTATTTATCCTTCTGAGATCTCTGATAGCATTGATGGCTAGGCTAGCTTTGTTAGCTTAGCAGCATCAGAAAATGTTCTAAACTATATAAATATCTGAGGATATAAAAGCCATAAGCTTTAAGGGTCTCAGAAAACAATTTAAGATATAAATACAATGGTATAAACAAATAATTATAATTCTGATAAGCTGATGGAGCAACGACTGCTTATTGTTAGGGTCACAAGTTCAAGAATTTAAATTTCTTTTGGTTGTCTTCTGATTATAGGCTTACATGCTTTTAAGCCAAAACTATAGTTTTTGCTAGGACTCAAAGGTATGAGTTTATTCTGCTGTTTTACAGATATCTGTTATCTGCTTTTCCTATGATATAGATTTCAATATGGGCCTAAAAGTTTCAAATGCATTATTTTCCTTTAGGTACATAAATTTTAACTTTTGTTCCTAGTTTGACCTTGTCTCAGTAGGTTTCTACTTGATTGGTAGACAAATCCAAGCATCAGTTGCTGACCACAATGTGCTTTTAATGACTGTAAGCCCTGGACTTGCTGAAAGCTGATATGGACCAGTCCAGCTGATGTGAATGCTCTTCCCTGACTCTTCGACAGAGTCTGTGAACCAGATGCTCCTGATAAACAACCCATTGCCTGAATTTGCTCTTTGCTTTTGATTCACACGTCAGTTTTGTCAGCCCCTGACAAAAATGCCCCAAAGTCAGCCCAGAAACAGTTACAGAAGAGAATACAACATCCTGTGATTCCTGGCTGAGATGCTAAGAAAGGAAGGAAGGAAGGAAGGAAGGAAGGAAGGAAGGAAGGAAGGAAGAAAGAAAGAAAGAAAGAAGAAAGAAAGAAAAAGAAAACCTCCCTTACATATGGGAACTATAGGTAGTACTGGATAGAAAAATATTGTTTCTATGTTGGCCTTTCAGGGGTAATAAAAATCCATGGCCAAAATTAGAAAAGGACTGACCAAATGCAAAAGAGAATGAGAGGCAAATCAAGGATAGTTATTGGGTCTTTCTTCATATTAAAGCAAGATAGATCAAGGCGCATGATTGGGCTCTCATAGTCACAAGAAAGAGGAGGGATGTGAGTACCTGACTTTGTAAACTCTGTTTTAAAGAAGGGGCTTCATATTAAACCATATAATGAGTGGGGGCAGATCTCAGTTCCAGAAATGTGCAATGATAGTAGAAATTTGAATGGATCCCCTAAAAATAGCCAATTAAGGAGTGAGGGAGCAGGGCCATAAAATTCAATGAGATCCAGATGTTCCTAGAAGGCATCTTGTCCTTGAAGATACCTTGTTGGTTATTAATGGCTCTTTGTTAGCTTTTCGTGCTCCAAAACTGACCAATGGCTTCAGAAACTACCTTACTCTATGCCCTCCTTACCCAATCCCGAGACGACAGGACATGAACTCTCCTGATTACAGCATTTTCCATTTAAAAGTTCTACCCTCCCTGGCCTTCTTGCCACACTTTCAGCACCTACCATGCTGGGGTGCTGGAAAGGTGTTGGTCCAAACCTGAGTTTGAATATTAAAAAAATCCTCATGTAATTTGCATTGGAAATCCAGCTCCATGAATTCATTTGGGAACCAGAAAAGTGGACATAACATTTTGGGGCTCATCCAAGATCTCCCAAAACACCCCTGAACCCTGACCCCAAAGGTTTCAGGCCAGTTACTGAGTCTTTATTTCTGTCTTCTGTTGTCTTTGTCTTCTAATGTTACTTTCAACTTCTCTCAGTCAGAGATATGGAATTCTCTAAGGTATTTTTTGCTGAGGCAATTGGTGGAGCCTAAGCAGATGTGCTTGGGGGCTCGGATTGCAGAGATCTGGAAGATGTTCCAAACCCCATTGTCTGTAGGGATTGTGAATCCTCCCATTTTCACTGTTTTGGGAGTCTTGAATCCTCCTATCTCAAGTTGGAGCAGAGGCAAGACTCCAGCCTGTTGATTCTGTGCTTGGGATTCTGTTCATCCTGTTGGGCCCCTGTTATCGTCTTGACCCTTGTGTCTTTGTGTGTGACGCTGATGCTTGACTTGACACTGACCACTAACATGGGACAGGCTCTTTCCTCATCTCTAGACTTATGCCAAGCACACTGGAGCGACGTGAGAAATACTGCTCATAATAACAGTGTTGAGATACGTAAGGCAAATTTAACATTTTCTATGCTCAGAGTGGCTGTTATTCAGTGTTGTATGGCCTCCAGAGGGTACCTTTGATACCAGTTTCATTAGCACAGTAGAGGATATTATTTTTTTGACAACAAGATGGTCACCCTGATCAGATACAACACATAGTCACCTGGAGGGAACTGATTGAGACTCCTCCCTCTTGGGTTAAACCTTTCTTGCCTCAACAGGTAAAGGTACTGACAGCAGAAAAGAGGCAAAAACTGGCTTCCGTCTTATCCTGCATGTAAAACACAGCATCTGTTCTACGCTCTATGGTACACAAGCTGGGAACTAAGTGGGAGACTTAAAAACATCCACACACAGAGACAGACAGAGACAGGGAATATGGGTCTTCCTTGATACCAGAATGCCAAGTTTGTTTTCCTCCAGGAAAGCTTATATAGGAATCCTTAACTGATAGCCATGCCCCAGTTCTTGGGATCAGCTGCAAAAGCCACCAGAATTTACTCCCCGGCCATCAAGGTCTTATGCTCAGAGCAGCTGCAGGCACAGGTAAACAAGTTGTTTTGCTCAGTTACCTCTTGCAGGCAAAGGATCTGAGGCAGGCAAAGAAAGTCAAAGGGCCAGGGGTCTGCAGCCCTCAACACCTGCAGGGAATCATGTCTGAAGAAGACGTATTCCCCTCCTTATGTGCTCCCAATGACAGGATCCTCACCACCAACCACCAGGTCCTGCAAAGGAAGGAGGGGAGAATGCTGGAGAAATTGCCTTGACCCCAGCTGAAGAGACAGGCCCAGCTCAAGCTACATGAACTTGGAAGGGATGCACCCCCCAACATCAGGGACCTGTGGTCCTGCCTCTAAGACCAGCCAGGCCATCGGATGAGGAGGGAAATCAGCAGTTTCACTATTGGTCGTTTGCCACTATTGGCCTGTATAATTGGCATTTGCAGAATGCCCCCTTCTCTGAGAACCCCTGTGATCTTACTAACCTTCTTGAAACTGTTTTTTCTACACATCATCTCACTTGGGATGATTGTCAGCAGCTGTTACAAGTGCTCTTCACTGCTAAGGAGTTGGGTAGGATTGTCCTGGAGGCCCATAGTTGGTTCCTGGGCCTAATGGAAAGCCGACTGTTGATCCTGCTGTCATAGACATAGGGTTCCCAACCATAAGTCCCAACTGGGACCACGACACCATGGAAGGTAAGGAGAGGCTCAAAGTCTATCTCCAGACTCTGTTGGCGGGTGGCCTGCCAATATGAGTAAGGTATGCAATGTAAGACAGGGAGCTGAAGAGAGCCCGCCAGCATTTCTAGAATGCCTACAGGAGGCCTTTAGATCATACTCCACATAACCCAGACACACTATGGACCTGAGTTAACCCCGATCTTTGCCTTTGTGGACCAGGCAGCATCAGACATTAGAAAGACACTTCAAAAACTACATAGATAGGGAGAACCAGGCATAAGAGAGATAATGATGGTCGCAGAGAGGGTTTCTAACACCAGGGAGAGTACAGAAGAGAAAGAAATGAAAAAAGAAAAGAGAAAGGAAAAAACCTTGCCAGGATTTTAGAGACACAACAAGAAAGACATCACCGGCAGCTCATTGATACCCTAACCAGTACTGGAGCCACCAGTTGTCTACAAGGTCAGGAACAAATGGGACCAGATAGGGAGTGATTCAAGATCAGAGAATGGAGAACTCCTACGCTAGGAAAGAGTCAATGTATGTACTGCAAGGAGGGAAGGCACTGGGCTAAGAACATGGATCCAGGGGGCCACAGGGACCAAACCCTACTCATGAACTACCCAAATATCAGTGGATACAGGAGTTGGATGGGTAACCCATTCATTTCTGTGATATCTGAATGCCCATATTCCCCCCTGGGCTGGGACTTGTTCATAAAAATAC
The DNA here is from genome assembly GCF_982192425.1 of Myodes glareolus. Lineage (NCBI taxonomy): Eukaryota > Metazoa > Chordata > Mammalia > Rodentia > Cricetidae > Myodes > Myodes glareolus. Next base: position 20,126,898 of record NC_142035.1, on the reverse strand, counting down.
AGGCACAAATTCACTTTTCTGAAAAGGGGGCAATATTGTTCCTGCCTGTTGGTCAACCACTCCAGATATTGATGACGTATGATCTGGGGGAACAATATCATCTCAACCAGAAGCCCCCGAAGCCTGATGAATCTGTGCAGGTCTGACTCTAGAAGTTTCCATTGGCATTGGCAGAGAATGAGGGCATGGGATTGGCAGTCCATAGATCCCCAATTTACATGGAAGTCAAAGCGGGCACAGATCCTGTAAAGGTCTGCCAGTACCCAATGACCCTGGAGGCAAAAAAGGGGATAACCCCCCATATCAAATTGCTATTAGAACTTGGTGTCTTAACGTCTATTCAATTATCCTAGAACACACCCTTCCTGTCTGTTAAGAAACCCCATACCAACGACTATCAACCAGTCAGCCCAAGGCCTAAAAGAGTACATAGGAGGGTTATAGATATCTACCTGGTGGTGTTCAACTCATACATTCTGCTCGGTACTCTGCCTTTAGACTGGCAATGGTATACAGTTCTGAACCTCAAGGACATATTCTTCAGTCTGCCCCTGATACCCAGGAGCCAGCCCTACTTGCATTGGAATGGCAGGACCCTGAGATTGGGGTCAATGGGAAACTGACCTGAACCCGATTGCCACAAGGGTTCAAGAACTCACCAACCATCTTTAATGAGGGCCTCTATGAAGACTTGGGTGAGTACATACTGTTCCAGTATGTAGATGACATGTTGATCACTGCCACGGACCAAGAGACCCGCTTGGCAGGTACAGAGAACTCATTACAAACTCCTGGGAACCTGGGATACCAGGCCTCAGCCAAGAAGGCTCAGATCTGCAAACAGCAGGTGATGTATCTGGGTTACATCCTAAGGGGGGCCAAAGATGGCTTTCAGATGCCCGCAAGGAAACTGTGCTAAAAACCCTCATCTCCCACCACAGCTAAAGGGGTGAGGGAATTTCTAGGCACTGCTGGGTTCTGCCGCTTATGGTTCCCAGGCTGCGCTGAATTAGTGAAGCCTCTTTATGAAGCCACTAAGGAAAGACAAGACTTTACTTGGACAGAGGAAAAACAGCAGGTTTTCAAAACCTTTAAGCAGAAACTCCTGGAAGCCCCAGCCCTTGGGCTATAGGCCATCACCAAACCTTCTACTTGTTTGTAGACAAAGGTAAAGGACTATCTAGGGGAGCACTCATTAGGACCTTGAAAATGGCCAGTAGTTTTCCTGTCAGAAAAACTAGATCCTGTGGCAGCAGGGCAGCCCTCACACCTATGCATTATAGCGGCAGTTGCCCTCCTGGTCAAGATGCTGCTAAACTAACTTTGGAACAGAACCTCACATTAGCTACCCCGCATGCCCTAGAAGGGGTACTCAAACAGCCCCTGACCGCTGGTTAAGTAACGCCCGTATGACTCATTACCAGATCCTGTTGCTTAATCTTTTCAGGTTCCAATGGCTTTAAACCTAGCTACCTTACTACCCGACCCAGATTGAGAGGCACCGTTATATGATTGCATAGGGCTACTGGCTCAGGCTCACTGCACCCGACTGGATCTTAAGGACACCCGGCTGCCAGATGCAGAGGAGACGTGGTTTTCCGAAAGAAGCAGCTATGTGAGGGATGGGATAGGGTATGCTGGACCGGCTGTCACCACATGGGACAGGGTATGCTGGGCCGCCTGTCACCACAATGGGATAAGGTATGCCAGGCTGGATGTCACCACATCAGACCAGGTAATATGGGCAGAACAAATGCCAACAGGAACTTCTGCTCAGAAGGCAGAACTGAGAACTTTAACTAAGGCCTGAGAGCTGGGACATGGAAGGAAGATCAATATCTACACTGGCAGTTGCTATGCTTTTGCCACAGCTCTCGTCCTTGGGGTCATATTTAAAGAAAGAGAACTTTTAACTGCAGAGGGAAAGACTATCAAAACCAAGGAGAAAATCCAAAACCTCCTTACGGCCTTATGGGGACCCTTGAAATCAGCCGTAATCCATTGTCCAGGCCACCAAAAGGTAATGGGACAGTACAACGGGGTAACAACCTGGCCCATCAGGCAACCCAGGAAGTGGCAATGACAACCATTCTAGTACCAGTTCTTGGTGGGCATGTTTTACTGGCCTCACCCGCTGCATCCATACCATGACCCTCAACCTCACCAAGGGATTCTGTGTGTTGGTGCGTCTGATTATTAGACTCATTTACCATGCAGAGGATGAGTTTCTTGATAAAATTGGAGACCCACATCTCCGGACTAAGAGAGAACCAATAACTACTTTAACCCTAAATGCCCTGCTCGGGGCCATACTAATCAGAATGGGGACTGGGACGGCTTCCATGTCACCCAGAGTCAGCATTGTTCTAGACTCCGAGTGATCATTGATCTAGACATAGAGAGTCTAGAAATCTCCATTTCCCACTTACAGGAATCCCTAAGTTCCCTGGCCAGAGTAGTCATATAAAGCAGGAGAGGTTTAGACCTCAGCTTCCTACAGCAAGGGGGACTGTATGCGGCCCTAGGAGAAGACGGTTGTTTTTATGTAGATCATTCTGGGCTCGTTAAGGACTCCATGGCCAAAGTAAAAGAAGGCCTCAATAGATGGAAAAAGGAGCGAGAGACTAGCTGGGGTGCTTTGAATCTCTGTATAACAATTCCCCCTGGCTGACCTGACAACCCTGCTCTTCTCGCTCTTAGGACCCCTACTAATACGAGTCCTCATATTAACCTTCGGGCTGTGCATTCTAGACAGACTAATACAGTTCATCAAAGGAAGACTGGGTGCTATTCAATTAATGCTCCAAAAGACTCAAACTCAGCATGGAATCCTCAACCAAAACATAGAAGAGAGCTATCTCCCCAAGACAGACCATCAGCCTACTAAAATAGACACTAACAACCTGTGATTGAGTGTCCCAAGTCACTAGAAGATGAGGGAATGAAGGAGCAGAACCAATGCCATCTTGTGAACAGCCTCCACCTTGAGACATCTGGTGACCATGGTGGGGTGGGGAGGGGGGTGGTTGAACTCCAGTCCCGGAAAATTCAAACATACATCCCAGACACAGCCAACCTGGAAGCAGGGAAATAAAATTTAACAAAGACCAGATGTTCCTACAGATATCCTATGTCCTGTCCATATTTCTGTATTTTCCGCAGACATCTCTCCAGTAATTAGCAGCTTCGCATCTATAGCCTGACTAATAATTTTAAAGAATTATCTCACCCTGTATCCCCTCACCTTATAATAGGTGCTCGGGGCCTTCCACTCTCATTCACTGTACGGAGTGTCGGACAAGGTCCCTCCTCAGGCTTGAATAAAGAAACCTTTGTTCTTGCACTGGGAGTCGGTTCTGTGGTGGTCTTATTGGGGAGTCTCATGGCGTGGGCATAGCAGTAGGTATGTGTCACAGCACCCGGCTTTTTATAAGAGTGCAGGGGATGGGGCTCAGGTCCTCGTGTTTTCATGCTGTTCTAGCTTCACCAAAAGCAGCGTGTGGAGGAATGGGTTTATTTCATCTTACGGTTTCAGGTTCCTGTCCATCTTCGTGGGAAGTCAGACAGGAACTTAAAAGCAGGAAGCCGGAGGCGTGAACTTAGAGGAACACTGCCGACTTTATTAGCTGCCTTTCTCATGCAGCCCATCTGCCTAGGAATGGCCCCACCCACCATGGGCCATGTCCTCCTTCATCAGTTAGAAATTAAGAAAATGTCTCACAGACATGGCCACAGGTCAATATGACCTCGGCCATTCCTCGCTCAGGGCTCTCTTTTCCAGGTGATTCTAGATCGTGTTGAGCTGAGAACCAAATCTGTGACACACGGCAAGTGTTTTGCTGATTTATCTGTGTCCTCAGACCCTGTGGGGAGGCATTTCGATATTAAACAACATAGCCAGCCTTGGCCCAGATGAGCTTTCAGCTAGGCTGGAGCTCAGTCTGTCCACTGTGAAAGTGTGACCCCATTCAGCCTCCAGTCTGTGCTACCTGCTCCTCCTGGCCTGTGGAAAAGGGTGCTAGGGAGAACATCGGATAGTTAGATGTGAGTGCGTGCCCCCTTGTGAATTGCCCCCAACCACCTTGCTTTAGCACAGGGATTCTATTTCTCATGGGGTGCCCCATGGTGGGCACAGCAGGGCAGCTTTGCCGGTCCATCTGAGAGTGGCGGGCCCAGGGATGAGAACAAGGCTGGGACTCTGGAGGCACTACATTAAGGTTATTAATAACCCTCTCAGCCTTTATTGAAAAGATGCTCTCCCTGTCTGAATTTGCCACTATGGCAACCCATTTATTAAGGCTGTAAGAGCTGGAGATGCTTCAGACTGTATTTATTACCACCACGATGTGCTGAGGGAAGGAAGCAGCTGACCTGGACTGGGGCTGCTGCGGGGATGCAACTCACCATGGCTCAGAGGGAGAGCAGTCCTTGGATTACCCTGAAGGAATTCACCAAGGAGACTGTAGTGTCCACCTTCCCTGTAACATTAGGACTTGGATTTTAGAAAGGGAGTTGGGGTGTAGGTATATAAGGCTACCAGGAGTTACTCTCCAGGAGCTCAGAGCCGGTGGACAGCAGTGGTGGTCCCAAGAATTAGGGACTTACTCTTTAAACAATCCCCCTCCTTCCTATGTGCAATAAACCCATTTAACATGATAAAAACAACAATCAGACCCCAGAGATGGCAGTACCACCAGCCTCTAATGCCATTAGCGCTGTTCCTGGTCTCTCTGGTCCCTTTCTGCAGGACAGTGTCGGAACGCACACTGGGTGGAGGAGGAGCTGGAATCTGTGTTCATGTGCGTGAGTTTCCATTCTGTAGACTGCACAGCTTATACACTTCCTTTCCTCACTGTTCAAAACTGTAAGACCGAGACCAAGCTGTGTGCAGGTTTGCTTTCTCTTGAGGCTTTGCTCCTTGGCTCTCAGGTGGTGTCTTCTTGTGTCTTCAGTCTGTCTCTCCTTTGTATACATATGTGTCCTTGTCTCCTCCTGTGACGAGGTGTTGGATCAGGGCCCATTCTAATGCTGATTACCTCCAAAATCACCCTCTTTTCAAATGTGATCTCGCACTGAGGTTACCGAAGACTGGAGTTTTCAACACGTGATTTGAAGGGAACACAAATCCAGCTACAACTGTCCTCATGTCTGGAGTCCTCTGAGGCCTGCCTGGAGAGTTCGTATTACTGTGCATTTCTTTCTCTCTCACCCCTACTGTGACCATATTTTGCACACCTGGTTCACGTTTGGCACTGTGCTAGGAGCCGAGGATCCAATGGCAAAATCAAATAAATGTATCGTAGGGGCTGGGGAGACATCTCAGTAGATAAAGTGCTTGCCTTGTAAGCAAGAGGACCTAAGTGGCATCTCTAAACCCACATAAAAAATGCTGGACATGGTGAGTATGCCAGTAATCCTAGTATTGACATCCTCCTGGAGACAGGCAGATTCCTGAGGCTCCCTGACCAGCCAGTCTTGCCTGCTTGGGGGAATTCTGGGCAACTGAGAGACCCTCTCTCAAAACCCAAGGTAGATACTGAGTGTGGTGGTGTATGCCTTTAATCCCAGCATAAGGAAGTCAGACATAGGCAGATTTCTGTGAGTTCAAGACCAGCCTGGGCTACATAGTGAGCATGATGCCGTTCAGGGCTATATAATGAGACCAGTGAGTAGTTAGTGGAAAAATGAGAGCAAGGAGCCCCATGTGAGATGTGGCTGCTGAGACCAAGTCATCAGAAGCGTTAAAGCCTTGCCAAGATCTCACTGTTTAGCCGAAGTGGCAAGTAGAGCCACTGCAGGACATCAGCAGGGGTGGAATGGGCTGGAAACTCATATGGGCTATACCAAAGCCCATTCTGCCCATGGAGAGAAGACTAGGTGGGCCAGACAGATGTGTGTGTGTGTGTGTGTGTGTGTGTGTGTGTGTGAAAGGCCCTTACTGGACCCTCCCTGGAAATTGTCCTTTGGAGGGTCAGAGATCAAAGACACCAGTGACTGTGGTTTCTGTTAGATAATTTTTCTAGTTTTGTTTTGAAATGATTTTGATTTTACCCTCATGTTGAAATTGTAAAAATAATATGAAAATTTTATTTCACTCAGTTTCTCCATCTTCTAGTGTTAACAAATGGTACAACAATCAAGCCAGGAAGACACTGTTGAGACAAAATTATGGTGAACCAAAGTCCTTGGCTTATTGGTTTCTATAGTACTCTTCTGCCCAGTTCTAAGATATAGACTTCTTAGTTTCTAAAGAATGTAAATTATTTGTATCCATTTATTCATTCACTTATATGTGTGCATGACTTGGCATGTATGCAGGTTAGCTTTGTTAACTGGACACAAACTATGGTCTCATGGGAAAAGAGAACCTCAACGGAAGACTTGCCTTTATCTGGGGTTGGAGAGATGTCTTAGTGGTGAGCACCGGCTGCTCTTCCAGAGGGTCCTGGTTTCATCCCCAGAACCCATATGGCGGCTCACTGTTATCTATAACTCCAATCCCAGGGGATCCCATTCCCTCTTCTGTCCTCCTCATGCACATACACATAAAAGTTAAAATAATTTAAAAAAAAAGAAAATGAGTTACTTCTATCAGACTGACCTGTGGGCATGTCTGTGGGATATTGTGGAAGGCCCTAGACCACTGTGGGTGGTGTCACCTGTGGGCAGGCGGTCCTGGGTTATATAGGAAGGCAAGCTGAGCCCGCCATGGGAAGTGAGGTAGTGAGTAGAAATTCCTCTGTGACCTCCATTTTAGTTCCTCCCTTTGGGTTTCTGCTTTCGTTTTCCTCAGTGATGAGCTGCAACCTGCAAGACAAATGAATCCTTTCCTCCCCACATTTGGTTTGGGTCATGTGTTTTATCATAGCAACAAAAAAGCATATGAGGGTAGCATGCATGTGGGTAGCATACATGTGGGAAGCACGCATGTGGGTAGCATACATGTGGGAAGCACACATGAGGGTAGCTTGTGCATGGCTAACACACATGTAGATAGCACACATGTAGATAGCACGCATGTGGGTAGCACTCATGTGGAAGTAAGACAACATCTTGAAGGAGTTGATTCTCTCCCCTACTGGGGGCCTGAACTCATGTCATCAGCCTTGTTGACAGGCACCTTCTACTTGATGAGCCATCTCACCAGCATGGGAGTCTAAGTTTTAAAAGACATATGATCGAGAAGACTAGAAAACATTGCCATGCCAGCATCCAATACTCCAAACATTTAGAGAATTTTTGAGAGTTACGGAGCAAAAGAGGGAAGCAGAAGAGTTGGTGTAGAGACTTGGATGGTTGAGGAAGCTCTAGGGTGGATTTCCACGTTCATTCTCTGCCCTGGTTCTTCAAGTCACAGGTATGGGAGCTTTCGGCTGACTTCACTCTGTAGGTGCTTCTAGCTCCTCTCCGCTTCTCCTATGAAGTAGAATGTAGACTTCCCAGGCTGTCCTGCATCTCTCCACATGGCTCCAGCCTACTGGTCTTTCTTGTAGCTTCCCTCCCAACTTAGGTGAATATCTTCAGTATCTTACCTTATTCTGCCATGGAAGTCTGCCTTGGCTTGGCTCCCACCATCTCAGGAACCCCTTCTCTCCAGTTCTCCATGTACCAATGGAACACATCCTTCAAGGTCTTGGCACTCCCCATCCCAGCCTCTCTTTCTTTACCTGACAGCTTGCAAGTCTGAGTGCTCGTGCTCCCTATTTACAGATGGCCTCTGTGTTTTGGTTCAGTTTCTTGGTGTTTTTGATTTCTGTAATAATCTTTCCGGTTGACTTATTTCTTGTCACCCTCCATCAGCATGTTCATATCAAGGACGATAATCCATTTGTGTTGGCCTCTGCTGTGAGCCCTACTCCAGAAACTCTGTCTGGGCAGGTGCTCAGTGTTCATTTACAGAGACAAGGGATGGAACATAACCACTAACAGTTAGACTGGATTAAAATACTATAACGATAGGAAAGTTTTATGTCTAGGGCAGTTCGCTGTTGGTCAGTGTTGCATCCCGCAGCTGAGAGGCAAACTAGGACTTGCCTCACGAACAGCATGATCTCCACAGCTGGCTGCCTCGGGTTCTCCAGAAGATCATACCATAACACGGAGCATAGCCACATACAGGTGAGTTCATCTTCACCTAGATGGAGAGGCCCTTGATAAGGCTTCTATTTACCTCTGGGTCTGTTTTAGCTCAAGCTGGCATATAGAAAGCTGCCACAATAAATATTCTTATCAGACAAATGTTTTTGCAAGTAAGAAAGAGCAGCCTTCATTGCTTCTGTTTTGTGAATGAGGTAGTCCAATCTAGTGACCCAAGACACCCCAGCAGCAGAGCTGGGCAGAGGATCCAGGAGTCTCTCCCCCACCCGTACCTGTCCCACCATCCTCAGGCTCTTGGTCTGTCTGTCTGCTACTCTCTGGCTCTTAAGACAGCACGTAGAAACCCATAACACTCCCTCCAGTGTATCTTGCTTATCCCCCTCTTACCAGAGGAGAGGGGGAGCTGAAAGGGGCTTTCAAAAGAGCCATCTGTTAGTTTTCAAAAAGACATTATCTGCTTCCCATCACAGCGTTTTTGCTGTCTCTGCCATGTGTCTGCGCTCCCTCCGCTGTCTGTGCGAGCAGAGTGCATGGTGCCTCTCGCTCCCCGGTTTGTGGGTGGCTGCAGGAGGTGGGCTGCAGATGGAGTATTTATCTAAAAGTGAAGCGATCTGACTTATAAGCAAACCCAATATTAAATGTATAAATAATGCATCCCGTGGCATTATTTATAATGGAATAACATCCCTATAATGTAATAAAAGTATTCAGGTTCCCAGCGCTTTACTTAACCCATGCATGCCTCAGAAGATGCAGTGGGTCCCCCAGTTTTCTCTTTCTTTCAGGGATTTGGGATGGGTTCCACATGCCTAGCCCATCTGGGTCCCAGATTCTGCTGAGCTGAAGTCCTTGGCCAATCACCTATCGGATGAACTTGACCCCAGTGTGAGTCACAATGGAGCTTTCTTCTCGTCAACTTGGAATCTCAGAGCATGGGAAGGGGAGTCACTGGTTTATCCAGGTCCCCTGGTGGATGTTGAGGCACACAGACACTGGCTTTGAGTCTGACCTGTGGTAGGATAGACTTGAGGATCCCAGATCTTTGCTCTGGACCTCCCACACAAGCCAGCCCTGTTAGGTCTATGCAGCAGTGTTATGACTCAGTTTCCACCATCTCACTACTACTCACCTGCCCACGCTCCTCCCTCTTTCAGCCTTCCACTGTGTGATTTGTCCACACGTCCATGGGCAGACCTTATCTCCTGCTGGCGGGACCCTGCCTGGTGGCCTGAGTCTTAAATGCTCCAGTGTCTTCGCACTTATCAGATGCAGCAGACTCAGAGCAGACCGTGAGAGAGCTGTGTTTACTTGGATGCTCGCAAGCTTGTGCCCAATGCTCTGCAAATCCCTAGTCCTCACCCTTTCCTGGCTTCCCAGTGCCACCAGAACTGTCCTTTGATTTCTCTCTCCTTTTCCTCAGAGAGCTTGATTCCTGGTATCTGGTGCCGTTAGACCTCCAACCTCTCACGTTTTCTAGCAATGAGAAGATACTTTTATAAACGGGATCATCAGGCAAACAAGCTGTGGGCGGGATAGGTGCTCTGTGTTTTACATTCCTCTCCCTGGCTGCATACCTTCTTCTGTAGGTGAACACCTTCAGCTGGTGTTCGCCCTGTCAGCCCTCTTTCTTGGCATGTGGGCAACGTTACTATCTCCAACATTAGGCTGTTTCTTCTCAGCCCTACAGCCCAGCCCCTTCCAGTTATCACACCCAACAACTCTCTTTTCTCCTCCAGAATCTTCAAACTCATTTCCTTCTGGTTCTGTGTCAGTTTTCAAACATATCCACCAACTCCTGCCCATGAATCATTGGCCTTCATGCTCTCCTAGCTGCTATTAATAACTGTTTTCCATTTCAGTCATATTTCCTACTACCAGGAGCTTTGTGCTTATCAGTTCTTTACCAAGATATCAAAAGCACAGAGTAGAGATTCTAAATGCCCTGGCATTAATTGACTCCAATAAGCTAATACTTAAGTGAGTGTTAAAGTTTCAACACATAATGTTGTTCCCCAGCTGGTAGAACTATTGTGACTATGTCCTGGGGAACTCGGTCATGGATGGCGTGCCTTTAGAAGGTTAATTGTCCTCCACCAGCTTTTCTCTTTCCTCAGTTCTTGGGTACCACAATGTGAGTAGATTTTTCTTCGTGCACTCTCAGCTAGGATTGGCTGCCTTAACGTGAGCCAACCGAGATGGTACCAAACAACTGTGGACGGGAGCTTTGGAAACTGTGCGCTAAGTGGGGTTGTTGTTGGGACTATACCTGACCATGTGGCTCAGGAGTCCTTGGAACTGGCTCGCGGCAGGAGTAGGAAAGGTTAGGAGAGGGCAGCTGGAAAAACCCTAGAAATGTGTGTAGAACTCAGGGAGCAGCTTGGCCGTGAGTTCAGAAGACGAGAACACTGATAACAACACAGAATAAAGACAATTATTTTGGAGGTTTTAGATAGAAAGGCGACTTGGCGGATTGTGTCTTAGTCACTGTTCTATCGCTGTGAAGCGATACCATGACCAAGGCAACTCTTATGATAGGAAGCATTTAACTGGGGACTTGGTTACAGCTTTAGAGGTTTAGTCCATGATCATCTTGGTGGCACACAGACAGTGCTAGAGATCCTGGTCTGTAGGCAGAGAGAGAGAAAGCAGGGTGGGGAGGAGAGCCTGACACGGCCTTTTGAAACTTCAAAGCCCACCCCCAGTGGCACTTCTTCCAACAAGGCCACATCTCCTCCAATAAGACCACACTTCATAATCCTTCTAATCCTTTCAAAAGGTTCCACTCTCTGGTGACTAAGCATTACAATAAATGAGCCCACGTGGGTTGTTCTTATTCAAACCATAGACAGGGAGCTGAGCTTGAGGCTATGTATCTTATATTCTGGCAAAGAATTTGTCTTCATTTTGTCTGTGCCCTGAGACTTTGAGTGAGAAAGATTTTAAAGACAATGGAGTATTTGCCTGATGGGAAAAATATCATTCAGGCAGTGACTTGGGTATCACTTGCTGCTTTTTGCAGGTAACAATGAGAAGAAAAATGTGGAACCAAAAGACTTGGAAAATTTGCACATTGGCCAGAAGAGAAGCACATTTAATGCTGTAGCCAAGGAGGTTGTGATAGCTCAAGAGATTAGTGCCCCTATAAAGAAGTCAGTAATTTATACCAGAAAGGAAGAAAACATGCCATTAGGGGGGCTCAGGATTTGGTCAAAATATACTTATCACAAGCTTGCTGGCTCAAGGGTATAACTATAATAACTCGTTTAAAAGACTTTCTCTGAGCAGAGAGCATGTGCACAGGGATGCTAAGGAAGCTATTTTCCATGGATTACGTTCACCATGATTGTCTGTACAGGGACTCAAAGGCTGCTGTTGTATTCGTGGTACGAGTGGGCAGGACTACTGACCTGGTGGTAGGCTTGGTGTCATTGATGCTGACGTTGTTTTTGACGACACACAGAAGGCAAAAGGTGACTGGCAGTAGAGGATTTCACCTGGCTATCAAGAGGAGTTTTGTGATGTCAGACAGTGTGTAGCAAAGCCAGATTCCCTGTGCACAGTCCCTGAGATAGCGATGTGTGTAGCCATGAGAATGAAGCCGAGGCTGCAGTAGAGGTGTGAGGTCAGAGGTGCCAGAAAGATGGAACAGCTATTGAGGAAAGCTGTAGGTACAAGGCGGAGTCAGTCCAGAGTCATGTGAGCAGCAGCTGGCAAGGCTACAGCGATATGTCTGCCTAAGCTCTTTGAGCCTGATATCACATTACTGCATACTCTATGTACTATACTGGAAATGGGGTGTCTTAGTTAATGTTACTATGTCATGACCAAGTGAGTTGGTGAGGAAAGGGTGTATTTGACTTACATCATTGAAGGAGGCCAGGACAGCAGCTCAACAGGGCAGCAACCTGGAGGCAGGAGCTGATGCAGATGCCATGAAGGGGTGCTACTTACTGGCTTTCTCATCATGGTTTGCTCAGACTGCTTTCATATAGAACCCAGGACCACCAGTCCAGAGGTGGCATCACCTGGTGGGCTGAGCCCTCCCCCATCAATCACAAATTAAAGAAATGCCCTACATCTAGGTCTTGAGGGGGGAGATTTTCTCGATTGAGGTTCTCTCCTTTCAAATAACTCTAACTGTCAAACTGACCAAACCAGGCAGCTCATGGACTATAGTACTTGATGCTGACCCTGCTGGGCTTTAAGCTTGCCTTTGGTTAGTCTGTCCTTGATATTCCTTCATCACTCCCTTTGGAATGGGTGTGTTTACTCGGTGCTTGTTCCATTGCGTGATAAATGTGTAGCTTGCTTTTTTATTTTTATCAGGGCTAACAGCTAAGATTTGACCTAAGATTTTTTCTTTTTTTAAAATTGATTTTATTTAACTATACATTTTTCTCTGCTCCCCTCCTTTCTTCTCCCCTCCCCTTCAACCCTCTCCCATGGTCCCTATGCTCCCAATTTACTCAGGAAATCTTATCTTTTTCTACTTCTCATGGATCTAATCCATGTATGTCTCTCTTAGGATCCTCATTGTTGTCTTGGTTCTCTGGGATTGTGATTTATAGGCTGGTTTTCTTTGCTTTATATTTAAAAACCACTTATGAGTGAATACATATAATAATTGTCTTTCTGGGTCTGGGTTACCTCATTCAATATAATGTTTTCTAGATCCATCCATTTGTTTTCAAATTTCAAGATGTAGTTATTTTTTTCTGCTGTGTAATACTCCATTGCATAAATGTACCACATTTTCCTTATCCATTCTTTCATCGAGGGGCATTTAGGTTGTTTCCAGGTTCTGGCTATGACAAACAATGCTGCTATGAACATGGTTGAGCACATGTCCTTGTGGCACGATTGAGCATCCTTTGGATATATACCCAAAAGTGGTATTGCTGGGTCTTGAGGAAGGTCGTTTTCTACTTTTCTGAGAAATCACCATACTGATATTCAAAGGGGCTGTACTATCTTGCACTCCCACCAACAATGCAGGAGTGTTCCCTTTACACCACAAACTCTCCAGCATAAGTTGTCATCAGTGTTTTTGATCTTGGCCATTCTTACAGGTGTAAGATGGAATCTCAGAATCAGAGTTGTTTGCATTTCTCTGATGACTAAGGATGTTGAGAATTTTCTTAAGTGTCTTTCAGCCATTTTAGATTCCTTTGTTGAGAGTTCTCTGTTTAGGTCTGTACTCCAGTTTTTTTTATTGTATTATTTGTTCTTTTGATGATCGTTTTCTTGAGTTCTTTGTACATTTTGGAGATCAGACTTCTGTCTGATGGAGGGGTTGGTGAAGATCTTTTCCAATTCTGTAGGATGCCATTTTGTTTTGTTGACCATATCCTTTGCTTTACCGAAGGCTTCCAGCTTCAGGAGATCCCATTTATTAATTGTTTCTCTCAGTGTCTGTGCTGCTGGAGTTATATTTAGGAAGTGGTCTCCTGTGTCAATGTGTTCAAGTGTATTTCTCACTTTCTCTTTTATGAGGTTCACTGTAGCTGGCTTTATGTTGAGGTCTTTGATCCATTTGGACTTGAGTTTTGTGCATGGTGATAGATATAAATCTATTTTCATTCTTCTAAATATTGATATCCAGTTATACCAGCACCATTTGTTAAATGTGCTTTCCTTTTTCCATTTGATATTTTTTGTTTCTTTGTCAAGAATCAGGTGTTCATAAATGTGTGGATTAATATCTGGGTCTTTGATTCGGTTCCATTTGTCCTCCTGTCTGTTCTTATGCCAAATCCAGACCGTTTTCAGTATTGTAGCTCTGCAATAGAGTTTGAAGTCAGGGATTGTGATGCCTCTAGAAGTTCTTTTGTTGTACAGGATTGTTTTGGCTATCCTGGGTTTTTTGCTTTTCCATGTGAAGTTGAGTACCATTCTGTCAAGTTGACCTAAGATTTGGAGACATGGACTTTTAAGTGATGAAGGAACTGCTAAGACTTTGGGGTCCCATGCAGGTGAACTAAATGTTCACTAAATTATGACTAAATTATAACTAAATTATGCAATGGGCATGAACCCTTGGGAGACAGAGGTGGGAAGTCTTAGTTTGGACCTTCAGTGTACCCAAAGGCTGATGTGTTGAAAGCTTGAAGTTCCTGACTGGTGATGTTATTAGGACATGCTGGGAACAGTAGGAAATGGGGTCTAGGTGGAGGGAATGAGTCACTGGAGGCCTGCTTTGGAGGGTATTGATGGTTCCCTGCCCCTTCTCCCTCTAGCTTCCCAGCAACCATGAGGTGAGTAGCTTTGTTCTCCATGCAGTCTTGGTCATGATGTCCCATTTCAACACAGGCTAATAGGGGGACATGCCAATCAAATCCAGACTAAAACCTCTGACACTGTGCGCCTGGACAAACCAAGCTTCTTTCCTTCCTTTCTTCCCTCCCTCCCTTCCTTCCTGCTCATTCCCTTTCTCAGCTGTTTCACACAGTGCTGGGATACAGCCAGCACAGTGAGCTAGCCTCAGCGAAGGCACAGAGATGCTGAGTAACATGCCCGGAGGTACAGATGAGAGTAGGATTTCAACCTGGGTGGGGTAAGTTGAAATTAAGTTTCTAGACTTCCCCACAAAGCTTTCATCATCGGTTAGTCTACCACAGTTTGATTCCTACCCTTAGGACAACGGAGAACTTTGTGTTGTTACATCTAATGGGAACATCGGGGGAATTAATTTCACGGATGGAGTACCAGACAGCACTGGCCTCCTTAGCCACTTTTAGAATGGTTTATTGGGACCCCGTGGTCTTGTTTTGCTTTGACCTCTCTGCTCGTTTCTTGGAAACATTTATGAGATCTCTGATTTAAGAAGATGTCACATTTGGGGACATTCTAAGGTTCTACTCTTTGCCATCTTTCTACCCTATATATCATCCATGTCTTTATTTAACGGTTCAGTTCTGACGCCTACACCAGAGGGTCATTTGTTTAGTGTCTTAAGACAAACATTTTTAGAACTTGGTCACTACTTCTCATCAGGGAAGCTTCTCTGCTGTGGTTAAAAGAGAGCAAATGCCTACTCGGGTGCCCTCATTGGACTCTGCATGGCATTTAGACCCTTTTACCATCCTGTCTAACCAATGGCCAAGTTCTCTTAATGTCACTGCCAAGTATTTGGATTAAGTAGCTGTAAAATAAAAATGCTACAGATAGTTAGAGAGAAGGACAGTCCATCCTCCCCATCTTTCTACCCTAGAGAAAATTATTAAATTATTATAATTTAATAATTAGATAATATCTCAACCTTCCTTTCCATGTTTTAAAAATTTATTTGTAAATTTGTATTCACAAATGGGTTGTTGTTTTGAATATTTAAAATTTCTATCGAACTTATTGCACTGTATTCATAATTCTGAAAAATTTTACCGAATATACATCATGGAGATTTCCTTATGCTCATACCAAGAGATCATCACCTACCTGTTTGAACTGGGTCACACTCAAAGCTTTCTCTACCCATTTCCCCATCCTTGCTTCTGTCTAGATTTTCCCACTTATTAAAATTGCTGTGGTATCCATCCAGATCCATGGGTATTCATGCTGGTATACGTTCTCCCCTCAGGAGTCAGGCCTAAGATGACAGCATTTGAGCATTGTGGAGGCAGACATCTGATTCTGTCCAGGACACAGCACTGAAGTGTTTTGGAGGAAGTACACAGGTTAAGAGCAGAGTATTTATTTCTCACAGTTGTGGGGACCGAGCTCAATGTGCTGTCAGACCCAGGGAGTGAAGACAGGGAGTCCTTACTCACACTGGTGTCACATAGCAGAAGGGACTTTTAATAGAAGCACTGAAAGGGACACTTTTCCCGGGGAGACATGACCCACAAGTCTGCTCATCCCTGGTAGAGAACCTGTGACAAACCAAAGTGACGATTCTACTGAAGTTCAATGTGATCAACCAACGAGTTTCTATCGGGATTACTAGAGGAGCAGGGGTGACTCAAAGCAGCGTGTCACTGAAAGGCCACCCCAGGAAAGGACGCACAGAGGCTGGAACCCTGGACTCTCCGCACAACTTGCAGGCAGCTCAGTAGGTCTGAGCATCTCCTCTGGGCCAGCCACTCAGCAGGCCATCCTCACCTCCCCCAGCAGTTGTTCACTGCTTCTATAACCTGCTGTCCCAGACCCCTGCCTTTATTTGCTTCCTAAATTTCAGGAATGTTTCAAGTCAAAGGAAATTGTTACATAGCTTCGATGCCCAGTCTTCTTGGAAAGGGCTCATTCCTCTTCCTGTTGTCTTGATGGTAGGATTTTTAATGTTGAGCCTGGGGAACATGTATATACCTACCATAAAAGCATATTTACATAGATTCCCACAATGCTCTCTTGTAATACTGAGTTGTATACATTGCATCTTTACCCAGTCTCTTCTATCATGACCCCAACACATAGTCACTTAAATATGAACTGGAATTGTTATTGTTTAGGGGTGTGTTTCCCTGACTGATAGTGGTTTTGAGGACTCTTCATTTGTCAATGATGCTTTATTTAGATTTCTAGTTTTAGTTTCTTATGCATTTTTCTATCACCTGTAACATTTGCTTGTGGTTTTAGTTTTCATGCCCCATGTGACACAGCCCTTTATCAGCTGTGATCTTCCCCTTCACTCACGGGAACCATATCTTCTCCCAGAGTTAATCCTACTGTGGAAAATTACGTCTATCTTTCCCGTTTGATTTGAGATATTTTGGTCTCATTTAAACATCTCACTCTTTGGTTTTACTTTTGTCTGTTTTCTGAGACAGAGTCTCATATAGCCCAGAATATCCTTGAACTTCCTATGTCGTCAAGGACGATCTTGAACTCCTGATCCTCCTATGCCTACCTCCCAGGTGCTAGCATTATAAGTGTGTATCACCTTGTAGAAGCTACCTTCCACTTTCTGGGTATTATAAAGCTGTTTTGTTATAGTTTCTTCAGGGAATTTTTATATTGCTTTTCTGTCTTTTTAAAATTCACTTAGGTTCTTCATATGAAACCTATGTGTGTAAGTGGTATGGATGTGGGATTTAATTTCCCTTCAATTTTTCATGTAGATAGCCAGTTGTACAATATCATTTACAGGCTAAACACTTTCTCCACTGATCTGCAATGGTCTCTCATCTACCGCATTCTTTGCACGATGATGAACTTTGGAGACGTGCGTTCTCTTCCTCTGGTTTAACTGTTGAGCCTATTCTCCAACCAGAACAGCACATTTCAGCTAGTAAAACTTTGGAATGACTTTTTAAAAACAACTGAAACACAGTTGTCACACTCATAAAGTTCCTTCTTTCCAACAGCGCCTATTAGGTTTGCCTGGACTGTGGCCTCAGCTCATGTGCCCAGGGCTTGATCCCTAGCTAGTGGCACTCTCGGAGGAGACTGTGGAAACAGTCTGGGGTCTCTCTGGAGGAAGTAGGTCATAGAAGTCGGTATTTGGGGGAGATAATTCCCTTGTTCACACCCTTGCCAAACTTGTTACTTTCCATGAAAAATATACTGTCTTCATGAAGTTCATACTTTGGGTATGTATAGGTTGCAGCCTATGAGGTAGAGATGAACAAATACTCATTTGTGGGCACATATCATCACAGAAGGAACAGATTTCTTGCTTTTCTAGGTTAAGAGGCCCTCTGTGATGGAATGAAATGTCCAGGTAAGATGTCATTTGGATAGAGAGGGCCCAGAGGAAGGATGGTATGGAAGGGTAAGGAGGGGGAAACATGGCTTGTTACCAGGACTTAGAATGGGTGACAATGAATGATTCGGGTATATCACCTTAGTTGAGACTGGCAACCTCTGCTGACCCGTCCTCAGAGAGAAATGACCTGGACATTGTGACAGTCACTGCTCCACCATGTGTTTAGAAGGAGGATGCTCTGGTAGCTTCTGTTTTGGAGCTGTTTCACCCTGCAGCCTCTAGGTGGCGTGTCCGAGTCCCAGCCACTCTAGCCTGAGAAAGAATCTATATTCATGAAATAGACCTGGGAGTTAGCAAAGGGCGAAGGTCCTGTGGGGAATAAAGAGAAGTTCTCAGAACACACAAAGGGGAGATGAATCTGTGTTATAATAATCAAAAATGGATTCCAAGAAGGCAGAGTAGCTCTTGCCATTTCAGGGACAGTATGGAGAACTGAGCAGCCAAAGAAAGACATTTACTCAGTAAATCCGCCTGCTCATGTTTCCTCTTTCTTCTGTGTGAGAATCTATGTTAAGTGCTGAACACACATAGAGGTCAACACAGCCAAGCTTCTGCTGGAGGCTAGTTAAAGAGGGAAATAGGAGTAAGCTCGCAGAAATGCTCCGCTACAGAGGAGTGCGGAGGGTTTGTTAGTGAGTATGATTCCCTGCGGCACAGTTAGCCAGATGAACACTGCCCATACAGTCCAGCTGGTGGTGCCAAGATAAGAAGAGGTCATTAGGGACCGAGGAGAACTGTGTCCGGACCCAGGGCCCTCAGCCGGATGGACTTGGGAAGCTGCCTGGGGGTCACTCTACTCGCTGCTGTTCAGGCTTCAGGCTATAGTGGGATGAGCTGTGGGGTTCCAGAGTTTGTCAGCAGTGATGTCAAGGCAAGGGGGACTGAATGGTCAGAGTCACCACCAACACCTTTTGGATAGATGGGGACTGAGGATACAAGTTCTGTATCCAAAGGGGAAGAAACATGGGCAAGCATCCAAGGGGCCATCAGAAGGGATGTGGGCGGGGCTAGCACAGTGCTCAGAGGGGCAGGACAAAACAGGTAAGCTTGATAGATTGATGACTGAATGTGAGGTGGAGGTACACGGAGGAGTCCATATTGGTGCCTTGGTCCCAAGCCTGGGTGTCCGCTCACACAGCCTGAGATGGCTTCCCATGGGGGTTTCTGCTTGACCCCAAAGCCATTTTTTTCTTTACTGCTTTCAACTGTTTAGAGTAACAGAATTGAACTAATAAAGTGTTGCAGTTCTACTTTAATGAGCAGAAAGGAGTCATTTGTAATTAGCATATGCATTATTTGTACATAATGAGTGCTTCCGAAATCCTTGTGGGGATTGTTTGTCTTCCTAAGTCTTTAAGCCACCCCCTTCTCCCAACCATCTTGTTTATGCATGTTTATTCGTATCTGTTTCTAAAAACATACACAAGCACATAAGCACAGGTTTGCACACTCACACATTCACAGCCTTCTGTGCACTGCCTGTAGCTAGAGATACACATTCGGGCACATGCAGTCACTCTCATGGTCCACACATAAAGCCCTATGTTAGCATGCATCAACACAGGTTCCTACTCAAGTTTCACATAAATGCACAAATGTATCTATATGACCTATTCTGTTGTGTACATATGCGATATTATTTTTCTCAATGTTATGACCAAACGTCTGACGAAAAGCAATTTAAGGGGGTCACCACTAGAGAGGCTCATTCCATCACTGCAGCGAAAGCGTGGCAGTGAACTTGAGGCAGCTGGTCACATTACACATGCAGTCAGGAAGCAGAGGGAGATGAATGCTAGCCCTCAGCTTGTCTTCTTGCTTTTATGAAGTATAGGACCTCAGCTCATGGAATAGTGCCACCCACAGTTAAGGTAGATCGGTTCATCTCAATTAACCATTTCTAGATCATCCATTGTAGACATGCCATAGGCTAACCTAATCTGGAGGAACCTCATAGGAATGCTCGGAGGTTTTTCTTCTGGGTGATTCTACATTCTGTCAACTGATGAACATTGTTAACCATCACCCCTGCCAAGAAGTACAGGCTAACATAATATATGTGACCATAGGAAACCCACATATGCAAAGTTCTACTGATGCATCTGCCCAAGCCCTTACCCATGTATCCACACAAATTTGTATGCATGCAGACATGCCCATGTATGTAGTCACATACTTACTGGGAAGGGCTTAAGATTCGGTGACAGCATTTTTCCTCAAGTACCCATCATAATGAATCTTCATCATTTTGGTCTTGTACCAAGATGGAAGGTTTTTGAGGCTTTGTCTCTTTGGTTGCATGTCTGTCCTTGTTCAATTTTGCTCCTGTTAGGTGATGCTATCCCCTGGTTGCTATCTAGGTGGGCTTATGTGGTGCTTTGAATGAGAATGGCCCCCATAGGCTTATGTAATTGAATACTTGGTCCTTAGTTGGTGAAACTATTTGTGAAGGATTAGTAGGTGTGGCCTTGATGGGAGAGGTGTGTCATTGGGGGTAAGCTTGGACATTTCAAAAGTTCATATCATTCCTGGTTACCTCTCTCTGCCTTGTACTCATGGATCAAGATGTGGGTTCTCAGCTACTACTCCAGTTCCTTGTTTGCCTGCCTGGTTCCTTGCTACAAGGGTCATGAACTAGAACCTTCTGCAACCATAAGCTTCCTATTAAATCCTTTCTTTTGTAAGTTGCGTTGGCCATCGTGTCTTGTCATAGGAATGGAAAAGTAACTAAGAGAGTTGTAACTGTTCTGTGGAATCAACTTCATCCACTACAGCACCAGGTCTGACTGAATAACTAAGAGGGTGGGTTTTTTACACCAGGTTCTGCTTAGCAGTAAGCAATACAGTGCCATGGTTTGGGGTCCTTATGTAAAAGTTCTGCATAGTGACATAGAAGACTGAAGATAAATATGTGTTGAGAACTGTGTACTAGAAATTTCTACTTGGAGTCTTTTAAGAAAATAAGAATCTTTTATTATAAATAACTTACAAAAATTACACAACGAAGTTAAGCCAGTCTATACATTTCAATTAGCTGCTATACTGAGTTTTAATAGCCATTCTGAAGCTCTGGAACTTCACATTGGATTTTACACTTTCATCATCAAATGCACTTATCCAACACACACACATACACAGAGACAGAGAGACAAAGAGAGATACACACAGAGAAACAACAAATACCAAGTCCTTGTAAAATCCACGACAGAGTTAAAACTAAAAAAGCAATTAGCTTGATATCCTCTTTCATGGCTCACGTGTCCATTACCTGCTTCTAGTTCTTCCTTATCCCATGGTGTTTGCCATTTCTTCTTGGTATATTTGTCATGTTCCCATTTCTGCATGTTATACTCTACTTACACATGTATTTGCTTTCTTTAATACATGTATATACACATTCATATATAAGGAAAATATCTATCTATCTATCTGTCTATCTATCTATCTATCTATCTATCTATCTATCTATCTATCTATCTATCTATCTATCTATATCTGACTAGGATCTGCTTCTTTTCTTTCTTTCTGAGACTGTGTGACCTTGTATTCTGAAGTAAGAAATCATTATCCTTTTACAGAGATGGAAGCAGAGGCTCAAAGAAATGAAAACAATTGCTTATGACCATCCAGATATGGACTTGTACCCAGATGAGTCATCTGTCTGTCTGTCTGTCTGTCTGTCTACCTATCTGTTTATCTATCTATTCTGTCTTCTCTTTAGTTCATCCCTCCCTGCTCTCTCTGCTCTCCCCAGAACAGGGTCTGCTGAAGCACACACAAGAGGGCACTGCTTTTTCAGATCCCCGAACTCTTAAAAGACATTTTCTAAGGCTGAATGTAGTGACACATGCCTTTAATTCCAACACAAAGGGACCTATCTTGTGGACTGAAGAGTAGAATGAGACTGTGTGTTCACGCAGGGATCTGAGGTGGTATTTTTTTCTGAGGAAAGCCTGAGTCACCTTCCCACTCCTGGGTGATAGTTTTTGACATGACCAAATTAAGCAGCTGACAAAGTCCTTCTTTCTCTGAGGATCTGAGCCCACACCATGTCTCTGGTTTTCCCTGGGTGTGGTGTGCCTTCAGTGCACCTAGTGAAAGGGGAAAGGACTGAGACCTCTTTATTGTGTTAGAAGTGTCCAGTCTCATTGTTGAGGAAAGTAAGGATGACTGTGGTAACAGTGACAGGAGCCGATGACAATAACCAGGTACTGTTGGTTCCATGGCACTGATACTTGCTGTGTAATAGTCCATTTGTCCTAAAAATCCTGTGATGTTCCCATTCTGTGATAGGCACTCCTGACCCTGTGTTACTGTCAAAAATGAAGGATCAGTGAGCTGAAGTGATATGGTGAGTGTTCTCAGGTAGAACCCATCTCTCCTCACTCTTAGGACCAGCCTAACACCCTCATGCTCCCCGGGTTTTACATTGCAGACCCGAGTATGACGAAATTAGCGTGCTGGGAACTACATACGTTATGTAGTCCAAGTTTCTATGGCTTCAAAACTATTGTGGGCCTTGATGCTGACCTGGCATTGGGTTTTCTTGACTTTTAGTCTGGATATAGAACGTGGACAAAGCACTGTTTGGCGGTTTCTGTGATATAAATGGCTCATCATGGATGATTTCAAGCTACTGTTTATTTAATAGTTAGTAGAGATAGCAAAAAGGAGAGGAGAGGAGAGAGAGAGAGAGAGAGAGAGAGAGAGAGAGAGAGAGAGAGAGAGAGCTGCTCAGCAGTAGCATACATAATGAAGAGCTTTTCTGGTTCTAGCCAATTCTTGGATCCAAGACTCTAGTAAGTAAGCTTTTCTTCGTCCCTTCCAATTCCCTGGAGACTGGACCATGGGAACTGCAATTGTTTCCAGGCAGGTTCTCCATTGCCTCAGCCTGGGTAGGGGAGGAGATATTTTTCCTTCTTGCTTTGCTATCCTCAGGGACAGAACAAAGACTGGACCCCAAAAGGCCAGAGCCTCTAATCTCTCAGAAAAAAAAAAAACTTTGAAAGGAGAGGAAGGTTCTACCATGGAGAGCTGGCAAGCTGGGTGTCCGGAGGCCAGGGCCAGGGGCTCCATGAGAGAGGCAGAGAGCAAGGGCTGGCAGGCTGGGAGGAAACGTCTGGCGGAAGGTCTCCTGGACCCTCTATCCTGTGTCTGTCACTCCCACGTTGATTAATGAGCTTCAGGATGCCCTTGGTACTGACCAGCTTTGCTTGGGGCCTCCCTAAAATAGACAGGACGCCTGGTGCCTCTTGTCACCATCCGAGCTATTGTCTTTATGAGCTCAGTGGGTTCAGAGATCACATCCTAACACTTCCTCTCTGTGCTAATCACCATCAAGATGGATGGACACTTGCATGGACAGCCTAAACTGGACATTTGGGACCTGTGTGTGTGTGAGGGGAAGTGGTTTTGGGGGGTGTGATAGGGGCATTGTGTAGGTTGTCAAGAATTCAGAGGTGTGTGTGTGTGTGTGTGTGTGTGTGTGTGTGTGTGTGTGTGCGCGTGCGTGTGCGTGTATATGTTAGGGGTGTGATGGAGGCACTATATAGGTTGCCGAGAACTCAGAGGTCTCTGTGTGTGTGTGTGTGTTGGGTACATGTGTGTATGTGTGTGTGTTGGGCACATATGTGTGTTTGTGTGTGTGTGTGTTGGGTACATATGTGTGTTTGTGTGTGTGTTGGGAGTGTGATGGGAACATTGTGGAGGTTGTCAAGGACTCAGAGGTCCTTTCTTGGCTGAAACTGGGATGGGGGGGCATCAGGCTGGAGCTGGTGCCACAGAGGGGATAGTGTATGGCCAGAGATAGCCACTAGGGGGCAGGCCATGACAGCAGGTGGGCCAGGCTAACTGCTGCCTCAGCTCAAAATGCTGGTGGGAGGACCTATAATCTGGTAAACTCCAGAGAGATCCAAGGTCCAGGGCTGAATAGGAGGTGAGAACAGATGAGATGGGAACCTGGTGTAGATGTCCTTTATTCCCTTAGGGCCGTGGTGAGGATTCAATGGTAAACTACATGAGCACGAGGGTGGATGGACACGGGTTTCCCTGGTGGGGAAGGTATAGAGTTAGGAAGAATCCAGGCATAGACAAGGATGTTGGGGAGAGCCAGGAGCTGAGGCCTGCAGCTCAAGTACATAAGCCAGAGGCAGGAGTCCTGGCCGGAGGCTAGATTAGCTCCTGCAGGACCCTACTTTATTGAAATCCCCTAGGGCCTGCCTGGCCTGGTTTCTTTATCCCAGCGACACTGGGCTTTTCCCAGCCTCCTTGCCCTTTCTGCTCTGAGCACTGCAGTATTTGGCCTTGGTTGTTTCTGGCAGCTTGTGAGGCTTGAGCTTGCTGAGCGCCCAGGGTGGAATTTTCCAAGGAGGTTTTGTAGAGCTGGTGCTGAAGAGAAATTTGGGATTCACGCCGAGGAGATGAGACTGGTGAATCCGCCCGTGACAGGGGGGCCTAGAGGGCCTTATGGTCTCCCACCCCATTTTAACTATCCTCATGTGCCCCGAAATCTACCCCTCTATCCTTATGCAGCCATCAGTAATCCCATCTATCAGATACACATGGGGCCTTATTATATGCCAGGGTTGCTTTTTGATCCTGAGAATCCAGTTGTGAGCATGAAGGAAAGTCTCAGACCTTAAAGAACTACATTCAAATGACAGCGTGTCAGTGATAAGAAATCACGCATGACATAGGGAAGGGACTAGCTGGGCCTGCTTTCAGTCCCCGAGGTGACTGATGCCCTTCATCTTTTGCCACATTCCTGCTGCCACATACATGTGGAAGTAACCCCCACCCCCACCCCCCACCTTGCCCCGTACATCTTGGTTTACTCACGCTGTGTCTGTTTTCTTGGATAACAGCATGCCTTCACAATCACTTGTGTGCACACACCTATATACAATGAATCTACAACTGTCTAAATACCTGTGTGCCTGTGTGTCAATTTGCACACAAACACAGACACTTATGTACATTTGTACATGCAAGTGAACCGTCAGGAGTTCACAGTTACACAGATGTGCACAGTCACTCAAGCATACTGGTATGTGCGTATGCATGTATGTATAACTGTGTAGAAATACATGTACTTGGGTGCAGTTGAAATTCCTATGCCTACAAGATGAATGTGTCCATGTAGCCATGCTCTCAGGTCACGGGGACACGAGTTATGTGCACGCAAACACTCCCTCTGCCTTTAACGTCTCCCCCACCCTATCCCAGCCCCACCCCATCCTGGGGAATTATCCATACCTTTGACAGCAGAATGGGCTACAAATGCAGCCATGGAGCTGTTTTGACACTTTTGATGAATAACATTCAATACTATTAATTAGAACAATTGCTTTTCATTTAACTAAATCACGGGAATTGCTAAACTAAATTGAAACGGAATGTAATTTTGCCTCGCACTGCTTTAATATGGGCCTCTAAATGTCTTCTCCCTGAAGGATTAGTAACTTAATCACCCACCAGTGATAACTGCTTCCCAGGCTCAGCTGGGAGGCTTCCTGCTGAGGAAGAGGCTGAGAACAGGCCAGAGGCCCCATGGCAGCTTCTCCCGCCCCTGGCTTTCCCTCCCTGAATTATTCTTCGTCAGGACGTCATTCTCTCCCTCCCCTTAGTCCAGCTGGACCCTCAGAGACAATCTCCATCTTCAGCCATTCTGGCCCTTGGTATGTAATTGGTCCCGAGTCTGGTGGCCTGGGAGTCTGGTTGTGAGCTCACACCCTCTCTGCCTTCCCTGAGCCTGGCTGAGCCTCTCTGTCCTCAGTACAGACCCTGGCATGCTGGGATCACTTAGCTCCAGGTGAAAGCATAGAGCCTGGCTTACATTCAGTGGCCTGTTGACAGGGGCCAGACAATCTCCCTGAACTGCCTTGGGGAATGGGGATGGGTCCAACCAGCGCTACTGTACTAGGGTGACCAACTGTTTCAGTTTGCATGGGACGGAGGACTTTCCAAGATAGTCCTGAGCAAATCAGAGCAGCCAATCACACTGGCTATGGGACTGTCTATGCCAGTGGTTCTTAACCTTCCTAATGCTGCAGCCCTTTAATACAGTTCCTCATGTGTGATGACTCCCAACCGTAAAATTATCTTCACTGCTACTTCAAAACTGCAATTTTACTATTGTTAAGAATCATAATGCAAATACCTATATTTTCTGATGGTCTTAGGCAACCATCAAATGACCTGTGAAAGGGTCATTTGATCCCCGAAGGTTAAGAACTACTGATCTGTGTCTCTAGCTAGAAATCACCTTTCATATTTATTTGGTGCTCACTGTATGCTAGACACTTGACATATACGACTTCATTTACATTTTGGAACAATCGCATGAAACTATAGCATGTTTCTGTATTCGTTCTATAAAAGAGAAAGCCAAGACTTTAATTTTGAAATCCTAACCTAGACATGGTAGCAACAGTGATAATGAGAGTGACAGCAGCAGGATATCCCTAAGAGTCTGCTTGTGTTGAAGCTAGCGTCTACATTGTGACCATAGAGATATTGGTCACTATATACATGACTAAGCTCACAGAGCAGAGACCACTGCCAGTGGGTGCCAATGGTCATTATGGACTCAAGAGGGTCTCTCTCTCTCTCTCCAGCATCCAGGGCATTGGCCTGCACATGAGGTCACACAGAGACCTAGAAAATAGCATCCTGAAGTTCAGGAATCACGTATCTAGATCCCATATATCCTGCTCTTGGGCTTTCATTCTCTAGAGCATAGTTACTACTTCCATCCTCCCATTCTCCAACTTCCTCTATCCTCCTGAAGCAGAGTTGGCTTGGTGGTGAAGACTGCAGGGTCTAAAGGCAATGGACAGGGCTTCATGAGACCTTGGTCTAGGAGCTGTGTGTCTGAGTCATCATGTATAAAATAAAGATTCACAAGGTTCTTATGTCATAGCCCCTTTGGGATGACTGCACATAGATCTTAGGATTGGGCCTAGCATATGTCAGGAGCTTAATCAGGAGTCACTACCATGGTTATTTATTGTGGTTTCTGATCATTTGAAAGATATCTATTCATTGTTGAACACTGGATGCTACCTAGGCTTGCCCCCCTCCATTTTTTATCTGCCTGCACCCTTGAGTTTCCCACTAACTTAATAGATTGGACCATAATGAAGCTTGTTGTCCATGGGATCTTGGAGTCGATCAACAATCTATCCTTCACTGCTTCCATTCAATGAAACTGATAGTCATTGATTGAACTTGGAGTCTGTGCAGGGCCTAGAGGTTTCAACGTCACACACAGCTGGAGTAGTTAAGACAGTATGTCCCTGTGTGTGGACCCTGGGCCGGCAGCCAGAATGTCACCTGGGAATCTTTTCGAAATGAAAACACCCAGAACCTACCCATCCCCCCCCCCCAAGCAGACATTTTGTGGGTAGTGCCTGGAGTCTGCTGTTAAAGGCTCCCCAGATCACACAGGGGCAGCTAACGTTTGAGAAGGGAATGAGGAGACAGAATAGATGAGCCAGTGGAAGCCCGAGAGAGGGAATTAGGCATGAGCTAATGCTCTGTAAGAGGAGCTGAGTCTGTTAGCTCAAACGACACTTTTGACCCACCGGTCAGGAGCACTGGTCCCGATGGATGGAGTGCTGCCATCGAAGGAGTAGGGGCTGCCTTCCCTCTTTCTTTCTTTCCCCTCTATGCAGGGGCCCAGCCACCCAGCCAGCATCTGGTGGGCCTGAGGTTATTTGAGAGGGTCAGGAGAGATGAGACCTGTCCTCACTCTGTAGCTGGTTACTGGGATGGCAGGTCCCCCACTCCTGGACTCTCGCCAGGCCTCAGGCCTCTACAGTCCTTTAAATGAATCAGGCTGTGAAGGCCAGAGCCCCTGGGAGAAACGGGGCAGGCAGAGCAGAGCTATGAAGACAGTTTACCGCGGACTGGAGGAGACAGCCTTGGAGAAAAATCAAACAAACTCTGGCAACTTGCTGTTCAAGCCACTCTTAAGCTGAGCACGCCTGCCGGAGACCAGCTGGATGTGTGTGCAAATCCATTCTAGGCACTGGGCTTAGCACTATGCTTAGCTGTGTGACAGGGGAAGACTCTTGTCCCTAGTTTGCTCAACCAGTACATCGCAGCCAGCCCTCTGACTGTCTCCTGCTCCCCCAGCATCTGGGGACACTCTCCGCACCCTTGCCCAAAGCCTGCTGCCCCTTCGCATTCTTTTAACACAGGCAACGTGGGCTTCGGTGCCTCTGGCTTCTGACTCACAGAACTGACTTTTCCCAGCTGAGAGCCCACATTTCTTCTCCTTTACGCCGTTGATATAGGGGGCTGGTGCTCTCTCACGTCACCTCGGAAGCCTTACTTGGTTTTGTCCTTGCCTGGCTGGCTACCTGTGACCCTACCTTCGCTGTTCTTGGAGCTTTCACGTCCTTTTCAAAGTCTGTTTCTCTTAGAAGGCGACTCTTGCATGCAGGTGGGAGAGGGGTGCCTGGGTCTCGTCGCTGCTCCCCCACTGTTTCCAGATTAGGTGCTCCCTGTCTCTGAATCCGTTTCTCCATTCCAACATCTGCCACCATTAATTTTGTGCAAATCAGGGTGCAAGAAGAGCATGTCCAGACCCAGCTTCCTCGGCTCCTGGAACCACTTTGCTAGCACCGCCTGTGAGCCACGTACTTACATCGGTGACCAGGCTCCTCGAAGCTACTGCCCATCCTTCCCTGATTCCCTAACATACACAAGTAACCCACTATCTCCACATATACACACCAACTCGAGGGAGTCATTAAAACTCAGAACTTACACCGAAAAGTCAGTTCCTGGAGTTTTCAAAAAGTGAAGGATGGCTGAACCATGTGCCTCGATCCGAGTGCCCTCGGAGACCCACACCTGTTTCTGTTGTCTTACCACAGAGGTTTCACCAACTTTCAGTTTTTTTCCAGTGATACTAAATTGGATTTACCCCACCTCCCCCCCGCCGCCGGGTCTGAGTCTTTTTTTGATAAACTCAAAGAGAACTCAGGAATTCAGAGAACGGGCATTAAAATTCTATAGAAGGGGAGCTTAGAGAAGGCATTTCTCGGTGAGCCTGCGGGTGTGGGTGGCTCATTGTCTGGACAGATGACTCGGAGATGGCACTGAGGGTCTTGCATTTAGTTTCGCAGTCTTTAGGGAACCCCTGTCGTACATCCTTAATCCTTTTCAGGAATTTTCTCACTGGAGCTCGTAAGTATTTCCTGACTTTCCAAACCATCTAAGGCCGGCTGCCATCTTTGTGTCTTGAGACCTCTGTTGCCTGGTACTACCATTTTCCCCCAAGTATCGTTCACCTTGTGGAGATCTTTCACAGTGCCCTGCCCCAAGGATGCCCTTCTCAGTCCCTTAATCCCTCTGTCATGTCTCCTTGTCTCAGCTGCCCTTTCTCCACACCTAGCTCCCCAAGTTTAATTCTCATTTCTGTGAAGAGACTTTCAAAGTTGAGAGCATGCTGATGGCAGCTTTGGGTATAGTCATCTGCCTGGGGTACTGTCAAATGTAGTCCCCTGGGGACATTGTCAAATGCAGTCCCGGAAAGATGCCCCAAACTGAGCTCACCTCCTTCCTTCCCAACTGTCTTCACCTCGCAGTGCTCAAAACAGTTTTTTTCTCAGACTTGGCAATTGAGACGCTCATCTACTATCTCTAATTTCTTCTCTTCCAAAAATCTGATTAGCAAGTTCCAGAATTTCCGCACCATGTGTTTTTCTCATTTGTTGGCCTCCTTGTTTGCCTGGACCCTTGCTATTGCGGTGACCGGTTTCAGCCATGCCTTCTAATAGATTTCTCTGCATTCATCTATAGGCGCTGCCTGCCAAGTTCATCTTTCTGTTACATGTCCAGGATCATGTCACTCCTGTGTTTGATAATATTCCAGCACAGGGGCCGGAGAGATGGCTCAGAGATCAAGAACAGCTCTGCAGAGGACCCGGGCTCATTACCCAGCCCCTATCTTAGGCAGTTTACGACTACCTGTAACTCCAGTTCCAGGGGATCCAACACCTCTGCAGCTACCTGCACATACATGGTGCACATAAACTCATGAAGGCACACAATACAAGCACATATAAAAAATTCTTTAAGAATATTCTAATATAAAAGCCAACGTCTCCCACTTTCAACTGGAAGGTGCCTGCTAAGGGTAGGATTTGGACATAGGGAATCAGGCCTGGTTAAAGTCAGACTCAGGCATCACATAACCTCTCAGAGAGCAGACAGCTCTCAACATACAAAATTTCTGACTTACTCAAGTGCGCGCACACTCCCTTTTGATAGCAATTACTCTTTTGTATCTTTAATAGTTTGGTACATGATTTCTTTTTTTAAAAAAGATTAATTTCTCGGGTGGAACAAACTTGGGCATTGAAAAATGCAATTAAAACATTTAGAAAATTAGAATACATCGGCATGCATGGTCTGCATGGCCAAAGCTGTAAGCATGTGTGAATTCATAGCTCAGTGAGTTCATGCTCACCTCCACAGGAAGACTGCTATCATCAGAGGCCATTTTCTCTCTCCTCCATTGGATAGAAATGGTGAGTATATGGCTCAGCTCGGATGTATTTTTATTTTCCCTTGAAGATCAAGGTGGTTCTGCGACTCCAGTTGCTGATGGAGGATGGTCAGTAGTGTTTGGAGATCGGCCAGCTAGGAGACACCCCCTGTGTTGCCCTGGTACTGCAGTATTAGACCCAATAGAAGGCCTTTTTTTGAGTGGTCTTTTCTTGCCTACTTTAGATTTTATAGTTAGAAAGTAGCATCCTTTGGAAGCTATGTGTTAGAAATGAAAAGTTACTGGCTG
The DNA here is from genome assembly GCF_982192425.1 of Myodes glareolus. Lineage (NCBI taxonomy): Eukaryota > Metazoa > Chordata > Mammalia > Rodentia > Cricetidae > Myodes > Myodes glareolus. Next base: position 20,096,293 of record NC_142035.1, on the reverse strand, counting down.
GGGACCTCCCCTGGGACACTTAGAGTAAATTTAGGCCTAACTCTTCCTCTGCTGAAATCTGGGGATCTGTTTGTTATCACCACTTACCATATGCTACCAAATATATAACTTCTCTCTGGGAGACAGAATTTCTGAAATTCCCCAAAGGTTATACTTTTCCTCTCTGAGATAGATTAGAGGTTTCCATGTTTCACTGGGTCCTTAAAGGAGGAGTTAAGTGTTTGAAAGAGCTTGCACTGAATATTACTTTTTCCATTCTAAGCATTGGTGAATTCTAGATGACTCGACATCCATTTCCACCCAAGCTGGGTTAGGTGAGGCGGGTGGGCACTTCTCATGGTGGCCTAGAAGAAGCCTGTGACTGATGTGAGCATAGTCCTTCATTTGCACGTGGGACTGCAGACACCCTCGCTGCACCCCTTTTCTGGCTGCATAAGCAGGCTGTTCCAGCTCAGTCTGTGAGGCAGCTAGGAGACACCCTCCTGTCTGGTACAGCGATATGAGGTCTAATAGACGGCTTCTTTTGAGTGGTCTTTTCTGCCCTGCTTTAGGTTTTTATAGTGAGCAGAGTGCATCAAGCTGGTCACACGGGGAGAAGATGGGGAGGCAGCTGTTGAGCAGTGGCTGCAGTGAAAGGGAGCCACTGGCAGTGGGTGATTGGGCAGGCACAGAGTTCCCCAGAGCGGTTGAGGTAGAAATGATACCGAACAGTGGTGAAGAGCTGAATGTGAGAAACTGTGGACCCTGGTCATTGGAAGATTCCAGAAGGCTGCTGAGGATTTCAGCTAGCTTGGCCCTGAGTTCTGTGACACTACCCACTGTCAGTAATTGAGGAGTCTGACACACTAGGCCATAGTGCTGTGATGCTTGTTACTGTGTGGCCGAGGTCCCTGATCTTGAGGCCCATTAGAGAATGCAATCATAGAAGGTACCCTGTTGCTGCTTGCTGTCCTCTCCTGGAGGGCCACTTCTGCTGAAAGCCGAGAATTATAATAGTCACCAAGCGCTGGGAACAACAGGTCACAGCCCAGTCCACTGAATCTCCAATTTGAGTTCCTAGAGTATAAGTTGCTGGTTTTGAAAACCTGGAACAATCCATTTCTAGTTCTCAGGGTACAGGGCTGTAATGTTTGGGTCCACCAGCCCATCCTGTAGATGGGCACTCAAGGGCCTGGGGTTGCCAACACTCGAACTTCTCACCCAATCTTCTATGCGGGTGGGGCAAAAGGAGTCTAGCCAGCTGACTAGTAATGTATCCAGGCATCACGAGTGAGCATGAGCAGTCACTCCCGTGACTATGTGTCAAGTTGACCTTGCAATGGAGTGATTACTTGGTTAACCAGGAAGACTAAGGATCGTCACAAAAGCCCTCAAAGGTAGAGAGCTTTCTCCAGAGGTTGGCAGAAGGAAATCTAGAGACTCAAAGCAGGAGAGGGTCTCCATATACTGTGTGTATGGTTGGGTTGAAAGAGGAAGGGGCCACACAGGCAGGCATGTGGAGTCCTCCAGTGGTTGGGCAAGGTTCCTGGTTGACAGTCCGCAGTAACATTAGGAGTGGAGACCTAGAGTCAGAGCGAATCGGATTCTGCCAACAACCTCAATGAGTCTGGAGGAAAATTCCTTCTCTAGCCTTTAGACACAGCTCTGCCTGGATGACGCCTTAATTTCTGCCTGTGAGACACTGAGCAGAGACCTCTGCTAGTCCCTTCTGGAGTTTTAACCTACATAACCATGAAACAACACACGGGCACCATTTTAAACCATCGGGCCATGGCCCATTGCTACACAACAGACAGAAACCAGTACGACCAACTTTAAAGAGCCAAGGCAGAAATCTAAAGTGGTGGTCACCTCTGCTTGGACTGCACCCTCAGCACGGGACCTGGCTTAGGCCATTTTTGTTGAAGGGACAGATGACTTAGACTGAGAACCATTAGGGCTGTTTGCCGCTAACCTCAAAGTATAGATTAGCAGTTTTAAACTTTTCTTATAAATGGCACAAAATGTTTGGGCTTTGCAGGTCTTTTTCCAGTCTATTTTGTTCAGCTCTATTCAACTCTGCCATCGTAGCACAAAAGTGGCCGTAGTGCCATTGCAAACGAACGCGAGGCTGGACCCCCATAAAACTTAAAGACAAATGATGGGTCAGATTTAGCATAGATCACAAGAGGGGTGTGTGTGCGTGAGATGGATTTGTGTTCATATGTGTACGTGAATGTATGTGCCATGAGTGTGTACATGAAAGTCAGAGACTGATGTTCTATGTCTTCCTCAGTCTCTCTCCACCTTAGATTCTGAGAGACGATTTCTCACTGAACATGGAGCTTATTGGTGGACTAGACGACTGTCTTGCCAGACTTTGGGATCCTCCTGTCTCTGACTCCCAGCAGTAGGAGTTCCGGGGCACACAACCACCATCCTCAGTTTTTCACACGGGTGGGGTGCTTGGGATCTAAATCCATCCTTCCAGAGCTGGGCAGTAAGCACTTTGCCCGTGGAGCTATCTCCCTAACCCCTTTTGCAAGGATGCAGTCTGACACTTCCATCCAAAGCCACGGAGTCTCGAGCATATAACCACATGATTTAAAGAATTATTTTGTGGCCTGAAATAGTTTTGACTATAAAAAGTACTTGGTCAGGCTGGCCAATGTAGGTCATCCCAGAACATGTGGAATTTCATGGTTTTAGGGAGATGGATCCCATAAAAAAGGTCTCATATCCTCCTTTGACTTGCAGGAATTCTTCCATCAACACTCCGTCACCTGGCTCGCCCCTCTCTGAGTGAGGCTAGCCTGGTTCTCAAGCCTGGCAGGAGGACCCAGCTTGCAGCAGTTTGCAGGGCGGGAGGCCTGCTTAGGCAGCCCCAGCTGAGTCCCCTGCCCGATGCTTGAAGCCTGAGTGTGTCCCCAGCCAGCTCCTGGCAGAACTGGTACATTGCTTATGGGCCTGCCTGCCCATCCTTCATGAATTTTTATTAAACAAAACTGTAAGCAGATTGATTTTGTCCTCTTTTATTGCATTTTTATTTAATTCCCTTCTATGGTGGAGGCTCCATCATGTTACCGCAGAGTAAATCACTCCGGGGCATCAGGCCAAAGCTGAGGAGTGGGCAGGATCTGGCTTCCCAAGAGCGCATTTACTGCATAAGAACCTTTATTAGCGGGCAGTCATTGATTTTTTTTTTTCAGGTCATAGCCTCTTCACCGTCTTTTAAATAAGAGAGAATCACAAAGTTACTGTGGAGAGGAGGCTGCGAGGCCGGGGTCTTGGGGTGTTGGTATGTGTCCAGGTTCGATGATCTCTGTACCACCCACAGCCACTGCTCAGCACCTACTGTGTGCCAAGCATACAACAAGCCAAAAGATAAGTCATTTGAGTGGCAGGTATGGGTGGAAGAGAAGATTAAATACAGGAGCAAAAATATTTTAACACACATACACTTAAAAAAAATCCAGAGTGGTTAGGATTCAGTTTAGAATTCTCTGTACAAATCAAGGCCACTCTCATTACAATCCAAATCTTCTCCTCCTTGGGGAGCTCTGATTTTACAGTGCAGATAAAGGATGTTGGGATTTTCTTCACAGGAACTATAGAATCACTGAAGCAGGCAGGGGAAAGGTGGAATCAATCCCATGGCGTCAGACTGGAATACACAGCTACTGGGAATCATAGTTTGGAAGACCATGGAGGAGTGGGAATCCATCTACTCATCGACCTTGAAGGAAATATTAAAGAAGTGTTCAGACTTCAACTCCTGATCTGAAGCAGTGTGAAAGGAGTTCTTATTACAGAGGGACATATTCAGTAGCGAATGTGAGCTGGAAAAGAGCCGACTTTAGGACATCAATGAAGAGGAAGCTGCCGTGGTCTACCCACAAGGCAAGAAGACCTGAAGTAAAGAACAGTAATCATGGCAGTTGGGCAACACAAAAACCAAGAAACAGGTAGTTGTAAGTAGCTCTGAGGTCTTTCTTCCTTTCTTCCTTCCTTCCTTCCTTCCTTCCTTCCTTCCTTCCTTCCTTCCTTTCTTTCTTTCTTTCTTTTTTTCTTCTTTTACTTTTCCCATTGCAGAAGGATGTTAAAGGGAAAGAAAGTTCAAGAAAAGGAAAAAGGAAAAAGCTGAGCTTCACATGTCCTTACTTAAGAAGTAGAAGAAACACCTGTAAACTTGCTTTTGCAGATCAGGGACTGATGTTTGGAAAGTGGAGACGGAATGCTGGGAAACGGTGGGAGAAAATGGCGGCTGTCTCGAATCCTGCGGCCACGGTCCTGCTGCGAAGTAGTCCATCTTTAGTATTTTCTTCTAGGTGGATGATGTAGATGAATCATGCTACTCAGTGGTCTTCAAAAATATGATTCCTAATAGCTGTGTACTCCCATCTGGATACACCGGAATTGATTCCACCGTCCACCTATTGTTGAGCTTTGCCGTGATTTACGGCTCCTCCGTACCATAAATAACGCCACCGCGAGCATCCTGCTCTCTGCCTTTCGGTCTGCATCTTTGATAAATTTCTAAAGTGAAATTTTTGAGTTAAAGGTTATAATTTTTTAAAGGCTCCAATTCATACAGTCCAATGTTCTCCAGGCATTCACTGATGGAGTGGGCACATGTTCAGTCCTCCCCAGACATTTACTGACGGAATGGACACACGTACAGTGCTCCCCAGACATTTACTGATGGAGTGGACACACGTATAGTGCTCCCCAGTCACTCACTGACGGAGTGGGCACACGTACAGTGCTCCCCAGACATTTACTGACGGAGTGGACACACGTATAGTGCTCCCCAGTCACTCACTGATGGAGTGGGCACACGTATAGTGCTCCCAAGACACTTATTGATGGAGTGGACACACGTACAGTGCCCCCCAGACATTCACTGATGGAGTGAGCACACATAAGTCCTCCCCAGACACTTACTGACAGAGTTGGACACATATATAGTGCTCCCCAGACATTTACTGATGGAGTGGGTACACGTACAGTGCTCCCCAGTCACTCACTGACGGGGTGGGCACACGTACAGTGCTCCCCAGTCACTCACTCAGTTCACAGCACACTCACCAACACTCGGCTTTATTTTTCTTTCTGTAAACTTGGTCAGTTGCACAGTGGGGGAGGAATCGGCATGCCACCATTTTCTTGATTTGTTTTTAAAATTACAGATTCATTTTTGGTAAACAGTCATGTCTTTTGGCCATTTTATAAAGTTTTCAAATTAATTTTCATTCCACGATGCACATGTGTCTATGTGTGAGCACACAAGTACAGGGACCCACCAAGGCCGGAGAGATCCGCTTCCCTGGAGCTGGAGTTGCAGGCAGCTGCGAGCCGCCCAGTGTGGATGCTGGGGACCAAATGCAGATGCCCTCAACTGCTGAGGCATCTCTAAGCACTTTTGAAATTCCTTGGCCTCTGGGTCTTTTTGCATTTCTGTTCCTCGGCATCTGATTTCCACAGCAGTGTTTTCCAGTAAGGAAGGCAAAGCTACGCCCATCATGCACGTTGCGACCCCCCCCATTTCTCATTTGCCTTCTGAGTTCTCGATGGCATTTTTGACAGGTAGTTTCCAGTGGTTTATGCACACATTGCTATCAATCTTCTTGACTTTTTCCCCTTTCTGTTATACCAAGGAAATTCTTCCCCACACATGATCAATTCAGTGTTAGCCTATATTTTCTTCTTAATTTTCTCCATCTGCTCCCTCCTCTCAGTGATTGGACCACAGTGCCCACAGTTAATTAATGTGTGTGCAGTTCGATAGGCTTGAATTTGGATCTAGAGCCCCTTGCTTATTTTGTGATCCTAATAAGCTGCCTGACCTCCCTGAAACTCATCTTTCACACCTGAGATGGGCGCAAGGACTTGCAGGAGACGTGGGCATGACCTCGGGTGCATTCCTTGTTGGGTAGCAGATGCTGATGCAAAGGATCGCCTTGTTTGGTCTCTACTAAGTGTTTACAGTTTTGACTTCACGAAGGTGGCGATCACATCCTGTTTCAAGTCACATGTACTGCAGTGGGCATGTCTTAAATACATTTTCGGTGAACATTGCTGAGGCAAGAAATGTATGAAGTGACGCAAATAGAATCCACTTTGTCATTTCAAAAGCCAAAATGGCCTAAGTGCTTGCTTTTGAGAATTCACTTCGGTATTTGGACTTCTGCAAGATAACCCGAACAGCGACCTGTGTGTCTAGAATGTGCAGCAAAGAAAAACAAGCCAAGGGCAAGTTGTGTGTCTGGCTAGTCACCTCTGACCCCTGACCTCTGGCCCTCCCCGAGGCCTCTGGGTCATCGCCCCACTCTCTCGAGTCTGTGTGTGGAGATTTAAGCAGCTGATAGTCCCACTGACATCATGTGCTTGGCTCGACTTCCAGCATTTGTGTTTTAGCTGCCAAACACTGTCTAGAATTCGAAAGGAATGTGATCCCGGAGTGTGTGCAGCCAGACTGAAGTGGAGATGCTGTGATTGACAGGCAGGGTCAAGGGTCCAGACACCCTCTGCTGGGGGCTTGGCAGGTGCTTTTCTTCAGGCACAGCTTTCCACTTCTCTTCCTTCCCTGTCCCCAAGTCGTAGGCATGGCTTTTCATTTATGCCTCCTACAATGAACACCTCCTCCAGGAAGCCTGCTCTGACCAGTGCTGTCTCCCGTGTGTTCCCAGCCCATGTCTCCGTGGTAGCACAAACCTTTGTTAACCTCAGTTAATGGACACCCATTAATATTCACGTCCTCTATCCAACTATGAACAACACAGGGACAAGGCCATGATAGATTTATTCTCTGAGACATCCTGAGCTCACCACCTTCAGGGCTGGGCATCCAGTTGATGTTCATGAGTGTTAGATGCCTTAATGCAAATGCAAGTGACGTCATCCTTTCTTTGCCCATGAGGGACAAGTTTGGACTGTGTCCAGCATGTGCTATATGCTCTCTGGTACCAGCAAGACACCTGGGAGGAAGACAGATAGAATGCAAATCTAGTCAGAGCGACTGACACCGTTCATTTCAATGGTGATAAAAGTCTTTTACGCTTCGGACTTTTACTGATTTACCAGGAGATATAGTTCCCTGACGGAAAGTAACTGGCAGGCTGGTGCCAGCACATGCTTTGGTGATGACAACAGTGCACGGAGTGGGTCTTGGGTCCTGGTTGAATGGAGATTCAGGGTGGGAGACTGTCTGTGAGGTATGACCACTTGTTGGAAGTGTTATCAAACTGGGGAGAACCTGACCGAGAGTCAGCGCCTGCCCAAACTGCTGACTTGCCTGTGTGCTGGCATTAGCTTTGTGACATAGAGTAAGGACTTGTGTTCTGAGTAAGTCAATAGAACTGGCTTTCAGAATCAGCCACCTCTGTGCCATGACTATCCAGGGAAGCTAGGGAGAAAAAAAAAATCCCATTTGTGACACTGTGGGACACTTAGAAGAAAATCCGACCTTTTTCTCATGACCTCTGAGATTGCAATGGTTTGGGCCCCACCCAGCCTGTCTTCATCCTGTCCCAGGCCCTGTCCTGATCAAATGTCAAGCGCAGAGTCTGTTTGCAAAGGAAGGAGACTTTGTGAGTGTGGGCATTGTAGTTGGAGGGTCTGCAGGCATGGGACTAGATAACCACGTGTGCATTCTCTCCAGTCTTTCCTTCTAGAAGTATCTGGGCCAATACTTGTATCTGCGCTGGTCCTGATGCCAGTTCTGGCTGGGCCACGCTGGAGCCCATTCCCAAGGTTGCTGGTGGAAGAAAACCCCGCCAGCCCTTTTCTAGGCCTAGCTCCTTGGCTGTGCCAGGCTGCCAGTGCCAGCTGAGGAGGCGGCTCCCTCCTGTCTCCGCTAGTTTCCCTTGATTGTTATGTAATGTTCGGCAGCGGGAGGTAAATTCCTCTCCAATTTCCAGGCCCATTACAGCAGCCTGTGAACCCCACCGTGGGGAGTCACAGTGATTGAGCTCAGAAGCCAAGTCCCATGCTGAGTGTCATAAATCAGGCTTTTACCAGCTCTTCCTGGCAGATGGCACTGCCAAGAACATGCCCACTCCTCTAGCTGGAGACCTAACCCTGAGACAGGCTTCCTCTGCACACAGGTAAACCAGGACAGGCCGGTCCGTTGGGATTGGGGGAGGAGGTGACTCTTCTTGACCTCCCAGCTGGAAGTTGCCAGGGATTTGTAGCGCTTGATAAGCATCTCAGACCTGATGTCCAAGTAGCCTGGTGTGTGAGGGGCTGCCTCTGCTATCTAAATTTCCAGGCCTGGTCAACTTTGGGGTGCTTGGCTTTTCATGTAAAGGCTTCTATAACTTACTAATAAGTACACAGCTCTCAGGTCAGTCCCCAGAGATTCCTACATAGCACCCCGGAATCAGCATCTTTACAAGGTCCCAGATGATTCTGATGTAGGTGGTTCCAGGACTACCCTCTGAGATGCAGTGTTGAGATCAGCCGCATCTCCAAAGTGATGCCTGTAAAAGGCAGGCCTATAAATTCAACGCTTCTTTCCCATTTCCGTCTATTATTTTGCTGAAGACATGCTTCCCTGGGGAAGAAGATGTGGGCTTCAAAAATCAATGGCAATCACACTGAAGGATGAAGCAAATCTTTGACTATGACATATTTAAAGGCCAATAATAATGCTAATAACTGGGGGGACAGCCCCACAGTAAGCTGCTCTGCAGATACATAATGTGTGATACAGGGCAGTCTGTTCTCGTCTGTTAGGGCTCCACCTCTACACCTCGGAGTGACTGTGTGCTCCGCTTATCTCCCCGGATGTACAGATGCCAATCAGAGCAAGTCTCAGTAGTCCCCTCTTGACAATCAAAAGCCCCAATTTAGATGCTTATTTGGTGTTTTCTCAATAAGCCATGGGGTGTTCCACGGAGACCTACAATTTTCTCCTGTGGGTGTCTTGGAGAAACTATTTGCCCTGGCTATGATTCTGATTTCTACACTTAATTCCCTTAACTGTGAACTAGAATGAGGGGCATAAAAATTTCTTGGGGGAAAAGGAACATTGGATGGTTGAATTGTCAACTTGATACAGCCTAGAAGGGGATATCAAAGAGAAACTGTCTAGGTTAGGTTGGCTGGTCCACACGTCTGTGGGGAATTGTCTTGATTCTGTATCCCCCCTCCCCCGGCGTGGGGATTCTCCATTGTCTAAGAGTTGGGAGAGTGAGCAGAACACCGAGTATGTGTGCATTAATTCCTTGATCTCTGCTCTTTCTTGACTGTGAATGCGATGCGATCGGTTGCTTCCAATATCCGATTCCTTGATTTCTTCAAAATGATGGGCATAACCTGGAGTTGCGAGCTAAATAAACTCTTTCTTCCTTAAGTGGCTTTGGTCAGGGTATTTTTATCCCAGCAATAGAAAGGAACTAAGGCAGATGGTATCTCACTTGATGACCAGAAAAGCAGGGGCAGAGAACTTCGGGGCCCTGCCAAGCCTTTGATGCCTGGCCTTAGGTATCAGTCAAGACCATATTTTCCTCCCAAATAATAAAATGACACATAATAAATCCTAAGAGATTTGTGACTTCGTGCAGGTTTATCACATGGACCCTGTGATGGCTAATATTGGTTGTTAATTTGACAAAACTGGGAATGGGGAATCTCAGATGAGGAGCTGCCACCATTTAGATCGGCCCGTGGGGATGTCTGTGAGTCACTGCCTTAATTTCTCATTAATATAGGAGGGCCCAGCCCATTGCTGGCAAAGCCCCTGGGCAAGGGGCCCAAGAGGTGTAAGTAGGCTGCTGAGCGAGCCTGGAGGAGCAGTCAGTGGGCATCATCCCTCTGTTGCTTTTGCCGAAAGCTCCTGCCTTGAGTTCTTGCCTTGGCTTCCCTCAATGGTGGACTGTGGCCTGTGAGAGAAACTGTTTCCCCAAGCTGATTTTGATCGTGGTATTTATCACAGCAACAGAAACCAAGTTACAGCAGGCCCTCATTCTCTTCATCTGCAAAATGCGGATAGAAATCTCCAACTCGACAGAGGACAGGCGAGGATACCTGTGTAGAGCAAGCACTTAATAAGTCGTCAACAAATGGTGATAGTTAGTACACCCATCATGGTAATGACGGCTGATAAGTATGATTTGCTTGCAGTGTTTCATAACATATTTATTCTTATTGAGGCAACATCTCTCTACAATTCCTCCATCAGTCTTCCCTGGAACTTTCTGCCAGGAAGAAAGCTGAGGGATAACCCTGAAAATGAAAAACCAAACCAAACCAAAACAAAAAACCAAAAAAACCCAAAGTTGTGGTTTGGATGTAAAATGTGCCTCACAGGTGCATCGGTTTAAACACCTGGCCCCACACAAACTGATAATGGTGTTTTGGGAGATTGCAGAACCTCTGGGAGAGGGACCTCTCAGGAGGACGTGAGTCTTTGTGGTGGGAGGGGTTGAGGTTTACAGATCCTCTGCTTCCGGCCTGTTCTGTGTTTACTTGTCTGTGGAAACTTGAGGAAGCGACTCCATGCTCCCATGCCTTCCCTGCCATGATGGACTCTACCCTTAAAGTGTGAGCGAGAATGACCTCATCCTCTCTTGAGTTGTTTCCATTAGTATTTGGCCACAGTGATAAGAGAAACCACTAGAATTGAAGTCCAATAGTAGTCATAGGAGAGGCAGCGTTAGACACAGCCTGATATTTCCTGGCGAGATCGAGGAACAGGAGAGTTTATTCTTCACTGGTTTTCGTGTTCCATGCGAGGTTCCTGAACATATTTTGGGAACTCTGGATCCAGCAAGGCCTTAGATGTAGAAGGAGTGAAAAAGAAAGCGAAGCATGTGAGTCTAGCATACCCACTCGTGTTTCTCAGACACCCGTGAGGTCCTACATGTTCCACACGCGCTGAGAGCCTGTTTGCACTTAGAGAGTATACAGCCAGGGCAGAGATGCTGTGTTGTGGGGGAACTCATGACCAGAGGCTGTGGCTGCACACTTCAGCAGAGGGTACCAGTGGGCATCTCCGAGAGAAGCAGGAGACATCACTTACATCAGGAGACTTGGCGGATGCTGATTCTATGCTCAGGAGGCAGACCACAGACTCACACCCCGGGTGTGATGCTAGTTGCTACCCGTCTTTCGGGAAGGAGAGGGTGTGGGGTAGAAATAGGGGTAAATATAGGAAGTCAGTCTGAGTGAACAGATTCTCTCAGGGAATTTTAATTTTACCCCGAGAAGCATGTGACATGAATTGGTTTTATTTACATACTCATTTTATTATTTGAATGTTAAAAGTCTTTATCAGTGTACTGTACATAACAAAATTGCAAGCATTGACATGTTTAATAAGAAATAGGCAAATGGCTGTGCAAATGTCAGTGAAGCCATTAATATAATATGAGCTATGTCATCCTCAAGTGATGTGGACAGACACTGCTATATTTTGGATCTTTAAAGTTCCTTGAAGGTCTGTGTGCTCAAGACTTGTCCTCAGGGAGGAACTATTAAGAGGAAGCAGAATCTCTGAGAGGTGGAATTTTGTGGGGGTGTCTTTAGGTGATTGGGGGCCACACCCTTGATAGTGACTGTGGGATTCTGAGCCCTTGCTCTTCCTCATCATGAAGTGGGCCGCTGGGCTTTGCTGCAAGCCTCTTCCAGGGTGTATTTTCCCACCACAGGTTGCAAAGCAACCGGGCCATTTAACCATGCACTGGAACCTTCAAAACCTTGTGCTGAAAGCAAATCTTTTTTCTTTGAAAGTTAAGCATCTCAGATACTTTGTTGCAGTTTTGCAAAGCCAGCATACTTATGTATCGCAAACTAGTTAGAGAAGTGCCCAGAGCTCTGATTGGCAGGGGAGAAATCCACTCAGCAGCTGAAGTGAGATGGAAAAATAAATAGTTTCTAGCCTTAAGAGCAAGCAGTGTCTGAATAACAGATTCTGGGGAAAATAAAGAAGGACACAGTCCTGGGAAAAAAGAGTAAGGAAAGCAAAATAGTGTAGAAAGGAACCAAGAAAGCAGTGGCCTCCAGGTGGAGACTAGCTGCTGTCTGATCCCACGGGGAATTCTGATATATAAACGGCACCATAGAATTGATGTCACCTTGAGACTAAGAGACTGGCATCCTGCACAGAAGCCAGGGAATGGCTGCATCAGTCTGACCAAGGGGAACAAGGTACTAACATCCACTATCTGAAGATATCTACATCTTCATATACATGTGGGGTAGGGATATTATGAAGAAGGCTAAGAAAAATCCCAAAATGCTTCTGGCTCTGAAGAAATAGGAATATGACTTGAGAAGTCCTCAGAATTGGAGATGAATAGATAGCAGTGTGATTTCTGGGCATGTGGGAGGGGCAGGAGCTGAGATCAGTCACACGTCAATGATTCTTTTAAAGATTTATTTGTATTTAATTTGTGCGTGTGTGTGTACATGTATGTGTGTAGATGTGTATGCCTGTGTATGCAAGAAGGCTAGCAGAGGGTGTTGGATCCCTCGAAGCTAGAGTTAGAGGGGTTTGTGAGATATTCAGACTGCTGAGTGGGTGGTGGGACACAGGCTCTAATGATGTTCGGTGGCAAGCACTCTTAACCATAGAACCTTCTCTCCAGTCCCACATGCCAACGATTTAATCAGTCCAAATGAAACCTCAGCAGAGTCTAGATGCTGGGGCTTGGTAATCTGGTAATCTTCCCTGGTTGGTGACACATGTCATGTGCAGGGAAGGAACCTTCCTGAGCACATGAGTATTTCATGTTTGGAGCTCTCTCTAGATTTCCTTGACTCGTCTCTTTGCTTGACTGGTCTTGATTTGTAATCTTCAAGATAAAGCTGTAATTCTAAATGTAGAACCTATCTGGATTCTTTGAAGGGTGTCAAGGCCTCACGGAACCCCTAGAAGTTAAAAAGGCTATGGATTTGGCAGCCAGTAGTGTGGAGTCTGGTCTGGGAACCTTCAAGGTTGTGGTCGATGCCTGTGGCAAGGACAATCCTGGGACAGCCCGTGCTTGCCCTGTGAAGCCGGACACCATCCTGCCTTTTCATTTAGCCTAAAGAACGTAGTTTTTATAGCATGTTTTACTTTAATAAAAAATTAAAAAGTGCGTTTTCTAGGTCCCACGCGTGTCCTTTAAAATCAGTACGCCTGGAATCTGCACTTTTGACAACTGTCCTTACTGATTTGATACCATCACTCAGGGTCCCGCAAACGGGCCTCTTTACACTTGGCAACTACAGGGGCCGTCCTGGCTTTGACAAGCCAGGGTTTGACAGGCCATTCAGAGTCGGGGTTTTTTATTTGACCCCACTCATTTTCCTGTTTAGAATTTTCGTTCATGAAGAAGTTCCTGACTAGGATTTGCCAAGAAAAGAAAAAATCAGTGAACTTGTTAAAGGGTAGGGTGTCTGCAGAGTCACCCAGCCCAGACTTTAACTTCATTCTTTCTTGGAATGAAATTAACTAAGACCCAAGTAGTGGGGTACCACAGTACAGGTTAGGCAGGTAGTAATAGGGGAGCCACATTTGGTCCTGTGCTGCTTTTTATTAAACTAAACCTCTGTGATAGAATTTTTGTGTTTTTGTTTTTCTTTTCCCCAATTCCTAATGCAAACAGCAATCCTAGGAAAAGCAACATCTATTAAATCAGGAGGATTACAATATCAATGGGAAGTTACCATGCAATAACCTTCTATTGATTTGTGTATTGCCGGTAATGAAATCAACTGGAATATTATTTATTAAACATATTGATTAGCAAGAAAATAATTTGCAGGGACCGAAGTCTGACTCTGCAGGGGATCCCACTGAGCTTTTTGTGTGCACAAACAATTGTCTTCTTTTGGGGGGTGGGAATTGTTGCTAGGAGTGTCTACCACAACCCAGAAGTAACGCCCCACTGTGTCCTTTGGGGGCGTCTCTTGGGCGAAGAGAAGACCTTCAGCTTGTAGGGCTGATTCCTTTGGGCCTGGGTATTTGTTCAGTCTGCCCTGACTGCTGTCCGTTTCCTGCAAAGGCTTGGGTGCATTGCTACAGTTTCTTTTCTTTTCTTGTGGGTGGGAGAGTTCATCTCAGGAAGTGCAGTGAGTGAGGAGACAGGAGTGAGTCACTCCTGAGTGTTTTTTTTTTTTTTCCTGAAGCGAATACCTTTGCACAACCAAGGCTCAGCTTGGCTGAAGCCCCCTGTCTGTGCTGGACATAGCCTCAGAATTGTCGATCAGTGGGCAAAGGAGCTGGGGTTTTTATCACTAGCCCATGCCTCTCATTGGCTGAGTTGTTCCGTGCTCTGATTCGTCAGCTTCATGGGCATCTCTAGACCACTGTGCATGTGGGTTGGTGGTACTCCTAGGCAGTGTGCAGCCTCCAGTAGAGACAAATGTTTGAGACTGAAAACTCCCTAATGGATGGAAACCGCCCAGTACAACTTCGGGATCTTGTGGGAGCAAGGCAGATATGAGAAGGACCCAGACAGTGTCTGTCATAGATACCAGACACATCGACTCAGGGCAAGGTATCTTTGGATCTGTCTTTGACTTTTCAGCCCTGCTTCTCAGATTCCCTGAGCTCCTGTGTACTCTCTCCTGCTGGGGCAGGACCTGAAAATTTCAGAGAAATCTAGGAGCCATAGAACAAATAAGAGAAAACCACATGTGAGTTACTGCATGGAGCTTAACTCATTAGCCCTCACGAAACTCTGGAGGGGAAGTAGTTAGTGCACCTGTGCTGTAGACAAGGAGACCAAGGATGGAGGAACACGCAGAACAGGAGATGAGCTATCTGCACTTTGAGTTGGTTTGTCTCACTGTGCAGCGTGTAATCTGGTTCTGAGCTTGGCCTCTGGGGAGAGTTTTTCTGGCATGGTGTCTTGGCTTCAGTCCTTGAATAAGGACCTTAGCCTTTCTGATTCCGTTTCTCCATTTGCTGTGGGGAAAGTGACAGTACTTGCCCTATTGGTAATTGTGAGGATTAAGTGGCATCATAGAATTTGGTTTTTAATTAGTGATTTAGCTAAAATTGCCATGTTATTGGAGGTGGGAATGGCTCACGGTCCCCCACTCCATCGGAGGAGTTATTGACAAGCTGATGGCTGCTGGGAAGGAAGCTTTCATTTTTCTTTAAGGGTGTGGCCTCATGCTCCAGTGGATAATGAAAACATTATATTAAAAATTTGTTTGCTGGACTTAACTCCCTAGGTCCAAACGAGAAGCAGAAGGAAAGAGAATGTGAGTAAAGAAGGCAAGATCAGAGAGAACCTTCATCCCACGATGGATGGCGATACAGACGGAGACCCACATTGGAGCACCGGACTGAGCCCCCCAAGGTCCAAATGAGGAACAGAAGGACGAAGAAAATGAAAAAGGAAATAAGGACTGCGAGGGATGCGATTACCCACTGATACAAGGGGACGGATCTAATGAGAGTTTACCAAGGCCAGTTGGACTGGGACTGAACGAGGACACAATCCAACCAGATTCTCTGAATGTGGCTGGCCCGCCATTGACAATGGCACTGGGACTTGTTTCCTCTGCATATACTGGATTTTGTGGATCCAGTCCGTCTGGACACTCCCACAGGGCAGGAAACCCTGACTGCTCTTAGGACTGGAGAGGGAGGAGGAGAGGGAGCCGGGGGAAGTGGGAGGGTGGTGGGAGGAGGGGCAGAAATGGAAACTTTTATAATTTAATAAAATTACTAAAAAAAAATTTGTTTGCATATTACTCTACTATTGTTTCCAGTCCTTTGTAGCCTGGAAGCAATGGCCGCTGTGCTGTGCCTGCCTGTGTGTCTTTGCTTCCTTCCTTGTCTTTCTCTGTTGTGCTCTGTGTCACAGGGGAACTGACATGTGCTGTTGCCCTTTCCAGACTCCAGTATCAAGTCAGCTCTGGCTGGTGTTAGGCAGTAAGTGGTACTGGTGGGAAAGCAGAGGGAGACAGCGAGAGGTCAGGGCATCTCTCCTCTTGTTGGGAAGCGGCTAAGGTTGGTGACTCTTGTTCTTGTGGGACACTATATCCAATGACTACGGCTGTGGGCGCCAGGAGTCCCACTTTCTCCTTTTATCCTGAGGAGGATGGACATCACTACTCTCATCCGTCTTTAAGTCGCCTCATTCATGTCTGTCTCAGCCTTTTTAGAAACCAATATAGGCATTTATAAATTTTCCTAGCTTTAAATAGTCCGAGAGAATAAATTATCTTAAATAGTCAGGTGGCTTGTCGTTCTGCTTAGGAAACGTTATCAACATAATCAATCATGTGTTTCTATCTACGAAATGCTCTTGCCTTCTGCCACTGACACGCACATGTTGAATAGGGAGGAGGTGAGGGAAAAGTGATAGAGGGGAGACAATAATCACTATTGAGTACCTGGTGCATATGCCAGGTACCTGGTGCATATGCCAGGTACCTGGTGCATATGCCAGGTACCTGGTGCATACGCCCCTACTAGTTACACTCATTTCAGGCTTGGTCATTTTCTATTTAGAATAGAAATAAAAGCTGGAGAGACGGTTCACCTGGGTTCAAACCCCAGCATCCACATGGTGGCTCGCTGCTATTTGCAACTTCAGTTTCAGGGATTCCGACACTTTCTGCTGGCCTTCTCAGGCACCAGGCATGCGTGTGGTACACACATTCAGATAAACACTCACACACACAAAAAGCCAAGCCTGGCACCAACATTCTCATTTTACAGGTGAAAACCTAAGATGCCCGAGAAAGGAGAGAGAGCCATGGCAGTGCTGGGAGTGTAGAGGTGGTTTCAGTGACAACCGTGCAGTTTCAAGGACCTGCTGCTCAGCTCCTGAAGGAGAGCAAGCGTTCTTTTCCTCCAAGTCCACAATGAAAATCACATTTCCCGAGCCTCACTTAGCTCACACAAAAATGATGGCTAATGAAGGATGCTGAGGAAACACTGTTAGCCCCTCCCAGTTGTCCTAGAGGTGAGAACGGAAGCAGGGGCTCCTGGGAGTGTACAAAGCTGCAAGAGACCAAGGCCACATGCTGTACTCAGGCCAGGTATTCAGAGGTGGGGCAGACACCTGTGGCTGCAACCACACCCTGTTAGTATTTGGGGGATCTGCAGCTTGACAGGGGACTGCTGGATGGAGAGAGAGAGTTCTCAGGGCAGCGATCTGGGAGTGTGGTGTGGTCGAACATGTCTCAGATCAGGAGGTGGAGTCTTTACTGCTCCCATGAGTGTGGGCTAGCCTTGGAGGTTTGTGGCTAACAGGTGCCATCCTATGGCAGGGAGGCTGTGTGACTTCTGAGGCTGGATTGTAAAAACAGTTGTGACTTCTGCCTTTCTCAGAGGACATACGTGGAGCCCTGCGCTTCTGTGGAGTAAACATGGAGACTCTGATGGTACAGCTCAGAGAGACTGGGAGACCATGGAGAGCTGGAGAAAGATGCAACACCAGCCTTTCCAGTAAGACCTCGCCTCACAGGCACCTGACATGATTGAGTGAGCCTCCAGGTGTTTCTAACTTCACAGGTGATGGGTGTGAGAGGAGGAGGACCAGAATGGTTCCTTATAGTGCTGAGCCCAGAGACTCTAGAGTCTTAGTCAAAAGCCAACATCAGAAACATGAACCTTTGAAGGCTTTACAATTTCAAAGAATATTATTATTGTATGTGCATTTCTTTCTTATGCATGTGTATATATGGTGTGTGTGTGTGTGTGTGTGTGTGTGTGTGTGTGTGTGTGTCCGTGCAAATACATGTAGAGGTCAGAGAACATCTTTTGGGAGTTGGTTCTCTTCTACTGAGGGTCCTGAGGATCGAACTCTGGCCATCAGACTTGCACAGCAAGCTCTTCTGTTCGCTAAGTCATCTTGCTGGTCCTCAAGTTTTGATGCTGCCCATGGGCAATTGCCTCAGTTTTGATTTTTAGAAAGTATTATCAGTTAAAATATTTGTGTCAATTACTGAAATTTTGGCCACCCTTTCCCAATAAAATTGATGCTTAGCTTTGCCTCATCCTCGTGCTGCCCTGTGAGAGGCCTTGCCTAGAACAGCCTTGTCGATCCCAGCAAGCATCAGAGTGACTGCTTGTACCAATATGGATGGAGCGATTTAGTAGCAGCTGACTGGTGCTGGGAGCATTTGAGCCTGGGTTTAAATATTGACCCTATTACTAGTTAGCTGGTGTCATTGGTCCTAACCTTGCAATGCTTAGTTCCGATCTTGTGCAAAGTGGGCATAGCAATACTACATTTTCATGGGCTGCCGAGAGAATAAAACAAAAATATTCCATGGTGGGCGCTCAACATACGGCTTTGCATACAGTGAATATTTATCCAGCGGTAGTTGGTATTATTTTTGCTTTTGCTGCTGTTATTTGGTTGAACTTGGGAGAGAGCCTGAGTTTATATTAATGAGTTCCTTACCTCTTCCACTGCATGACGCCGTAGGAAGCTGCCGTTTCAGCTCTGCTCCTGTTACCAGGTTGTCGATCACTGTGCAATCTCAGCCCAGACTGCAGATATGAGCCTTTGGGAGTACCAAATGTAGAACCATCAGATGGGGAGCCAAAGAGAGATGGCGCTCTTGGCAAGAACCATCGTCCTGGGTTGAGAGCCTCCCAAGAAATATAGATTCACGCCGGCAGAATTGAACAATGGAACTGACCCTTGGTACTGCATTTGGTTTGTGAAAATGTGTAACGTGTGCGCCTGCGAGTGATTGGGTAGGAGTGACAGTTCTGACATTTCAATTGGTTGGGCAAGTTTTTGGTGACTTGCCTATGTGCTTCTGTGTGTGAATGTGTCCTTGTGTGTGTGTGTGTATGTATGTATGTATATATGTGTGTGAGTGTGTGTGTGTGTCTTTATGTACACTTTGTATATTTACGGAGTATGTGTGCATGTGCACATGTGTGTTTGTGTATGTGTGTGTGTATGCATGAGAAGTTTAAACTCAAGAGCAAGAGCACACATTCATGGGCTTGGTTAGTATAGCTATTGGTACGAAGCAGTCACTTATTATTTGCTGAGTGAATTAATGAGTGCTCGTGTGTGTGGCTGTGCCTATGTGCACGAGCATGTGCGAGTGCAGCTGTTTGGCTCTCTGAGAGTGAGGGGTGAACGCCCGAGTGCGTGTCAGGGCGGGGGTCCTATGTCTGATTGCTTGTTTAAGTTTCTCTAACTGGAGGGACAATGAGTTTTCTTGTCCTGCTTTGACCCTGAGTAAGTTGTCACCCTCTTTCCTGAGACTCCAGTGCGTGGAGAGCTGTCCTTCTCAGCAGCCTGGAGCCGGCCCCCGTGTGGACCTTTGCTTTGGCGTGTCTTCCGGAGGACACAGATGGCAGGAGCGGAGAATCGGAAGCACTTGGCAATGAAGCAGCAATTCACTCTGCAATCCCTTCTTATTCATCTCAACAAAGCCCCCTCTGATGGCTTCGGCGCGCTGAATGCAGCTTTCAATGTGCAATCCACCAGGAATTACTGTGCTGTGTGGCCCTCATCACGTCCACTTATTGTCAAGTGTTACCGAGAATTCTCTCACTCGGGATGAGGGGCCCACTTGTTTTAGCCACTGATTTCCGAAACCTCCTCCGTGCTGGGGCTTCTGTGAAGAGCCTGGCTGCGTCTTATTGTTCCTGGTGTGTGTTCTGGACATTCGTGTGCTCTGCTGGAGTACGTAAATTGCCATAATGCGAGGAAATGAGCTATAAGAATAGCCCAAGGGCGGCGAATGCTGGAGGAACTTTGGGATCGACGTAGCCTTTCTGTTTCTGTTTTGAGGTTGGTTCAGCATCGTCTCCTGACAGCCAGGCAGGGAAGAGACCTGAGATACCCTGGAGGTTTTCTTTGGGATAGCATGACCCCTGCCCAACCTTCTGCACAGCTGGACTATTCAAGAAGAGCAGGCAGAGCTGGGTACAGGGTATTAGCTCATAATCCTAACACAGGGAGGCCGGGATAGAAGATTCCTTGGAAGTTGGAGACCAGCCTGGGCTACTCAGTGAGTTTGAGGCCAGCCTGAACCACATCATTGGATCATATTTTAAAATAAACCAGCAGCACCTGTATCAATGACAGTAAAGGAAGTGCAGGGAGCCCCAGCCTCAGGAAAGCAGCAGGGCTAGGTGTGCACTGGGCATCAGCTGGCCGCAGAAACAGTGTTGTTGCTATGGTTCCTGTTGCTGCTCTGTTTAAAGGAACTCAGTGAGGAGAGGGCCCACTTTGGCTTGCAGTTTCAGGGTACTATCCCTCATATTTGGGGATGTTAAGGTAGCAGGGCCTTGCTGTGACTGGTCCCATTGCATCCAGGAAGCAGGGGACAGTGAGTGCTGGGACTCAACTTGCTTTCTTCTTTGTATTCAGTTCAGGATTCCAATCCAGAGGAATGGTAATGCCCACAGTTAAGGTGGGTGTCCCACCTCAGTTAGCCCAATTAAAACACCCCTACACACAAGCTTTCCCAGAAGTCCATTTCCTAGGAGACTCCAGGTCTCATCAACTTGACAAATGAGATTAATCATCCCACATGGGTTTTGTTCTGTCTGGTGATTGCTCAGGAAGCCCCAGGATTCCTGAGCACTGCACATTCATTGATCCTTTGTTTATCCTATTGGGAGTCAGCTTCCACAAGAGGCTGGTTTTTCAGGCTAGGAGGTCCAAGGGCTTTGGCCAGGATTGATGAACCTGAAGCACTGGCAGCTGGAGGGAAGAGCTAGGGCAGCTCTCCCCTTGCTCCCCCTCAGACCCTCGTCAGCACTTCCTACGGTTCCCTCATGTGGTGCGATGACACTCTGAGATGGATGTTTTGAATATTCCATTCCACAGGGGAATACTAAGGGCCCCAGAAGAAGGACTGATGACTCCACCCTTTCTGAGTGTCACGACTGGATTTGAACTCAGGAGTTTTGCTGCAGTGCCCCAGCTACAGGTCATATTATTTTTCAGCTCTCTCTAGTAACATCTTTCTAACTGCAGTTGGTGGCACTGTAGTTCCACGCCACACTGCGTGAGAGAAAATTGGGCTGCATGGTTAAGTAAGCTTGGGGAACATGCATGCTCCACCTCCATCCCGTCCTGGAGATTTTCAATGCAAATCGACATATTAAAGGCTGTGGGATGTCATGCCTCATAGAAACATCTTTATTCTAGTGATCTTTAGATTATTCTACCATAATGTTCATGTGTGTAATCCCTTTTACTATTCTTTAGGGTAAGTAGTTCAAAGAACATGCTTTTGGAGATATTAGACTAGAGAGGATATTGCACACACACACACACACACACACACACACACACACACACACACATATACTTCAACTAAAAATCCATTTGGGAAGCAGAGGTCTTCAAATCACACGCTGAGAAGTGTCCCCAACATGCTTCTTGTGATGTTGTAGTGGCTTGAGTGATAATAGCACCCATAGGCTTGTTTATTTGAACGTTTGGCTCCCAGGTAGTGGAATAGTTTGGGAAAGATTGGGAGGTGTGGTCTTGTTGAGGAAACGTATTGCTGGGGTGGACTTTGAAGTTTTAAAAGCCTATCCGAGGCCCAGTATTCATTTCTGCCTGCTGCCTGCAGACCAGGGCATAAAGGTCTTACCTCCTGTTCCAGCACCATGCCTGCCTGCTTCCTGCATTGATGATAATCGACCAAACCTCTGAAACTGTAAGAGACTCAAAGCATTACCTTTATGGAACTCCCATTTGCGAATGTTATTTTTCTCCTAGAATGGGTCTTTTAGGACGTGTTTGCCCTGCCACCTTTTTTTTACCTTGTACTTTCCAGATCTTTCAGATCTGAAGTGGATTTTCTCAGCATACAGAGCCTCCTCCTTGGTAGCTGGTCCTCTGAGGAAACTCACAGAATTGGGGTTTCTTGGCCAGATGCACAGGTCAGAACTAACTCCCACCTTTTGAGCTTCATACTTTCGTTAATATTAATGATGTTAATATAATGAATCATGTCTTCTGGCTCCTACATCATGATATTCCATCCTTCTATCATTTTCCATCTGATTTTAGCCACATTCCTGTTTTCAAATTGCCTAGGTATTTCCAAAACTTTCTATGCTTAGTACACCTTGGAGAAAATCTCTAAACATATAAAACTAGATATCCTTCCATCACTTTCAAATGGCATGTCCTAAATGTATGTACCTTGGGAGCTGGGTGTGGTAGTGCACACCTTTAATCCCAGCACTCAGGAATCAGAGACAGGAACATTTGTGCTGTGGAAAAATCCTTTTCTACACCACGAATTTGTATTACTCTCATTGGCTAATAAAAAGCTGGCAGGCCAGTAACTTGGCAGGAAGTTAGTCAGGAAAGTCAAACTGAGAATTATGGCAAGAAGGAGGCCAGCCAGCCGTTCAGGAAGCAAAACATGCTAGATGACAGGTAAAGTCATGAGCTCATGGCAATACATAGATTAATAGAAATGGGTTAATTTAAATGTAACAGTTACCTAGTAACAAGCCTAAGTGAGCTATTGGTCAAGCATTTATAAGTAATATAAGCCTCTGTGTGGGAATTTCAGAAGCAGCTGCAGTGTAGATGGGAACAAGTGGGAGGGAGAGAAACGCCCATTTCTAGATATGTGTGAGTTTGAGGCTAGCCTGGTCTACAAAGCAAGCTCCATGCCAGCCAAGGTTACAGAGTGAGAGTCTGTCTCAAAATAAATAAATAAAACAATGCATCCATCCTTTCAACCCAGTCATATCCCTTCCACCTCCCGACCTCGGAGAGTAATACACTCTGCCATCTATTCTCCAAGTCACATCTGGATTCTGGGAAACATCCAATCACTGCTTGAACAGGCAGATTCTCTTCTCAAACACTGGCCTTTTCTTTCATGTCTGTCATCCAGATCTGGACTGCCTCCTCATTTGCCTAGGTGATGGGTTGATACATTCTTTCTCTTACCAGTTTTAATTGTTTGCTTCCCACCAGCCATTCTGACCGAGTTGGTAGATGGTTTTTATAAACTGTACATTCTGTTCCTCCAGCCCCTTCAACTGCTACCCATTGTTTTCTGGATAATGTATCTGCTCCTCAAATAAGAACTTTGGGGGAGAGCTGCTATGAGTTCCAGTGCACTTTCGTCTTAGGCATGTAGCCTCTTATTGATCCACTCTGCCTCTTGCCTTTTGACTCCATCCAAATAGATCCTTGGAGTTGAGCTCATAAGCATACAAAGTCTTTGGCCAGTGGGTTAACCAAAGCCACGAGGGAGAATGTTGCTCAGAAATGCTTTGTTTCATGTGTGGTAGAGGCTTCTTGGTGCTGCAAAGGTGGTCAGTCACTCTGAAGTCATTCTGAGCTGTATACCAGGAGACCGGTTCTCTCAGTGTTCTCCCATCTCCACCTTTGCAGATGCCGAGGGCATGGCTTCCTCATGCCTGGGGTTTCGTCACAGAAACACTGATTGCTTCACAGATCCACCTGCCTCATCTTTTTCATCCTAAATAGGCCAGAGGAGCAGAAGGTCGCAGACCCTGGTCCATTTGTTCTTCTCTTATTTTGCTTGATGAACACTGATTTGCTCTCTAGGACTT
This sequence comes from Myodes glareolus, assembly GCF_982192425.1. NCBI lineage: Eukaryota > Metazoa > Chordata > Mammalia > Rodentia > Cricetidae > Myodes > Myodes glareolus. The sequence goes on along the minus strand of NC_142035.1, from coordinate 20,072,826 downwards.
GGCTCAGACCTTACCGTCTCCTGAAAGACTTTTATAGCCCTCCCCCATGGTTTAGTCTCCTCATTTGCATCCCGAGGCCTCTTACACTCAGCAAAGATAGAGACAATGCCAGAAAGATCTGCTTTCCTTTGGATCGAATGATTGGGTGAGACTAATACGGTAAAGCCTGAGAGAGAGGTCGGGTGCTGTGATGATTAATTTTTGCCAACTTGACCCAAGCTTGCGTCACTTTGGAAGAGGAAACCTCAGCCGAGGAACCATCCCTCTCAGACTGGCCTGTGGGTATGACTGTGTGATGCATATTCTTGATTAATGATTGTTGTCGGAGGTCCCAGATCACTGTGGGCAATGCAATCGTGGAACAGATAGACCTAGATTATCTTAGAAATCAGGCTGAGCAATCTATGGGGAGCAAGGCAGTAAGTAGCATTCCTCCATGGTCCCTGCCTCAGTTCCTGCCTCCAGGTTCCTGCCTTGAGTTTTTTTACCTGACTTCTCTCAGCAATATAATCTAACCTGTAAGATGTAATACACCCTTTTTTCACCAAGCTGGTTTGACCAGGGCTTTATTGCAGCAGCAGAAACCAAACTAAGAGAGATGTTTGAGGAATTTTATGGCTTCTTTGGCAAAACTGACTTTATTATAAATGGTTTTTGGTAATGTTGGATGGAACATGGGAAGTTATGATTCATAACTGAAAGAATTTTTTATTGTCAAGCTACTGTATTGACAATGACAGCTCCTACTGTCATATTTCCAGCCAATCATGTCCTCTCCCTAGATGACAAGCATAAGGTCCATTTTCCTGTCCCCTCCTCTTTTATGATCCCTTTATTTCTTCCCTCACCTTCAGACACTGAGTCTCATTCAGCTTATCTCAATGAATAAAGGGCGAGGATATGGATTTTAGGTCTTTTAGGGCATACTATTATGAAGGAAAACAGACTCATTAGGTCCAGCATTAATGATGCCCCTTGAAGGCGTACAATACCTTTTCCCCCTTGTATTGATCAGGTTGTTATTCTAGAAAATTGCCTCCCTTTGTTCTGTTTTTTATTTTTCCAACAATCTTTTATATTTTGTTATCTCATCACAAATTATGGAACCTAGGGAGTTTAGTCAATTTTTCCTCCAGGGAAGGGGAGTGACTCCATTTTGCTATGGTGAGAAAAAGAGAACGGTAGCAATAACTGCAAAAATATTTACTGCTACTATACAAAATATCCTCTCCTAGACACACCCATATTGCTGGTTTCCTTATAATCAAACTGGTGCTTAGCTATACATTTGCCCAAGGATGTACAGTGAGAACACATTAGAGGCCAGAGTGGTATTCAGGGCCATGCTTAGTCCAAGAAAACATGTTATTCCTCAACAATAATGTGCCTTGATGTTCAACTAAGGCCCTTAGGAAAACATGCTCCAAAATGTGTTGTTGGGTGTGTAGTGGTAGCCCCTTGGTGCTGCAAAGGTGGTCACCCATTCTGAAGTCATTTTGAGTTGTATACTAGGGGACTGGTCCTCTCAGCATCCTCCTATCTCCATCTTTTCAGATGCTGAGGACATGGTTTCCTCATGGCAGGGGTTTCTTCACTGAAACACTCCTCATTGCTTTACAGCCCTATCTGCCCAGCTTGCAGGCTCTAAATAGGGCCTAAGAGCAGAGAAGTTCACAGGTCATGCCAACACCAAAAGGCTCCCACTGTTCCTCCCTGCCCTGCTCATTAGCATATTAATGCTCAGCTTCCCCACTGAGAGGTGAGCAAAGTTAGGGCTCCTTTAATTGGAAAATCCAAAGGACAGCACCTGCCACAGTCCCCTGGAATTTATGCATGTCTGTCATCGAGAGGTTGGAGCGAATGGATGATTCATGATGGGATCGCCCACCTCCTGATTTACAGCACGTCATTTACATGCACTAAAGTCAATCAGCACACGGGAAGGTCACACTCAACCAGAGTCATGTTCACTAAACTCCGAAGGCCTGGTCTTCTAGTCAGATTGTGTCCAAGAAGCAGGGAAAAGAGGAAAGAGTTTAGGTAGAGAATTTGATCAAGGACAGCAGCCTAGGTGATGATGGGGGACTCTAGAGTCTGGACTTCAAGAGTGTGCAATCTGGAAGGAGATAACCTGTTGTCTAGCCTCCTAACTTTGGGGGAAGCCCCCTGACCTTTCTTAGTTCTATTTATTTTTACCACCTATAAAAGGCCAGCGATAATAACCCCAATCTTATAGATCTGTCAAAACTAAAATGAGGTAATTTATGCTTAGGACACAGCCTAGCAGGTGGTGTTGCTTGTTCCGTGTTGCTAGTGGGGCTTGAGCCTGTAGTCGACGGGGCCCATTTTAGATTGAGATTACTTGTGATCATATTCTGGAGCATGTACTCAGGCTTTCTGAATCTTTATGTTTTCATGGACAGCTGGAAGGTGTAGGAATAATGACTCTAATAATAATCATAGAGAGTCTGAGTGAAAGTCTGGTTTACAGGTAGAACACTCTGTTGTGGCATATTTGTATACTGTGAGAAGGTGGATTGCTGTGATTAGTGTGAGAAAAGGCTGAACAGCCAATAGATAGTCAGGAGGTATAGGCGGGACTTCCGGGGAGAAAAAAGAGAAGGAGGAATCTAGGGGCAGGAGAAGCCAGGCAATATGGAGAGGAAATAGGAGGTGCAATATGGAAAAGAAGTAATGTCACATGATAGAACTGATATAAACAGGTTAATTTAAGTTGTAAGAGCTAGTTAGGAACAAACATAAGCTAAGGCTGAGCTTTCATAATTAAAAAGAAGTCTCATTATTTGAATCATTATTAGGGAGCTGGCTTGTGGGTCAGAAAAAGACTCATTACAACATTCAGTGGTGTGAGGCCTGCTACTGTGTGTGTGTCTCTGTGAGTATGCTGTGTAGTGCATTCGTGTAGGTGTGCATGACCATGCCTGTGCATGTGAAAGCCAGAACAGGATGCTGGGTGTCTCTCTCTATGACTCTCTGCTTCATTATCTTGAGACAGGGTCTCTTACTGAACTAGAAGCTTGCCATTTTGGTTAGGCTGGCTAGCCAACAAACTGGGATTCACCTGTCTTTGCTCCCCAATACTGGGGTTACAAGCCCATGAAGTCATTCCTGGTTTTTTATTTACAGGGCCCGGGGATTTGAACTCAGGTCTTCACGCTTGTACAGTATCCACTCTTATCCACTGAGCCATCTTCCCAGTCCAACCCTGATGTCCTTAAAGACAGCAGTGTGGAGCAAGACCATTCATTACTCAGTCCCACTCTGTACAGATCTTGGTTCATGGGTTGTCTTAATAAAAGGTAATCTGTCTTGTTGGTTCTCTTCTTGTGTATTATAAAAAGAGTTATGTGCTGGGAAGTGATGGCACACACCTTTAATCCCAGCACTCAGGTGGCAGAGACAGGTAGATTCAAGGCCAGCCTGGTCTACAGAGCGAGTTCCAGGACAGGCTCCAAAACTACAGAGAAACCCTATCTCGAAACACCAAAAAAGATATGTGTAGCATGAGGGCCGGCTTGTTGGGGTTTCCGTCCTGCCCGGTACCCCCCAGCCGGCAAACCCCAAAGAAAATCACATACGGGACTCCATAAGATTATAAACTGATTGGCCCATTAGGTCAGGCTTCTTGTTAACTCTTATAACATATATTACCCCATTATCCTTATCTATGTTAGCCACATGGGCTCAGTACCTTTCTCAGTGTGACAGCTTACATGTTGCCTCTTTGGTGGTCTGCGCAGGAATGGCTGAGGGAGCTTTCTCCTCCCTAGCCTTATCCTATTCTCATTGCCCCGCCTCTACTTCCTGTCTGGTTGACCCGCCTATACTTCCTGCCTGGCCAATCAGTGTTTTATTAAAATACATGGTTGACAGAATACAGATAATTCTCCCGCACCATTTCCCTCTTTTTTTTTTTTAAACAAAGGAAAATACCCATAATCCATTTGTTGGGAATGTGGGTGTAGTGTTTCAGGCTACTTCCTGCTGGTTGGGGGCGCTGATAGTCTTAAGGGGACCTAAAGAAAATTTAGAGTTATAATCAAGTCATGACTGGAGTATCCTGTGAGTCTCGATCATCTCAGACAGCAGTCTTGGATCAGTTCTGGGTGTAGACCTCTGTCATCTGGGCCATCTGTTCCTATCGGAGATTTTTCAGGTGGCCTCCCTTGGTCAAAGGTGATTATTCTTAACTCTGAATAAATCCAGAGTCTCTCGTTTTCTATGGAAACAAAAACAAAATCTCTTCTCCAAAGTAACATACCTTTTGACTTCAGTTTTGAAGCCAAGGTATTTTCAAAATTCCTATCTTGGGTTAGTTCAGCAGCATTTATAAACAAAAGTCTTTTAGCAGTTGTTGCTCCTTCCTCAGCAATCAAACAATTTAAAGAGAGCATAATAGCATACAGTATGAAGATTCTCTGTGCATTTTCCATCTTTATGTGGCTTTATTTTAACCTCTATTTCTTTTATTTTTACTTTTACTTTTTGAGACAGGATCTTTGTATATCTTTGTCCTGGAAGAACACTGTAGACCAGGTTTGTCTTTGAACTCACAGAGATCCTCCTGTCTCTGCCTCCCCAGTGCTGGGATTAAAGGTGTATGCTACCACACCTTGAACTCACAGAGATCTGTCTCTGCCTCCCAGGCATTGGTATTAAAGGCGTGTACTACCACACCTTGAGGTCACCGAGGTCAATCTACCTCTACCCCTTGAAGTCACAGAGGTCAATATGCCTCTGCCTCCCAGGCATTGGGATTAAAGGTGTGTACCACCACACCCAACTACTCTCTTTCTTTCCTTTTAACTTTAAGAACTTTAACTTTTAGCCTGCATATACACACTGTAAACCATTTAGAGGTTTTCTTCCACTTTGAATCTCTCTTTACTGTATGTTTTTCTTTTTCTGACCATATGAGTCTTTAATTTACTAAGCAATATGGAGAGCTGTGGCTTTGACGACTAGATCCAGCTCATTCCTTAGCTTTTCAGCCTCAAGGCTGAGGTACCAGCCAGAGCTGTGTTCACTGCCACAACTCTATGGCGTTTCAAGGTCCTTGCCAGCAAGCAAGCTGCAGCATTCTGCTCACAGACCACACTCAGTCGGACTGCCTGCCTGAAAGAGTCAGAGTTTGCTCTGGCAGGACAGCCCAGATAGCTGGCATTTTAAAACAGCACAGCTTTTCTCCTGCTACAGCTGAAAACTGAAAAGAATGCGTTCAGCTTGTCATCAACAACATTTAAGTATTTTGTGGCAGGACCTCTTTAAAGAGCTGCAAGGTTTTGCAGCTAAAGCTGAGTCAGGAAGCCTCTCTCAGATGAGAGCGCTTGCTTGCCTCTAGCAAGCAAAGTAGACCTGAGAAATTGCTGCCACCAAGAAGCCATGCTTTACTCTATTCTTTTCCAAGCTTTCTCAGGCTTTTTGTGGATTCAGTTATCCACGTCTGGGCGCCATATGTAACATGAGGACTGGCTTGTTGGGGTTTCTGTCCCTCCCAGTACCCCAACAGCCGGCAAGCATCAAAGAAAATCACACACAAGACTCCATAAGGTTATAAACTGATTGGCTCATTAGGTCAGGCTTCTTGTTAACTCTTATAACTTATATTAACCCATTATCCTTATCTATGTTAGCCACATGGGCTCAGTACCTTTCTCAGTGTGACAGCTTACATGTTGCCTCTTTGGTGGTCTGCGCAGGAATGGCTGAGGGAGCTTTCTCCTCCCTAGCCTTATCCTATTCTCATTGCCCCGCCTCTACTTCCTGTCTGGTTGACCCGCCTATACTTCCTGCCTGGCCAATCAGTGTTTTATTAAAATACATGGTTGACAGAATACAGATAATTCTCCCGCACCAGATATGTTTTTATTTTTAATTTACATAGTAATTGCATATATGTGTGGAAAGCAATGTGATGTTTGGATACACATACGCTGGTGTGATTGACAGCGGTCGCATTTCTCTGCTACAGGAGTGAAGATGCTTCTTTGTTGACGTGTTTTCAGATGCATCTATGGGCCCTTGCTGTTCCTTCATTGGACAGCCCCAGTTTGTGCCTTCAAAGTTTTGTTCTCAGAATCTACCTTAAGTCTACAAACACACTAACTCTCCTAGGACTAAGGAATTGGCATTTCCTTTCTTTTTTGGTTTGGTTTTCGTTTCACTCCTCCACTGCTTTGAGCTTGAGACATGCAGGTGCTGGCAAATGCCTTTTGTCTATGGCGGCTGCTGTCCAGGCGTCCACAGTGAGGTTTTGTGCTTACTTCTATCTAGGGTACTGGGAGGGAGGTCTATGGATTTGATTGCTGGCCAAAACCCCTTTCTCATAGCATGGAATTCTGTGCTTTGGGGACCCCAGGCCTGTAGCCTGTTGACCACCCACTTTGACCACTGGGGAGCAGAACCCTGGCTGAATCAGCGCCCATTTCAAAGTTCCACGTAGTGGACCTGTTCAAGGAACTTTTGCTGAGTAGAGGAAGTGATGAGTAGCAGGCAAAAATTAGAAGATATTTTTTCTCTTTCCTTTCTTCTTTTGCGGGATGTTAATAAGCAATGCCTTTTTTGAGGTAAAATGTACAATCAGCATATTCCTTATCAAAATGTTATTTTTAGCATCAAATAAAATCTTAGAGGGCTAATATCTTTTGGGAAAGTTAGTTGACTTATTTTTAATGAAGTTTCTGGAGTTTTCTTTACAAAGCCCATTCTTACATATGGTGCATTTTATAATCAAGTCATCATAATAGGTGGGGTGCATTGAGTGCTTCCTGGTGTCAAGAGATGAGTTTGATATTTGATATACCAATTTGAAGGCCTCATGGCAAAGCAAGGGAAGACATGAAATGTTCACAGAAGGGTATGTGAGCCAGGCCTGGGTTGGCAGACACCATTTTTACTATACACTATTAACCTGAACTCAGTCTATATGTAGCCCAAATGTGATTTGAGATTTGAAGAGAAGACCAATATGTATGTGTTCAGTGGCTATTAACTCTGTTCACAGGCTCATGGAGTTAACTGAGTTGGCTTGAGTCACATGAATGATAAGAGGCAGAATCAGAAAGTGAAGTCAGGTCTCCTGACTTTCAAATCTATGCTCTGTACCAGAGGCCAAAAGCTGGGCTTGAGGACAATCTGGCCCACTGCCTGGATTTATTTTGTAATACTTATTTTGTAAGTACAATTTTATTGAAATAATGCCATATACCTTTAAGTTTATCACCGTTTTTTTTTTCTGTTGCAATGGCAGTGTTGATAGAGACTATATAGTTTATAAATTCTCAAATATCTGCTACTTGGCTATTTGCAAGAACATTGCTTTGTGAACATATCTGCAATATATATTTGATATAACTTTATTATATATACTATATAACTAATTATAAATTTGTTAATATATTAGATCCAGCTAGTAAGAGACCAGGAAGTTGAAGATTCTGACTTTAGGTTATGTCAGGTGTCCCTGAAATAGACTAGACTTCTTCCTCTGTCTTTTATCTAAGTTGGAGTCTTTTCAGTTGTGGGAAAACAGTCTAGACCTGGGTTTGTGAATTGTTGGCTAGAAGCTGCTCTACCCAGCCTCTTTGGTCTATTTGAAGGGCAGAGTACTTATGTGCATGTGTGTGCACTTTAATTGAATTTAAGTGCCTGGAGGCTGGGCATGCCACATTAACCACCATTGCTTTTCTCTTCATATGTGGATGCTGCCTCCAGTTGTATTTCCTGACTTCCCTCTAAAGACATTAGAACTGTTGAATCATTTGGCCTCAGCTTTGGTTCATTCTATTGTGAGTTCTGAATCTTAGAAGACTCACACTGTGGAATGTTAGAGAATCTTGGTACAGGGGCCAACTGTAGACTGCCCATCTGAGACAGGGGAATTGATAGTTGGGATCAAGAGTTAGTTTCTTAGGATCCAGAGCAAATGACTTAACTGCCTCAAGACTTGTTTCAGCACCCCCCCCAAAGTTGGAGAATCATACTGTGATAGACAGAATTCTGTAGGCAGGGTTTTCCTGTGTCCTGGAAGCCATTCCCAAATAACCACTCAGAGGCTACTTATTAATCATAAATGCTTGCCCAATAGCTCAGGCTTGTTACTAGCTAACTCTTACATTTTAAATTAACCCATATTTCTTATCTACCCTCTGCCAGGTGGCAGTACCTACTTTCAACATGGCATGTTCATTTTTCTTCGCTCTGCATCTTCCTGGAGACTCAGACTCCTCTCCTCCCCCTCTTTCCCAGTATCCTTTTAGTACAGTTATCCCACCTAACCTTATTTTTAATCAGATTTTTTTTAAATTAAAACAATTACAGTGACATGTATCACACGGTATAAAGGAATATTTCTCAGAATTCTAAGCTAACAACCAGGATTTCCACTTCCTCTTGGGTATGCCCTTTCTGCGAACATGGGAAAACATATAAATATGATGAAATATCACTTTCATGATTATATTGTGTTATGTGAGTGAAAAGAATTTTTTTCAAATGAAAGAATGACCTCTAATTATTTAGTTTTGTGATCACAAGAACTCCCTATAATCCCCAAGTATGACTGGCTGAATCAGATAAGCATTTCTGGGTGGCTTGAGGAAACAGGTGACACCTTTCTGTTAGCCTGGAAGAACAAACTATTATATTACAATTTGCTTATGAAGAAGACCACATTGTTTGAACTGAAGGCAACCCGCAGGAACTGAATGTGACCCATACTTGTCAAAGAACAATAAAACAAGGCCTCAATCATCTATCAACAAGAAACCAGAGGGTCCCAACCTCCTCTTAAAACCCCAGCCTAGATGCCCTACGCCTGGACTGTTGGCTCAGACAAACTTGAGACAAAGTTTGAGACAAATTGTATTGTCTCAAACTATTCTGTGGTAATTGATTATGAAGCTACTGCCTTGGAGTGGTGTTGGGAGGGTGAATTAACACATCATATGCTATATCCCCTGGTGTAGAACTTGGAGCATTGCAACATCAATGAAAGCCTGATAAACTCTTTTTTTTTAAGACACTTAAGGTGCTTGGAAGTTTGACTTTTGCTTCCCTGAGGACAAGTCTTCCTTCTGGTTGGTTGGGGGAAAACTGCATCAAGGATATTACTCTCTTGGCTCAAGTTCTTATGTAAGGATTTTATAAGGAATACCATGAAAAAGTGTGGGAAGAAGAGCAGGAGGGGCAGGCAGGGGGAAGATGTGGGTCCTCTGGGGAGTAGACTCTGGATTGCTGGATCATGAGTGGCACCATTGGGTTCCCCCACTGTAGGGCAGCAGATTTGGCCTTTCTATCTTGTATTCATCCATTATATTTGGAGACTGCCCCAGCAGATGCAGGAGGGAGAAAATCTTTGGTTTCTCTAGCAGGATGGATGCTGTTCATCAAGCACAACTTTTTCAAGAATCTCCAGCTGTCCACTGCCATGTGGGGGCGAGTGGGTGTTATAGGAGACCGAGTGAGGGTACAAGTGTACTCACTACATTCCCTCTGTCTACTGGTTGGTGGGTGAACCTCTCGGGTATTGTTTTTGTCCTTAATCTCCCCCATGGCCCAATATATTCGAAACACATGGTGGAAACACTTTTGGGTGATGGTTTAAAGTTTTCCAGGGTCCGTTCGCATAGTCTACCATTCCACTGTGGTTCACAAAGTTTACACAGCTGAGTACCTGACTCCATGATCAATCCACTTCTACCTCTCCAGTGCCTCGGGTTCTAGTTCGTTTATAGCACGTTGGTGAACGTAATCAATGATGCCTGTGGCTCCTGGTTATACGCCTGGTACTGTGTAGAGTTATGGGGTACATTAAGAATGAGGCCCTTTCTAGAGTTCATTGCTACCTGAGAAAGATGACAGTCATAGCATGTCAATTATAAAGCACCAAAGGGACACGTTGGGACCCACTGTGGCAGTGTTAGACCTTTCCTTGACTGTCCAGCTCTCCCAGTGCTATTCTGTTTGTCACTATGTTCAATGGCTATGTTTAAGTGGACACAACAGCTTCTTATCTCAATCATGAGTTTTTCCCATCACTGCTGCATGAGAGGGGCCCGTGGGAACCACTCAGTAATTTAGAAGCTCAGGAATTTCTAGTGTGTTAGTAGCTTAGGAACTGCTTTTTCTAGTGGAGGACAGGACCCATCTTTGCACACTGGGTAGAGATTCGAAGAGCATTCCCCACCTCTGCTTAGTTAGAAGCTACCCTGCAAGACTGGGTCCCGGGTGCCTACAGCACCTCCTCATTGTTTTGAGTTGATTTTACCTTGGTTTAGTTTTGCCTTTGCATCGTATGCATGTACTGTTTGTTGCTTCCTGTGTAAGCTACCTGGATGCAGGCTTGCGTCTCGGGTAACACTTTTAGGGAGAATTCAGGACACAGCAGGGTCTCTTCGGGAACCTAACATGCAAACTGTCACCAAGGGTAAACAGAAAAGGCCTCCCAATTAAACTAGCATCTCAGCTGAACACTGAAAGATGAACCTGAGGTCATGTATAGAGATAGAAGGAGGGTGTACAGGGCTGAGAGGAGATTCTTCTGCCTTCCTGGAAACCCTTTGTCCCTTCCATACTTGGTGACATCCTATTTGTTCTTCAAAACCCAACATCTGTTTTTTTAAAGTCTTGTTTGGATGCTCCAGACATCTATTCTTCTACATGACATTCCCAGACATGCATCGCAGCACCTAACCTGCAGTTTGCTCAGAGCCATCGGGACAGCAAGCAGAATGATTCCCAGGCCTTCCACTGGGAAGTTACTACCACCTTAAAAATTACCCCAAAACTTAACAGCTTAAAATACTTTATTATATCATGGTTTTTATGGGTCAGGAAGTCGGGCACAGGATAGCTAGAATCTCAGACTACATTCAAGGTGTACACTGGAGTTGGGGACTCAGCTGAAGGCTGACTGTGCAGAGGATTGCCTGCTAAACTTATATATGTGGCCTTGATAGAATTGATAGAATTAATATATACTAATAGTGTATTAATATATATGATTAAATATATATTATGATTTATACTAATATATATGTATGATGTATTAGAGTGGCATACATGCTATAGTTTCTCTTATACAACAATGGCTGTCTCCCAAAGAGCCCAGAAGCTGATAGCTATTCAGTTAATGAGGCTGGCTGTCTCAGCATGTCTTCAGTCTGTGTTGGAATCCTGAAGAAGTAGATTCTAACACCAGCAAAGGAGTGCCTCAGCAGCAGGGTAGATGAACTCACCAATGAGAGTGAGGACAAGCAAGAAAAAAAAAAATAAAGAAAATTCTCTCCTCCATGTTTGTTTATGTAGACTGCCACCAGAAGGTGTGGCCCAGATTTAGAGTTGTCATGTGGGCGACCTCTCAGAAGAGCAATATGGTATCTTGCTTCATTGGAACAAGCATGTACAGATAGTCAGAGGGCCAGGAATGCATGAGTGTAAGATGGAGTTTAGTCCTTTGCCACCTACTTACACCAGTGATTGCTTTTCTTGGGGATTTTATTTGCCAAAGGCCAGATAACAGGTCCTATCAACACCCAAGGGGAGGAAATTATACAGAAATATAAGTTCCAGTGGGTAAGGGCCAAACCTCAGATTCAAGAAGAATTTAAGGGCTGAGAAATGACTCAGGGGTCAAGTTGTCCTCTGACCTCTACATGTGTGTCGTGATGCTCACATCCCTCCTCTTACACACAAACGAATAAATACAAAAATGATTTTAAGAAAAAATCTGAGCTTTTTTTTTGCAATCATATTATAACTCATGGGTTAGCAAACTCTGGTGTGTCCTAGAATTGCCCAGGGAACATGGAAGCATCAGATGCCCAAGCTATTCATAAGACTGATTGAGTCAGTCTCTAGGGTGGAGTCTGGTGACATCACCTTCAGGGAGCTGGCTAGGCGATTCCAATGTGTAGCTAAGCCAGTCTCTTGTATGGCCAGCCCTCAGGGACCTGTGGCTTCTGTGTTCATGCCCTTCCCTCTGATCTGGTCAGGGCTGTGTCTTGCTTTAATCATCTAAACCCAGAAGAAGCTTGAGTCACAGGAAATACCTGGCAGTGATGTCTGTTTGCTCCGCTGGGAGTCCCTGAGCTGCCATGTGAGAGGTGAGACAACCAGGAGAGACCCTGAAAAAATACATGGTTGACATATAAAAATCTTTGCATTTTTTTGAGGTGATTTGCCAGCAATTTGTTGCAGCTACTTATTTTTGCTTTTGGACAACTGTCCAGCCTGGCAGGATTTGACTAGGTAGATATTAACGGTGGTCTCTCGTGGGACTGCCTTCAACAGGTGGGCAGGCTGCAGCTCACTCAGTTGGTATGCTGAGGACCCCACTCCCTGCCCCACGTACACCCTGCCTAAGGACTGAGAAGCAGAAGGTTCTCTGGGTTGGGAAGTCCCGACACTGGCTCAGAACAACTTTAATATCAGGTGGCTCATTGGGTGGCCTCTCTAGGCACGGCAGCTGTCCCAAGTAACAACGCTTCTCTACTCCTAGGAGGATGTTCAAGGTGGAAGACTTGGATGCAGCTGTTTGGGGGTCAGAAAAGCTGCCTTTCTAACAAGTTCTGGCAGAATGCAGATGGTGCTGGTCCCTGGACCAGAGCTGCGGAGACTGCTGGTGGCATGGCTCAGAGGACCCACCTTGAGAAACACCTGATGTGCCAGAAATATCTATGTTGACATTTACATCTTTATTCCAAGACTTTTAACTTTATTTAGATCCTTTAGAGCCTTTGTAAGCACCTCCCATAAAACCTTACTCTAGAGTGAGAGATCCTGTATTTGGTCACGTGGCTAGTAGGAATGTAGCTTATGTTTGTTAAAAATAAACGGGTAGGTGAATGATTGACTACAGAGCTTACATATATGACAAGCATATACACAGGGAACTTGACTTAGCGATAAAGATCCTAATGCTAAGTTACCCCCAGAACCGACTTGCCTTCACTTTCCTGAATAAGGGACGTTATGGTTTGGCTGGGGCTAAGGGCTTTTTAAACACAAGCCACTTGGTGCTGAAGGAGGGATAGTCCCAGATATACTGGGTGGAGGTGAGGGTAAAGGTAGTCTGTGCTCCACCTATATCCAGGCACACGCTCTTGCCCTTGAGTTTTCTGCCACATCGGCACTTTGTATATTTCCAAAGCCCATCTGTGCAGGCAAAAGAGTGACTTCCTGTGTGCAGGGGCGGCCCTGGGAGGCTGGGTCTCCAAGAGCCCGTTTTGGATTATAAGCCTTTGAAGACATCTGCAGGGAGGGGATAATTCATCCCAGAAAAACGGCTCCCTTTGCCATGCAAACCAGAGACCAGGAATGGAAATGAGATTTCTAATTACATGGGGCATTTCAGAGCCACCTGCTGGCTCTGGCATCGCTCAGAGGGGCTGCCATGCAGAGGTGCTGCAGAGCGGGCCTGGCCTCCGAGTTTGGGCTGCTGGGAGGCCTTCTGGGTCAGGGCGTGAGTTTCAGCCTTCAAAGTCTTCTAGCAGCTGCATCCAGCTGGGCTTGCAGGGAGCCGATGCCAGGAAAGGCCTTCTCTGAATTTAGCCTTGATGCCTTCCTGCTGCTTAGAGAGCCCTGGGACCTGTTTCTGAGCTCCTGATCCATGCTTTGTCTGCCTAGCACTGGGCTCAGGGGTCCAGCCTGGGATGCTGAGCTAATAATAGTTGGGCTTTCTAGGTGCACTTGCTCTGACCTCTTCCTGTTGGTCGCTCCTAAGGGAGGTACACAGTGGGAAGCTGAAGTGCAAGACGTTTACCTGGGTAACCCCATGAAAGGCAAGAGAGGGGGCAGGATTGGGAAGAAGGAAAAGTCAAATTGTGATGCACCACATCCAGCCTGGAAGGACGCACACCCAGGAGTGATCCCAAACCCGCGTTGTTTCGGATAAAATCTATTTGATTATTCTCAGCATTGTCCTGGTTCACAATGCCTGGGGCTCTGCTGCTGCTTTGCTCAGTCTCTGACCACCGGGTCCTTTCAGGAGGACACATTGGGATAGATGACTCTTATCTGACATAGATCCCAAAAGATGACTGCTGTGGGGGGTCCATCTCTAGGTTGTGCCCCAGCAGATGGCTGTGTGCAAATCAATGCCGGAAGTTCCGAGCATCACACTTTGTGTCCACCCGGATCCTCTTTCCTCTGCTGGGCTTAGGAAAGGAATTTATGTTATTTCACATTCCTATAAACAATGGCACAGATTGCCACAAATGTCTATCGTGTAGCTAAATTGTCATGGTCCCATGCTGCCTTATAAACAGTTGTGTTTACGCTCATAGACCAATGCTACTCCCGACCTTAGTCAGAGAAGCTTCTCTTTGGCATGCAGAGCCACGAATGCAGAGGGCCATGGTGCTCAGGTGCTAAGACTAAGGGATGGTTGAGCGCTCAGGCCTAAACAGGATGCTTATACTACCCACTCGAAGGCTCAGGGATCATCACAGAAGAGAGTCAGGGCACAGAGGAAAGGGTTGTGCCATGCTGTCTTCTGAGCCTGGCAAAGCCACCACAATCGTGATCCCACAGCAGTTGGGGTTGGCTCCAATGGGCTTGCACAAGACTAGGCCTGTCGTTAGTCAATTATGAATCAGGGAGGGACCTAAGGGAACCTACTGCTCCCTCTTGAGTTATTGGCTATTGATTACTGCTGGCAGGGTGGGGCACCATTGTCTTCAGTTGAATACCCACAGGTGAATCCACCCGGCTCCGGCAGACATTTCCAAACTTCTGGTCACACAGATGGCTCTGGTTAAACTTAGTGGGGCACAAAAACAAAGCAGAACGGCTCAAGAAAGGGACCTCTGGGGAAGGGGGTGTGCATGACAGGGTGGGAGGGAACTAGGGGAGGACACGGTTGAGAGTAACCAGAATGCATTATATATGGGAATGAAATTGTCAACAGCACTGTTAATAAAAATGGACTCAGTGTCTAAAATAATACAATTTTTTTCAGCGGAGCCTCTCTAAAACAGAAAATTGTAAACACATGCAAAACATACTCAAAAGAAAATAGGAAGATGTCATGGTCTTCCGCGCCACTCACCTTCCACAGTGACCACCTCATCCCAGCTATGCTCCAGCAGTCGTCCTGGCAAGCTGCAGTGCAAAGGGCAGCTTCAGAAGCACCGTCTTTCACCGGGTACCATTTCAGACGCAGCTCTAGACTGTAAGAGCAGCAGAAACAGCAAGCAAAGTTGCGATGTGCTGGTTTGTGGTAAATAAAACGAGCTAATTACAACAAAACATTTACTACTATGTTTGGAACACTGTAGGGATGTCAGAACAGAACACATCCCCTTAGGAGGTGGTACATGGTAAAAGGAAAATAGGACTTAATTATGTCTACAAAGGGTGTCAAATAGGAAGCATAGATATGATTCTCCTTGGCCTTTCACTGTTCAGTCATGGGGAAAGTCTGAAGCTGGTGTGCCAGACAGCCGCTGCCCATCAACTGGGCTTACCTAAGAGGTGAAAGTGGTTTCTTCCCACTGTCCCAACAGTTAAACACACCAATAAGCCCTCCTTCCTTCTAGAACATCTGAGAACTGCTACCCAATAGGATGGTTCAGGTTTGGACTATATTGATTCTGCACATTCCCTGTGGTTAGATCCCTCTTTTCCATTTACACTGTGGGGAGAGAGCTACACAGCTTCCCACTAGGAAAAATGGGTGGGGAGAAGCAAGCTTTTAAAATATTTGAGAGTAGAGGCTTGGGAGAGAGCTTAATCAGTAAGAAAGATCACTGGCTGTACAAGCCTTAAGACCTGAGTTCAAAGCCCCAGAACCTATATAAAAAGCCAGGCACAGTCTCCAGTCTAGTTCCAGATTCAGTGAGAGACCCTGTCTCAAAGGAATACGATGGAGAGTAACAGAGCAGGACACACAGAGTTCTCATCTGGCCTCTACATGGGATCACTCTCTCACACACTCCCATGTACACACACCTACTCTCTCTCTCTCTCTCTCTCTCTCTCTCTCTCCTTCTCTCTCTCTCTCTTTCCCTCTCTCTTCCTCTCTTTCACTCCCTTTCTCTCTCACACACATGCACAAAACAAGGAGCAAGCAAATAAACAAATGAAGAAACAAAGAAACAAAATTTTCAAGAGTGTAATACTCTGGTGCTTAGTATCCAACTCCATAGCATTGTTCACTCCCAGTCTTTGCTTGTTTCTGACTTCTTCATGACCTTGCAGCTCCTCTAGCTTCCTTCCCTGGTTGCTGGATATTCTCTATCCAGTTTTCCTTACATGGTTAGTGTCTCTGTAGTCAATGCAATTATGTCTCCACCTGTTGAGCTGAGACTCACACATGCTCATGATATTGACTTCCCCATCAGATGTCTTAGAGAAGGAGGTCAAAATAGAACATCTGGGTCCTTACTCTGAGAAATGTGGAATCCTTACAGCAAAGAATGTGCTTCAAATTGCATAGCACATTCCTTCAATGAACATTTATATTAATGTTTATTAATTTATATTAATATATAATAATGCTGTTTAAAATTTTGGATGAATTGAGTGTGGGGGCAGGTGGCCTGTCTACCATTGGTATGTGGTAGGGAAAAAGACATTTGGTGTGTGGAAACCCTTGGGACAAGAGGGAGACCAACTTAAACAGCACCATGTTATACAATCAGGCCAGGGTATAATTATACCAGCCCTGGGTATAAGTCTACTCCTGAGAACACTGACATACTATCTGGGAATCACTAGTTATGAAGTCTGCGTTTTCAAAACCACACTGTCTGCTCTATGAAAATGTGGGTCTTGTTGTTTGTAGGAAGCAGCTGATAAGATGAATCCTGAAATCTCCTAGGGTCAGGCCAAGGTCCGTCTCAGACCTATCAATCCAGCTCTGGTATCATTCATTGTGTTGGTGCCTGAGCCAGGAGAGGTGTGAGGTGAAGGAATG
Organism: Myodes glareolus; assembly: GCF_982192425.1. Taxonomy (NCBI): domain Eukaryota; kingdom Metazoa; phylum Chordata; class Mammalia; order Rodentia; family Cricetidae; genus Myodes; species Myodes glareolus. Next base: position 20,055,887 of record NC_142035.1, on the reverse strand, counting down.
GCTGGCCTTGGCTGGCCCTGCCCAGAGGCCTTCACCCAAACAAAGCCAATAACAATTCTGATGTCAATAGCAGCAGTGACGAGGTCTGGCTGGGCAGATGCTGTCTGTGAGTGTTACAGGATTCACACATATAATTTCATTCTTCATGAGAAGTCACACACTGTTTTTATTTTTAATACAAATCAAGGGTACTTTAGATGGCAAGCGATTAAGCAGGGATTTCACTGAGACCTCGCCGCTCGGCTTCTCTCATTCTTACTTATTCATCTTGGCTCTTTGGCCTGGTGTATACTGGCCCTCAGTGTGAGTGTCTTCCCTTCCACACCCTGAAGACAACCCAGCCAGGGAGACACACCTCAGCACAGGTGCACAATTAAAGTGGTCAAAACAAAGCAGAACAACAACAACGACAACAAAACAAAAACCTGTTAGAACAGCAGAAAATTCTGTTTGTTTGTCTGTTCTAAAATACTGTTGATAAGATGGTCCTCAGGAAAGACTCGACAGGCAAAGAAGTCAGAAATGAGAGCACTGGGAATGAAAGAAATGTCGGCTGCAGCAGAAAAAGGATTAAAAGTGAAAAAGAAAACAACATGTCAATTATTTGAAAACTTGGATAAAACTTTCTTTTCCCTAAAATTTATAGGTGGTGAAGTTAACGAAAGAAGAAGAGGAGGGGGAGGAGTAGAAGAAGGAGGAGGAGGAGGAGAAAGTATCAGTGAGGATCCAAAAGCACCAGATGTAGAGCGTGAATGCGGAAGACTCTGACCTCTAGGCTCTATATGCATGTGTGCATACATGTCTGCACACACGAGTACGTAAACACATACCACATATACACCTGCATGCCTTGTGTAGTGGTTGCTATAATTAACTAACATAGACATCATTTCACTTAATTATATTAAAATTATTATCATTAAAAATACCTTACTTTACTTACAGATTTGGAAGCTCACAGACAAAACTTATTTTGCTGTGATAGTTTTACGTATGACCCAGGCTGACTTCAAACTTTTAAACCTTCTATTTCTGCTTCCTGAGTGCTTGATTTACAAGCCTATGCCATGGTGCCTGCCTTCACAATTTATATTTAAATGTATATATATGTGTGTGTTATAAATATATATATTTAAATGTTCTCTCTGCACACCCCCATACTCTTAGTAAATGTCCAATACATAATAAAATATTACAGACTATAGTTGCCATGTTGCATATTTAGTCTCTAGGGCTCATTCATCTAGTAGGAAACATGTGTGTCTTTTGCCAGCATCTTCTCATTTGGTCATCCTTATCGTACCTATCCTTAGTAACCACCCTTCTGCTAATCTGACTTTTCAGATTGCACATGCAAATAAGATCATTTTATCTTGGTGTTATTCCACTTAGCACACGGCTTCCAAGTTCATCTACCTGGTCCAGCCACCTCACATCTGGGTACCATATAAAATATACAATCATGATTTCAAAAGGATCCCTATTTGTTGTGATGTAATTTATAACTGTCAAGCTATGGAACCAACTTAGGTGCCTGTTGTTGGGTGGATGGGTATGAAGTGTTTATTTTTTAATAAAATTTGAAGGAACCATGATAGAATAATATTGGTTAAATCTGGGTGGTGGTCATGACATTTTGTTATAATATTCCTGTAGTTATAGAAACATTTGAAACATTTCACAATTAAAAAGACATATTTAATTAACTTTAATAGAACACATGCCCTCAGTTCAACAACAAGAAATTCACAAATTCACAAAGCATAAAATAAGTTTTCTGAGTCCTCCTTACTCCTAACTATAACTCTTTCTCCATATATAATATATAATATATTATAATAACAAAATTTTTATTATATATTTTGTGACATGTGCATCTTAGTATTAAGATATTGACATAAAATTACAGATGTGTATGTATTTCCAATAGGAGTATGCTCTGAAAAATCCATTGCTCCTTCATTATGCCTATACTGCAGAGTGTACTTACATAAAATAAGGGGATACAGTGTGTCTAGTCCTTAAGATATTATAGAATCATGGAGGTGTTTGTGGTCCACTGTTGATTGAATTAGTGTTATAGGACTCATGACGATAGGGTCACCTAGTTGTCAAGAGTTCTGGGTCTAGAATCAAACTGCCTGGGTTCCAAATCCATCTCCATTACTTGATAGATTTGGATCTTTTGTAAACTCAGTTTTTCCATCTATAAAAGTAATGATGATAATACTTGCTGTTAAATAAATTCAGTTATTCAATTAAGCACATAGTATATGACACATGGTGAGAATGCACTAAAGATAGTTATGCTTTTGCACCAGCTCAAGCCGTCTTAGATACAGAGCAGAGCACGAGCTAGGTATGGTAGTCCACACCTCTAGTTTCTGCATTTGGGAGACGGAGCCAAGAAGATCCTGAGTTCTAGGTCAGTCTAGAGATAGTGAGGTCCTGTCTCTGAAAAACAAAACAACAAAACATAAAATGCAGTTATTTGGAAGAGAATTGAGCTTTCCCCAGACTAGAGGGACTCTTAACGCAGAGAAATCAACTCCATGGTTGGTCTGACCCGTGAGTGTCTGCTGCCGGCTCCTAATGAAGGGCAAATATTCCACAAGCAAGACAGAAGCTGTTGAGTTCCACATGGTGGCCGTCTGCCACTCTGTGTTTGAAAGTCTTCAGAACAGGTGCTGTGATGTAACGAGAAACTGAACTTCCAAGTGGTTTTAGGTATTTATGTCAAAGTCATAGAACAGGGTAGAGATGATATCTGTGTGCCTGTTCTCACTTGCCATGTACAGGGTAGAGTTCTCAGAGACAGGAACTGCTCAGTCCTGTTTGCTGGATAAGCCGGCAGCATCTCTGTCCCGCTCACTCCGCTGTGTGGTGAAATGCTAGAGGCGAGAGGAGGAGAAAGTGTCCCGGGCCATGTTCCCTGATGTCTTCAATGCCCGTTTTTCCTGTATCCAAATCACTGTTTATTATGGATTCTGTTTTCTTCTGGGCCTAGACAGAAGTCTTTAGAGGTACTGATAGATTCAAACTTGGGTCTTTGGACCATGTCCCAGAATAAAGGTAGAACTTCAACACTGACACCTGGATTTATAGATCATTAGGGAAGGGATGTCATGAGTAGTACAGAGTCAAGATCCTCGTTCTAGAAAGAACCCAGAATTTATTTCATCACGCTGTTTGAAATCTCTTATGTGTGTCATTGAATTAGAAACCTTTCATAAAGAGGTGAGAGAAAGCATTGGTAAGTCTGTTTTCCATACGGGGAGTAGACCTGCCCTACAAGTTCATCATCACACTGTTGGGCTGAGTTGTTTGAACCACTTGGGGAAGAATACCATTGTCAAAGCTCTCCATCGTTCTTGTACTAACACAAGCTACAAGCAAACATGAAAGTTGAAGTTTCACAAGTGAAAAACCTGTATGACAAGAAATTTAAATTGAAGAAGATAACAGAAAATGGAAAGACCTCCCATGCTTTCGGGTAGGTAGAATTAACATAGTAAAATTGGCAATCTTTCCAAAAGCAATCTACAGATTCAATGCAATGGCCATCAAAATCTCAGCAAAATTCTTCACAGAATCCAAAAGAACAATACTCAACTTTATATGGAAAAGCAAAAAATTTAGGATAGCCAAAACAATCCTGTGCAATAAAAGAATTTCTAGAGGCATCACAATCCCTGACTTCAAACTTTACTACAGAGCTACAGTACTGAAAACAGCCTGATATTGACATTAGAACAGACAGGAGGACCGATGGAACTGAATCGAAGACCTGGATATCAATCCACACTTTTATGAACACTTGGTTTTTGACAAAGAAGCAAAAAAAATGGAAAAAAGAAAGCATATTTTAATATATGGTACTGGCATAACTGGATATCTACATGTAGAAGAATTAAAATAGATCCATATCTATCACCAGGCACAAAACTTAAGTCCAAATGGATCAAAGACTTCAACATAAAATCAACCATACTGAACCTCATTGAAGAGAAAAGGGGAAGTACACTTGAACACATTGGCATAGGAGACCTTTCTCTAAATATAACCCCAGTAGCACAGACACTAGGAGAAACAATTAATAACTGGGACCTCCTGAAACTGAAAAGCTTCTGTAAAGTAAAGGACACGAACAACAAGACAAAATGACAGCCTACAGAATGGGAAAAGATCTTCACCAACCATACTTCGAACAGAGGGCTAATCTCCAAAATATGCAAAGAACTCAAGAAAATAATCCAATAAAAAATGGGGTACAGACCCAAACATAGAACTCTCAACAGAGGATTCTAAAATGGCTGAAAGACACTTAAGGAAATGCTCAACATCCTTAGTCATCAGAGAAAGGCAAATCAAAACAACTCTGAGATTCCATTTTACACCTGTAAGAATGGCCAAGATCAAAAACACTGATGACAACTTATGCTGGAGAGACTGTGGGGTAAAGGGAACACTCCTACGTGGGAATGCAAGCTGGTACAGCTGCTTTGATATCAGTATAGTGATTTCTCAGAAAATTAGAAAACAACCTTCCTCAAGACCCAATAATACCACTTATGAGTATATACCCAAAGGATGCTCAATTGTACCACAAGGACGTGTGCTCAGTTATGATCATAGCAGCATTATATGTAATAACCAGAATGTGGAAACAACCTAAATGCCCCTTGACCGAAGAATGGATAAGAAAAATGTGTTACATTTACACAATGGAATACTACACAGCAGAAAAAAAATAATGACATCTTGAAATTTGTAAGCAGATAGATAGATCTAGAAAACATTATTTTGAGTGAGGTAACGCAGACCCAGAAAGACAATTACCACATGTACTCACTCATAAGTGGCTTTTAGACATAAAGCAAAGAAAAAGCAGCCTACAGTTCACAATTCCAGAGAACTTAGACAACAAAGAGAACCCTAAGAGAGACATATATGGATCTAATCTACATTGGAACTAGAAAAAGACAAGATCTCCTGAGTAAACTGGGAGCATGGGAGACCATGGGAGAGGGTAGAAGGGGTGGGGAGAGGAAGAGGGGAGCAGAGAAAAGTATATAGATCAATAAAAACAATTATAAAAAGAAAAAAGGTGAAATTTCAAAAGTCATATCATAGATTTAAGCTTTTTAAAATTTAATTTAATTTTTTATCAATTAAAATTTTCATTTATTTTACACATCAATCACAGTTTTCCCTCCCTCCTCTGCTCCCATTCCATACCCCTGACCTCCTCCCTACCCCTCCCTGCCCACTCCTCCCTCTCTGTTCAGAAAGGGGCAGGCTTCCTATGGGCGTCAACAAAGCATGGCACGATAGATTTAAAATTTTAAGTGATGAATATAAAAAAAAGATTTCTAAAAGTGAAAACAATAACACTTATGTACATCTTGATTCCATTTATTTATTTTTCCTTTTATTGAAAATGGATTTTTTTCTCACATAATATACCCTGATTATGGTTTGTTTCCCTTAGCTCCTCCCAGACATCTTGCTCAGTAATTTTAGACTCACGTAAACACGCAAAATATAAAAAATGCCTCTCTTCCAATAGCTCTACAGTCAGATTCTCCAAATGTTAGCATTTTTATTTTTATTTCATCATGTTTCTTCTCTATACCTCTTTATTATTTTTTATGAACCATTTTGATGAGTAAGACATAGACATGACACCTGGGCCCTAAATGTGCTCCTGTGCACTTCCTAGGGATGAGGGCGTTATCAAACTTCAGACCCAGGAGCCCAGCCAGCTGGAGGGCGGCAGGTTTGAAAAGCTTCACAGGCCTTCTTCAAAAGCTGTCAGCTGTCACTTTAAACACAGGAAGATGATTCCTTGCACTTCACTGCCAGCTTCTTTCGTCGCCTCTGTCTTACCGGTTCCATCTTTCTTTGTCTTTGACCTTGACATTTTTGAAAATGTGTGTTTTATAGTTGCTTTCCTGTTTGCTTATCTGATAGTTCCTCTCAGTTCTTAAATGTTTCTGTAATCTTACAAGTCCCTTTAATTTGTAAATGAGTTTTTATAAATTGCTTTACTCAGTGCCGGGTCCGTAGTATATCGTCACTGCGACATGACTGTTTGCTAAGTATGTCTGCATGCTTCTCTTATAGTTTACACAGAGTTAGCCAGTTTAAGGCCACTGGATAGCTGAGCATGAAGATTTGCCCCTTGGGGAATACCCGAATATTACCAGTGTCGTTTCAGCTGCTGGACTTCTCTGAAGCACGTTTCCCACGGTAACGCTTGGTGTCTACATTCCTGTTTCAATACTTGATGAGAAAATGAAAATGAAATATCCCATTAGGTCATCACACAGATTCTAGACTCCAGGATATGGAAAAACATGGTGGTATTCAAGCTGACTTACTCGGCAAGACCACCTCATTGCTGACTGTTCTAGAATCCAAATACGATGCCCGAGAGACGGTTAGAGTGGCTCTGCATAAAGGGAGTACGTGTATGAGCCACCCTTGATACATCCTCTGATACAAGTTGCAAACCTGAGATGCGCAGCCTCATGCCCGTCGCAGAATTACGTATTTACTTTTCCCCAGGACAAACCCCAAGAAGCACAAGGCCAGGTTACTCATGCTGGCATGCAAATGGGGTGCAATGTGCTCTGTCCTGAGCCTTTGCTTTTCTGTTCTTATCTGGAGGCCGTTCTCCAGCTCCCTGCCACCCGCCCCTTTGCCCTGTGCTGACACGCAGACTCACGGCTCCTGGGGCCTCTCTGCCATATTGTCTTTGGAAAGGAATAGTGTCTTTTCTTTTTCAAACCCCTCGGTCGGTTTCCATTCTATGTATCTAGTCTGTTACCAAACAAGAGATGAATATTCTGTCCTCTGCCCTATATCCTGTTCTAAATGTTCTGCAAACTATTTGAGGCAGGTCTACTTGGAGATATATATTTGTTTATAAAAAATCTCATTTGTTTTTAATTTTTATTAGTCATTTGATGAAAACACCTCCAGATCTACCCTCTCTTCCCTACCCGACTTTGTGTTCTCTCTCTCTCTTTCTTTAAAAATCCATCAAGTCCAATTTAAAGTTGAAAATCCTTGAAAATTTATTTTGAGACTATATTTAAGGATGGACCATGAATAAAGATACTTTAAAACCACATTAAACATACCCCTGAGCTAATATTTATCTACAGGTTACCCTTAATTATTTGCCAATTACTATGCTAAGCTTCTCATGCACATTAGTTAATTTAATCCTTGCAGGAATTCCATGAAGCTCTCAATAGCATCGCCATGTTATGGAGTAAGAAGCGGAGGCCCAGGAAGGTTAAGTGAACTCACGGTCATACAATCAGTGTTAAAATGGTGGAGTTGGGATTAGATTCCTTTAATCCCAATCTTAGCTACAATATGTCCTGTCTCATCACCAAGGGAGAAAAGCAAATGAATATTTATTATGAAAACAGAAGGAAAAATAAAGTTTCTTTAGCTTGAACCAGCGTTTATTGATTACCTACTCTGTGCTGGGCACCCTCAACCACTTTGATACTTACAGCTCCATCCTGGGAAGCATGTAGGTACTACCAGCTCTGATTTATGAACGAGGAAATTAGGGACCGTTGTTATTAAGCAAGGTACTCATAGACTCACATCTCAGAGGTTTCTAGGACATTAAAATGCATTTGGGAAGGCCAAGCTCCGGTCCTTTTCACAGAACTTCCTAGACTCTCCAAGAGGCTTTAACTCTAGTACACAATTATTTTTGCTCTGAAAACTCACAGCTTTCAGTGTCAGTAAGTCCTAGGAGAGCCTTGCAGGAAAGGCTGCTGGGCAGGGCAGGGAGTGATGGAAGGGGCGATGTTCTAGCCTGCCCTGTCTGTCTGACCCTCCCCGAGGAAGGCCGTAGCTACAACAGCACACCAGGGCACACTCCAGTCTTCCCAGAGAGTAATGTTCTGCTCAGGGGTGTTAGAAGGTTCTGTGGCTGGCCCAGGCGAGGTATTGGAGAAAGATCCATCACCCGTGAGTGATCGGTGACCCACAGGTACCACGCGTGGAACCTCATGACCAGTCAGTCAATTACCAGCTCCGTGACATGTTTATAAGGGTGAACTTTAGAGTGCTATTAGGGAGCAGACAGATGAACTATAGCTGAGCCTGCGGGGCAGAGCTCACCCAGCCCCACTGCCTCTGCAGACCCATTACCCAGTAATTAGGGGAGTTCTTAAGGAGGAAGCAAGGAGTTAAATTATTGCTTGGCTTAGCGCCTCACTTGTCACTGTGGAAAGTGCTGCTTTGGGGAAAGAGGGGAGAAAGTGGGAAGGAAGACAGGGAGAGAGGATGGTAGGTGGGAGGGGAGAAGGAAAGGGAAGGTGTCTGGAAAAGCTTTGAGAAATGGACCTTTGAGATGAGAGCTTCATTTTTTTCCCAGCTGTCTTCTGTGACAGGGATGACCACCGAGAGATGCCTGGTCCCTGTCTCACAGTTTCTTCTTGGGCTCCTGGAGCTGGTCAGGAAGATGAAAGCAACAACACCCACAATGATAGTTACTAAGGATCTATTGTACACCGGGAGCTGGCAACTGTACCGGGTAAGGAAGGTCCATGACCGTCAGCTCATCTGATCGGTCCAACACAGAGGAGGCGGCCAACTAGCGAGCCCTGTGCTACCAATCGCCAGGTGAGAACACGGGACTGGCTCTGTGTAACTTAGCAACAGATGCCAGGGCCCAGGTTCCTGAGCATCTATCTGGCCAGGAAACTTAGTGAAGTCTTCACAGTGGGGGTGTGGTGACCAGTTTTGGTAGTCAACTTGACACGGTGCAGAATCACCCAGGAAGACTCAACGAGGGACTATCTAGATCAAGCTGGCCTGTGGACGTGTGCGTGGGAGATTGTCTCAACTGTGCTCTTTGATGCAGAAAGACCCAGTTTCAAAGTGGAGTGCGGTATTCCCTAGGTTTGGGCCCTGGGCCGTATTAAAGGAGACAGTGACGTGAGCATGCCTGCATTTATTTCTCGCTCACACTCACTGCTCTCGACTGTGACTGTGATGGAGACGGTGGCTTTAAGTTCCTGCTGTTGTCTGGATTTCCCTGCACTGGTGGACTGTAACCTGCGATTGTGTGCAAAGTAAACCTTTTCTCTTCAAGTTGCTTCTGCCAGGGTGTTTTATCACAGCAGCAGGTAGCAAACTAAGACAGCTATGTTGCTTCAGGCTTATTTTTAGTTTTCTTTCTTTCTTTTTTTTTTTAACCTTCAATACTAGTGATTCTTAACTTCCTTATTCTGTGACCCTTTCCTTGTGTTGTGATGACCTTCAACCCCAAAATTATTTTGTTGCTACTTCATAACTATAATTTGGTTACTACTATGAATTATAATATAAATATCTGATATGCAGGATATCTAATATATGACCCCTGTGAAAGGGTCATTTGACCTCCAAAGGGGTTGCAACCCCACAGATTGAGAACTGCTATTCTAGACCCTTAATTCATCTCCAGATAAAGACTATCAACTGCTGTAAATTTTACCGTCTATGTAGCTTTCATTATAGAAGATATTAAAGACTAAGTAGATAGTATCATACAACAGGCTGTTTTACCTCCATCTCCTGGTTTCTAAGTACTTAACTGGTGAATCTTGTATCCACTTCTTTTCCTGAAATACACTGAAGCAAATCTCAACTATCGTATCATTTCACCTCTAAATACTTAAGTGTCAAAGACAGAGATCAGTCTTAAAAACTAACCTAAAGATGTTGATTATAGACCCTGAAATAATGATTACTATTCAGTTGATTCGAGTTTCCTAACTTATTATATAATTTCAGAGATACATAAATCCAATAAATCCATAAATACAGAGTACATAAATACATGCAAAACACTCATACCCATACAAATAAATCTTAAAATATTTTCTTTTACAAAAAGAATTTTCTATTCTCTTTATCAGTTATCTTCACAGGATATTGAGGCAAAATTTTATTTTATAGCTCAGGGAAACATAAAAATCTGCTTGGGCCTCAAACTAATGGAGCTCGTCCTGCCTCAGTTTCTAGAGAACTGGGAACACAGATCTCAGCTGCTGTGCCTGGTCCTGTCTGCCCCGCGATGGCAACCTCGTTGGTTTAACACACGCTTTGCACTTGGCAATTCTAACAAAACAGATTAGTAGTTAGATTTAGATTTTGATCAAATTCAGATTTGGGCTGTTTCATTTATTTTATTTTGTTATTTATTTGTAAGAATATCTCATGGGTTCCAGGTACCCAACTTTTGACCCTGTGACCTGGTATTGCCGTCTATAAATGTGTCAGGTCTCATTCACAGCTACCACGGAGGCATGTGGCTTGGGGCCCGCAGGTTAGACATACCTCAGGGATCCCGTGTATTTTAACTAGGAAGTCTTCTGTTGTTAGCAACCACTGGTGTTTATTTTCATTCGTGATAATGATAATGACATCAGTCCTTTCCTATTAATTACCTGAATTACATTTTAAAGAATAGCTTCCCCTCATCAATTACTAAATTATCCTGAGATAGTGTTTAACTGGAAAAATATGTTACTGTTTTATTCCTTTATTTTCTAGTTTTGGGGATAATAAATCTGTTGTTCCTCTATGCAGGGCACTAATGAGCTCATTCTATTTTTACTGTCTTTTTGAACTCATGGACTTGAAGGGTTTCGCTGAGCCCGGGCCAGTCTTGAACCCCTGAGTTTCCTGTCTCCTCCTCTCAAATGCTAGGATTACAGGTGTGCACTACCAAACCTGACTTAAAGTTCTTGCAGCTGTTATTTATATCAAGACCCAAATTCTAGTGTCTGGCCAGTGAGAGGTAGCACAAGTTGATTCTCAAGCTTTATTCATTTATTTGCTAATGAATTGATTAATTTTTGTAGTAGGATCACACTTGCTTTTAAATTTAGCATATATTCACTGTACAAACTTATAGTCTGGTGTGGGAAGTCCTGTATATGTGTTGCTTTTATTGGTTAATAAATAAGGAAGCTGCCTGGGCCTACAGCAGGGCAGAATAGAGTTAGGTGAGAAAACTAAACTGAATTCTGGGAGAAAGTAGACGAGTCAGAGAGGTGCCATGTAGCTGCTGCCAGCCAGAACCTAACCGGTAAACCATGAGCCTCATGGTAAAATATAAAATAATGGAAATGGGTTAATTTAAGATATAAGAACTAGCTAGCAATGTGCCTAAGGGATTGGCCAAGAAGTGTTTTAATTAATACAGTTTCTGTGGATTATTTCGGGTCTGGGCGGCCAGAAAACAAACAAGCAGCCTCCACCTACAATAATCTTTGTGACCTTAAAAAGTACATGCATACCAGGTACTTTTAGGAAAATCAGTCGCCAATAACCTCTTGTTATCCCTTTACACTGTTTCCTTGTCTGTTATCAAATTATTCACCTTCCACTTCCATGTTTTAAAATCTAGATTCTGCTTAGGAGGAGAAAAAACATGCAGTATTTCTCTTTTGGAGTCTGGCTTATTTTGCTTACATGATCACTGTCAGTTCCATTCATTTTTCCTGTAAATGATATAATTCTGTTCTTCATGGCTGAATAAAACTTCCTGTACCCATGCATACTGTATTTTTTTTTTATCCGTTCATCTGCCCATGGCCACTGCTATCGTCTCTGCTAACAGCATCCATCTGCTACTGAAGAGGTGCACTAAGGCTAAAGACTTAATTTTGACCCTGGGCTGGCTCAAGTCGGAGCCCTGGCTCTCTGGGTTCTGGGCAGAGTCACATGGAGCTACACTGGGCAGATCCTTATCTACACTGGGCAGATCCTTATCCCAGCCAAGGCCAGGCATCTGTGCTGCCAGAATCACAGACATGGAGCCAACCTAAGTGGGGGACTCTTAGAAGCCAGTCTTCTTACCACACAGAGAGGCCCAGGTTCACCTCAAGATCTGTTCTGCCCAAGGAGCTTGACCCAACATTTTAAGAACGGGCACAGGATATTTGATCTTTTGGGAAAACACAGCTGCCCGACCTCAGCTTCTTCCCAAAACTAGGCTGCATCTGGGTCCTCTCCTGAAGTATTAATCATTTCATCCATATTTCTTTTCACCTCAGACTCCAAACTTTGATTTCCTCTGGTATTTATAGCAGCCCCCGTGGTTTCTCAAAGTCCAACGTGCGTGCTCCAGTGTGAAGATGTTTTCATAGCGCCTGGCTAGATTTGTGATCAACCAATGGGCAGTTGACTCAGAGGAAATGAAACCGAAGGGAAAGTCAACCTCATTTTCTTGGTATTTCTTTTTCCTTTCAGGAAAAGGGAGCTCATCAAACAACTTCAATTTAAAGTCTTTTATCCCTTTGCCATCCGAACCTGATCACTGAATACGTCTCAAGCACAAGCTATGAGCCAGACCACGCACTAGGCACTAGGGTATAACAAAAACAGATGTGGTCCCCCATCTTCTAGGAGAGATGAGAGAGGGAGAGAGAGAGAGAGAGAGAGAGAGAGAGAGAGAGAGAGAGAGAGTAATAGTTTTATAGAAACTTGTGAAATTATGTCTAGTGTTTTGAGACCAAGCTTATGTATATTAGTACAGGGGACTTGACATAGTGAGTAAAGGCATCCAAAAACAAGTGGCCTGGAGAAGTTAGTGAAGTTAGTTATAGAGCAGTGGGAAGGGAGGTCAAGGCATGGAGCACAGATGCCCAGCAATGGAAAATCAGCATGAACACTATGTTGTACAATGAAGGGGGGCAGAAGAGCCAGAGAAGATTGACTCAGTGGGACACTGCAGGTAATGAGCTGGGAGTAGAAGTCAGTGACCACAAGGGCAGGACATTAGATGCCACTCAGATGTGTGTTGATGAACACTCTATCGGCATGCAGACCCGACAACCTCTAACTAGCATGGGCCCTTCCAAGATCCTGGTCCACGAATAGTACAAACACTGTTTAAGCTGCTATGTTGCGCAAGGAAGCTTTTGGAATGCTCTGAAATCTCGCACCTCAGATATGAAATAAGCCTGGTAAAAGATTTCTTAAGTCTGTCAACAGCCCTGAGAAGTATGGCATCTCTAAAAAGGGACCAGGAGGCTACAAGAAACAATTTTTCCTGAACTGCACCAGAGTGAAAATAGTCTCTTCACACTCTTTGCAAAATGATGCCACTAGCTCATTATCATATGAAGAGGCCAAAAGTATGGCACCAATGAAAGGTGGTAAAAATTATTCAAGAGTTGCATTAGTGTGCAATTGATAAAAAGGCTGTACTATACAGTTTCAACCCAGCTGCCCCTGTCAGTCATTGGCCACTAGGAGTCCACTATCCTGTTTGTGTGATTACAATTTGGAAGCAGAGATCCTATCTCTCTACCTCTTGATGGAAGGGGTCGTATCAGGCCCTCAGAGATGGTCTCATTCCTTGAACCTCAGCACTGGGGATCAGTCACATGGAGCAGGGGTGTGGCAGGCAGAGGGTGAAATTCTGTCTTCTCACCACTCATTCTCCTGTAGGGTCTTCATAGCCTAAAGTAAACTAGACAAAAGCCTGGGAAAGATCCACAGGAAGCCAGTGATTGACACAGACAACAGCAGGCGATCTGAAAGACAGACAATCACCTCACTTCAAGCTAAATGGAAACACCCCTGAACCGAGGCAAGAAATGAGAAGCAGGGGACACCTATAAAGTTGTCAATAGGGGCCCACAGATTTCTCTTTTGAACTGGAACACTTAAAACAACAAATGCACATACATTATTAGATATATTACTAGAAAACTGTATGCATTGGTGACTATGGGCAATAGTCCCATTCTTGAGTTATTCCTTTAGAAATTAGACCCAACTATGATGATAGATTCTATGCTTTCTCAGTTATGTTGTGTTTCTACGCAGAAATTAAACAACACTGAGTTCTTCCCTTTGCTCTGCAAAGGCTTCAATGTTTTTGCATGATATCCAGATTCATGTTCTCATGCTTGGCTGGCAGACACTTTACCAAATGAACCTGGACCCCAGACCCTGGGCTCAATATCTTAAGCTTATTCTATAACATTGTGGTTCCTTCTTCTTTTTGATGTCACTAGAAGACCTCATAAGGATATTGGCCCCACCTGCACCACACACATACTCATGTGTACTCCCGTATGTGTGAAGATCCCCGCCCCCACTATGATAATTGACTATCATTCTAGAACTTATAGATCCCCTAGCATTTTGTGTCAGGACCTTTTCCCTAACACCTTGAACAGGACAGGTACCTGGTTCTTGCAAACTTCCACACTTTCTCTTAGACTGTATTGGATTATTAACTTTAAGGATGGCTATTAGTGAAGTCTTGATTTGAGAGCAGGGCCAGGGAGTCCAGAAATAAGCAAATACCAGCTGTAGAGGGAGGCAGGCAGCTGAGGGAAGTGCTGCGCTGTGCGATCACACTCTGCATGGTTCTCAAACGAACTTGAGTTCACTGCTTGCTGCATCTGCCCTTCCAGGGAGCTTACACTGTTTTAGAGAAAAGGACTCATTACAAATCGACTGATTGTTCTGAGCATCCCCCCACCACCCCTGTGTCTCGTCTTTCGGTGTCTGTTTACCTCACAGATTCCAACTACTTTTCTGAGAGTGACTATTGTCTCCTCCTCCTTAGGGGAGATAGTAGATCCACCCAAATTGCTTTACCATCACCCCTATCACTTCCAGTCTCCCCCTTTGACCTTCTCAAAGAATGTGCGGCCCTTGTTTGGAGGGAGATGTCCTCTGTCCCCCATCTCCCTTTCCCTTCACCCCTGCCAGACAAGATTTCATTCTGCTGCACTGCTAAACCTATGCTTGCCACCAAATCTGGTTGGTTTAATGCTGTCTTGCCATTTAAAAGCTCTGTAGAGCTTTCCAAAAGAGATCCGACATTTTTATTTTGCACTGGATCCCACAAATTACGTAGCCAGCCCCGTTCTCTTCCAGCTGGATATTCTGTGTGCCCCCTCCAGCGACATCTACATATCTTGCTTCATGATCTTCTTTCTGGCCACAGTATTTTGTCTTGCAATGTCCCCACTGTACAGGGATTTCTTTAAGCCTATAATATACTTACCTGAAAAAAAGATGGATAGAATTTCCTCAATGACTATACTCACCCTAAATTCTTAATGTGAGAATTTTGGTTGTGAGAGATAGACTCTCAAATCAGCTTGAGTGAAGAAAAGGAGATGTATTGCATTATATAATCAATTTGTAGAGGAGCTAGAAGTGAATCTGGCCAGGAAGACAACTGGATGCTTAGATGTGACCACCATCTTGCCTTCATCTCTGCTCCTTATGCTACACAACACTTGTTCTTCAGTTTCCCCCCTTAATGGACATGTATTTGCCAGACAGCATCCCAGCAGAGGCCTGCACCCCAGCAGAGGCCTGCACCCCCAGCAGAGGCCTGTACCCCAGCAGAGGCCTGTACCCCCAGCAGAGGCCTACACCCCAGCAGAGGCCTGCACCCAGCAGAGGCCTGCACCCCAGCAGAGGCCTGCACCCCAGCAGAGGCCTGCACCCAGCATCAGCAGGAAAAGGGGCCATCAACTCTGGTCTCAATTGACATAAAGCCTCTGGAAACACATTCTCTTGGGTTCAAGTTGAGTTATACATTTATTTCTGGACCAGTGGCTATAGCCAGGGAAATGGAGTGATCTGGTTGGTTTGTTTTAGCGGTTGTGGTTTGAATCTCATTGTTGGTGTTTCCTAGTGGAAAGATGCTCACTGTAACGGAAAGAGGTCAATCAAGGACCATCCAGTCGCCTTCAACCTTGTCCCTGTCCTCTTCTTCCTCATTCTCTTCATGGCAATGGCATTGGGAAGCCATCTATTTAGAACATCACTTTCACTCATCTCTTCCACCTGTCATCTCCTCTCTGTGTCTTCAAAGACCATCTTAAACCTCTCCCATTACTATCAACACGGTCTCCTTTTGGCACATCTATAGGGCAGTGTTCAACCACCTCCCCTTTCACTTTCCGTTGTGAGTCTTTTAGGAGACCCTTATTCCCTTGTTTTGCATTTGTCTATGCTTCATGCTCCTTGTCTTTCACACCAGTCCTCCTAGCTCCCATCTTTTATTGACCTTTGCTACCATAATTCTGAATTTCTGCCTCGCTCGTTTAGCTAGTCTGACAATAGTTCTTCTGATTCCTGCTCTCTCAGCCTACTGCTACCATCTGAAGATTCCTTTTTCCCTTTTATTTTTGTATAAATGTGTGTGTGTGTGTGTGTGTGTGTGTGTGTGTGTGTGTGTGTGTAAGGGTGCCTGCGGAGGCCAGAAAAGGGTGTCATATATTCCTAGAGCTGGAGTTACAGGCAGTTGTGAGCTGCCTCATAGGAATGGGCTCTGGTATCAGAACTTGGATCCTTTGGAAGAGTACCAAGTGCTACTAGCTACTTAGCTGTCTCCCCAGCCTACTTGTCGATATCTGAATGATGATTACCATAACCATTGTAACACCACAGCATGTGCCAAAAACAATGTCCATCATGACCGAGATTCTCTTTACAGTTGATCTCTGGGTCAGCCCTCATGCACCTAGTCTGCTGGCTGTTTTTGTTAGGACTTAAGTGCAGTCTCGGTTTGCTTACTGACAAATGATTATTGAGAGGCTGGCCTTGTGACGAAGTCCCATATCTCTTCCAACGGGAAGACACAGGAACTGGGCTCGCAGATGCAATTGCGTGTGGCTGCAGGACTTTAAGCCTGGGTATGAAGCTCCTACCCATGAGCCTGGGCATTAATCAGCACATGTATGAACTGGCCACATGATTGTATCGTCTTCTGTTTAACTTGTTAATATGGTTGCAAATGGGCCACAGGCGTCTTGATAAAGGAGTGTGCTTTTTGAACAGTGTGTAGTGAAATACTTTAGGCGAGTGGGCTTAGAGCCACACCACGGGGACGCCAGAGGCCACCTGTGACTACCATGCACTTGAAACATGGTTCTGAGACTTCTATAACATACACTCAGGATGGTGAAGACTTAGCATGGAAAAAGGTTCATTATCTTACCACTTTATATTGATTCTACCTCCACATTTTGGAAATGTTGAATAAATAGGATTGACTACCCATGTTAATCTCATTTGTTTTGCAGTTTTAGAGTGCACTAGAATATTTTAAGTCAATCACATGGCTCCCATGTATTCATGTCTATAATTCTCTTCTAGAGGGCTCACTATCAGTTTCCAGGGTACTGGGTTCTTTTGGGGTAAATCAATGTGGACAAAAATTTCTGATGTCAAGATTGTCTTCTGAGAGTTGGAGATATTGAACATATAAAGCTTTAGACATGGCCCACGCAGACAGGCCATTTCCCTCCTGTCTTGTCTCCATCCCAACAATATTTGAAGCCACCATCTCTTGTGTGAATGACTCTCATTATCTTTTCCTAATCGCTCTCTGTATTTTTGCTTTCGCCCTGCAAGAACCCATTCTCCTGCTACTCCTGATAGAAAACATTTTTCTTCAATACTTAAGTCTGTTATCACATTTATTATTATCATCAGTGTGTTTTACATAGCTTCCCGATCTTTTGAATTAAATCTAAGGTCACAGTGGCCTCGCTGGAGAAGACCTGGATTCTCGTTCTTGCTTTGCTTTTCTCCCTTCTTTGTTTTACTTGGATGTTCCTAAGATTCCATTTAGCCCCAGTAGTAAGGCAGCTGCTTTCCTGCCTCAGGGACCTTGCTGGTCTTTGGCTTCTACCCAGAATATTCTCCCTTCACTCAACACTTCACTTGGACGATGCTGCCTCATGCTTTTGTTACCATGTCCTCTGATAAATACTCTCCATTCACGCTCCCTAGTAAAGACTGTCCACCTTTCTCCTTCTGCTTTACTTGATATGCTTGCTATTCTGTCTCCTTCTGATCCTCTGACCCTGTGAGCTAGCTCACTTCCTCTCTCCGTTCCTCTGGGTTCAGCTCTAGACTGTCATCCCATACGAAGGGACCCGCAGCACGGGAAGGGGCACTTAAATTTTTACTAAAAAAGGAAAAGGGATAAATGAATGAAGGTCGGTTATTTGAACTGGGACGCAAGTTCAATGCCAGCCTTCGCAAGGATGATGCATTGGAGATGGACAGGGGCTTTGGGAGTGGGAAGGGAAGAAGGCGCAAGGGCTGGGGAAGTGAGCAAGAGCCAAGCGCAAGCCCAGCAGGGATGGCTTGGAGCAGCCTCATCTCAGGCAAGGACTTCAAAGCTCTTCAAAGGAAGCCAGTCAAGATGTGTCAATCCCTGGAGGTGTCAGTGGCCTGAGGAAGGCCCCGGCCAGGGTCTGGTGCTGTGGCACCTTCTGCAGCAGGTCTGGTAATTAACTCTAGCTGCGCAGTGTGTTCACACAGATGTAAATCACCAGGCAGATACTTTGGGGCTTATCTACTAATGAAAACTCCTTGGCATTTCTGTAAGCATATTATGGTCAATTACAATTAATTCAGTTTGCATCGACTGACTTTTTCCTTATGCAAAGATCGTGCAAATGTAGTGTGTGAGCTGAGGGCTGCGCCTGCAAAATCCATAATGGTTAGCTTTCAGGGGTGGCGGGAGAAGAATGAAACCCTGGGCTGTTTGAAATTTAAATCAGAGTGAGGCTGGTCAATAGAAACAGACTCCCTGCTCTTGGATTAGTTGGTCTGGGTGTGGGAGGACACTGGGGGCATTTTCCTCCTGTTCAAGGTTATGGGGTCATGGACTATCCCCTTTCCTTATCGCTGGCTGTCTTCCTTGTGATCCCACCCCTGCCTTCCTGGCTACTGTCTCTCAAGGACCCAAGGGACTGACTTCCTGTCTGAGGACTGGTAGCTTTGGTGACTCCTGAGGACACACCGCAGCTTGAAGAGAGATGAGGGCTTTTTCTTTTCCTAGCCCTCTCCAACGTCAAGTACAAAGTTAGGAAAATAGTCACTGTTAAATACATATTTCAGTTTCAGCGTCGGGATCAGTTGGCCTTTGTTTAAGACTAATTATGGGCCAAGACTGTGCTGGGTACTTTGTGGGTGTTTGCAAAGTGTGGGATGTGAGTACTACACGAGTCTTTGAGAGGGATTCTTCACCACTTTTATCAGCGGGCATCTGGCATGCACAGAGACCTGTCTGCATCAGTGAGACAAAATTGAGCTTGAATCTTGGTTTTACATGGCTCCTCATGTGGTCACTCATGTGGTTGAATAATGAGAAAATTGACTCTTAGTCTTTATGAGCTTTGTCACCAAATTCAGCAAAGCCTGAAGACGATGGCTGTGTTGTCTGTGTCCTTGTTCCTTTTCTGTGTGTTGGTGAGATCCTGGGGCTCCTCAGAGAGGCAGGAAAGTTGGGTCTCTGGGTTTGGAGAGTGGGTTTGGGGGACCAGGGGAAGAAAACAAAGAACCTCTGAGTGTGTGGAATGTTGGGACTGTTTTGAAGGAGCTTTTTATTTCTGCTGAGAGGCTATACCCATTCTTATCCAGGAAGCTGTGGACTAAGGGGCTCCTGGGTTGTGGTGGGGTACAGACAGCCTGACCCTCTTAAGGGCATGCCAGCCCAGTTTACAATCGTGGCTTGTATTAATGACTTTTCTATCGCTGTGATACAATACTATGTCCGAAAGCAAGTGGGGGGGGGGGTGGGAAGAGTTTATTTGGTTTACAGTTCAGAAGTATAGAGTCCATTGTGGTGAGGAAGGTACAGCAGTAGGAGCAGGAAGAAGAAGAAGAAAAAGAAGAATAAGGAGAAGGAGAAGGAGAAGGAGAAGGAGAGGGAGAGGGAGAGGGAGAGGGAGAGGGAGAGGGAGAGGGAGAGGGAGAGGGAGAGGGAGAGGGAGAGGGAGAGGGAGAGGGAGAGGGAGAACTGAGGCAAAGTTGTAAACCCTCAAACCTCACTCCTAGTGTTATACCTCCCCCAGCAAGGCTGCAACTACCGAAGGTTCCATAACTTCCCCAAACAGCATCACCAACTGGGACCAAGTGGTCAAATACATGGGCCTGTGAGGGACATTTCACATTCAAAACAACATTTGTCCTTTCATTTCTTTGTTTAAATATTTTCTTTGCCCGACACTTAGCCTAATTATGAGATAGGTGGGGGGGGGCAAAGGAATGATGTTCCTTGGTAGCAGCCCTACACCCTACACCCATGGAGTTGGATGCATAGAGACCCCAGCTCCCTCTCAGCCCTCAGGTGGGGCGACTGTGAGAACTATGCTCTACCATGGCTCCCAGGGGTCCCTGGCAAGATTGTGTGCCAGCTGCCCACAGTGCTAAACTCCCTAATAACACGCATTTATCCTCTGCTCTCTCTTCCTATCTCATTTCACTCCCTCCTGAGGGCCTTTCTGAGAAAATGGCTTATATAAAACTGCATAGGAATTCTGTCGCAGAGTTGTCTTGTCCAGAGCTAAATCATGATACTTCTTAACCTGAATAACAAGCCTGTTATTAAAAAATGTCTAAGCTGGGCAGTGGTGGCGCACGCCTTTAATCCCAGCACTCAGGTGGCAGAGGCAGGTGGATCTCTGTGATTTCGAGGCCAACCTGATCTACAAGAGCTAGTTCCAGGAAAAACTCCAAAGCTACAGAAAAATCCTGTCTTGTAAAAACAAAACAAAACAAAACAAAAGAAGGCCATGACTTGAAGTGAACATAAATATATTCTTATTATACAAAATAACAAACAAAGCTGTCTGGATCCTGTTGAAGTTTCACATGTCTTTACCAGAAATGACCATTGTTTTTCTTGTGGTCTTTCTCCTTAGTGTTTCTTATACATGTAAGCCAATGTACACACACACACACACACACACACACACACACACACACACAAACACTGTGCTCTATCTATTGACTCATGATGCATTGTTTTTAAAAAGTAAGATAGCTATTTCATATTTTTCTCAATGTGCTATGATCCTCCCTCTGGTTTGAAACATTATGTACCATTCCGTGGTGTGAATTCAGCTTATCAACTCCCTAACTGATGGATACTTTGGTTATTTCCAGTCCATGATGGTTTCAAATTTGGGGCTTTTCTGGGATCTTCTCCCAGAGGATCTATTCTCTCACACTAAGGGCAAGGGCATCCTGAAATAGTCAGAAGCTGGCTATCAAATGAAGACATAATGAAGACCAGATAGAGTTCTGGGGAATTCCAGACAATGTATCATGGCTTCTTCAAGTCCCTAGAGATCTAGAACCAGACCCTGAAGAGGTGGCTTGGGACGGAATGCTGGAGAGAGGAGGGGGATGGGACAGGGTGTGGGGGCTGAGGAAGAGGAGTCTGCTTTGGGCTCAGACTCTTGAGATTCCATTTGCTAATTTATCATAAGACCACAGCAATAAATGATCCCTTCTGTTCCAGCCAGATGTTGCTTTCTTGGGTTCTGGCTTTGCCTCCACAGCTCTCACCACATCAAGAAGGGTGTTAGCAATAAAGAAATCTCTCACTTTAGTCCAGCTAAAATGCTCTTGGTTGAATTTTCCTATACCATCTCAGCCAGAGAGAGGTCTGGGAAGCATGCATCATTAGTGGGACCATGTGAAAGTAACATATCTGTAGAAAGAATCTGATTAAATACCTACACACTCACATGGCTCCACTAAGGAAAGTTTAGAAGCAATTTGGATTTACCTTTGAAGTGACTGGGTTGGTGTGGTCCTTTCAATTCCAGAATAGAAATAGGAGTGTCAATTGCTATATGAGCTAGGGTTACAATCTGGGCTTGTGGTTAGAGGTGTGGCTAAGAAGAGACTTGACATACATGTGACAGAGATTCCGACCCTTGTCATCCATCATTCATGAGAGTCATCACTAACCCATGGAAACTGCCCAGATAAACCCAGTGGCAAGAATAGTACTTCTCAACACATTACTGTGAACAGCCACTACCTGCTGACCAGAGTCAGGTGTTGTGATGGTGCCTAGAGCCATCTGCTTGGAGCTGTGGTTCTCAACCTGTGGGTAGTGACCCCTTCGGGGTTCAAATGGTCCTTTCACAGGAGTTGCACATCAGATATCCTGAATATCAGGCATTTACATTATGATTCATAACAGTATCAAAAATATAGTTATGAAATATCAATGAAAGTAATTTCGTGATTGGGGCCACCACAACATGAGGATCTGTATTAAAGGGTCACAGCATTAGGAAGGTTGAGAATCGCTGGTCTTGGGGATTTGCATAGTTACGGTCAGGTTCATGTTTGGTTCATAGTTCTCAGGACTTTTGAGCTAGTGTTGGTTTTAGACTAAGTTTAGAATCCAAGAAAGCTCTTAACTTTTGCTGAGAGTCAAGGTAAGTTTAAGGCTAAGGGTGGTTTGCCACCGGTTGGAACTGGATTGGGGTTGGTTTGTTAATTCATAGAGTTAGGCCAGATTCAGAGCTGAGGTTAAGATCTGCGCTGTTTGGCCTAGAGATCATGAAGTTGAGTGACTTAGGAGAAATGAATCTTTAGCTGCTGTCCCACCTGGTGTCTGGTGCAGGTGTGGTGTGCGGATATTCGCTATGGAGTACATGCAAGTGGATAAGTAGCTTTGGTGAATTCAGCAACTCAGAGATTCATTTTCAGCATCAGGAAAGAACTATGTCAATGGTATCATATGTTGTTTCTTTGTTTTTTAGATGAAATTTATGTGATGTGTTCAGCTAGTGCTGGGCGGCTGGTACTCAGTCAGCATGGAGTCCTTTACTCTGTGCATACTGCCTTCCTGTTCTTCAATAGAACTGGTGCCAATGGTAACAATAATTTATTAAATATTTGCTCTGAGAGAAGCATGGCTTCAAGGCTTTAATATGTAGTAATTTAATTTTATTCAAGGTGATCTGGTGCAATACTACTATTATATATGCAATATATAATATGTATATTACTATACAGTAATATATGACATATAATATATATTATTATTATAACTAATGTTATTGTTATTTTGGAGATGAGGGGACAGACACAGAGACATGAAGATGCTTGCTTAGCTAGTGGTTGTGGTTTAGGATCTCTCAGGAGGTTTCATGCACACTGGGAGTTGGTGTCATGGTCATCACAAGATTGAGCTGGAGCTAGAGCATCCAGCCTCCTGTGAGGGCCTGTTGGCAGTCTGAGGTCTTTGTTGGCTTTTTGCTGTGGTCTCTACTCCTCTTTACAGGGACGTCGTTTTTGGAAACTGATTTGTCTTAGAGAAAATGTTCTAAGATTGAGAGATAGTGTCTCAATGATAAAAGCTAGTATCTTTTTGTAATTTGGTCTTGGAAGTGAAATGCAATTATGTCTGTCATATTTTATTCCACACATAGATGATATATCTATGTATTTATATATATAAATACATGTCAATAGGAAATCCTGCCACATACACCACAGATTGAATCTAGGGTTTTATAAATCCTTTGTAACATTTGAACACTGTAGTCTATTAAAATGTTTTAATTTTGACACAAGGTTTTGTTAAAATAGACCTTTGCCTTAAGATCCTCCTGCCTCAACCTTCTAAGTGGCTGTGATTACAGGCCTACATCACCAGGGACACTCCATGTTTTTGATACTAACACTTGTTTAATATGTGGTATGGTCATTATGCCCTTAGTAAAGACCACTCTCCAAAGTACCATTTCAGAACTTGTAGCTTTGTGATGTTTCCCCTCTTCTAACTCAGGCTGCTATGATTGTATTGTAAGGGTCTTAAGACTGCACTTTATAAATTTTTTATCACCATGCTTTTAACACATCTACCTAGGTTTCTTAGCTGCAGAAAGACAGAAGGAAAGATATTGAATAAATACAATATCTTAAGAGTCCCATTATCAAACTGATAAAGCCATACTGTCCTAGCCTGTTTTCTGGTTTTGGAGCAGAGCACACAAGGCTTCATAATGTATAAAGAAAAGGTTTATTCTGGTTTATAGCTCTGGAGATAATGAGATCAAGTGGCTACATCATCTTCTGGTGAGGGTCTCATGGTGGAAAGTGGAAAAGAAGCAGATGTCAGCAGAAGAAAGGAGGAGGGGAATGGAGTGGGTCCACCAATCTTGTCCCAATAACTAATCTTGTCCCAAAATCAAAGCCATTTACATGAGAAAGGCATTAATCCCCTCTTGAGGGCTGATCCTCTGAGGCCTCTTAAAGGTTCCATCATCATTCATTGGAGACTACCCCATCATCTGTTGTGGTAGGAAAACAAAACAAAACAAACAAAACCAAAACAACCTCCATTTGAACCATGACTCGAACCCTTTAAAGACACGTGTGCTTTATAGTGTATACATTTGCCTCAACAATTGAAAAGCTAAAAATGAATGACACTTCTCAAATTAAATCATAAATGAATTTAAGAACTAAAAAAGATGAATTTCGAAGCAGATTGGAGGGCTAGATGTAGTGATGGATACTTTTAATCTCAGCACTCGGAGGGTGGAGCAGATGAATATCTGTGACTTTGAGGCTAGCCTGATCTACATACACAGTGAATTCAAGGAGAGCCAGAGCTTCATAGTGAGAAGTCTTAAACAGGTAGACAGACAAACAAAGAGTGTGATGGGGGGGTGAGGGAGTAAGAGTGGACCTGTGAGGAGTTAGGGAGAGGAGTTGGTGGGTGAATCAGATCAAAATATATTGTATGCATAAAGTTATTAAAGGACGAAGAGAAACATTATGTCGTGTGAAAACACCAGAGAGTAAAGAATGGAAACTATGAAATGTGTACAAGTCATCTGAAACAGGATTAATACTCATGGCCACTTAAATTCCAGAAGCTAGGAGAAGAAAGCAGAGCAGAATAGTAGAATCAACAGTGAGGAGATCAGGGGCCAAGATTTTCGAACTATGAAAGAGACAAAGGTAAATGATGAACCCAAAAGTTAAACCAAAGTGAAGTCCATCTGGTTTATCCCAGCAAAGCTGTTGGAAGTCAAAAGGAAAGAGAAAATCTGGACCGCATCCAAGGCGTAGGGAGAACACTTAGATAAGACTTTCGAGCAGAAATTGCGCAAGCCAGAACATGATGTGACAATAATTTAAATATGTTCAAGAAGATAATAACAAACAAGAGCCACACACCCTGAAAAGCTTCTTTAGAAGTGGGGGGTGAAATAAATACATCTCAAAGAAACAAAAGCTAAGATCATTCGTGTCCCTGGCCTTCTGTGAGGGAGATGGAAGGGGGAGTTCTTTAGGTCACAGGAAAATGACCTCAGACGAAAGCGTGAAGCTAGGACTAGCACAGAGCCACAGCTAAAGGAGGATGGATGATCCGAAACAATGGCAACAACTGCTCAACACTGAAACATTAAAACAAATGAGATAAAAATAGGGCTATCAGTTCTGGGATCCTCCTGATATCTTGGAAGTATTGCTGCCTTTTAAAAAATAATTTTTCTAATGCTATTTTTATTGAACAATCATAATTTAAAGGCAAATACCAGAATGTTTCCATTCATATGCACAACCACTAAAGTTATACATATTGTATGTTCAGCTTTGTTGGTACATTTGGGTCTTATTATTTTTTTAATTAAATTTATTTATTTATTTTACATTCCAGTTTCCCTCTCCCTCTTCTCCTCCCATTCCCTCCATTGACCTAGCCTCTCCTTTGTCCCCTTCCCCTATGCCAATCCATTCTCCTCTGTTTCTGTTAACAAAGGGGCAGGCCTCCCACAGGTGTTAACAAAGCACAGCACATCAAGCTGCTATAAGACTAGGCACTTCTTCTTCTTTTAAGGTTGGGCAAGGCAACCAGTATGAAGAATAGGTTCCCCAAAGCCAGTCAAAGCGTTAGGGACAGGCCCTGCTCCCACTGTTAGGAGTCCTATAAGTAGACCAAGTTACACAACTTACGTAAATGTAGAGGGCCCAGATAAGTCCCATGCAAGCTCCCTGGTTGTCCGTTCAGACTCTGTGAGCTCCTATGAGCCCAGGTTAGTTGTTTCTCTGGGTTTTCTTGTGATGGTCTTAACCCTCTGGCTCATGCAGTCCTTCCTCCTTCTCTTCAGCAGGATCCCCCAAACTTGGCCTAATGTTTGGTTGTGGGTCTCTGCATCTTTTTCCATCAATTACTGAATGAAGGGTCTCTGATGACAATTGGGGTAGTCACCAACCTATGAGTATAACAGAATATCCTTAGGCAGCATCATCACATTGACCTTCCCCCTCCCTCTACAATTGTGTTCTTTTTTCCTACAATTTGGTTCTATTCTATGTCTATGGGTCATCCAGTCTCTGGGTTCTAGCATTCCAGGCAGTGATATCAAGGGAGGGCTCACTTTTGTGGCATGGGTCTCAGGCTGGAACAGTGATTGGCTGGCCACTCCTGCAATCTATGTGTCACCCTTACCCTGGTGCACCTCATAGGCATAGAGACTGTAGACCAAAGTTGTGTGGCTGATTGATGTCCCAGTTCCTCCACTGGAAATCTTGCCTTGTCACAGGAGATGGTCAGTTCAGACTACATATCTACTGTTGCTAGGAGTCTTAGCTGAGGTCTTCCTTGTAGAGTCCTGAGAGTTTCCCTTGCACAGGTTTCTATATGACCCTGAAATACACCCCCTCCTAGTCATCTCAGTACTCTCCTCCTCAGTCTACCCTACAACCCATTCCCATCCTCACTTGCCCCAGTCCACCCTCGGGATCTCTTCTATTTCCAGGGAGATCCATGCAATTCCCCCATTTTTACTATGTTAATCCCACGGATACATGAGCATGGGAAATCTTTTCACCTTCTGATATCTTCTCCAATGTCTTTCTTCAAAGACTTGACATTCTTGTCATACAGGTCTTTCACTCACTTGGTTAGAGCTACCCCAAGATATTTCTATTATTTATGGCTATTGTGAAAGATGTTGTTTCCCTGATATCTTTCTCTACCTGTTAATTGTTTATAAAAAGAAGGACTGCTGATTTCTTTTGGAGTTAGTTTCATATCCAACCACTTCACTAAAGATGTTTATCAGCTGTAGGAGTTCCATGATAGAATTTTTTGGTTGCTTGTATCTACTATCAAATCATTTGCAAAGAGTGATACTTTGACTTCTTCCTTTCCAATTGGTGTCCCCTCAATCTTTTTTTGTTAACTTATTGCTTTAGCTAGATCCTCAAATACTGTATTGAATTGATATGGAGATAGTGGAAAGCCTTGTCTTGTTTCTGATTTTAGTAGCATTTCTCTGAGTTCCTCTCCATTTAATTTGATGTAGTCTGTTGACTTGTTGCATATTGCTTTTATCATGTTTAGATATGTTCCTTGTATCCCTGATCTCTCCAAGACTTTATCATGAAGGGGTGTTGGATTTGTTAAAGTCTTTTTTGGTATCTAATGAGATATCATGTACTTTTAT
This sequence comes from Myodes glareolus, assembly GCF_982192425.1. Taxonomy (NCBI): domain Eukaryota; kingdom Metazoa; phylum Chordata; class Mammalia; order Rodentia; family Cricetidae; genus Myodes; species Myodes glareolus. Next base: position 20,028,588 of record NC_142035.1, on the reverse strand, counting down.
TTTCTTTCAATTTGTTTGTATGGTGGGTTACTTTAACATGTTTTCATATGTTGAACCGTTCCTGTATCTCATCTCTGGGATATAAAGGTAACTGTGGCTTCATAAAAAGAATTTGGCTCTTTTTTCTGTTTCTATCTTGTGGAATACTTTAAGAAGTGTTAGTATTAACTCTTCTTTGAAAGTCTGGTAGAATTTTGTGCTTAAATCATCTGGCCCTGGGATTTCTGTTCTTTTTTTTTTTTTCTTTTTTGGTGGAAGACTTTTAAGGATTGCTTCTATTTCCTTAGGGGTTATCTGTCTATTTAAATTGCTTATCTGATTTTGATTTAACTTTGGTAAGTGGTATCTATCAAGAAATTTGTCCATTCTTTTAGATTTTCCAGTGTTGTGGATCACGGGTTTTTGAAGTATGAAATCTTTTGGATTTCTTCAGTGTCTGTTATGTACACCTTTTCATTCTGATTCTGTTAATTTGGATATTCATTCTTTGCCTTTTAGTTAGTTTGGATAAAGTTTTGTCTCTCTTGTTGATTTTCACAAAGAACCAACTCTTTGTTTCATCTATTCTTTGTATTGCTCTGGTTCATGTTGGTAGCACGAAACTCTGTCTCTTTTCGGAGGTCCTGCACTTAAACAGGGTTTGTAAACATCATGCTGCTAGTTTCTTAATGGCGACATAGACCTGCTGCATCCCTGGAGCTGTGGCGGTGAGCACGGCTTGCAGAGCTGGCAATAAGCAGACCTCCACCATGTTGGCCTTGGTGGGGCCAAAAGGCAAAGCAGCCTTAGTCCTAGCCATGCTGCTCAGCATTTAAACAAACAGCACTCCTGGTCAGATAACGATTACAGATATGCAATAAAGACAGATTCAGATAAAAATAAACCTCTGAAGGGGTCATAGTGTGTTTTTAAAATGTATATAGGCCTGGGAGAGAAAGGAAACAGAGTATAGACAGTTAAAAAGAAAAAAAATAAGTCACATAAAGATGGAATATACATAGAGAGTCTGGATTATGCATATTATTGTGTTTTCTTTGAATTTTTTTGACTGAAGAGATATTTGATTCTGGGGACTGCTAAGCTAAACCAACATATATATTTCAAAGGTGTCTTGATTTCAAACTTTGACTATAAGGATATGTTGCTTCAGAGAAGAGGTTCTGCTTTTGTTTCCACAGAAGATGAAAACCTGTGGATTCCTTCCAGGCTAATGTGGTTTGAGGGAACAAGACTCCCCCAAAAGTTTCTGTGAACCCCTAAAAATACTTTGCCCAACAAACAGCAGGAAGCAATTTGAAAAGAACAACATCCAGTTCCCAAAATGACTGTTTATAAGAGTTTATTTTCATTTAAAGGGGGTTGATTACAATTAAATGGTCACAGTCAATCTCTTTCTAAAAAAGGGAGATATGATATAGAGATATATTTCTGCTATTGTTTAAGGTATTATGTTTGTGCATCTTATTTAAAAATTGTAATGTATAATTAAAATTGCAGATTAATAGAGAGCCATTTATTATATTAAAACTTGTAGTCATGTTAGGTTTTCTAGATTTACAGAGGTATATTTCAGATAGGTAGGTTTTCTTCAAACCTTTCAAAGACCTATAGAATATGACATTTAAAATGTTTTAAGAACTTAGACTTTTCTTAACAGTGAGACATATCTGTTTCTGGAAGCACCAATTTACTTCAGAGAGGTTGATGGGCATTGAAGAAACCCATTAAGGAATTTGCCTTCAATGTGACAAGGCTAGCCATTTGGGCAAGAAACTGCTCTTGCCTGGGACTGCTTGATGGTATGCTGTATAAACTGGACATGCAGGATTCACAGAAAAATGACTGCTGAACTTGTTAAAAGAAGATGAGACAGTACTTAGGGGTTCCTGCTCCACCAAAGAAACTGCCAGACATTCTGTAGGACATAAAAGAAAGTAACTAACCATTGATTAATAAAAAAAACTGTTTTGGCCAATGGCTTAGCAGAGTAAAGACATGTGGAAAATCATAACAGAGAGAGAGAGAGAGAGAGAGAGAGAGAGAGAGAGAGAGAGAGAAGGCAGAGTCAAGAAGATGTGATGCCACATAGTTGCTGAAGGAGACAGATGTCAGAACCTTACCCTGTAAGCCACAGCCTTGTTGCAGGCAGTACACGGATTAATAGAAATGGACTAATTTATGATGTAACAGTCAGTTAATAAGAAGCCTGAGCTAGTAGATCAAAGAGTGTTGTAATTAAAACAGTTTTTGTGTGATTTTTTGGCTCTAGGCAACTGGGAAATGAAAGAACAGTCTCTGCCTACATCTACCTCCTCTTCTCTGGCCCTGCTCTGTCCCCTTCTCTGTCTCCTTCTCTGCCCCATCTCTGTCCCCTTTTCTCTCTTCTTACAATAAACCTCCAGTGTGAGCCCTGTTGTATGGTGTGACTGTTTCCTGCCATTTTTAAAGCTATGACAGTGGGTATCCTTACATTTGGAGCATAAGTGTTCAGAATTAAGACATCATCTTGGTAGATTTGTCCTTTGATGAGTATGAAATGTTTTTCTCCACTTCTTTTGATTAATTTTGATTTGAAGCCTATTTTGTTAGATACTAGAATAGCTACACCAGTTTGCTTGTTAGGGCCATTTGATTGGGAAATCTTTTTCCAACTCTTTACTCTGGGGTAATATCTATCTTTGATGTTGAGGCATGTTTTTGTATGCAGCAGAAAGATGGATACTGATTTTGTGTCTATTCTGTTAGCCTGTGTCTTTTTAATGGTGAATTGAGACCATTGATTGATATTGAGAGATACTAATGACTAGTGATTGATATTTTTGAAGATAAAGATTTTCATGTATTCAACAATCCCTATCTTGCCATTTTGCAGGTGTTTCTTTTCTTTTTTTATACTTCCTTTAATGTATTCTTTGTGTCTTTCACATTACTTATCTTGATCTCATTCATCTCTGTTTCTTTCTATCTGCCTCTACCTTTGCAATTCTCTCCAAAATAAAATAAATTTTAAGAGAAAAAGGGACAAAGAAAAAAAAAGGAAAAAAGGAAAAAAATCTTTATGGAAACTGTAGTGTGACACAGTGAGTCACACAGTAAACACTTTTGTCCACACATCTTTACTTGACTGTGCTTATTGCAAAGAGTCACTGGTCATGTTCAAGGCCTCTGGTTTCTACTACACTATCCATGGTGGGTCCTCACTGGGAGTCCTCTTAGATACCCTGTTATTGTCCTGATTTATGGAGATCCTGCAGCATTGGGTCTGTAGGATCAGCCCCTTCACATGCTCCCACAAATCATGGATGGTATGAATGTTGTGGTGGATCAACTCATAACACTGGTTCTTGCCCTTTGTAGTCATAGGGTTGGTCACCCCTCCACCTCTTCCTCATCCTCATCAACAGGGTGAGCTCTCCACATTGCCCCAGCTAGTTTACCACTTGCAGCAATGAGCAAGGGGTGGGACCAGTTCTCTTGTTTTCATGCCCTCAGGGGCAGCTCTCCCACTCCTACACCATCAGGGCCAGATCTACTGTGTTGCCAGGTGAGAATCAGGTTCCATTTTTGCAGCTGATGTGAGGGGAATGACAAGTGATTGTTAATTCCTGTTATTTTTATTGTTGTTGGTTGTGTGTGTGAATGTCTGTGTGTGTGTGTGTGTGTGTGTGTGTGTGTGTGTGTGTTTCTCTTTGATTGTGCTGGTGTAAGATTATCTATTGCCCATGTTTTCATGGTTGTAGCTAACTTACTAGGTTAGCGTTTTCCTTCTAGTACCTTCTGTAGGGCTGGATTTGTGGATAGACAGCTTTAATTTGACTTTGTTATGAAAAATCTTGTTTTCTCCATTTATGGTGACTGAAAGTTTTGCTGAGCATAGAACTCTGGACTGGGATATGTGTGCTCCCTTAGAGTCTGCAAGATATCTGTCCAGGTCCTTCTGGCTGTTGTAGTCATAGTTCATTTGTATTTTAGTAAATAAAGCTTACCTGGAGTTCAGAGAGTAAAACAGCCATACTGATCAGTCTTTTAGACCAGGCAGTGGTGACACATGCCTTTAATCCCAGTGGCCACACTAGTTTGCTGTAGAAACCTGCAGTAGTGGTGCACACCCTTAGTCCTAGAACTAGAGAGGAATATAAAATGGAAGGAGACAGCTCTCACGCACAGTCTCATTCTGAGATTTCTGGAGGCAGGATCGCCATTTCAGGCTGACGTAGAGGTAAGAGTTGGTATCTGATTATTTTGCTTTTTTGGCCTTCTTGTTGAACCCCAGTTTTTGTCTCTGGATTTTTATTAATCAAGCTACAGGCTGTTAAAGTCTCCATTGAGAAATTAGGTGTAATTCTGATAGGTCTACCTTTGTATGTTACTAGACCTTTTTCTTTTGCAGCTTTTTAATATTATTTCTTTATTCTGTATGTTTTGATTATTATGTGAAGAGGGGACTTTTTTTCTGGTCCAGTCTATTTGATATTCTGTAAGCTTCTTGTACCTTTATAGGTATGTTCTTCTTTAGGTTAGGAAAATTCTCTTTTATGATTTTGTTGAATATATTTTCTGGGTCTTTGTGCTGAGATTATTCTTCTTTTATCCCTATTATTCTTAGGTTTAGTCTTTTTGTAGTGTCTCAGATATCCTGGATGTTTTGTTTTGGGAATTTTTTATATTTAACATTTTCTTTGACGGATGAGTCTATTTCCTCTATCGTATCTTCAATGCCTAAGATTCTCTGTGCCATCTCTTATATTCTGTTGGGGGTGCTTGCATCTGTAGTTCATGCTTGCTTGCCCAGGTTTTCCATTCTCAGAATTCCCTCAGTTTGTGTTTTTTTTATTGCTTCTATTTCCATTTTCAAGTTTTGAACTGTTTCCTTCACTTGTTCCCTGCCCCTTGCTTTCTTGACCTTCCTTAAGGGATTTATTGATTTCCTCCAAGTTTTGTATATCTTCTCCTCAATTTCTTTAAGGGATTTTTCTCACTTCTTCTTTAAGAACCTCTATCATTTTCATATTTTAAGGTTATTTTCTTTTCTGTTTCAGCTATGTTAGAATGTTCAGGTCTAGATGTTCTAAGAGAGATGGGTCCTGATGGTACCAGGTGTCCTTTGGCTACTGATTGTGTTCTTGCACTAGTATTTAGGCATCTGGACCTATCTGCATTTCCCACGTAGCATGCTGGGGTTGGCTACCCAGAGGCTATTTAAGCTGTGGGCTGGCTTCCCCCGGGGTCAGAAGATTGTTCAAGGTTCCTGAATAAACTGCAGTTAGAAGAGTCTGTGCTGGTCAGAGTCTTTGCTGGTCAAAGTGGATGTGACGCTCTAGGACCAGTCTGGCTTCAGGTAATGCTGCTGGGTATATGGGTGATGGGGAGGGCCAAAGGATGTATCCTAGGGAACAGGGTCTGTGGAGTGGAGCAGCTCAGCTGGGAGGTAGGTCACTCGTCTGTTCTTCAGGCTGGTGTGGACTGTACCTGGGTGTAGTTGGACATTTTTGTTGGGATCGCTGGCTCCCTATTAATGATTCAGAGGCTTATTATTAATGATGACAGCTCGGCCAATAGCTTAGACTTGTTCTTAACTAGTTTTTATAACTTAAATTAACCTATTTCTAGTAATTTAATTTCTGCCTAGTGGCCTTATTGCCTCAACACTGGAGTGCTCATCCTGCTTTCTACGTGTCTTCTGGCATCTCCATCTTCTTCTACCCAGCATCCTCTCTACCAGGAAATCTTGCCTAGCTATTGGCTGGTCACAGTTTATTATTAAACCAATCAGGGTGACACATCTTCACAGTGTACCAAAAGATTATTTCACAACACCTGGGCCTATGGAGTCTGCCGGAATTGTGGGGAAGGAATGGCTACTGGGAGGGCGATGAGGTGGGAGGGGTTGGGTGGTGGAGTGGGTCTTGGGGGGACAGGGCCCAATAGCGGTGCTGATGCTGAGATGGGAGGGGTGGAGTTGGGGGGCAGGGCCCAACAGCAGTGCTGGTGCTGAGATGGGAGGGTGGAAACATGGAAAAATCAGAAATACTGAAATAATTGGAAATTGAGTAATTATTTTGAAATAATTTACAAATGAAAGAATAAATCACAGTGAAACTGAGCTAGAATTGAATTGAATAATACTAGAGACATTTGGATTCAGGGTGCGATGAAGCTGGGTTAGGAGGAAGTGTGTAATTCTCATCCTCATCTTCATAAAATTCAAGAAATTGGGACATTAATGATCTGCGTCCTCATTTCAAGAAGTTTGAAAAGTCCAGACAAAACCCAAGAATGAACAGTAGACAAAATAAAAGATTGGAAATTAATACATCATAAACAAATGTGTGATAAATTATTAAAGCCAGAACTGAGTCTTTAAAAGACTAATGAATGAGATAAATCACTAGCAAGATTAATCAAAAAGGAATTAGATAAAAACCCAGTTAAAATATAATGGGAAAAGGTAAATTAGTACAGATGATGTGGACATAGTAGATAGAATGCCATGCTTTATGCCAATACATTTTTAAGTGTAGTTAAACTATGGAAATTCTGAGAAAATCACAATTTATTAAAATTTGCCTTTAGATTTGTAAAAGAAACAGCACACCCAGCATAGGGTGCCAGGCAAAATGCTGGGAAGGGCCTTCAGTTATGCTTTAAGGCAAAGCAAAGACAAAACTTCATGAGCATCATGGTAGCAGTTTGGCATTCTTCAAAAGCATAGTTTAATACAGGACTTACCAATCCCTACCCCAGTCCTTTTGGTGGGGTATAGACGCCTCTGGCTTTAAATATTTCATACAGCATGGCCAGCACCCAAGTCACAGCCAGTTTTCAGAACTCAAAATGATTTTCAAAAGGAAATGGGGAGGTCTTTGGAGAATTTTGAAGAACGCCAAGTCCATGAGTTGGGGAACTTAGGTCTAGCCTCTCAGTGAGAGCAAAGAGGGGAGCCATGTGTGAGTGCAAGGTGGAGCCAGTGCAGGGGTATAAAAGCCCAGAGGTCAGAACGGTCAATGCACACAGCATCCCTCAGCGCCCCTGCATCTTCTTGAACGTGCCGACTGCCTTCTCCACTCTCGGAGACCCAGAGACAGGTACTGCAGACAGCTTCCTTGTGTAATTACCAACTTGTGTAGCAGTGTGGTTCGAAAATAGAACCAACATGGGAAGTTCTTGGTCTCTATGGGAGCAGTTAAAGAGCAGCTCCTGGTGATGGGAGGAGGTGCCACCATGGCAAAACAGCCTTCTGGATACAACACGGCCAGAACAATCAGGTACAGACTTGCACACACATCAAGATAGACATTAGAAGATGCAAAGATATTTTAGGATCATCAAAATCAGTGTGTTAAAGTGACCATTTTAACAAGGGTGATTGCATATTTAATGCAACATCCAAATTCATTTGAACAACCAAAATTCAAATAACATCTTTTCTTCAGAAAAGAAAACAATCCTAACGTTCATAAGGAAACACAAAAGATTCTGAAAAGCTAAAGCCTTCTGAGTAAAACATTAATGTTGACAGTATCATAAGACCTGACCTTAAACTATGCAGCAGAGTCACAGAAAACAAAGCAGCATCCTAATAGCACAAATCATGACACACTGACAGAATAGAATAGAAGATACAGAAACAAGCCCGTAGCCTACAGCCTTCACATTCTTGACAAGAGTTCTAAACATTCATTGAGTAAAAGCTAACCTCTTTAAGAAACAGTAGTGGGAAAAATGGATGTTCATACTTAGGAGACGGAACCTAGTCTCCTAAGTATCATCCTATACAAAACCATCTCAAAATGGATCACAGACTTTAATATAGGTCCCCAGACTTTGGAACTACTGAGGAAAGCAGAAGGGAAACACTGCACCTGCCATTACAGCAATGACCGTGAGCAGAAGGCAGTGTTTCAGGAAATGGTTGCAAGAATAATGCAAGAATGGATGGCATTCAGTTCAAAATCATCTGCACCGTGAAAGCACCAATCCATGCGGTAAAGGGACAGCTCTTCTAGAGGGGATTAATGACCTGAATATATGAAGAATTAAAAAATAAACACAAAAGGACAAATAATTATATAATAATCAAGGAAATACACTGATAAGCTATTTTAGGAAAAAAAAATCTCCAATTTCTGCATGGATGTGGAAGGAAAACTAACTCTCTCTACCCGCTGGTGGGAATGTAAATTAGCAGAGTCATACAGAAGTGAGTATGGACATTTCTCAAAAGCAACCATATGATTCAGGTATACCACTTCCATTTGCTTACCAAAGAATCCAAGTCACTTTAAAACATGGGTACCTGCACACCTCTGTTTGTTGCTATACTGTTCACAATATCCAAGTTGTACAATCAGTCTAGGTACCTGTCAATGGATGAAGGAATAAAGAAAAAAGAATATATAGAATTTAGACACACAGTGGAGTTTTGTTTAGTCACAAAGAGTGAAATTCTGTTTTGTTTGTAGAAAAATGTCTGGAGCTAGAGAGCATTCATAGCTACAATATGTACAAAGTGCTTCTATAAATCAATAAAATCATGGGTGGTTCAATAGAAAAATGGAGATAAAATTTGAACAGGCTCTTCATAGAGGATATTCAAACAATCAACAAAAATGAGAAGATGATTAATGTCATTATTCATTGTTGGGATGCAAATTGAAATCACAGCCTTGTGTAGCAAGTGTTGGAGAGGATGAGTATTTTCTGTATGCAAAGCACCCCGTCATCATGGTACCAAGTGAAAGGTGGCTCCGAGGACTCCTGCACACGACGTAATAACAGGTGATGTTAACTGGTGGCAAAATACATTAGAGCAGACTGCTTCTGCCGGGGGTCACAGAGGGCTTGTCAGAAAGCACTACATTGTACCTGCATTATCGACTGATCCCACTAGTAATTATTTAGGTCTATGCAAATTTATTGCACAACATGTACACATTGTATATGCCTGTTATTGCCTGCTAGTCATTTATCTAAAAACAAACCCACCAGCCACTAAGCGAAGAACTTACACAGTTATGGGAAAGCAACTGCTTCCACTTCCCAAAGCTCTGCTTGTGGTCTGATATGTGTAAACCAGGCAACTGTCACCAGGGTGTCTGAACAGTGACACTCTTATCCCCAGACTTGTTGTCAACATTTCTTTTCCATTGTAGCAATGACCACATGACTCATGTACAACATATGGAATGTCATGGCTTTAGAAATACGGCAAGTCCGGGGAGCCCACTTCTCTTAAGACAGAAGCAGTATTTGCGTGTGTGAGGGGGATGGAGTGGTGGACAGAAGAGGGAAGGATGCCTTCATGGCGTCCAAGAAACTGTTGTCGCTTTAGTTTTACCAGGAGTGGAGTGGTCCCTTAAATTCTTTATTTCCACAGGTTCCTAGGTCCTCCTTTGAGACCTGCTGACCCTAAGCTCCTGTCCTGGGGCACCCGCGTGTGTCCTGGTAACAAAAACTGAATCATAAGTCTGAGACATTTAGCTACAGTGCCCAAATTTCATGGCCCATGGCACTCCCTATAGAAAAAAAATCTACCCAGTAACTGAAGCTAATGAGCTTATGATGTAAGTTTTTGTAAGATGTGGGATTATAGCGTGTGTTAGCGCTGTGTTCTTCCTACACATGGTGAGTCAATATGGGCAGAAAGACCTTCTGAGGTAACCACCACCCGCCAAAGCATCCTGGCGGGAGTTTGGCACTTTGAATTGCTCACTCTGAATGGAACAGCGTGCATTTACAGGCTGTTCGTGACAATGACATAGTTTACGTCTTTGTAACAGCTGTATCCATTGATCTGATTTCCATTCCTATTTTAAGACTGTGACTTTCCCCTTGACACGAGTGGCAGGGGCAGAGGAAGTGGTGAGTGGACCGAGAAAAATGAGGCAGAAGATCCAGCTGACGGCTCCCTCCGTGAGGTTTGCTTCACATGCAGCATGCGTCTGCAGAAGACAAGCTGAATCTGTCACATTTTCCATCCCCAAATGCCTCACTCTCTGCACATGTATTTCAAAGGCTTAGCTGTTTTCTGAACACTACCCCAACCACAGGACTGCCCCTCTTGCGAGCTGGTGAGCCATCTATTCCAAAGGCTCTGGGACTTTCCAAGAGTTGATGTCATATCTTTAGCAGCTCTCCTCTTTCCTGAGATTGGTTCATCATGAGTTAACCCTACCTAGATTGGCCACGGAGGCTTCATCTACTTGGTTAAGATGCTGGCATTACTGTTGACACTCTAATATCCCAGGTTTGCCTCCCTTCGGCAATGTTATTGCCAGCTATGATTTTGTATTACTAGACTTCTCCAAGTCACCAAGGTGGTGTCTTTTCCCACATCCCATGCTCTGTTGGTTCTTAGCAGTTAGCATGCTTTATCTTGGAGGTTGGCTGTAGATATGGTTGTTGTCCTGCTTCTCCTGGACCTTTTGGTGTTCTCTGATTTCCACGCCAGTGTTCCTAAGGGTTTCCCACTCCAGCCCAGAGCCCTGAGACAGCTAACCAACTTGATTGTACAACAGACAATCAAGCCAACGTCAGTGGCTGTGAGGTATGAACACATATTTAACTCACTGTGGCAATTTGCACACACAACAGATAGTTGCTGAGTGTCGCTGTTTGCCAGACACCACACCTGAGATCTTAAGTGCAACTCTTGGCCTTAGAAGAGGCAGAGTCAGCTTTCTTCAGAGATGTGTTTCACACACAGAGAGCTATCATGAAGTGGACTCAGTGGTTTTAAACAAATGTGAACATGGTGATGTACGTAATTGGAGCTAGGAAGATGCAGTGAATTTGAACAAAGACATATATATATAAATGAAATTCCAAAAACAGTAAAAATCAATACATACCATAAACTTGACTGTTAGACTTGGGCCATAAAATAGTGACGCAGATATGGGTCTAACTTTGACACGTAAGTGTAGTATTCTACAATTGAGGCAAGACCATTACAACCCAAATAAGATACATGATAGAGATGGTAAGGGACTTGCGTGTATAAAATACAGTTGGAATGTGTGTGCGCACATGCGCAAACATATGCAGGTTTGTCTTGTGTCAGTATATGAATTAATTTGTAGGTGGATGTTTATTTGTCTTTCATGTGTATGAAAATTGTGTGCATGTCTGTATTTCTGTGTGAGGCTCTGGAGATTTGTCTTGTCCTCAACCAGACCACAAAACGTGGAATTTTTATAGCTCACATTTGCTAGCAAGATGCAAGCTTTATTTGCAGTTACAGTTGTAGCTGGTTTATACTTTTAATATTTCTCCTCTTTTACAATCCGAATTCTAAATACTTTATGTGAGTGCGTGAATATGTGTGCATGTGTTCAATTTTCTTGGTTTCCATAAGTCAGCTCTAGTTAGGCCCAAATCTTTAGCTCTGTCTTTGTGAGTTAATATCTTTATTTAGAAATGAGCTTCAGCCTGGAGCAGAGTGGTTTCCTTACACATCCTTTCCCCTTCTGTTAATCTCCTAGTTGTAAGACGATCCAGCGGCTTGAGTGGGTGAACCAAACACAATGAGGCCATCCCTGAGCCCCGTGATGCTCACTTAGACTAAAGCTGCCAGGGAAATGGAGACAGAAAAGAGCAGGGAATGAAAATGAGCAGGCTTATGGCTGTTTCTGCCTTCAGGAGGCAAGAGGGCCCAGTCCTGGGGATAGACGCTCCTTCAACTCCCTGGAAACAAATATGCATGCTTTGGAAAAACAAAACCCTGCAGTGGCAGGACAGAGGCTCCACGTGACTCCTTCTCTCCATTCAGCATCTCATGCTTAGGGCCCTACCTGTTCTCACTACTTAGATTTTAGGCCGTGACCAGACCTTTCAAACCGTTTATCCTAGTGTACTCTACAAGCTTGTTTTGGATACTTGTCTCATCACTGCGGCAAAATGCCCGACACAAACAGTATATGGAAAGGAATTGCTTATTTTGCTTCACAGTCTGAGGGAACCATCTTTCGTGGCACAGAAGGCATGGCGGTGTTAGCTCTAGCTTTTGTTGGTAGGAGTGTGAGGCAGCTGGTCCTGCTGCATCCATAGTGAGGAAGCAGAGAGACGAGTATCTGTTCTTCTGGAACTCCATCCACTGAAAGATGCTCCCATGTTCAGGGTGGGTCTTCTAGCCTCTGGTAAGCCCCTTAGGAACACCCCAGAGATTTGTCTCCTGGGTCACTCTAAATCCCTGTAATTTGACAATCAAAATTAATAATTGCAAAACACACACACCTCTCTCATAAGTGAACTGTCTACTTCTCCTTTAACGTTCATGCCCTAAGTTGAGAGTATTGATGGTCCCAGTTAATGGCCTCCTGGGATTTGTGCCCTTTGCACCCTATAGTCTCCTTCCACATTGTCTCTCGGTTTGGCCATGTGACTTTCTTTGGCCAGGAAAGGTATTGGTAGACTTAAGGAAAGCAAAAGTGTGGAATAGATTTGTGAGTTTTTACTTCCTCCCTTGCTTTTTTATAACCTCATTGAAAAGTCCACGATAGCCTGCTGAAGGATCTATGAGCACACAGAAAATAGCTGAGTTGCTCCAGCCAAGGCCATTTTGGACTAACCATCTATTGAGACGAGAATGTAAAAGATTGGTCTCTACTTGGCTGCACTATTTGGGGAGACACTGAAAACTACATGCTTAGCTGGAGGAAGTAGGTTAATAGGGATTTTGAAGGTTAGGTCTTGTCTTTGATTCCCCACTGCATGTGTGTACGCGCACACACACATACACACACTTGTACATGTTTCCTGTCTGCCATGAGGTAAACAGTCTTCTCTCCTCACCTTTTGTCATAATATAGTGCTTATGATAATTGCAGAAACATGGAATCAGTTTACTGTGGACCGGAACATCTAAGGGCGTGGGCTAAACTAACTATTTCTTTATTAAACTATTTTTTTTAGTTGTTCTCCCAGGTGTTTGGTCACAACAACATAAAAAAAACCCAGTCTTTAGCAAATCTACAGTCTGGGTTTAGACACATGGTGTGTGCCCAGTTAGCATCAACCTGACCAAGCCTAGCTGAGTAGAATCACTCAGATAACCCATTGACTCAGAAGAAATAGTAACTGGGCATAATTTTAACATGCTTAGTTTGGAGATGATTTGTTACACAGCTGTAGCTAATGGATACACTCATAACCCCAGTGGCTGGGTATTTATGCTCACCAGAGGCAGTTCATTTCATCATGTGTCAACTCTGACCATTTTGAAGTAAACTTGGACTCTGCTTTGCTGTAACTTTAGACTACTCAGTGGGTACTGTTGAATAAACTCATTCCCTCTTCCACAGTGTTTTTCAAGGATTTGATGGTAATCATTACACTATAGCCTCCTCTGCAAGAGAGTCCTAATTCTTTAATCAAATTGTATTAATGCTAGTTTATGAAACAAAACAAAACAAAACAAAACAAAAAACCTTTCCACAATTTTTTGTTACACTTCGATTAAAAGTCATCATCCCTCTGAACTCCACACCATTTGGTAAGTCTATGTTTCAGCTTCACCCTGACACTGATCACTTTCTTTATTGTATCTTGACCATGCAGAGGTTTTTCTCACCTCATGGTCTTTTCTTGTCCCATCCTCCTGTCTATGAGTAAACGCCTGATGACAGTTCTCAATGTTCTCTTCACCGACCAAGCACCCCCAGAATCTGTCTGTATTCTACTGGTGAGCTTAAGGCATCTCCCTACTCTAATTGTCTGTTCTAGTGGCTTGTTTTCCCACATAGAACACGGTTTCTAGAACTGGCTATAGTCTCCGGCAGGACGATAGCATAAAAGTTTTCTTGTTCTATTTAAGAAAGCTGCATACACTCCTGGACAAATAGAACCCACCAGGAGAGAAGGGACGGTTACTCTTTTAATACTAGGCTCATTAGATGTGTAGGACAAGAAATGCTTGTGATAAGGAATATCTGACTTACACCAGACTACTGGAGAAAGGCCTGTAGCTTTTGCTGTATAATAGGTTCATGCAGATTGATGGGGCAAGAGGAAGAGTCACCAAGGATTTGTCAATGGTTGTCCTGGAGTCTCACTCTAGAGGGCTTCTCTGAGTGAAGGACAGGAAGAAACTACTGTGTTTAACAGCACAGGGAGGCCAGTTCTTCAGGCTCCACGTGAACCTCTTGCCTCTCCACCCTGAGGTGAGCATGTCTTCTTCAGGCTGTAGTACATAAGAAGGACCTCGTAGCAGACACAACTGCAGTGGGCGTTACTGCTGCGTGAGGACTCTGAGAAAAGGACTTCCTTAGCCCTTCATCACTCTAGCCAAGTCCTGCGCTCAACCCTGCTGGGGAGAGCCAAAGCTGAGTGAGTCTGTTGTTAGTCTGACTCACTGGTCCCTTGGTTCTGTCCTGCATTTGACTTTGGTTAATGATGAAAATTTGTTCTTTTTTATTTTTTTATTAAATAGATACTTCACAAGTAGATTTCAAACTGTTAGTAATAGAAGAACTCCTTTTTACAAAAGAAGTATCTCACCTCTAAATCCCCCAGGTTATTTTCCTTTAAGATGCCACCCCCAACCGCCCTCAGCCTCAGCCCCTGAAGTCTGTCCTAGACTAGATAAATCCCAGCTTATCAGCGAATCAATCCCACACCAGTTATGTTTTAAGGGGTTATTTATTTTGGGGGGTAAAACTTACATACACCATAAACCATCAGGAAGGGAGCCTAGTCGCTGGAGCAGGAGCCTGGAGCAGGAGCCGGGAGCAGGAGCCGGGACCAAGCACCGGAACCAAGAGCCAGAACCAAGAGGGCCTGATCCGGATCTGTTTCTCTTTTTGAAAGAGAAATATACCATGCCCCAGTGGGCTGGTATTTCAGCAGCTATTGGCTGACGGAGCGGAAGTCGCTCCCCGCTGCACTGTGGGCTCGTATTTTAGCGACTATTGGTTGAGGCAGCGGAAGTTACTCCCATAACACCAGCTGTTGTTCATTCTGGAAAGCAAGAGAAGGTGAGAATCAGGCAGCAACTACGCAACTTTGCCCTTTAAAGTGTCTTGAGAGTCACTTAGCTTTCTGGGGTCATAAACGTAGGTTTGCATCTTGCAAGTTGAATTGAAGACAAGCTTGTGAAAGGCAGGAGTTGGTTTGCAAGTGGAAATGGGAAGTCCTGGAGCGATCTTATTCAGGTAGCTACTCACACTTCTTCCTTTCTTTCCTAGTCATGCATCCTATATATTATAAAGTAACAGTTTAAGATGTGTTACATTTGTTTGTGCTGTGGAACATTTGTTTAATGTTGCATTCTTTTATGTTGCATTTGTTTAACTCTGCAAAGCTATGTTACTTTGCCTGTCTAAAATGCCTGATTTGGTCTAATAAAGAACAGAACATCCAATAGATAGGCAGGAGAGGGAACTAGGAGAACTGGCCAGCAGAGAGACTAAATAGGAGAAATCTAGGTGCAGGAGAAGAAGGGATGAGGAGAAAGAGAGAAGGATGCCAGGAGCCAGCCACCCAGCCACACAGCCACACAAACAGCCATAGAGTAAGAAGGAAGGAAAGATATGTAGAATAAAGAAAGGTAAAAAGTCCAGAGGCAAAATGTAGTTAAAGAGAAATGGGATAATTTAAATTAGAAATGCTGGCTAGAAACAAGTCAAGTTAAGGCCAGGCATTCATAAGTGAGAATAAGTCTGTGTATTTATTTGGAAGCTGGGTGGCGAGCCCCAAAGAGTGAAAAAAGGAAAAATGAAAAAAAAAACAACCAACCAGCCAAACAAAAAACCAACTATACCCTTGCTCCTTGTTTATCTTCTGTGAGATCATTCAGTGTCTTTAATCTCGTCATGGCTTCTGCGAAGGATTACAGTGATGGGCTGCTGGTTGGACTGCTGAGGGCTTTATGTGAGCTGTGTTTGCTGCAGCCTTAGCTCAGGGATTTCACTGTGGCGCTTTGTGTTGAGGGTTATCATCCCTGAATCCATCTTAACATCAAAGATAATAGCATATTAATTGTTCAATACCTGGTAGATATTACACAGAATACATAAAGTATAACTTATTGTTTACTTCATGCTTTGAGTATTTCATTTTGGGGAATATAAAATACATATAAGAACCTAGTCTTAGATGCTTTTCTATTGCTGTGAAGAGACACCATGACCAAGGCAACTTATAAAATAAAGTACTTAATTGGAGGTTTGTTTACAGTTTCAGAGGGTGAGCCCATGAACATCACAGCGGGGAACATAACAGCAGGCAAGTAGGCCTAGCAATGGAGAAATAGCTGAGATCTTACATCTGATCCACAAGCTTGTGGCAGAGAGAGCAAGTAAGATGAGGGAGAGACTGGGCCTAGTGTGAGCTTTTGAAACCTCAAAGCCTACTCGCAATGACATACCTCCTCAGCAAGACCACACCTCTTAATCCTTCCTAAACAGTCAACCAGCTGGGAACCACACATCCAGAGAGACGAGCCTGTGGAGCCTTTCTCAGTCAAACCACCAAATGTTCAATAATAGATTTATGTTGTCGTGTTTATGTGCATGGTACATGTAAATACGTATGTGCATATGTATAAGCATGTGCATGTACAGAGGATGTCAGGTGTCCTGCTCTGTTGCTCTCTGCCCTGCTTACTTGAGACATGATCTCTCACTGTATCTGGAGTTTGCCATCTCAGCCAGGGTGGCTGGCTAGTGAGCTCTGGGGATCTGCGTCTCCACCACCAGCACCAGGGTTACAGATGTGCGCATAGCAATGCTTCTTTCTACAGGTGCTGGGGATCAGGCCCTCTTACTAGGGCACCAAGCCCTCTTTTACACACTGGCTCATCATCACACACTCTTACCCACTGAGATTTCACCTCAGCCTTAGTCTTACTTCCTTAACCTTGTTTGCTGTGAAGGAATTCAGTTTTCTTATCCTAAATTCTTGGAATGTAGAGTTTTAGGGGAGTCCGTGCAAGCACTTGGGAAATGTTTACACAAAGTTCATCACCACATTTACAGGGCCTTTCAACTCTCCTACTAAGCTTGGTACTGTATTTGAGCAAGACAGTATTCTTCCAGGGTGGGTGAGGCAAACATTATCATTCCTGTTTTTCAGATGATTAAGCTGACTGCACTTTGGAGCCATCTCCTTTGGAAGCAAAGTGAATGCACGCTAGGCTGAAACCTCCGAGGAAATGGAAGAAAAGGGAGACAGAGTTTCGCCGTGCCTCATTTCCCTGTGCTTTTCCAGTTAACTCGTTTTGCTTCAGGTCACTGCCGTGACCTGGATCTGTCCATGTTTTAGCACAGAGTGACGACCTTGTTGTACTTGCACCGTGTGCAGTGTGCATCATGCCGTACAAGTGCACTAAATGGAAGATGCATCAAAAACTGTCCCAGCATGGAAAGTAACTCCAGTGACGGGGCTGTCCAGACATCTGCAGAAAGTCTCTTTGACGTAAAAGCAGAATGCCTGCCAATTCCACGGCTTTCCCATCAGAAAATGTCACCTTTCAGGGGATGGATAGGTGACCCAGGCAACTGATTTGTTCGGCTGGATTCTCACCAGCACAATGGCACAGGGTGATTGGATGTGACAGGAACTTTGGGAGAGGTGACAGAGTCAGAAGTTAAAAAAAATGGACACAACTAGTCGGGCAGTGGTGGCGCATGCCTTTAATCCTAGCACTCGGGAGGCAGAAGCAAGCAGATCTCTGTGAGTTCGAGGCCAGCCTGGTCTACAAGAGCTAGTTCCAGGACAGATTCCAAAGCTACAGTGAAACCCTGTCTCAAAAAACAAAAACAAAACAAACAAACAAACAAATAAACATGGACACAACTAGAGAACAAGGAAGGAGAATTTCAAACAACTGAGAGAGAAAGCATGGGAGCTGGGGGTTTTAGGGCGGGCTTCAGATAGCATGGAGTCAGTGACTGAAAGCTTATCTGAAGTATGATTCTGCCTACGCAAATGCTTTCCATGACAAAGACCAAGGAGAGGTGACCAGCTACAGAATTCGGTGATGAACTCCAGTGGAGGAGAGGCATTCCGAGACAGAAAGTTAGGCTTCGGAGAATGAATCAGAAGAGATGACGGGGTAGATAAAGCCACCATGGAACCCCACCGCGATCTGTGAGGTAGGATGTGCTATGAGAAGGAAAACATGCCTCTAAAAGACGTCTTTCGGAGGAGCGTGGATTCTGGAAGGGGGAGGCTGCTATTACTGTAGGGAGAAGGAATGACAGAGCTAGATGCTTAAAGGTGGGCAGGGGTGCTATGTTTTGGATCAGGAGGAGCTTGGAGAAGGAACCCCACTCTTGGATAAGGCCCTTGCACACTGTTAGTGAATCTTGAAAGAATCACTGGAGGAAAGGTGAGAGGGTTACAAAAGGCAACAGATGTCGCTCCACATTTTAGCAGAGTTGAAAATTACCTGCCGTGATCCATAAAGGGTGAGCTTGTGTTTGCTTCAAAACAAGAGTCCCTTGAGGACATGCAGAAGATGAAAAGATAAGCCCAGGAACTCAGCGCATGCGCACTCAGCACTCAGAGGTTCTTGCAGGTCGGCCTCTGGATCCGTGTGGGCTGGAAGCTGAGTAGCAATAATAAGGCTGAGAGTGAACGCAGATGGAGCATTTTCTCTGTGTCTGATCCTGTCAGGTCTTTGCTATCTTCAGATACCCATCGCCTATGGGTTGCTGTCAATCCAAAGAAGTTTCTGGAGAAGAGTTCAGCACTGAAGCCTTGATTATCCCCCAACTTACTTTCACTCCTTCCTTATAGGATGGCAGAGGAGCCACAGATGACGGGAAACAACACCGTAGGTGACAAAGAATTTGATAGGCAGGGAAGACAAAATCTATCATGAGGAACAGTATAAGAATGAATTTTCAGCTAAAAATTTCCCCATTCCAGCGTATAGCTGAAATACAGCTACGTAGTTACTCAGATAAAGTGGGTTGGGATTTTAAATGCTGGTGGAGACAAAAGAGAAACTTCTCCATGGTAGAAACTGTTCTTGAACTTTGAGCCCACGTTAAGAGAGTACTTGTAACGTGGAGGAGACAGTCCTCAGCTCAGGTCTAATTGCCCCCTGCATACTCAGTACTACTGCGTTGGACTTGAGGGCAAGGTCAGTGGTTGCTTCCATCACTTCCCTGGTTTATATCCTTAATGGTTTCCTAGCACACTTGGAAAATCATGAGTCACATTCTCTCCCAAGATCTAGAAGTCATGTTTAATGAGTCCCTTCCCCACCTATCTGCTTTCCCGTGTCTGTGACTTCCCTCACTACCTGTTATTGCTGACCTTCGAGCAGGCTAAGCGTCTTCTTGTCTCAGAGTTCTGCCACCTACTGCCACCCCCCCCAGACACACTGCCCCAGACTTGTCTTGGCTTGCTCTCTCCTTCAGGTGCCTTACTTCCTTTAGGTCTTTGCTTAGTTCTGCCTTCAGTCCTTGGACTGGGACTTAGCTCAGTGACAGAGAATTTGCCTTGCACGAGTCCCTGGATTCACTCTCTAGTAATGCGGGGCGGCGGGGGGGGGGGGTATTCCTAACCACTTATCCTAAAGATGACCAGGTCACTCAATTCTTGCTGTTTCATTTTTTTATCCAAACACAAGGCCTTACCTGACATTGTTCCACGTATTTATGTACTTGATATTATCTGACTTTCTATTTAGAATGTGTAGGCAGAGACTGCTTGTTTGTTTCCTCACTGCTCAGACCCGAATAATCACACAGAAACTGTATTAATTACAACACTATTTGGACTATTAGCTCAGGCTTCTTATTAACTAACTTTTACTTCCTAAATTAACCCTCTTCTATTAATCAATGCATCATCACGAGGCTGTGGCCTACGGGTAAGCCTCCCACGGCATCTGTATCCTTCTGCAACTATATGGTGTCCCTCTGACTCTGCCTATTCTCTCTATATATCTCTTCCAGCCTGGCTATATTCTTCCCTGCCATAGGCCAAAGCAGCTTTATTCATTAACCAATATAAGCAGCACATATACAGAAGGACTTTCCACTGTTGTAGGTGGGCGCTTGTTTGTTCCAGGCTGCCCAGAGTCAAAATAACCACACAGAAACCATATTAATTGCAATACTGTTTGGCCAATAGCTTAAGCACATTTCTGGCTAACTCTTACATCCTAAACTAACCCATCTCCAGTTAGTCTGTGTATCTCCATGTGGTTGTGGCTTACCAGATAAAGTTACGCCCCCAGTGTCTGTCTCCAGCGGGGATATATGGCTTCTCTTCACTCCGCCTTCTTTCTCCTAGCATTCAGTTTAGTTTTCCTGCCTTGCTCTACTCTTTGACCCTATAACAGAACAAGGCAGTTTCTTTATTAACCAACAGTATTCATAGCATACAGAGGGGAGTCCCACATCATCCCACATCATGTATGGAATGGCTGAGATCTTCTTGAAGAATTATGTGTCCCCCACCCCCTCTCTGTTCTGAGGGAAACTGCATAGAGAAAGCAACTTTTAGGTTTGTAGCAATGGACACACATCTTTAATCCTACTTTAATCCTAGCACTCAGGAGACAGAAGCAGGTGGATCTGTGAGTTGAGGACCAGCCTGGTTTACAGAGTGAGCTCCACGAATAGCTAGGGCTACACAGAGAAACCCTGTCTCGAAAAACCAAAGAAAGTGAGAGAACAAGAGAACAAGAAAGAGAGAGAGAGAGAGACAGAGAGAGAGAGAGAGAGAGAGAGAGAGAGAGAAAGTTTTAGAAAAGGATCCCAAGTTCAGCAAATCCTATGTAGTTTTAACCACCTGGTCTCATACATGGTTTCAATATGGTATATAGATATTTATTGTTGTTCACCAATAACTAACTTCCTTGGCGGTAACATGCATTAAGGGTAGCTTCGACTGACAGCTTCCAATATTTGATGATTTACTCCATGGCCTTAGTCAAGATACTCACCTATCTCTGCTTTCACCTTCTCTCCATAACAGGAAGTGGGACGAATTGCGGCCTTGGTGGCTTTCTGCTTTCTGTTGTGGAGAACACTGGGCTCAGAGCAACTCGGGAATAAAGGGTTCATCTTATCTTACAGCTTACAGTCCAGGAGGAAGTGAAATCAGTGCAGGAACCTGGAGGAAGGAGCTGAAGCAGAGGCCAAGAAAAGCCATTTACTGGTTTGCTCCGAGGCTTAAGTTCAGCTACCATTCTTACACTTCCTAAGACCAACTACCTAGGGGTGTTCCTGCCACAGTGGCCTTAGCCCTCCCATGTCAATCACCAATCAAGAAGATACCCCAGAGACTTGCCTACAGCAGTGTCATGGAAGCATCTTTTGAGGTTCACTCTTCCCATGTGACCCTAGCCTGTATCAGCTTGTGTCAAGGGTGCCTTAGAGGCAGGTGGGAGACAGTTTCCAAAAGAAAATATTTTCAATGTATGGTGAATTAAGTTTTTGTGGTCCTAAGTCTACCAGTGAAGGGTATTGGGACTTCTTTCTCCAAAAGCAAAACTTAAGACAAAGTATTATTTAAACAGGGCCCTCTCACTCTCAAAATTGTTCTACAATTAAATGTGAAGAAATGAGATTATAATAGGAAGCACAGGGTCACATGTGTCGCTCCCCAGCAGAGGTGTGGCCTTGGAGAAGTCATTTAACCCTACCCACTCTCAATTTCTTTATCTTTAAGACGGGGTGTAATAATGGAACTTCAGGAGTATTTATTGAATTTATTGAGAAGATGCAGAAGGAGGAGATGGTCATGCCTGGCGCTGGAGGGTGTTCAACAATGATAGCATAGTTCCCGCCGCTGTGATGTTTGCTGCTTTGCAGGAGGATGTAGGCATTCTAGGACCTGTGCTCACGAGGGCTCTGGTAAGAGTAAGGTGGCCGCACTGCAGACAACCCTCCAACTCCACAGAGCCAATCACTTTCTCCTCAGTCTCTAATCCTTCATTACTGATGTAGTTTTGGTTAAGGGGAGGCCTGCTCAGGGCCCAGACTCCTGTTTCTCATTTAGCATTTGGGAGGATTTTTCCCAGCTAGACCTCAAGGAGGAACCCAGAGCCTTGGAGCACAAGGAGAAGCTGGATGCTCTGAACCCAGTAATTCCATGGCCACAAATACTAGCTCGAGCACTGTTCTTGGCCTGGCCCCACCTGCTCATCTATAATTAAAGTCATGTCTACAGCTTCGTAGATTAGAAGGGAGGAGAAGGAGGGTGTCATCAAGTCATAATTTCCAGAATCAAAGCTCTTCCCTCATCTTGTCTCCCCCCTTTTCATTTTGGAATTGGCACTAGGTTTCCCTAAAAGTAGGCCATGATGTCCTTTCCTGCAGTTCACTACAGGCGGACAGGGAGGCCCTGCCCGGGCTGCCACGGCCTGGACACTGGTGCTCCCAGGAGGTAGGAGAGAGTGTTTCCTGTAGGCATGCTTCCGACAGGAGGTGAGGGTTTGTCGCGGAAGAGTTTTTGCTCCTCCCTAAACAAGAGGTTCTAGTAAAGAAGGAACTGTTTGCACATGTGTGCATGCCCTGCCCCCCCCCCCCCCCCGTTATTTTTAATTGTGTGGTGCCTGTGCACTCGTGCGTTCTTGGTGTAGGAAATTGTTACAGACGTCAACGTTGATTTATTTTGAGGTCTTGGGATTTGAAGATTGCATTGGAACTGTCAGTCAGCCTCAGTCTCTTTGTCACAGAGTTCGTGGAATGGGGGGGGTCACATGATGGCTTGCCTGAATTGGTACCTCTACTGTTAACATTGCTTTCTTTGGAATAGCCAGAGGGAACACAGGGTTTCGTCCTTGAGGGCACCATCATCAAGAAAAAGGCTCTCCATTGAATGCTTAAACAGGTCAAGGGAGGGAAGCCATCAGCCAAGAGGTGTAGGGCTGAGCGGACACCTTACCTTCGTTGTGTGACCCCCATACTCACCGTGCATTCCTGATACCATTGGTTAAAGACTCAGTTAAACCAATGGGGCAATTTTGAAAGGAATTTGGAAAATGAGTACACAGAGTCAGGAATGGGACCCAGAGCACCGTGAAGCTGAAGCTTTTGAGTCTGGATGTCCAGGACCTTGCTCTCTGGCCTCCATCTGGGCCCCGGGGCTCTGCCTCTCTTACTGTTCACAGGTGTCAGCATGGCTTGGAGTCCTAAGAGCCTCGACTGGCTAATGAGAACTCTGCAAGTGGAATTTAATTTGATTTTGTTTTAATTGGGAAATATAGTCTCTCATGTTGTTTTAAGTTCTATGTAAACAGTCTGTGAAAGGTCACAGTTTTGACTAAATTAGCCCTCTAGTGGGGCATTCCCCAGAAGAATATTCTGGAACATCATCTGAGCATCTGGCAAAAGTCTGGTCAGCATGACTGGATCATGACGCTAACCAGAACCATTCCAGCTTAGATGCCCAAAACATAACCCATAGGGAAAGTTGGAGAGCTGTCTGGGAGGGAGCCCATGCCTGAGCTGAAATCGTCCAGGTCCTGCCGGTGGGGCAGAGAAACTGCCCTTAAATAAGTTTGCTCCATACTTTGGGTCACTCTGCCTGCCAGCAAGGGGGTTAGATTGGCTGACACCGCTCTGTCGAGGCGTCATGGAACCAGCAGTTCTGTTTTCTCAGGTTCTGATCCAGCCCACGCTCTTCCCGTCTTGCCTGGCAGCTTGCTTTCTATTCCCCAGGTGGAACAAAATGACTACCCGGTTCTTCCCCAAGAATGGGGAGAACATGTTACTTCCTTCTTTCCATCATTCTGATGGCATGAGGGGACTTCCAGCCGGTACCCAGGCCTCCAGCTACCATGCAAATACGCATGCCCCCATGTCTAATGTTGGTAGGACGACAGCAAAACTCCTTGCCAGAGAAAGAGTGTGTGTTTGAAGGAAGAGGCTGCAAGACACAGAGACAAGACAGATGTTAGCTGACTGAGGTGTATGTGCTGGCGCCTTGCCATTGCTTGTTTGTATGATTGATTCTTTTGTTTTGATATTTAAATCACAAATCAACTCTTTTGCCAACACCCTGGATCCAAGAAGATAGACAGGCCAAGTTTAAAAAAAAAAAGAGAGAAAAAATCCTTAAGATACTTGCTTCCTAAGTCTCTGTGATTATTAAATTCTCTGGCTGTGTGTGTGTGTGTGTGTGTGTGTGTGTGTGTGTGTGCATGTGTGAAGCATGATTAATAAAATCTCAGAGACAGAAATTGGGGCTCAACCTGAAGGTCAGAAAAACAAAGCAACCAGCCACTGGCTCTTACCTCTTCCAGCTCCGTCTGAAATGGTGATCCTGCCTCCAGGAATCTCAGAATGAGACTGACTGAGAGCTGTCTCCTCCAGTCTTATAATCCTCTCTAGGGCTGAGATTAAGGGCGTGTACTACTACTGCCCGGTTTCTACGACAAGCCAGTGTGGTTACTGGGATTAAAGGTGTGTGTCATTGCTGCCTGGTCTGTAAGACTGGCCAGTGTGGCTGTTTGCTTTTCCGATCTTCAAGCAAGCTTTATTTATCAAAATACAAATAAAACGCCACTAGAGGTGCGTGTACGTGTGCTTGTGCGTGCAAATGCCTTCCATAGCACATGCGTGGAGGTCAGAGGACAATCTCAGGTGTCAATCTTCACACATCTCTCCCTTGCTTGGGACAGGGTGTCTTATTGTTCCCTGCTACATATGGCCAGGCAGTTGGACTGCGAGTCTGCAGTAATTCTCCTGCCTCCACTTCCCACTAGAATTACAGACACATGCAAAGCTGCATCTGGCTTGTTTGTGGGTTATGGAACTCCGAACTCAAGTTATTGGGCTTGTATGGCAAAAATGTTACCCACTGAAAGATCTCCCTGGCCCCCCACTTTCAATCTTAGATGAACACTGGAATCACGTCGAAGACTTTACAAATATTTCTCCCTCTATCCATTTAAGAGAATAATAGTATTAGGCTTCCCGCCATGACTTCAGCAGCTACAGAATTTTGGCTCAATTAATGCTACCAGGTATGAGTTCTGTGTTATGAAATAGGTCTTAAATCCAATTAGAAATTGTTGGTTACTCCCACAGTATTCATGCTGCTTTTGTCTAAGTGGTCACGTGATTCCAGGCCTCTAGCTGTTATCATAGCTGTCAGGGTCACAGCTGGGTGAGGCTATTGATCATGAACTGCCCCTGTGTTCTAACCCTTATGGTCTTAGAAGAGGGTATCTTTCCCCTCTCATGAGAGAAGCTTCTTTTTGCAGTAGATGACAACTTATATGGAGATGAAATGGCCTATGTGCAGAGAGTAAGGGACTCTAAGGTGCTCCGCTGGTAACGAAACACCAATATCACACTCCCTCCTCCCAAAGATCAGGGGTCACTGTGCAAGAGGGCACTTGAAGACTGTAAGGAGCCCACGGTGGGAATGACAACAGCCCAGCTGTGTTTTCTGGACACAACAGAGCAGTTGTACAAGCGAACTCAGTGTAGCTGTGACTCTGAGTTTCGGATCCACCCAATGGCAAATCTGCCAAATCCCAATCTAGAAAGGGAAAGGGCTCCTGAAGTCCCACCCCTCACTGAAGAGCTGCTGTCAGTTGTTGGGAGATTGCAATCAAAGTGGTTTTCCCCTGGAACACAAATGTCCCCCAAATTAGGGTTAGCACGGGGGACACTCCTGGGGTGGTTTACCTTTTGGTATAGTGGTCCTCAAACTTCAGTTGACATCAGAGGACCTGATATCAAATTCAGGTGTCAAACAACCTGATGCTAAAATTCAGATTATTGGAACATACATAACCCTCAGGATTGTAGATGTTGTAAGACTTGATAGAAGCAGAGAATTTGCAACACCTTCCCAGCCATGGCTGAAGTTTGGGGTCTAGGTACATTTAGAGATTACACATTTTGTTAAAGGTCCATATTGCTTTCTGTGTTGCAGTATTGTTTGGCTGAATTCTCTTGAGTCAATCAGTGCAGGGAGAAGCACAGTGTTCTGCAAGGTTCTGGTGCCTCCCCATGTGCAACTTTGTATCCCCTCCATCTTTCTGTTGGGGCAAAGGCATGTAGTTGGAGGAACCATGCAGCGGAATTCTCTGTGCACGTCCTGTCCTGTGCACTCCAGGATGAGCTCAGATTCCATTTTAATGACCGAAGGCTCAGTGTAATTGCAAGCAGCCAACAGTTGTGCTTTGTGGGAGTGTTGCTGCTTGGGTTAGGTCTTGAGAAACCGACATGGGGGTGTTGACAAGCAACTGCTTGGACATGTCTCTCCTTATTTTCTGTGGCTATGAACAGTAAGGATGGGGCACAGCCTGGCCAGGTGGAAGTGGTGAATAGATGCAGGTCAAGCCAAGACCAGCTTTTTTTTTTTTTTTTTTTTTTTTTTTTTGTATGAGGATCAATCCAAACCGTGAAGAAGCATTCCAATTTGGATGCTAAGTAACTTTTCCCTTGCCAGCAACCCTTGTGTTGCTGTTGTTTCTTTTCTCCCCTCTGTTCCTTATCTCTGATTATCCTCTTTGCTCAACCTGTGGTTCTGTGGCCAGTTCTAGCCTGGCCAGCGTAGGAGTGAGGGTGTTGGCATGCGGTGGTTGAGCCTTGAATAACTGTAGTTTGCAATGGCTCAGGGACCCTAAGGAGGAGACCTTCCATTGCTTTGTAAGAACCGTGAGTATTGTAAAAGATCAGCAGCTGGTGGGCTAGTCTGGGGTTGTGAACAGAAGCTTGGCATTTTCATCATGTAGGAGCATGCTCAGGAGACCCATAGTGGTATTGAACTCTGTCTTGAAACTATCTTTAGTAAATGCACATGTGACCTTCCGTGCCACTGGGCAGACCCTCTCTGTCATAAGGGTTTTGAGAAGTAATGCGGTAGTAGGTATATTGTGTTATTTGTTTACCCTTTTCTTACAGAGTGGGGCAAGTCTTCAGAACCAAGGTAAGCTGTAGCTGACAAGTAAATGCCAATCTTTTTTTTTTGATACTTAGATTTAGGGATGATTTGTTACAAAGCAGGACCTTCAAGTAGCTAACAAACTCAGAGGCAGAGCCAAGCCACTGTCTTGGCCTATTCCTGATTTCCCAAGGAGAAAGAACTTTGTTCTATTATTTAAAAAAATTAATCAAAAATCACTCTGTGTAAATGTGACCTAAATATAAAAAGAAAAAAAATGAAAGAGAAAGCATAGAACATATGTAAGATGTAGCAGAAGCAAAGTTTTTCATAAATAAAACATAGAATATTGATAAGTTGAACAAATGAATCAAGAGCTTTTATGTAATGTGGAACATAAAAATAAAGAAGACAAAGTAGACTCAGGATGGTGAGCCTATATATGTGCAGAATATGTAATGAACCACTTCAGATCAGTGACAAGACAAGCAATGTAATGTGTTCTCGTTTCTCTTCTGTTGCTGCGATCAAACCACCCTGACAAGAAGCAGCATAGAGGAGGGAAGGGTGTGTTTGGTTCCCAGTTCCAGGTTACAGCCTCCTATCACTGTAGGGAAGTCAAGGCAAGAAGTCAAGCATCTAGTCACATAATGTCCATGTTCAGGAACAGAAAGGAATGCATGAAGGTGTACATGCTGACTCGTTTGCTTGCTCTTAGGCGGCTGTCTCTTCTCTTATTCAGGGCCCCAAGCCCAGGGAATGCTGTTGCCCACAGTGGGTTGGATCTTTCTACACCAATCAACTAGCAAGATGTTCCCCTGGAGATCTGCCTATAGACCAGCCTGATCTAGATAGTCCCTCATGAAGGCTTCCTTCCCAGGTGTTCCCAGGCTGTGTTAGGTTGATAGTTAAAACTAACCAGCACACAAAGCAATAGGAAAAGGAACAAGTGTACTGTTGGAACTTTATGGATGAGGTAACAAGAATGCCTAAAATCCATGCATAGTACTCTAATGTGAACTAAGTAACACTAATCAGATTTGCAAACTTTAAGAAATCTGACATAGGGAGTGTTGCCAAGAACATTCTCTGGGCCAGTGCTAAGAATGAGTATGACCCAGCTTTGATCTCTAGTGACTGAGTAATGGAGAAAGCAAATGTATGGAGATGGACCACAGCAACACGTAGCACTGCAGTGACCGGGTCTTCAACTAGGATGTGGGATTGGGAGGGAATCTTATTCGCTAAGCACAACGGAGTCAAAAACCTTTCACAGAAAAAAAAAAAAACAATTTGAAAGACAGGATAATTCCAGAAAGAGGAGGCCTGGACAACAGCACAGAAAATTGAAAGGGAAAGGATTGGATTAGGGAAAAATGGCATGAAATTGAAAAAAATGTGCAAAAAGAGATAAATTTCACCAGAGAGAAGATCATAACCAGGGAGGAAATTTAATTTTCACGTATAGGTGTTGCTGAAAAAGATCACAACGTGTACCATAGCAATGGGAATCAAATAGCTTGGTTGACCCACTTCTGAGTATGTGTGTTTGTCTATCTCAAAACAGGGTACAGGGCTGTGAAATGTTGTCTTCTAGACTCAGTACAGTGACTGCAGCCATAATTCACAGCCGCCGAGGTTACCTGCACCAGGTGGCCCAATCAGCAATCAGTCGTGGGAGTGGGAGGGGCTCCCAGACCCTACCCTTTTCCTTTGTACTACTGACTATTGGCAAGTTCTGGGGGAGGGCAATCGCTGTTTTTGGTTGTGTTCCAGCTCCTTGACCTGCTAGGCTTCATCAGACTGCTTCAAATCCACCACTACACAGATGGCTCTGAGTAGACCTAGCGGGTCACAAAACAAAACGTGAATACCCTAGGAGTCCTCCTGCTTGCAAGGCAAGCACTTTAGTCACGGAACTATTTTCCCAGCCACATTTTAAAGGGATTTTTTGGAAAGGTTTGTTACTTTGGTTATGACAGCTTTAACATGGTGAATTCTCAGTCTGATTTCTTACACAAGTCGCTATTATTGCTAACAAGAAAAACTTCAACTAACGTTCTGCACTCTGTACTCTTTGATTCTTTTCCATGAAACGTTGTACATTTTATTGCTCACATTTAGGACACGCTTCCATGTGGCTGTTTTATTGGTATACATTTGAGACACAAATCCCTGGCTTTCCTCTGCTGTGGTCAGAGAACAGGCTTTAACAGACTTTTCCTTTGGGGAAGGTTTTGAGGTTTTCGTCAAGGCCTACTTATATAATCATATTTTTGCAAATGTTCTCAGGCTCTGGAAAGGGACTTTTTTGTTTTGTTTTGTCTTTAAAGTACAGCCTCTTCATTAACACTTGGCACTGCCAGGCTTTTCTGATATATACAAATGTAATAGTTATGAATGAATCTATGATCTCACAGGGCAAACCGCGCAAGACACCACCCATTTTTCCATGCATTGTTTGGCCACTCCTACTTCCTCCTCCATGAATTCCAGGGTCCAGCCTTTGTACTCTCCTATGGCCACGTGCCTTTCTCTTTAGCGATTAGGATGTTCTCGGTTTGTATCTTCCTATTGCACAAGTTGGCAATACATCCTGAATGTTTGTACCAGCCCTTCTTTTTTTGATTTTTTTGGACAGAAAACATTATTTCATTCTGTTTTTTTCTTTTATCTTTTCCACTTTTAATCCTTTGTTTGAGAAAATCTTCCCTACTATAGGGTTGTAATACTGTATTATGTTTTCGTCATGAAGGTCTTTCATACTTTGTTTTTTACAGCTTTTATTTTAATCCACACAGAATCTGCATGTGTGTGGCATGAGACAGGCGGTTTCTGCATTCACTTAGTTTGAAAGTTAGGGTGGTAACTTGTGACATTATTAAGTCCATTCTTCTTTAGGTTTTTTGTTTTATTTTCTGCCACCCCAAGTTGGTAGACATGTCCCAGAGAAGCCTTTCTGTAGGCGTCTTTCTTCTGCAGGCCATTTTGTGTCGGCCACTTTGCCTATGCCACGGTTTAGCCTCTTCGACTTCATCATCCTGGGTGAGCGCTAGGGCAGGGCAGCCATTCATATTCTTTAAAATTGTCTTGTTTAATATCAGCACTTTCCTCTTCCTTATGAATTTTAACATCCGCTCATCAGTTGCTGTGGAAAGCCTCTTATGATTTTATTAGAAACATTTATTCATGTATGAATCTTGAAGTTATTGCCTTTTTTTTATACCATTGGGGCCCTTTATTCAGAAGCATGATATATCTACCTCTGTATTTGGAATTCATCTTCTGTTCTTAATCATAATGCAAAATTTTTCTTTTCTTTTGGAATTTCTTTTCTTGAGTAAATCTTAAATATCTTGTAATTTATGTTGCTTTTAAGAATGGGTTTTTAATTTTTATCAGTGTTTTCAATTTTCATAGGAATGATACTGACTTTAACACATGCTTTACGACCAGCAAGAGCACTAAACAGTTTTTATCAGTTGTAATAATTTTATATATCACCTTATACCTCCTTGTCTGAGGTGACTGACACAGGCGTTTCTTTATTTCTAACCCCGTGCTTCTCTTACCTGCCATCACTAGGATCCTCTGTACACTGCTCAGCAGGGGCAGGGTAAACAGAGTTCTCTGTTCTTTGTTAGAGGACTAGAGCCAGTACTCTCACTGTCCCACAGAGACTTTTTAGTGGGCTGCACCGTATCCCATCTGGTTAGCACACAGACCACTGTATCCCATCTGATCAGTACACAGAGACCTTTTAGTGAGAGGCACTGTATTTGTCATAGTGGGAGGCAGCTCCCCCAGGTCACTAAGACCATTGCTTGATACCCTTTTTATTAATCCAAGAAAAGCTATAGAATTTCATCAAAAGCTTTCTGGACATCTTTTGAGATATGCATATGATTTTCTCCTTTAATATGTTAATGTAAAGAATTAAATTAATAGATTTCTCTAATGTTTTATTATGCTTTTATTTCAGGCATAAATTCAACTGGATCATTTTTGGAGTGTGCTCTCTCTCTCTCTCTCTCTCTCTCTCTCACACACACACACACACACACACACACACATTCAGATTCATGCATACATTGTTCAATTCAGTTTGCAAATATTTTTTTCTGTCATGTTTTTATAACTAGAAGTGAATCTGGAGGAAAGAAAGCTTGCTAAGTGAAATAAGCCAGGCTTTATAGAAGCAGAGAGCAAACTAGTGATATACAAAGCCTATATAGATGGGGGGCAGGAGGTGGAGATTCCTTGTTCAGTTGACACAAAGTTTTAATTGTGAATGAATATATAATAGAAAGAATGAATTCTGGAGTTTGTTTTTATAGTGTGGGTGACTACAATAAATATAATATCATATCAGTTTGAACATTGCCTAAGGTAAAATCATTTTAAATATAGTAGTTTTATTATTTTTGAGAATTTTGTGTGTACATACAACATAATTTGATCCTATTCACCTCCATGCCTCCCAGGTCCACCCCACCTTCGTTTCCTCCTTTCAACTTTATGTCCTTATTTATTTACTTATTTTAAAATAAGTCATTGAGCCTAGTAAGTACTGCCCACACCCATGTGTGTGGGAGGCCCTCTCCCTTAGCCTGGTCCACCTAGGGATCACATCACATCCCTAAAGAAAACTGATTTCCTTTACAGCCACAAACTGCCCATAGGTATTCGGTGAGGAGTGGAAATTCTGAGACTCCCCCATATCCATGCTGGAATGTGGATTAGCTTGGTCTTGTGTGCATTGGTCACAGTTCCTGGGAGTGTCTGTGTGAGAAGACGTCTCCTGTCCAGAAGACTCTGTTTTACCCCAATTTCACAGATCCTCGAACTTTCTGCTCCTCCTCTACAGCATTCCCCGAGCCTTGGAGAGGACCGTGTGATACAGATGTTCCATTTCTATATCCTAAATATTTTCATATTTACATACATGAGGTGATGGAGATGTAAACTGCCTTGACTTAATTTCAAATGTCACACTGCACATGTAATTTTTTAATTATAACAATAAGACTGGGAAATTCTACAAGTTAGCCTGTGAGTTAGTGGTTTTCAAATTTTCTCCCTTTTTCCATTATCTTCTTTAAAAATTCCAAGTTTCCTTATCATTTATATTTTTCAAGCCACTTCTTTCAGATAAATAGCCTAATTCTTACTAACTTTGCTATTTGTTGCTTTGAATGGCTAAGCACATTTATGGCTTGTTTTTAACCTTCTCTTGTGATTTTTGATTCTGGACTCTTCATCCACAGTTATATATATGTGTATGTATGTATGTATATATACCCTGAGAGAATCTGTTGGGTTTGTGGAAGCTTCAGTCTGAATGTTCACCATGGGGTTTAGTGTTTGGGGGGTGACTATTAGAGACCCAATAGCTTTTTGGGGATTTTGGCTTTGTATTTGTTGCTGAGTCTACCTCTGCTGTACACAGACCTGGCGCTGCTGTGTGTTCCCATCCCGTGTACAGTGAAGCCTGAGAGCTTTCTGAGTCAGTGTGGTAACTGCTCGTACATGTCCTTTTACCTCAGGGCCTTGAGATGTATTTTCCTTCAGCTCTAGGGCTTCTGTGGGTTAAACACTCTCTCTCTCTCTCTCTCTCTCTCTCTCTCTCTCTCTCTCTCTCTCTCTCTCAGTGGGTTTCCATCCGCTGTGACGGGGCGGAGTGTATCTTCAGAACTCGAAGTTTGAAATCTCTTTATTTTGTTTTTGTAAATTTTATAATCACGCTGTTTATCTCTGCATTTTTTTTCTGATCTCAAATTACCTTTGTGCCTCACTGCACTGGTTTCACAAATACGAGGTTCCCTTGCCTCTCATACACAGCGCGGTACCGTTCCCTTCCTTACCGGGTCTTTCTCGAATTCTTCTAATGTCAATCACGTTACAAATATTCAAAGTCTTTCGCTTCTTAAAAGGATTTCATCAAATCAGTCAGAGCCGTGCTTTTCAAGACTTTGGTTTTAGAACCATCTTGATACTTTCAAAATTGAAGGTTTCTTGGGTTTTTCTAACTCAAGATATTAGAGGCAGGATATTAGAATCCGTGTTTTACGTACTGTGGGAGCATTTCTGCTTAACACATGTTATCAGTTCCTATCTAGGATTTGATGTAGGTTTTCTCACACACGTTCCCATGGATTTCCACACGCTTTTAAAGCTGACGTGAGAACAGCCTGTGATTCTGACTCTGGAGTCAGAGTTCATTAGTAGTTGGAGGTAGAAATGCAAGTGGATCTGGTTGCTGATCAGAGTTCTGTGCCCTGGGCCGTACAATGCCTGATCCACGTCTGTAGGAATAGCTAGAAAGAAGCTAGCAGGAGGATGGGTGGAAGACCACGTGCCACGGGAACATAGTGCTGCTGCCCCCTAGTGGTGAGCTGGATTTGGCCCTTGGCTTTTCTCTTTGGTACCCTGAGCCATCTGCTCTCCCTCTAGACTTAGAGGAAGTTGGTCCCATGTTCCTTCTTTGTCTCCTTTCCATCCCCACTATTCCTGGGAGGTTCAGACTTTGGTCTCACTGATGGTCTTGAGACCTTTTCCGTGGGGTCTGAGAAGCCAGAAGCTTTGATTGCTGTTTTCATGTATGTTCATGTGTTTCGGGTCTATTTTCTTTGTTGTGTTCTAAAACGAATGGCATGACAAACAACACGAATTTCTAATATAAAGCGATTTCACAGTGGAGTCTGAGAACCATTAGGGAAATTTCTCTTGTTGACTGTCTCTTGGTCTCTCAAGTTTTAGTAAATCTGAAGTGTCCCTTCATATTTCTGCAAAGAAGAATTTGATGCACACATCAATTTAGGAAAATTTACAGTGCATTAAAGAACATTCAGCTAGGACATTTGTAGATATTTTTCTAGATAAAATGGTAAATAATATTATTCTAAGATTAAATAAAATGCCTATTTTGTTTTATGTCTGTAGAAATGGACAATATTAGACTTTCAAGAAATTTCACCCATACAGGAGTCAAAGATAAATATTGCAGCTATTTTAAATTTCCCCTAATTTTCTTTAATTTTTGTTTCTTTTCTCCTGCATCAACATTTCTGTGCCTTTTCGCTGCAGTTTTAAAAAAGAAACAAAAAACAAACATTTGGCTTTCAGCTCACATCACAAACCCCAAAGTCTCACTTCCCTGAGGCTGCAATCTGAGTACCTGAAAATGAGGCCCAGCTCCAGCCCTGGTGAGCACAGTCCCGGCTCCCCCTCAGCATCCCAAGCAACACTGCTGCAGGAGGGGAGATGTCAAGTGGAGGTGAACTCGCCTCTCAAGGCTGAGCTTTGCTATGGAGAGAGGAGGTGGGGAGCTGGAAAGGAGGGATGATACCTCAGCCATTTCTAAAAATGGACAATGATAGCAACCTCAGGAGGGCCAGCCATACAAAACAGCCACCCTGGTGACTCGCACGCCTGCCCCGCTGCTGTCCAGGTGGTACTGCGGCCTGGCTAGAAGGCAGGCCCCACTCCGCAGAGAGTGTCCCATGCCCAGTGTTTACTCAGCAAGAGATTGGCCTCCAGAAAAGCGTCAAATGGGTAGGCAGTGTTCCAGAGAGGCATCCTGCAGAGCCATGCTGGCCAGGCAGCATGTGATGTGGTCCGAACGCTTCTCTCTCTCTTCAGGAACGTGGGTTCACTTGCTTGACCACAGTGGAGTTTTGTGACCACCCGAGCCTCCCCAGGTGCCCTCTTCCTGGTTTCCCCCCTAGGCTTGCAGGAGCTGCATCTAGGTAAAACTGTGCCCCCTAGAAAGGAGGAAAATAGGCTTAGGCTTGACCAGGTAAGGCCTAAGGCCTGAAGCTGGTGAACACCAGAGTCAAGATAAACATCTGAGGCTAAATAGCATGACCTTGAGCAAAACTGCAAACTCTGGTAACTACTCTCCTCTCTGATTGGGGGATTGTTAAATCATAGGCGCTCTCTCTCTCTCTCTCTCTCTCTCTCTCTCTCTCTCTCCCTCCCTCCCTTCCTCTCTCTCTCACTCTCCATCCTTCTCTCCTTCCCTTCCTCCCTCCCTCTCTCTCTTCTCACCTTTCCTTACCTTCCTGTTGTTCCTTCTGCAAATATTTACAGGGTTCTTGTCATGGCAGAAACTTTACTCCAGCACTGTAAATAAAGCAACAGATACTCCTGATTCAAATATAGGACGGGGTGGGGTATTGTTTGTTTGTTTGTTTGTGTTTGTTTGTTTGTTTGTTTTTTTAGACAAAATTTTGCTGTAGCTTTAGAGCCTGTCCTGGAACTAGCTCTTGTAGACCAGGCTGACCTCAAAATCACAGAGATTCTCCTGCCTCTACCTCCCTAGTGCTGGGATTAAAGGTCTGAGCCATGACTGCCCGGCCTTGGGGTATTTCACAGGGCGTCAGTGCTTCGTAGGAGGTGGGTGTCACGAATGATGAAGAGAGCCATGGAATGTTTAGCTGGGGGAGGGGCGGGTATTGAGGAAGCCTTGTGTGTGAAGTACATTTGGGCACAGAGACGGAGGACTGAGCTCTGTGGGTAACCAGGCACAGCATTCCGGGTACAATGAAGATGTGACAGTCTCTGTAGTCTGAGTGAGCTTGGAGCATGCAAGCAAAAGCAAGAAGGAACTCTGGTTATAGCGCACTAGATGAATGTTTTACTGCTTCCTGGCTGCTGTAACAAGATGCCACACAGATCTAGTGTCTGCTGAGGGACCACTTTTGTCACTTTCGGTTCATCGGTAGTGGCTTCTTTGGTATCTTCCCATGGTAGAAATGACGGGCCAGTTTTCTGGAGCTTCTAGTATATGAACGTTCTATCCTTACAACCCAATCAATCACCTGCGACTCACGGCGCTTCCTAACACTATGGCCTTAGAGGTAGAGATTATCGTGCCTACGTTGGAGACACCAGAAATCTCCAAAAATACATTCCTTCTCTGGAAATTGCTCTTCACGACAGACCCCAGATCCAGGTTCACAGAGCTTCTCGCATCCAGATCTGTGAAGAGTGTGGTGTTCTGAATCCCTCAGGCCCAGGAGAGGCAGCTTTGAGGGACTGTCATAGTTAGAGTACTCAGGTTCCAGCTGTGCCAGAGTTGGGCTCAATCCTGACTCCTATTCCATCCTGTTGTCTTTGGCGATGTTGACCTCCAAGGCATCCAGATAGACTGTTGGTGTGTGAGCTCGTGTCTCAGATCAGCTTCTCAGGAACCAGCAGGAGACACATCCCCTGTCAGGCACAGCTCCAAAGTCAGTGTTAATGAAGGAAACAAACACATTTGACAAATGTAAGAGATTTTTTTTTTATTTAAAGATTAGCTTATTCTCAATTGCAGGTTTATGTATGTGTCTTTATGTGGATACATGCATGGCAGTGTAGATGCCTGCTGAGGCTCAAGGATGTTTGAAATGGGTTCTGAATTTGCAGGTTGGGTGTGAGCCACTTGGTGTGGGTGCTGAGAACTGAACTCTGGCCTTCGTATGAACAGTGTGTGCTCTTAAGTGGTGGTCCATCTTTCCAGCCCCGGTACACAGTCACTTTTAGTTGCTCGCATTTAATGTGTGATGCCAAGAAGAATAAGCAAGTCCATAGCAATAGAGTCTATATTCCTGCAAGAAGGTCTTTGTCCTGGGGGGACGAGGTATGGTAGGGAATAATCACGGTGGAATTTTCCCTGTCACTTCTTCCTACCCTTGCTAGGCTGATTCTTTATTCAGGAAATATTAACCACATGTTCTCTGTGTTCTAGATGTCACCTCAGATACAGACCCTGGAGGTGGAGAATTCAGTATGCTATAGGAGAGGGGCGGGAGGTGAGGAAGGAACTGTGTATTCTCAGCGTCTTATTGCATGTGGGCAGAGCAATGCCCAGGCGTTAGGGCATCCTGGACCCCAAGGGTCACACTTAAGATACTGTGTGACACCGGGAAAATGCAGAGGAAG
Source organism: Myodes glareolus (assembly GCF_982192425.1). Taxonomy (NCBI): domain Eukaryota; kingdom Metazoa; phylum Chordata; class Mammalia; order Rodentia; family Cricetidae; genus Myodes; species Myodes glareolus. Next base: position 19,991,856 of record NC_142035.1, on the reverse strand, counting down.
GAAAAACCAATTTGCTGCAAGCAGGGGGCGGGCAAAGTACGGCCCTCAGTACCATACTTGGATGGCACGAACTCAAAATGTCTTCTAAATTTTCTATTTTTGAAAAAATATCCCAAAGAGGAAGAATAATTTGTCATCCACGGAAGCCACATGGAATGAAAGTCTCACTGGAGCACAGCTGTGCTCACATCTGTACATGCCATCCGTGCACTGCTGTCTTACCCTAGGAGAGTGGGGGAGGTAAAGTGGACACCCGAGGTGGCCCGCAAAGGCCCTTTCCAGAAAACCTTGGCAACTCTCAGTTGGTACAACTGTGGAGAGAGAGCCTTTTGAGGAAAGGAACCTTTGAAGTGGGCTCCCCAGCAGGAGGGTGAATCTGTCAGACAAGAACTATCCAGGCCACAACAGACTGGAAGCAGTAGCAAACCCAGAGGTGCAGACGGGAGGTAGGAAAGGAACTGTGCTTAAGGGTGATGGGGATTTCAGTGTGTCTGGGGCATTCTGGGGATGGTTGGAGTGAGCTGTTAGTTATCAACAGAAATCAAGTATGGAGGACTCAAATTGCCCTTTCTTTGAGAATGAGAAATCTTGGAAGGTTTTCAAGCTGAGAAGTCACTTGTCCGGTTTTGCGTTTTAAGGAGCTCTTTACGGAAGCCCTGTGGAGGAAGTCAGAGAGGAAGTGAGGACAGCACAGTGTAGCCTCAACAGTGAAAACACCTTAAACGCTTTCCCCGAGGTATCTGAGTCTGCCTTGACAGACAGGAGGCATGAGTCCAGGGCATGGGGCAGTGTCAGCAGGGAAAGAGTGACTCAGAGACAGATGGAAGCTGGACCAGCTACAACAAGCCAGACAAGAGTGGGGATGACTCAGGGGCCTTGGGTGACACCATGGGCTTTGGACTTGATTCTTGAACGCTGGGGGTGGGTAGCTCAGAACCCTGGAGTGAGTACACGCAGCAGACAATGGGATGTTGGGGAGCATTAGCTGGGAGGCAGGGTGGAGCAGGATGGGGACGAAGCCAGCAGTGGTGGTGATAAGGGCGGTAATAACAGTGGGAATCAGAGGCGCTTCCTCTGGAGCTGGCAAGAGGGAGGGGCTGGTGGCCATCTCATTTTCCTAGCGTGGTGGGGTCCTTGGTAGTGAGAAGTCAGCTTTGTTTGGTAAAAGCAGAGGTCAGCTGCTACCAGAGGGGACAGGAAGGTAGGTGGAGGCTGAGGTGGGATAATTTCCAAAGACAGGAACCAAGGTCAATATAGGATGTGGAATCTTTCAGGCCGTTTGAGCTGAAACACAGGGATGCAGTAAAGACTTCGCCGAGTCCCAGTGGTCCCTTTGTCTGACAGGAATCATGGACTGGCCTACTCAACCTTGCTTTCTCCTCTAAGCCCGTGCCTGAGGCAGAAAGAGCGTTTGAATGAGGCTTTTGCTCTGTCAGCCCAAGGGCCTGTTAACTCTCTCAACAAGTTTATTCCTCAATTTATGGAGATAAACACCGGGGCGTTATTTATTATTTTTATGCCAAGGCATCTATGCAACTCTGCATGTTTCTTATAGAACCTCCACAAAAGAGTCGGATTTCAGGCCGTCAAAAGTATCAAGTACATTGGTCCTTTTTTCTTCTTCTTCCTCTTCCTCTTTTTCTTCTCTTTGAAAGATGATACTTATTAGATGATAGAGTTTGGACCACGGGAACCCAGTATAAAGGGTGCCCTAAACAGGGCTCTTGCATAGGTCTGAGCCCTCCTTAGCCTTATCCATGCCATGAAAGAAATAATGCTTGTGTGTGTATGTGTATGTACATATTCCTATGTGTGCACACTCGTGCATGGATACATGTTTGCACATGTGTGCACATGCATGCGGAAACAAAAGGATGCTGGATATCTCCCTTAATTCTTCTCTATCTTAATTTTTTGAGGCAGGGTCTCTCCATAGCCTTGGAGCTCAAAGGTTCAACAAGACTGTCTGGCCATCAAGTCCCAGGGACACCTTTTATGTGGGTGCTGGAGAGCAAGCTTGGGTCCTCATGGTTGCATGGCAAACACTTTGCTGACTGAGATTTCTCTTCAGTTCAAATATTCTTAAATGATAACAGCATCATCTCATTTAATCCTCCCAAGCAGTAACTCTCCTTGGGTTTAGCACCGATGCATAGATGGAGAAACTGATACGAGAAAATCAAGGATACTTGCCCAAGTCATAGAGTAGGAAAGTGGAAACACACATTCAAGCTGGAGTAAGAGAACTCTAGAGATCCAAGCCTGTCACTGGAAGAGCTGTGTGTGTTGGTCCACATCTTCTAGGGGACATGTCTGTTGACTCTCTGCTTTTCTGGTACTCTGGCTCATGCATTGCGCCACTCAATGGACACCCTAGCCCTCTGTTTTGTCCCTTCAAGGTGTTTGTTACAATTGTGTTTATCATTTTGCCTGGTTCCTCTGGTAGGATGTGTTTCATGAGCTCATGGCTAGTATCCGTGTTGCTGTCTTCACATCCTGACACCAAATGAGGGGCACACTAGGGATAGATGAGAGCTTGCTAAATGAGTGGCCACCTTGGCCACAAGAAAGAAGGCCCAACTAGAAGGCTGACGGTCTTCTGGAAAACAAGGTGGGTAGTGTCCCTTTGCTCTGTTAGTCTGAAAGGCAAGGGTGAACACAACATCTGGACTTGTGAAAGTGAAGAAGATGACCCACACTTCTATTTTTTCTCTATTTAGATTAGTTTGTTTGTTTATTTCTTTTGTGTGTATGTAAGTGTAATGTATGTAAGTGTATGGATGTGTATGTGTGTGTGTGTGCATGTGAGGTTATGTGTGTATATGGTGTATATGTGTATGGTGTATATGTGCATACAGTGCGTATGAGAACGTATGCATAGTATTTATGTGTATACCCCTGTACGTAAGTGTGCACACCGGACAAATACTTATGGAGGTCAAAGGTCAATGCTAGTGTCTCTTTCAGTTTCTCTTTGCCTTGTTTTTTGAGACAAAGTCTCTCACCTGAACCTAGAGTTCACCAACTCACCAAGACTGGGTAGCAAGCAAGCCCCAGGGATCCCCCCATCTCGGCCCTCTCATTGCTGGTATTATAGGCGTATGTCCCCACACTTGGCTTTTTACACGGATGCTGGGTATCTGAACTCAGACCCTCATGCTTGTGCGGCTATTTCTTTCAGTGCAGAAGAGCATAAATGCATTTGGAATGATGCAGGTGCAGGTGGCACGCACCTCTTTGTAGCAGGATTGAGAAACAGAGAGATGGGGCAGCACTTGATGTGTTATTATTGGCTCTGGTAGGTGCCGGCTTTGTAGACTTGTTTCCCCCACAAAGCTCTGGGGTAAGGGGTTCCCTCCTGATGTACACTCTACTGCAGACAATGAAATAGAGGCTCAAGGACATCAATAACAGCCTCACAGCGTGCTGACAGTGAATGGGGGTTTCTATCTCTTCAGTGTTGAGACCCACTACCTTTCTCTATTGTAGAAGTCCAGGGACTTAAGAACGGTGCCCTGAGCGCCTGTTTCTGTGTCTATTAGGGGTGTGATTTTGTGGAAATCACGTTTCTGTGCCTTAATTTCATCATCTAAAAAAAAGACCCCCAAACCAGAGCAATATTAGTGTCTGCAAGGTTGGAAAAGTCTAGATGGATATTGCTACTCAGATGAAGAACTCCAAATGGCATTCAACGTAACTACACAGCATTTTACCGTCATCACCACCACCATCACATGGGGCTCAGTACTTTCTACCTTTGTACTTGTCATGGTAAATTCCATTTTAAATTTTGTTTACATAAACTAGGCACAGGGACGACCAGAAAGCTGGTGAAACATTATTTATGAGTGTATTTGTTAAATGTATTAGCACTTTTTACCAGTCTATGTAAAAAAGAAGATTATTGTCACCTACACAAGTGGCAGCATTTCTTTTGCAGATTCCCGGAACAGAACAGAAAGGCAGAGGGAGGGAGAACGTTTTCTCTGCCCTTTCCTGCCCTCGGACCGTGGTGCTCCTCATTCTTGGGCTTTTGAACTTGGATCCGGACTTCTGTCATTGGCTATCCTAGTTTTCTGGCTGTAGCTTGTGATGGCAGACCGTGTGACTTCTTTAATCCTTCGTAGTAAATCTCCTATGGATTCCATTTCTCTGGGGAACCCTGACAATAATGCCCCTCCTGAACTGAATCGTGCATAGGCCCCCAAAAGAAAAGAAACCACTTAGAAGGTGTAAGTGGAGGTTCTGAATTAAGAACCTTAGATTTTTAATTGGTTCTCAACCTTCCTAATGCTGCAATGCTTAAATACAGTTCCTCACATTGTGGTGACCCCCAACTGTAAAATTATTTCCATTGTTACTTCACAACTCTAATTTTGATACAGTTATGAATTGTAATGTAAATATCTGTGTTTTCTGATGGTCTTAGGCGACCCTTGTGAAAGGGTCATTTTTGGGTCGTGACCCATAGGTTGAGAACTGCTGCCTTAGAGTAGCAAGAAGCGCATCTTATCTGGTTCTTGTGGCAACGATCTCTTTTCCATGCTGCTGCTTTCAAAGGCTAAGAGGTTCTATTTCAGGTTTCCTGAGTCCCAGCACAGTGGTTGTGACCTTTCCTTCCTTTCATATTTTCCTCATGGTAGAAAGGGAATGAGAGGAGGGCTTCTCTCGGAAATGAACACATCAAAGCGACACTGTTTGGGCCATCGAGATAGCACATTAGTAAGGCAGTGGGGGATGCTATGAGGACCAGGCTTGAACAGGCAGACTGGACGCAGCTGTTGAGTCAAGTATGGGAGTCTCAGGCGGCTGTTTTTGCTGCATCACGGATCTTGGGGAAACTGAGAAGTTGGTGCTATGTGGGAGAGGGGACTTGTTGACAGGCATCTGACAGGGGTCTTTAAGAACAGTGCTTTATACCATATGTTGGCTTCATAGTTGTTCCTGACAGGATGAACAATGCTGTTCATCACTGTGTTCATTGGCTAGACACGTTGACTTTACGCTCGAGACTGACTCAGGAATTCCACAGTGGATTGTTATTGGAGCTTGGGCATATCCACTGATTTTGCTGGAAAGAGGAAGATTGTATTAGGAATCCATGCCCTCCTCTTTGCCAACACTATTTTAGCATGTCTGCCCCTCTCTGGAGTCTCCTTACCCCCATAAAATGTGGGCACAGTGGTGGTCCTCGCTAGCTTGTGAGTACCACAGTTGCCGTAATCAGAAGACTCAGGACTCAGTGCATTGTGAATCAGAACTTTTCCTTAGTGATTATGAGTCTAGGATTTGAAACCAGTGGTCTGCATCAGCTTCCAATTCCCTGTCTCTTTTATCATAGGACTGAAGCTCAGAGCTCAGACAAGGCCACATGTCTAGATACTGATAATTAACATATGGGCATATTTTGTGAAGACATTATCAACCCAATATAGGGATTCAGCAGGAATTTGTAACCTGATGCTTTCAAAGGAAACACATAGCTCCTGGATCCTCTGAACTCTGGAAGTTCAAAGAAGAGTGTTCCATCTCCAAAGTCAGATTTAAGAATCCCTAGTCATTTTTACCTTTGGAAGAATCTAGTTTTGTGCTCTTCTGACAATTTGCCTCTTCAGATCCTTGAGGGGCATCAGAAGAGAGATCTTCAGTGTCTGAGAGGGAGGACTTATGGGAAAAGGTCTACAGTTTCTGGGACTTTTGGAATGCCAGGAAGAATCTCATGTGGTACATGATTCCACAGGGGTCCTGTAGTCGTGCCCAAGGGGTAGAAACCAGACCTTCCCAATGTGGACCCTTGCCCTGGACTCAGGTATGAAGCTCCTAGAAGCTCTGGGCAGGTGCCACCGTTACCTGGCTTAGTTGCTCTCTGAATACAGCGATGGGAGGATCACTTTGAATGCTTGTTCAACAAATCTCTGGACCTCGACTGCACAGAGACGCCAGCTCAGCAGGTCTGTGCTGGAGCCCGAGATTTTGTCTGTCTCAGCACCTCACAGGTGACTCTGCTGCTGTTCTTTGGGGACCCTCATGTGAACAGAATATAAATACAAACAGCTTTGGGGGCTACGTGTGTGTGTATCATAGCCAGTGGTAGTCTGGAAAAACGTTCCAAAGGAATTCTCATTTAGGCCTCCATCTTTCAAAAAATACTAAAACAAAATCAAATCCCAAATCCAGGGCAATAGATCTGCAGACCTTTTCTGTACTGCCCCAATTTTGGCAAGCCCCGTGGAAGACTGCATGCCCCAAATCCTTCTCTACTGAGTGTGGAGCCTTTCTCCTTTTCTTCTCTTAAGTACTCTGACTCCTATTCCCCAATGTTAAGATCTAGACTATTAAAAGGAAAATTCTCCAGAGTGGGAGATGAAGGGTGGAGGAGGGATGACAGATAGGAGTCCCATGTTGATAAATCTTGTCTCTGAAACATATTAATATTTCACATCTAAACTCTAAAGGGAAAACCTCACTGATCCATAGTGACCTGCAACCACTCAAGAGAATGTTTCTTTTCTAAATAATTTAAATTTTGACTATAGAAAAGCAAAGAGAACAGTGTCCCAAGTAGTTCCATTAGCCCATAATTCTTTCTACAAGGCTACTGGCATTAAAATACAGCTCCCCTTTTAACGTGGACCACAGTTAACCTTGTTGATATTCTATTTGACTTTCTTTATTCTCTCTGGTTTTAGGCAACAAGCAGAAAGAGATACAGTAAAGTTTTCTATTGCAACTATTCTCCAATCAAGTTACCTTTGTATGTTTATAGACGTTTGCTTTATGTGATGGACCGCTATATTGTTTGGAGCATGCATGTTTTGGACAGCTTTAAAAAGAGGGATCTTTTCTAGGCACTCATCCCCTTCTATCGTTCACATGAAGCAGATGTCTGACATCATTTTAAAGAAGTAAAATCTGTTCCCCAAAGTGCATGTCCAGCAAAACCCTAGTGAATAAAAATTAACTGCCTAGATCTGAAGGAGCAAACCCTGTACAATCTTTCCTCACCATGTTGTACAAAAAAAAATTGTGAATTGAGGGCTTATTGCTCATGGTCTTCCTAAGATGACCTACAGTGAATGTTTTGGGGGGCACGAGGGCTCTCCTGGACTCTTTTGGGCCTGTTAGTTTGGTGCTCCTGGGTTGAGAAGGACTGGAAGTTTAGTGAGCTGGTAGAGGAGAGGTGTTTTCAACAGACGAATCTTTCGCTTCTTCCATGTGGTGACTAGTCTCAAATATCGGTGGTTGATTGGAATTATGAGCTCCATATTGCCGGCAAGAAAAGGGTGGACAGTGTGGCCCAGATGTAGGCATGCGTAGATGAGTCGGGAGGAAGTCTCTCTGCCATGGAATTCATGAGATGATGCAGAGGAGCTCAGCAGGCATTTTTCTGTTGTATCAAAGCCCATCTTCATCTTCCACATCACTCTGCTTTAAAGGCACAGAGAAGATGTGTCCTGTTGGCCAGTTCGCCTAGCACTGACCATGCCTTGACTAGAATAAGAAGGCATTCTTAAACTAATGAGTGTATCTACATTAACTCATCAGTTAGAGCAGGAGACAGAACAAAGAGACAACATGGGCAGGTTTGGAGGTTGAAGTCAGAACTGTCCTTCATAGTTATTTGAATACTAGGTCCTCTCTAGGTGGTGCTGTGTGGGGGGCTTAGGAGGCGCAGCCCTGCTGGAGGGAGTGTGTCACGGTGGACTGGCTTTGAGAGCTTAAGGCCTCATCCTACTTCCAGGTTGTCCTTCACGCTTGTAGTAGAGGATGTGGGGTGAATGACTGAGTTGCTGCCTCCTTTTACTAATCTGTGAGTGCAGAGTTGTCAAAAGTCTTTCCTTGAAAGAGGGAATGGAGTATGAAGTAACAGATGGTTGAAGTCCTGTCTGCTTCGTTTCACAGGTGAACGTGGTATCTGGCTTTACTACTCTAGCCCATAGTTACAAATACGAATACTTCACTGTGAACCACGCTCAAAGACGAGAGACGCTGTAGGCCCATAGGCCCAGTTAGTCACTTGTCATTTGTCCTGTTTCTAGGAAGGAGGTATTTTGGTTCACGATCTGGGGGTACAGGTGGTCATGACGGAACAGGCATAGCGGCAGGAGCTGCTCACAGCCGTGGTGGAAAGAGTATGAGGCTGTTTGCTTACAGGTCAGGAAATCAAGGGGGACGAATGCTGGAGTCTAGCTGGCTTATTATTCACACTGTGTGATTCTGCCCACATTCATAGGAAACCTTTCCCCATCTGTAAGTCTTTTCTGAAAAAAGCCCTCACAGACAAACCCTTAAGTGTGTCTTGTTAATGGACCAGGTGTTTCTTAATCCCATCAAATAGAGAGAAGTTGGCTATCATATGACCATTCTCCAGTGATATTTAGATGAACTATATACATATGCAAAGAATTGACTTTGTGTGTGTGTGTGTGTGTGTGTGTACCTGGGGTTAATACTGGGAGTCTGCTGTGACTGTCTACATATTTCTTTTTGGAGACGGGGTCTCACTAAATCTACAGCTCATCTTTTCTCCTACACTAGTTGGCCAATGAGCCCCTGAATTCACCTGTCACGTCACTCTGCCCCCTTCCCTGAAATGCCAGCATTGATGCTACAGATGTCTGTTGGCAAGTCTGGCATTTTTTTTTTAACATGGATGCTGTGAATTTGAACTCAGGGCCCTCATTCTTGCACAGCAGGTATTTTACCCACTGAGCCCTCTCCCCAACCCCAGTATTTTTTAAATTCAGAAATACAAAATTGTATTTAAAAGTCTTGTGTCCTTCTCCAAATAAAATACTACCTCATTCTGATTAATATATTAATAGTTTGTTATCTATATAGTATGAAGCTCAGATGTATATTTATTTTAGATGGAATAGGCTACTGGTTTCTTTTTGCTCATACATAAAGACAAGGTTGTTCCAGGGTCTTTTAATGAAAGAGTGGGGGAAGCAGATGGCTGAAGTCAAGTTTGCTTTGTTGAACAGGACGATTACCACTCTATGTAATCTTGCTAGTACCCCGTACTTCTGCACACACGTACCACACACCAGAGCTGATGAACACATCTACAGCATCTTATGTGCCTGTGTCAGACTCTGCCCAAGGACATTTTGTGGCTCTGCCAAGGTCACATGGAGTGGTTGGAAGTCATTCGCAGGAAATCTACAATCAAAGATGGATAAAAAGTTCTTGGCCAAATACCCAGCTTCCTGGGTTTCAGTGGCGTTCCGGGTCATACTCTGTGCATTTGCCTCACTGGGGACCAAGGGAAGGTAAGCCCTCAGTGCCCACAGAGCAAGAGGTAATTATCACAGCCTTTACCAGCTCTCCTCCTGCTCTACCTCCATGAGACGTATACTTCCTGTCCCCCAAATAACGAGTTCCCATGCAAACTCCCAAACTACTGTAGGGGAATTCAGGTTAAGACAGTACACCACAGACAGCCTCTGTGCACTACTTCCAAATTTGGTGAAAACCATTCAGATTTTTTTTAAATCAAAGAGAGGTCTATATTTTTGTCTACACATCTCCTTCATGCTTGTATAAGTGTTATTAGATTTACCTTTATTTCCATTAAGAGTTCTCATGACAAGATAATTGAACAATAATTTATATGATCAATTTCTATTATTTAAAAGCTGAGTCTTATGGATTTTCAGCCACTTAGTGGGAAGTTTCACCCTTTCCCTCCTCTTCGACTCAAGGCTCTGCTTGCCTCATATCGTGGACGCATGCGCAGGCCCTCGTGGGGAACGATTGCTTTAGAGCTGTTTTTCTGCACATCTACTGTTGGAACAAATTCCTCTCGGGAGTTAAGTGCTTGAGAAATGCTATGTAGGGCCATCTTAGGCTATGATATAATTTTACATGTTGATTCCGGCTCTGGGAGCATAGTTAATACTGAACAAATGCTAATTAATAATCACCTAGTAAAATGGATTTAGGGCAAACAGATGCAATACATAATGACATGCTAGAGCTTTCAAATAACTTTCATTGCATTTCTTTTGGTTTTCTCAAACTCAAGCCAGTATGTCAAATCAGTTCAGTAGGAAGGAGGAGGTTATTGTAATGTTCCCATCTGTAGACTAACAGTTTATCAGCAATTGCCGGGGATGGCAAAGAGGGGTATGGAAAATCATGGCTTAACAGTTTCAGATGGGCAAACTGACCAAGTTCTGAGGTCTTTTACACAGGACTGTGTTTACAGCTAATGATGCATTGGATATTGAAATATGCTCAGAAGCAGAACTCACACCAAGTGCTCTTGTCACAATCAAAAGATTAAAAATAATTGAAGGTAATACTTGAATTTCAAATTCCATCATGTTCTTCTTTAAGCTTAAATACTCTTCCCTGGAAACAAGGACAACGCCAACTCAATGTTACGGTCAATGTGAGCTTCCCTGGGAGTCAGTTCTATTTCTGTCAAAGGGGAACACGTGACTGAGTTGAGCGCATCAACTTTCGAGCCTGGGAGTGAGAATTCTCTTTGCTGCTTGCTGGTTTAGTCTCTCTGTCTCTCTGTCTCTCTGTCTCTCTGTCTCTCTCTGTCTCTCTCTGTCTCTCTCTCTCTTTACCTCAGTCTCCCCATCAACCAAATAGGGACATGCAGCTTTTCTGCGAGAGTTAAAGGAAGCTGTGCACATAAAATGCTTAATAGAAGTTAGCTGTGTTTGTTACTACTGGTTTCCCGGGGGAGGGGCTAGCCCTCTTTCATTAGACTTTAATTCAGTTCCATTATTCTATTATTCTTCCTTCCTAGGTGGGAAAAATGGGTCCTCATTGCTAAAGTTCCTAAGGAAAATGCTGATCTCCCAAAATAGCTATTGAGCAATAATTTTCAAAATACATAGTAAACCCAAGCTATACATGAAAGACTGTTAAAGTAGGTCATTGCCACAGGGCTGCTTAGAGAGGGTGCCGCCGGGGTGATTTATGTCTGGGGGGATTATTAATTAAACAAAAGAGGGTCTGTGTTTCTGAAAAATGCCTGTGCCACAGAAGAAGCGTGCATGAAGAGACAGAAAGGAAAAATAGGATTAAAGAGCACATCTCCATCTATCTGTAGATTCAAAAGATTACACACTAAACAGATTTTGTTTTTGTATTTAAGGCTTTGGGATTTTTTCACAGATCTCTGTGTTGAGTTGCTTTGGTGACCTCACTGCAGAGGAAGTGATTTGAGCACATGAAATCGCTGTGTCAATAGAGGATAGGCTTTTGTTTTCAGAGAGGAGCAGAGAGAGGCCATTGGATTGCATGTGCGACAGGCGTGTGTGCTGAGTGTGTGAACACTGCACTGGTCATTTTCTTTTAGTTAAATTTATTTGGTTGATAATTTCATGTATAATTACTGTATTTACGTCATTCCCTCTCCTTTTGCTCCAATCCAGTTCTTCCTGTGTACCCCTTCCATCTCTCAAATTCATGGCCTCTTATTGTTTAATTATAATTGTTGCATACACACACACACACACACACACACACACACAAATTTATAAATACAACCTTCTGAGTCTCTTTAGTATTGCTCATATGTATGTGTGTATGTGTGTGATATGTGTTTTTGTTTGGTCTCTTGGAATTGGATGACTTATCAGGGGCTCATCTCTAGAGGAGACTTAGGTTCTCTCTCTCAGCAATCATTAATTGCCTGTAGCTCTTCATGTAGGGTGGGACCTTGCGAGAGTTTCATGGTCCATACTGGCATATGAATTCACACTGTCATTTTCTGGTCTTGTGTAGGCAACCAGATTGTTAGTCTTCGTGGGTGCAGCTTCCCTGACTTAGCAAGAAGACACCGTTGCAGCACAGACGTCCTGGTCCTCTGCCCCTCCTCAGTGAAGGAGGTCTAGGTTGCATTGCTGGATCTACTTTTTAGGAACTTGACAAGAACAGGACTTAGAGGGGTGCCTTTTAGCAATGAGAGCCTCTTGCAAGCATTTGAAGCTTAAAAAAAAATCCACTGTCAGGGCCTATCCCCCATCTGCCCCTTAATCTTCCTCACAGCCAGAATCTCTTTCTTGTTACATTCTCGGGTTTTGTGGTTTCTTTGAATGCCATTACCCTCAGACATTGTCCTTCTTAATTTTGTTCAGTGAAAATATCCTTATTTGTTTTTTCTGATTATAAAATTAGATAGAAATGTAAAAATTTAAATGGTTCAGATATGTGAAATTAATTACATCTAACAAGATGAGCACCATCAATATCCAGGGCTGTTGTCTTAGTTAGGGTTTCTATTGCTTTAAAGAGATATCATGATCACAGCAACTCTTATAAAGGAAAAACATTTAATTTAGGTGGCTTACAGTTCAGAGGTTTAGTCTGTTATCATCATGGTGTGGCATGGTGCCATGCAGGCAGACATGGTGCTGGAGTTGAGAGTCCTACATTTTGATAGGCAGTTCAAAAAGTAGTCTATTTCATTATGTATGGCTCGAGTTTATATGAAACCTCAAAACCTGTCTCCATAGTGACATACTTCCTCCAATAAGACTGCACCTGCTCCAGCAAGGCCACACTTTCTAATAGTGCTACTTCCTTTGGGGGCCATTTTCTTTCAAACCATCTCATCTACTTTCTTGGGCCCCCAAAGACTTAAAGTCAACTCATAATGCAAAAAATGCATTCAGTTCAACTTCAAAAGTCCCCATAGTCTATCACAGTCTCAACAATGTTTAGGAGTTCAAAGTTCAAAGTCTCTTCTGAGATTCACACAGTCTCTTAACTGTAATCCCCTATAAAATAAAAATAAAAAATCATATCACATGCTTCCAATAGATAATGGCACAGGATAAACATTATCCTCCTAAAACCTAGGAAAGGGAGCATAGGGAGGAAATACTGGACCAAAGCAAAATTGAAAACCAGCTGGGCAAACTTCAGAGAAAAGAGCAGGCCTCCCAGTGGTATCAGCTGAACTCTGTATAACAGGACACAATAAGACTAGGCATATACTCTCATATTAAGGCAAAATGAGGCATTCTAGTAGGAGGAAATAGATCCTACAAATAGGCAAAAGAGCCAGATACACCACCCCCAAACTCCCATTATTAGGAGTCCAACAAATCCCCCAAGCTAAAGAACCACAGCACATATGCAAAGGACCTAGTACAGACCCATGTACGCTCCATGGTTGCTGTTTCAGTTTCTATGAGCCTCTGTGAGCTCTGCTTAGTTGATTATGTGGGTCATGTTCTCTTGGTGTCCTCCATCCCTCTGGGTCTTTCAAGTCTTCCTCCCCTGCTTCTGCAGGGTTCTCCGAGCTTCACCTAATGTTTGGCTGTGAGTCTCTGAATCTATTCCCAACAGCTGCTGGAGGAAGCCTCTCTGACAACGATTGGGCTAGGCACAGATCCTATGTGTATTGCAGATTACCATTAGGAATCATTTCATTGACTTCTTTTTTGTCAGTAGTAGTTGGTTCTACCCTAGGTCTCTGAGCATCCAGCTTCCAGATCCTGGACATCTAGGCAGTGTTACCATGGGCTCCCTCCTGTGATGTAGGCCTCAGATTAGACCAGTCTTTGGTTGGTCACTCCCACAAGCTCTGAGCCAGCATTGCTCCAGCACATCTTTCAGGCAGAGCATGTCATGGGTCATAGATTTTGGGGCTGGGTTGATTGGTGTACCAGTTTCACCACTGGGTGCCTAGCCTGTTTACAAGAGACAGGTATTTCAGGCTCCGTATCCTCCATTACTAGGAGTCCTCACTAGGGTCAACCTCATAGGTTCCAGAAAGTTTCCACTGTACTAGGTTTCCATATGTTCCCTAAGTGGCCACTGGGCATTTTAATTGCTTTGTGATATTTTCTTTTTAGGGTGTGAGCATGTGTGTGGAGCATGCTCTTAAGTGTAGGGGTGCATTAGCCTGCACAAGGAGGCCAGAGTAGGATGTTCTTCTATTGTTCTTCTCTGCAGTCCCTTGAGAGAGGTTTTCTTACTGATTTGGAAGCTTGCCTTTTCCTTCCTTCCTCCCTTCCCCCCCTCTTTCTCTCTCCCTCTCCCTCTCTCTCTCTTTCATTTTTTGTCTAGGATGGCTGACTGGCAATCTCTCATGCTCCATCATCTCCAATGTTGAGGTTACAGGCATAAGCAGCTACACCCAACTTCCACATGCTGGAGATTCCAACTTGGGTCCTTACACTTGCAGATCAAGAGTGCCTATCCACTGAGCAATCTTCCCAGAACTGGATGATACTTTTAAATGTAATAATTGATTTACTACTTTTATATGTAGCCAAGACTTTCCCTAATTTTGCTCTTTTATACAAACCTGCCATCAACGTCTATGTATGTATTTCTACAGTTGCCTGATGACTTCATTTGAATGAAGTCTGAACAATTAATGGCTGTAGCTAGTTGTATGATTATTTAGTTTTGATTTCCATCAGTAAATTGTCTTCCATAATGATGGTTCAAGAGCAAATCCCACAATGGGGTGCATGTTTCCCTATATCCTTAGTAATAAAGATTAATGTTAATCATTTTACTCTTTGAAAATATAGGTTGAGAAAGATATGCTCCCATCTAAATTGTTCTTTTTAAATTGTTTTGTAGGATCTCTGTTGATTAAAAATATTAGCCTATAGCTACAAAATACTGCACAAACTTTAGCTTAGAACTTTATCTTTAACTCCAGTATCTTTGTCCATATAGCATTATATTTTATGAACAAATTGGTTAATTTGTTTTCCTCTAAACTAAAAATGGCCGTTACCATCATGTGGTGATTAAGTTGAATGACAGAAAACTGGTATTTTACATATAAGGTGGATACAAAGTTGAGGCTCACAAATGCAGCATGAGGTCAAGGTCATCTGATGGAATCATCCGGAAAGACAGCATCAGTCACCCATTGATTGTCAGGGTGCTCTCAGCCCTGGGATCACTACAAAACATAGAGGCAGGGGTCAGAGACAGGCTCCTTCCATTCTGGAGGTGTGGGATATCGTCACCTTCAGAATATTCTAACCATGTGTGGTGAGAAGTTCAACAACTTGGCCATGTGAAACTTTTCAAAATGCATAAGGGGTTTTGCATCAAAATAAAATGATTCTTTGGAAGCATGATTATTTATGTGGAAAGGGATCATGACGTCACAGATGAAGGGCACAGACCACCTCTTACTAAGGCTGATTTATCTACTGCCCACTCCTGAATGACTAGTCCATCAGGCATCGAGAAGAAGGCTGAACCTCCTCCTGTCACTATTTCTCAAGGATCCTGAGAGGTCACAGGTCTAAGAGTGACTTCGTGAGTCCTGGTCCCATCACACAGCACACAATTCAAATCCATAGTTAGATAAAGCTTTTTCCAATCCAAAAGAGGAAATTGTTCATTGAGAGAGGGAGAGAGAGAGAGAGAGACAGAGAGACAGAGACAGAGAGAGACAGAAAGAGAGGAGAGAAAAGAGATTTATTCTATGTATAATCACGTTTTTTTTTTTGTCTGCAGATCTTCAGCCAGCATCATTTGCCCATTTCCCTAAACATACCTGATTCTCAGGTGTAGTTTTACCTCTTCCATAAACCTTAGATGTAGAAAGATTTGCAGGGCTTCCCTACGGTTGCATGTCTACAGAGTCTGAAAAGGCTAAATCAGTTCCAAATTATGAGTCTCCAAAGCCCAGTCTTACTATTTTTAGTTTAACTGGGCTTCAGCCTTCCACAGAAGGCAAATAACTCAGGTCTGAGTACTTGATATAGCTATTGGATAACTAAAGCTGAACCCAGAGATCTTCATAAATAATACAGTTGAGTGAACTGGAGAGATGGCTCAGTAGTTAAGAGCACTGGCTGCTCTTCCAGAGGTCCTGGGTTCAAGTCCCAGCACCCACATGACAGCTCATACTGTCTATTACTCCTGTTCCAGGGGATCTGGTATCTTCACATAGGCATACATGCAGACAAGACAGCAATGCACATAAAAAAATACTATGGTTGAGACATGGAAGACCTCTTTGGAAAGTGCTCAAAGCAGAGGAAAGTAAATCGCCGGCATTCTCTTTTACAGCATCGTGTGTCTTAAACTTCAAATGTCATCTAATGGCTTTTTCTTTAGTCAGCTCATAGAGATTTGTCTTTAAGGCTGAAACTGTGGAAGATGTAAAAGGATTTAGTTCTTCTTCAAAGTTGCTAAGCTCTTTCAGGCTCAATCTCAACCGAGAAAAGAAACCTCAATCTAAGCAAGATCAGAATCTCTCTCTCTCCTTCTCTCGTTCTCTCTCTCTCTCTCCCTCTCATATGTGTTCATGACAGAGATAATGGCAGATGATAGGTCGATAGATGATTGTGGTAGTTTGAATGTAATTGTCCCCATAAGCTCATAGGGAATGAGTGACATTATTAGAAGGTGTGGCTTTGTTGAAGAAAGCATGTCACTGTGGGTGTGGGGCCTGAGCTTTTCTTTGCTCAAGCTTCTTTCAGTATGACACTCAGACTATTTCCTGTTCCTTGCAGGTCAAGTTGGAGGACTCTCAACTCCTTCTCCAGCACCATGCCTGCCTGTATGCCACCATGTTCCACCGTGATGATAGTGGACTAAACCTCTGAAACTGTAAGCCACCCCATACATATTTTCCTTTATAAGAGTTGTTGTGGTCATGGTGTCTCTTCATAACAACAGAAATCCTGACTAAGACAGTGATAGATAGATAGATAGATAGATAGAGCTATATACATGATAGATCGATAGATTGATAGATCCATAGATCAAAAGATAGATAGATAGATAGATGATAGAGAATTAATACACATTACCATTTCTCCTTTATTCTTGGCATTTGAATCCATTTTTTTCCTACATTTGACTGGAATTCTGATTTCTGGTCCTTCTCGTGTCTCAGAACTTGATTTTCTTAATTTTCTCCAGTTTCAGTTTGAAAACTCTTAAGGACTGATGCTGCCTGCTTCATCTTGGTGGCATAGCCAGTGAAGGACCAGTGTATTATTGTGAAGCAGATGGAGACTATGGGTTCTTCTTCTGCAAGGAGATGGTTCAAATGCAGGATACATCAGTTCTCAACATCTGATGGGAGCATGGGAGTGGGCTTCATTGTGCGGGCCTCTCACCCTAGCTGCTCAGGAGGCTGAGGCCGGGAGGTCACAGTTTTTGGATAGCAGAGTGAGTTCAAACCAGTCAACTAAGTGAGTCCCTGGCTGAAAAAAAATGACTAGGCAAAACTCATGTAAGAGCACTAGCCTAACATGTGTGTGACCATTGGGTTCAGTTCCTAGTCTCTCTCTCTCTCGCTCTCTGTCTCTCTGTCTCTCTGTCTCTCTGTCTCTCTCACACACACACACATACACAAATAATGAAATAAAGTAAATTTAAAAACAATTTTTAAAGGACTGGGCAGGTGGTTCAGTGGATAAGAGCATTTGCTCTGTAGCCACGAGGACTCAAATTTGCATCTGAATCCCCAGAACCCATGTAAAAAAAGGTTGTGTGTACCTGAATACACAGCATTGGACACAGTAGTGGAGGAAAGTGTATCCAGAGAGCCACTTAGCAGAGCCGAGACAGTGAGTGTCTGCTTCCATGACAGGCCTTACATTTGACTGTGTGGGCATGTATGTGTTATGTGGAGCCAGAGCAGGACACTGGGCATCTTCCTCCTAGAAACTTACAGGATATGCTTCAGCTCTGTATTAAACCAGTCACGACAATATATCTTTACACAGTATACAAATATCCCACGACACCTGCTATTTTGTACAATTAACACATGTTAATAAAAAAGTAAAACACACCAATTCATACAAAGAAGAAAAAAGATGTGTTATATATTCTTATATGTTTTGCACATAAAGTTAAAAAAAAGTCAAAGAAATAGAAAAACAGAGAGGGCCTGTGCTTCTGTTTTGAGGTAATCACATTTTCCCCCACTCTTCCCTTCCATTCACTCATTACTGGGCTTCTGTGTTTCTTGCTTGTGTTGCATTCTTCTTCTCAACCAAGCAAAGAAAGTGGGTGTTTCTCAGGAGACCCCTCTGACCAGGCATCTGAAGCAGCCTGCATGCTGCATCATGGGTAATTTGTGTTAAAGATAATTGTAAATATGCTATTGATATTAACTGATGTTTTTCCAACATTGCAATAATGCTTGTTTTGTTTGTTGGTGAGTTTATTACTTTTTGGTCAATAGAATGTGAGATTTGTGGGTGAAATTAGCATACTGAATAACAATTAGGCAAAAAAATCAATGGCATTCAGACAAATGCAGAACTTGAGAAAGTCCCAAAGGCATGCTAGTGTACAAACAAACATCTACACACACACAGAAGCCACACACACACTACACACACATGTTTACCCATGCATGAACATACATGCACACAGACACACATGCATACATACACATGCACAGACACACATACACACAAATACCTGAAATACTCCTTATTTATATTTCCAAAACATGGGAGTAGGGGAGGAAGGGAGTTGGGGAGGGAGTGGGAAGCAATGAGTTTCTTATAAAGAAAATATGACGCACAGAAAAAGAACCTGCAGCTTCCATTTTTTAGGGAACTCAAGATCTTTGTATTTAGAAAAGCTTGAGACATCAATATCCATTAATTCAATTTAGACTTTTCTTATTTTTGGTTTAATTAAAAGTTAGAAAATCTCTCTTTCACCATCTCTTGGAGATGAAACAGATAGAATCCTAGGCATTCATGGAGTCATACCTCTTCCCTTCTCTGCAAGGTAGTTGTAGCCTTTGTTTTGCTGTTGTTGGGATAGAACACTAGGACCAAAAACAGTGTATAGAAGGCATTGTGTATTTCAGCTTATAGTTCCAGAGGGAGAACTTGTGATGGTGGGGGAGGCATGACAGCTGGCAGCTGGAGCAGGAAGCTGAGAGATCACGTCTCCATCCACATGTATGAAGCAAAAAGAAAACCATGCTGGGCAATGGTGGCATACACCTTTAATTCTAGCACTCGGGAGGCAGAGACAGATGGATCTCTGTGAGTTCGAGGCCAGCCTGGTCTACAAGAGCTAGTTCCAGGTCAGGAACCAAAAGCTATGGAGAAACCCTGTCTCAAAAATCTAAATAAATAAATTAATTAATAAATAAACGAACAAACAGAAGGAAGGAAGAAAGGAAGGAAGAAAGAAAGAAAGAAAGAAAAAAGAAAACCATAAGTAAGGCAAGGCTGTAAACCCACTGAGCTCACCCCAGCTGATGTACTTCCTCCATGGAGGCTGCACTTCCTTAGCCTCCCCAAACAGTACCACCAATTGGGAATCAAGTGTTCAAATACCGAAGCCTATAGGGGACATTTTTATTCAAACCACAACAGTAATCCACTGTAAGATGGTTGGAATCTGTTCACCATCACCTGTACCTCTGAAGGTCTCTGTCCTTGGACCTGATTTTATGTCTGGCGTCGGAAGAGAAGAAGGGGGGAAACTGATACTTTTATCTTGTTAGGTGTGAGCCATCTCATGTATTTTTCTTCTTAAGGAAAAATGACTGAGACTTATTATTATAAACATTTTTAAGTCTTTCTGAGTGGTAGGTACTGGACGTTAGCCACTCTTACCACAGATTTATGAAGTAATTTTTATTATTGGTCCCATAGTAAGAGCTAATGAGCTTACTTTATATGTCCCCCATAGAGTTAGATCCCAATCTAAACCCAGAATGTCTGATCCCAGAGCCGTCTCTTCTGCTCCTCCAGAGCCCATTGCCCTTGGTACGGGAAACACATATACAGGTAAAGATCAAACTCTTTGTAATTTATGCCCTTGCCAGGCTTTCCTTTGGATGTTGTTGATTGGGTGGGCAGTCAGAGAGAGAACCATGCTGAGACAGCTCCATTTCCAGCCCCTTCTGCCTGGTAGACAGAAGCATGGGGGTGTAGAGTGGAGAAAAACCCACTTTATGTTCACAGATTTATGAACTTAGAGTCTGCCATTATTCACAACTCTGAGCACATTGTATGTTACTGAAAACATTCCTGCAACCCCGTAACAGTTTGCTACCCCAACCAGGCATGGTAGCACAGAAATGTTGTCCTAGGTCTTTGGGGGTGAAGGTAGGGAGATTGGAGGTCAAAGCGAGCCTGGATTCTATAGGGAGATCCTATCTCAAAAACATAGTAAGAACTGTTTTCCATCTGACACGTCACCTCTCCTGATCCGGTATCCACATGTCAGTTTTTCACCCCTTTAAAGCACAGGGCATTCCCACACTTTGTCAAGAAACACCCCGTGTTGTGTGTGAGTGTCTTGAAGCTGCATTTCCCCTTGTCTCCAGAGACTCTGCAAATGTGCTCCGGAGGAATTACCAAGCACATATTTGTTGGATTAAATACAATGGTGGGAATACAATACCGTTCTCAGCTCTTGCATTTTGTGATGTTCCTAAAAATTATTCCCTGAGAATATTGGTAAAGTCTATTTACAGCATTACACAGTCTCCCAGCAGACTCTGACATCTGTGCATTGTGGCGTTTAAGGATTCCATGGGGTTCCTTGACACGTTTGAGAATCTTCACCATGTATCATCCTACCTGATAATTCCTCATGGAATACCTCTGTCTGTAGCTGAGAATTTCCTTCCCCTGCATGCTGTTCAGAAATCAATGTTTAGAATAATGGCCCTGCTTGGCTCTGAATTGGGCTGGTTAATAACCATTGCTGAGGAAATCAATCAAGTCTATGATATCTTATTACTTACACTAATTTAATCACAGGGAACAGATCACTGTTCCAGTTCAAAGGGCAAAGAGAGTGTGTCTCTACTTCTCTCTCTGTTTCTGTCTCTCTCTGTGTGTATGTGTGTGTGAGAGAAAGGGGCGGGGGCAAGGCAAGTATCTTACATAGAGGAGTGACCGATTTCTGTAAGTCTCAGAACACAGTCTTATAGGTGATAGTCAGTTAATTGGTACCTAAAAGCAGGGCAGTTTTGCTCTGATTTTATTATAAGAATAATATTCTGGTTCTTTTTTTTTTTTTTTAAGACAGGGTTTTTCTGTAGTTTTGGAGCCTGTCCTGGAACTTGCTCTGTAGACCAGGCTGGTTTCAAACTCACAGAGATCTGCTGCCTCTGCCTCTCCAGTCCTGGAATTAAAGGTATGCACCACCACTGCCTGGCTATATTCTATGTTCTGAATAATCATTGAGATCAGAGAAGGCCATTGCTGATTCACTAACCATACAATTAACTGGGCTTGATGCTTATACAGTCGCCGACATGTGGTTACTGCAGTCACTCCAGAGGCTCGATTCTAGACCGACAATTTTATTGTAGCTGGGCAGGATGGTGAATGTGAGAGCTCCATGAAGGTGGGTCTCTCCACGGACACCACCGAGTAGCGTCCCCTTTCCCTTCCTCCGCTTACCTTTCTCCAACCTGACCTCCAATGCCTCAGCCTCCATAATAGCTTTCCCAAGGCCCTCACCTGGGTAAGGGATCTTCCTCCTCCAAGTTCTATTTATTTCTGTGCTTCTGGGTGGTGCAATGATTCTCTCGTTTACCTTATGCTTGGTGTAGCTCTGTTTTCCAGATTGGACATTAGTGTCTTATCTCAGAGAAGCTGACACTGACCACCTGTGACCACCATGAGGCTTCCTGGGATTGAGCAATAGACTCAGGAGCCTGTACAAAACCCTTACAAACCTACATCCACCTTTTGAGGTTATATATAAGGGGACCAATTGACTGGAGTGGGACAGTTGGCTGCCCAATCATTGTCCATGCTGAGGTGGGACTTCCCAGGGACATAGCTGTCTAAAAGTAATCTTAATAAACTCATTGTTTCTCCAAGTGGGTACTTGGATCAAATCCTTTCTTTGGTCTGTCAGTGCTCTTTCTAGGGTGGACAGATATTCTGTTGTATCTTCTCAAGAAAAGTCATGTTATATGGCGTCTCTTTCTCTCGGAAGTATCCCTTTTCTGTTTAATAGGTGGCCTGGTATTTTAAAATAATTTTTATACATGCGTATATGTGTGGTATATGTACACATCTATGTGCTGTGTGATTGTGTGCAGGCAGGTGCAAGTGCACATGTATGCATGTGTGTATAGAGGCTACATGTTATATCGAGTGTCTTCTTTTATTCTTCTGTGCTGGATAGTTTCATGTCAATTTGACACAAGCTAAAGTTATCAGAGAGGAGGGATCTTAATTGAGAAAATGCTTCCATGAGACCTGGCTGTATGGTATTTTCTTAATTAATGGCAGATGGGGAGGGCTCTGCCCACCATGGGTGGTGCCTATAAGCAAGCAAGTTAAGCAAGCCAGGAGAGCAAGGCAGTAAGCAATACCTCTCCATGGCCTCTACATCAGCTCTTTCTTCGAAGTTTCTGCCCCATTTGAAGTCCTGTCCTGACCTCCTTTGATGATGATCAGTGATGTGGAAGGGTAGCCAAAATAACCCTTTCCTCCCACGTTGCTTTGGTGGCGGTGTTTCCTCACAGCAACAGAAACCCTAACTAAGACAAGTTGGTACTAGCATAGGGGTGTTTCTGTGACTGGCCTGACCATGTTGTTTTTGGGGAACATTGTAGAAGGACTTTGGAACTTTAGGCTAGAAAAACTATTGAGTGTTGAGAGCTCAGTGGGCTGCTCTGTGGGAGTTTGGGAGAGAAGAATGTTGAGAGATCATTGCAGACAATGGAGGTCTGGCTTGTGATATCTTAGAGGGAAGCAAAGACTCCAGTGTGTGTGAGGAATCTGTGGCGTCTGGTCAGCTGGAGCTGAAGAATCTTGTGATTAACAAGAGACCAGAGCCGCTAAAATAAAGCCATTGCTTAGCTGGGAAAATGGATGGTGCTCAGCTGGGGCTGAAGAATCAGCTGAGATTAGCATCATTGTGGCAAAGTCTTTTGGGAAATGTTCCCTCGAGTTAGCACACGGAAGCAGTGTGCCAGAGGCAGCCAAGATAGTACTTAATGCTGGCTGCTGAACTTGGTAGTGTAAGAGCCTCTCAGGTGGGACTGGCTTTGAAGGCATGAGGTGTCCTGGAAAGTGGTTGAAATTTGGCACTGTGTGGATGGGGCTTGGAGTCCCCGAAGAGAGCCAAGAAGAGGCTATTGGTGACAAAAAGCATAGCCCAATTGCCATAAGGGCCCCCACTGATTTTGGAAATGTGAGCATCATGGGATGACCAGCAAGGACAAGAGCAGGTACGTAATGGAGCCAGCCTGAGCCTAGGAGACAAGCTGTGTGTGCTGCAAAGGGAAGAGACAGAGAACTGACCAAGACCCTTGGAGGAACCCAGAAGATTGGGAGCAAATCCCACATATTGGACACTGACTTATTTACACTGTTGGAGTTTGGTTTTGCTTTATTTTTGTGACTGTGCCCTGGTTATTTCCTCTTGAAGTAAGACAGTTTTTAACTTAATTTTGATTTTTGCAGGAGCCCACATTTGCAAGATTTTGAAATTTTAAAAGAGATTTTAGAGTTTTAAAGAGACTGAATTTTAAAAAAGGGACTGAACTTTTTGTGTGAATTTGTAAAGACGAGGACTTTCAAAGTTATTTGTTTTATAATGTGATATTAA
Organism: Myodes glareolus; assembly: GCF_982192425.1. NCBI lineage: Eukaryota > Metazoa > Chordata > Mammalia > Rodentia > Cricetidae > Myodes > Myodes glareolus. The sequence goes on along the minus strand of NC_142035.1, from coordinate 19,968,327 downwards.
TGTTAATTGGCATCTTGGGGATAAATGGGAAAGGTTCTCATTGAAAACTGATGCATTTGTGTGTCAAGTTGACAAGCTGTCAGCTGTGCTGGCTAGTTTTAAGTCAACTTGACACAAGCTAAAGTCAGCTGAGAAAATACCTCCTTAAGACCTGGTTGTATGGCACTTTCTTAGTTAGTGATTACTGAGGGGGAGCCCAGCCCACTTTGGAGAGTGCCTTCCCTGGATGGTGGTCCTAGGTTTGACAAGAAAGCAAGCTGAGCAAGCCATGAGGAGCAAGCCAGTAAGCATCACCCCTCCATGACTTCTGCATCAGCTCCTGCCTCCAGGTCAGGTCCTATTTCAGCTTCCATAATGAATTCGTTTGATGATGAACAGCGATGTGGAAGTATAGGTGAAATAAACCCCTTCCTTCTCAGGCTGCTTTGGTCAGCACAGCAGTAGAGATCCTAACTAATTCGCCGTCTCAACCTTATTCTTTGATACAGGGGTTCTCGCTGAACCGGGAACTCACCAAGTCAGCTAGGCTGTCTGGCCAACGAGCTCCTGAGATTCTCCTGTCTCAGGGTTAGCGTTACAGGCATTCACTGCTGTATCTAGCTTTCGTATGTGTGCTGGGAATCTGAACTAAGGCTTTGTGCTTATGCAGTATTTTATCTACTGACCCATCTTTCCAGTTTCCCATCTCCTGCGTTTTTTAAAGACCCCGTTCCCTGGTCCAAGACTGGACAGAAGAAGATGTTCTCCTCTTAGACACTGTGCTGGAATGTGCCAAGCAGAAGCTTCTCTGAGCGAGCGTATGGAGTTTAGGAGAGAAGACACTCCTGAGATGGCAAATGGCAAAGACTAGGATGTAGTCTGCATTGTACCGTCCTTTATATTTTTGTATAGCTCTGCCTTAGTCCAGTTCTTGTGGTTTATGATGCATCCTAGCCTTTATTCAGTGATTCTGAGGCAAATATGGCAAATTTTATTCCAGGACCCACGTTTGATTGATTGGCAGTGGCTTCTGGAGTATGGTGTTAACAAAGAACCTAATGTGATGTGTGAGGTCCTCAGGAAAAGAGATCTGTGATCTATTAATCATGTCTGGTATGGGGACAGACATCGCTGTAAACACAGCAGGTGCTTTGCTGTCCCTTACTTAGTGATATATGCTATTTCTTCCTGGTGATTAGTGTGGGTCCTGGCTTTTGGTGGCACCCTATTTCCATCATTTGTCACATTTGTCACCATGAAAGTCACAGTGGCCACCTTAGGAACCTGGCCAAGCAGAGGTTTGCCCTTCAGATTTTGAAATTAATTCTTTGGGTACTCAAGGGCCAAAGTCAGTCGGCAGGATGAATGATGGAAAAAAGAATAAATCCGAGTGGGGCAGAAACATAAAGTCTGTCAGGAGAGACCTGCTAAAGCTGTACTGAGAAATTCATGGGATGTATACTGTAGGCCAAGAAACTCAGAACGAAGCCAGGGAAGATCATGAAGTAAATAAATGAAGCTAGATTTACAGTTATATTTTCAATAAATCAGTTTGGTGCCAATTTGGTCAACAAGAGATTTTTCTATGTTCACACATGGTCATGAAACACACATGCTTGTCTAAATGGAAGAAGAACCATCTAGAAGATATTCATCCTAGTTTTTTCCTTTTTTATATAGGATGCAAAACTGATGGTGGACACAATTTGGTGGTGGGCAGGATGCTTGGAGAAGAGGAGAGAGAGGATCAGCTGTCTTCCTCCTGTCCAGTTTATGATGGAAGCAACTGAGTGGAAGATGGTGACATTCACCAGCAGGCTTGTCTCTGTAATAGTCTCTTACTCTGTTTTTTATAGATCCGTTATTTCCGTTCCATCTTCATTATCCAATGGCTGCGTTAGGGAGGTGCTGTGTCTTTGTCACAGTTCTGTCACTGTGATAAGACACTGTGACGGGGCATTTTACAAAACAAAACATTTAAGTAGTAACCTCTCATGGTTGCAGAGGGTTATAGGCCATGACCGATATGGTGGGGAACATGTTAGCAGGAAGGCAGGCATGATGCTGAAGCAGTTGCTGAAAGTTCATATCTTGATCTACAAGCATGAAAGAGAGAGGCAGAAAGAGCTAATTGGGAATGGCATAGGCTTTTGAAGCCTCAGAACTCACCCCTAATGTCACACCTCCTCCAACAAGACCACACCTCCTCCAACAAGACCACACCTCCTCCAGCAAGACCACACCTCCTCCAACAAGACCACACCTCCTCCAACAAGGCCACACCTCCTCCAACAAGACCACACCTCCTCCAACAAGGTCACACCTCCTCCAACAAGATCACACCTCCTCCAACAAGGCTACAACTCCTCCAACAAGATCACACCTCCTCCAACAAGGCTACACCTTCTCCAACAAGGTCACACCTCCTAATCTTCCCCCAAATGTTTCTACTAACTAGAGACTAGATCTGTGAGCCCATGGAGGGGTGGTGAATCTCATTCAAACCACCACATACTGTGTCTTACTTTCTTATCCTCATAACCTAACAGTGCTAGTTCCCAAGTGGGGATAAATGCACAAACCTTACTTTGTTCATTTCTGAACTATTGCCTGTTCTACCAGAGGCCTGCCAATCCTCATGGGTATTGAAAGACAGGTTTTTGCATGCACTTCAATTACTGAAAGTCTATATGGGGTTTATGAGGCTTAACCCATAGCTGGTTCCTGTTCACAGTCAAAGGCCAATGAATGGTCAATAAAACCTGCAAACAGCTTTCCATTATTCCTGATGGATTTCGCCGTGAGATGACAGGGTGTAACAATGATCAATAGTGGAACAGCCATTCCTGGAGACCTCTTGTGCCAGCTGTAATATATTGATAAAAAGGAGACCAGCACGATGTTTTCATTGGTATACTAGCCAGTGGTTTGGGAGTAAATAGGGGAAAGCTGTACTTGAAAATAGGATTGACTGTTTGAATGCTTCTATGAGAGCCTAGCGCCTGGTGGGAAGTCAGTGCAGGTGACTAGGAGGGTCCCTTTATCTTGAGCATATGAGGAGGCTACTGAGCTGGTCAAAGGGGGCATGTCTGTGACCATCAGAGCACAACAATCAGTTATTGCCATGCCCTTACTTGCTCTACAAATTGGCCCATAGGGCACTTTTTTTTTATTTGCTGAGTGATGACGTAGCCCGTCTTGTATTAATTTCAAAATACCCAGTCTTCCGGGCCTTTGCTCAGTGTTTCCTGGCCTTCTCGGACCTTTGAAGAGTCAGAATCGAAAACCTTTACAATGCAGGATGCATTGAACTGTGCTAACTTGGGGTGGGGACACCAATCTAGCACTCTTCAATGTACAGACTGATCATTTCATTGTAGGGACTGATTTATTAGTGTAGTTTGAATCTGAGATGTACCCCCCCCACACACACACAATGAGCTCATGTATTTGAAAACTTGGTCCCTGGATGGTGGCCCTGGTTACAGGAGGCTATGGAACCTTTAGGAAATGGAGCTTGGCTGATGCAGGTGGCTCAGCAGAAGCAGGCACCTTCACCAGACACTGCTACTGCCATGGATGATTCTGTGTTTTCCACACCGCGGTGGTCTGAAATTAAACAAAAGTAAATCTTTTCTTCCCTTAAGTTGCTTTTGTTAAATATCTTAGCACAGAAACGAGAAAAATCCCAAACATGGTTAGCATGTCTAGGACCTTCTGAAGGCACAGGGCTGGGATGTTTTGTTTTTAATACTCGCTAGGAATAAGACAATCATCTTCTATTTGGAGAGACGAGTCATCTACCTGAGGCTAGACTGGAGTCAAGGGCTGCTAATGATCACTACGTCAAAGCCAGGATCATTGAGATAGGGCCGTGCAGTCCTGTCTACATATTAGAATGAACTGAACAATCTTACAAACGCTCACATGGGACCCTCATTTCAGACCAAGATCTCTTTGGGTGGGTTAGAAACCAGTTTTTTTTTTTCCGGTAGAGTTTCTTAGGCAACTGTAATGCACAGCTGGGGTGAAAACCAGTTGTTTAGCTCAATAGAGAAATCATGAAATTCATCAGATACTTTTTAATTCTCCTGCTTTATTGGGGAATAATAAATGAGCTAAATGGTAGATTTTATCATGTAGAATGTGATGTTTTGAAAGCTGCATACTTTGCGAGATGATAGCTACTGCCGAACTAATTAACATATCCGTGGTTTCAGATGGCTGCCATTGGTGTGGGTGTGCACCGTCACCTTGTTTATTAGCAAACGTTCAATATACTGCACAATATTTTCAACCGTAGTCACCATGCTGTGTCTCAGATCCCCAGAACCTGTTCAATCTATGCAACTGAAATGTTTGCCTTTGATCAATTTCTCCCCATTTCTCCCATACCACAGCCCCTGGAAATTACAATATTAGCTGCCTTTGCGTTGATATAGCCAAAATATCCAAGAGAACAACTGAAGGAAGGAAAGTGTTAGTTATTTATCTATTTTCAATTTTATTTTACTGTTTCATGTGCATAGGTATTTTGTCTGTAGGCATATTTATGTACCAGATGGATGCTGCCCTCAGAGGCCAGAAGACATCAGATCCCCTGGAACTGGAGTGAGAGATGGTTTTGAGCCCCAGTGTAGATGCTGAGAATTGCCCCCAGGTCCTCCAGAAGAACAGTTAGTCCTCTTCACTGTTGATTTAGTTCTTTCTAGCCTGGAGAAAATGATTTTTACCCATAGTTTCAGAGGAATTTCAGTTCATCACAGCAGGGGAGACTTGGGAAGAGTTCATGATAGCAGGAACGTGGCAGAGACTCCTCACACTATGGTGGACCAGGTAGCAGAGAAGATACCGGAACATAGTATAGCAAGCTGAGGGCTAAGTGTTTAAAACACAAGTCTGTGGGAAACATTGATGATTAAAATACTAACAACCATCACTCTACTCTCTATTTTGTAAATCCACATAGAAGTGTGATCACGTTATTTCTCCTATGTGTGGCTTGTTTCGCTTAGCTCATATCCTTGAGACACATCCAGATTGCATCAGTCACTTGTTTGATGGTAAAAGTCTTTTTTATTTCATGATTAATTGAGCAGTGAATTTCTTCCAACTGAATCTGAAGCATCTTTGGAGTTAAATATTGTTTGCCAGATAGTATGTGGCAAAACTGTCTTATTCCTTATCTGGACAGTTTGAAATCACTGCCTAGAGTTTTTAAATGTTGGTGAAGGCAGACACATCTTTGGTGGCTAAGTGGTATCCTAGTTAATTTTATCAACTTGATATGCTCTTGAGTTTTCTGAAAGGAAAGCCCAAACTGAGGAAATGCCTAGAACAGAGTTGTCCTTAGGTTTTTCCATTGGGGATTATCTTGTTACCTGATCCATGAGAGTCCAGCCCACTAAGGGCAGCACCATCCTTTGTCGGGTAATCCTAGGTTGAACGTGGGAGCTAGCAAAGCGTAAATCTGGGAGTGAGTGAGCCAGTGACAGCATTCCTCCATGATTTCTGCTTCAGGTTCTTAGATGAGTTCTCGCCCTGACTTCCCTCACTGATGGACTATGACCTGAAAGTACAAGCCACTTCCCTCCTCTAAGTTGCTTTTGGTCATAGTAGTTTATCACAGCAACATAAAGGAAACTAGGGCAGCTGGGATGCTGTGGATTTATGTAGAGTGGCTCTAAGCACTTAGTACCCCTGAGTTTTCTATTCTAGGCAGATGCAGAAAGAAAATGATATTGTTCCTTAGATGTAAAAAATAGAGCGGAAATTTCTCAACCAGAGGTTCAGGCTTCAGAAAGTAACCAAAGGGGTGACTCCCAAGGTCCCTGACCCTTCACAATCAAAAGGAAAAATGGTAGGTGGGAGAAAATAGCTTGTGTTGACTGGTGTGCATAAGCTAAGGGAAAGAGGAGATTTCGTTATATTCTAATTCAGTAGACATATTTTCAGAACTGCAGTTGTCAGTGGAGATTACTCTGGGTATATTAATAGATGATTTGATGTTGTGGGCAGCCATCAACAAAATGGCCCTAAGTTCTTTGCTGTGTGGTCAAGATGACTTATGTCCATATGCAAAAACAAATTGTGATTCCATGTGTCTATGTATTTCTGTTAAAGAAAAGCCAGGCCCTGTGTATCCACAACCATGTGTATGTACGTAGGATTATGAATTTTACTGACCCATAAGAATTTTTAGTTCGGGTTAGGGAACACACAATACTCCCGCCACCCTTATCTCCCTGACTACTCCAAAGGGGCAACTTCCCCAGCTAATCCCTCTCTCCTGCAAAGCCATCCCAGCTTTCTGCCTGGAACCCATACCCTCCCCTCTCCTTTTTTCGGGACTTAAATTCCTCCATCTCAGCCGGGGTGGGCACCGCGGGCCAGGTTAGGCGGTGAGTGCAAAGGGACTGGAGTCCCTTTGTTCCAAAAGCCGGCCTGCAGCAAGCCAAGACTGCAGGCAGGGGCACCTCGTTTCTGATCCTGTGGAGGGGTAAGTGTATTGTTCCTGACCACCACACAAGGCCGGTTAGGGAACACACAATACTCCCGCCACCCTTATCTCCCTGACTACTCCAAAGGGGCAGCTTCCCCAGCTAATCCCTCTCTCCTGCATAGCCATCCCAGCTTTCTGCCTGGAACCCATACCCTCCCCTCTCCTTTTTTCGGGGCTTAAATTCCTCCATCTCAGCCGGGGTGGGCACCGCGGGCCAGGTTAGGCGGTGAGTGCAAAGGGACTGGAGTCCCTTTGTTCCAAAAGCCGGCCTGCAGCAAGCCAAGACTGCAGGCAGGGGCACCTCGTTTCTGATCCTGTGGAGGGGTAAGTGTATTGTTCCTGACCACCACACAAGGCCGGTTAGGGAACACACAATACTCCCGCCACCCTTATCTCCCTGACTACTCCAAAGGGGCAGCTTCCCCAGCTAATCCCTCTCTCCTGCATAGCCATCCCAGCTTTCTGCCTGGAACCCATACCCTCCCCTCTCCTTTTTTCGGGGCTTAAATTCCTCCATCTCAGCGGGGGTGGGCACCGCGGGCCAGGTTAGGCGGTGAGTGCAAAGGGACTGGAGTCCCTTTGTTCCAAAAGCCGGCCTGCAGCAAGCCAAGACTGCAGGCAGGGGCACCTCGTTTCTGATCCTGTGGAGGGGTAAGTGTATTGTTCCTGACCACCACACAAGGCCGGTTAGGGAACACACAATACTCCCGCCACCCTTATCTCCCTGACTACTCCAAAGGGGCAGCTTCCCCAGCTAATCCCTCTCTCCTGCAACGCCATCCCAGCTTTCTGCCTGGAACCCATACCCTCCCCTCTCCTTTTTTCGGGGCTTAAATTCCTCCATCTCAGCGGGGGTGGGCACCGCGGGCCAGGTTAGGCGGTGAGTGCAAAGGGACTGGAGTCCCTTTGTTCCAAAAGCCGGCCTGCAGCAAGCCAAGACTGCAGGCAGGGGCACCTCGTTTCTGATCCTGTGGAGGGGTAAGTGTATTGTTCCTGACCACCACACAAGGCCGGTTAGGGAACACACAATACTCCCGCCACCCTTATCTCCCTGACTACTCCAAAGGGGCAGCTTCCCCAGCTAATCCCTCTCTCCTGCATAGCCATCCCAGCTTTCTGCCTGGAACCCATACCCTCCCCTCTCCTTTTTTCGGGGCTTAAATTCCTCCATCTCAGCCGGGGTGGGCACCGCGGGACGTACAGGCGGTGAGTGCAAAGGGACGGAAATCCCTTTGTTCTAATTGCCTGCCTGCAGCAACCTAAGGCTGCAGGCAAAGTGATTCCTGGATAGCAAGGGGCATTAATCCAGTAGCAAAAGACCCAGCGGAGGGAAGAGCCATTGGAGAGCATCTGAAGGAAGAGATGGGCAGGCGCCAAGGCAAGAATTCCTCCAACAATCTGAAAAACAACACGAAAACACCAGATCCCAGCGATCTTATGACAGAAGGACTTGAACACCCTATACCGGAAGAAGTGGAAAACAGTGTCATTATAAAAGCAATAGAGTCTCTTAAACAGGGTATGAATAACTCACTTAAAGAAATAGAAGAGAAATATAACAAAAAGATGGAAGAAATGAGTAAAGAAATGGAAGACAAATATAACAAAAAGTTTGAAGAAATAAGTAAATTCGTAAATGATACCCTGGGAAACCAAGAAAAAACAATCAAACAGGTAATGGAATCAGTTCAAGAATTGAAAACTGAAATTGAGGCAGTGAAGAAAACACAAACCGAGGACCGGCTGGATATGGAAAATCTAGGTAAACAAACAGAGACTTCAGGAACAAGCATAACCAATAGAATACAAGAGATAGAAGAACGAATCTCAGATTATGAAGACACCATAGAGAAAATAAATGCCCTGACCAAAGAAAACAGCAAATCCAACAAATTCTCATCACAAAACATTCAGGAAATATGGGACATAATAAAAAAACCAAATCTAAGAATAATAGGAGTAGAAGAAGGAGAAGAATTGCAGACCAAAGGTCCAGAAAATATACTCAACAAAATTATAGAAGAAAACTTTCCCATCCTAAAGAGTGATATTCCTATGAAGGTGCAAGAAGCATACAGAACACCGAATAGACTGGATCAGAAAAAAACATCCCCTCGCCATATAATAATCAAAACACAAAGCATTCAGATTAAAGAAAGGATATTAAGAGCTGCAAAGGAAAAAGGTCAAGTAACCTATAAAGGTAAACCTATCAGACTTACACCAGACTTCTCTATAGAAACCATGAAAGCCAGAAGGTCCTGGATAGAGGTACTGCAGAAACTAAGGGACCATGGATGCAAGCCCAGATTAATATACCCAGCCAAGCTTTCATTCACTATCAACGGAGAAAACAAAATATTCCAGGATAGGAACAAATTTAAACAATACGTAACTACTAATCCAGCCTTACAGAGAATATTAGAAGGAAAATTACATCCCAAGGAATCCAACATTGCCAACACTGCCTACAATAACTCAAACATCTAGCGACCCTTCACTAGCACAACCCAAAGAAGGAAAACACATACACTCTACTACCCAAAAAAAAAAAAATGACTCGAGTCAACAACCACTGGTCATTAATATCTCTTAATATCAATGGACTCAATTCACCTATAAAGAGGCACAGACTTAGAGATTGGATACGAAAACAGGATCCAACATTCTGCTGTTTACAAGAAACACACCTCAACCACAAAGACAGACACCTACTCAGAGTAAAGGGTTGGGAAAAGGTTTTCCAAGCAAATGGACCTAAGAAACAAGCGGGTGTGGCCATTCTAATATCTAACAAAATCGACTTCAAACTAAAATCAATCAGAAGAGATGGAGATGGACATTTCATACTCATAACAGGAACAACTCATCAGGAAGAAGTCTCAATCCTGAATATCTATGCCCCTAATATAAAGGCACCCACTTATGTAAAAGAAACTCTTCTAGAACTCAAGGCAGTCATCAAACCACACACGCTAATAGTAGGAGACTTCAACACTCCTCTCTCACCAATGGACAGGTCAATCAGACAGAAACCAAACAGAGAATTAAGAGATTTATTGGAGGTATTGAATCAAATGAACTTAACAGACATCTATAGAACACTCCACCCAAATAGGAAAGAATATACCTTCTTCTCTGCAGTTCATGGAACCTTCTCGAAGATTGACCACATACTCGGTAACAAAGCAAACTTCCACAGATACAAAAAAATATTAGTAACCACCTGTGTCTTGTCAGATCACCATGGATTAAAATTAGAATTCAACAACAATGCTAACCCCAGGAAGTCAACAAACTCATGGAAGTTGAACAGTCAACTACTAAATCACCCCTGGGTCAAGGACGAAATTAAGAAAGAAATTAAAGACTTTCTTGAATTTAATGAAAACAAAGACACAACATACTCAAACCTATGGGACACTATGAAAGCAGTGCTAAGAGGAAAGTTCATAGCAATAGGCGCCCAAATAAAGAAAACGGAGAAAGCACACATTGGAGACCTAACAGCACACTTGAAAGCTCTAGAAAAAAAAGAAGCTGATTCACCCAGGAGGAGTAGAAGACTGGAAATAATCAAACTGAGGGCTGAAATCAACAAAATAGAAACAGAGAAAACAATCCAAAGAATCAATGAATCAAAAAGCTGGTTCTTGGAGAAAATCAACAAGATTGACAAACCCCTATCCAAACTAATCAAACGGCAGAGAGAGAACGTGCAAATTAATAGGATCAGAAATGAAAAGGGGGACATAACCACAGACACAGAGGAAATTCAGAGAATCATTAGATCTTACTACGAAAGTTTATATGCCACAAAGTTGGAAAATGTAAAAGAAATGGACATTTTTTTAGATAAGTACCATATACCAAAGTTGAACCAAGAACAGGTGAACAATCTAAATAGACCTGTTAGTCGCGAAGAATTAGAAGCTGCTATCAAAAATCTCCCTACCAAAAAAAGCCCAGGACCAGATGGTTTCAATGCAGAATTCTACCAGAACTTCCAGGAAGAGCTAATACCTATACTCCTTAACGTATTCCACAATATAGAAACAGAAGAGTCATTGCCTAACTCCTTTTATGAAGCTACAGTTACCCTAATACCAAAACCACACAAAGACACAACCAAGAAAGAGAATTACAGGCCAATCTCACTCATGAACATTGACGCGAAAATTCTCAATAAAATACTGGCAAACTGTATCCAAGAGCACATTAGAAAAATTATCCATTATGATCAAGTCGGCTTCATTCCAGAGATGCAGGGCTGGTTCAACATTCGCAAATCTATCAATGTAATCCATCATATAAATAAACTGAAAGAAAAAAACCATATGATCATCTCACTAGATGCTGAAAAAGCATTTGACAAAATTCAACACCCATTTATGATAAAGGTGTTGGAGAGACTGGGGATACAAGGATCATACCTAAATATAATAAAAGCAATATACAGCAAGCCGACAGCTAACATCAAACTGAATGGAGAGAAACTCAAAGCCTTTCCACTAAAATCAGGAACGCGACAAGGCTGTCCACTCTCTCCATACCTCTTCAATATAGTGCTTGAAGTTCTAGCAATAGCAATAAGACAACATAAGGAGATCAAGGGGATTCGTATTGGAAAGGATGAAGTCAAACTTTCGTTATTTGCTGACGATATGATAGTTTACATAAGTGACCCCAAAAACTCTACCAAAGAACTCCTACAGCTGATAAACACCTTTAGTAACGTGGCAGGATACAAGATCAACTCCAAAAAATCAGTGGCCTTCCTATACACAAAGGATAAAGAAGCAGAGAGGGAAATCAGAGAAACATCACCTTTCATGATAGCCACAAATAGCATAAAATATCTTGGGGTTACTCTAACCAAGGAAGTGAAAGACCTATTTGACAAAAACTTTAAGTCTTTGAAGAAAGAAATTGAGGAGGATACCAGAAAATGGAAAGACCTCCCCTGCTCTTGGATTGGGAGAATCAACATAGTAAAAATGGCAATTCTACCAAAAGCAATCTATAGATTCAATGCAATCCCTATCAAAATCCCATCAAACTTCTTCACAGACCTTGAGAGAACAATAATCAAGTTTATATGGCAAAACAAAAAACCCAGGATAGCCAAAACAATCTTATACAATAAAGGAACTTCAGGAGGCATTACCATCCCTGACTTCAAACTCTATTATAGAGCTACAGTATTGAAAACAGCTTGGTATTGGCATAAGAACAGAGAAATCGACCTTTGGAATCGAATAGAAGACCCGGATATTAACCCACAAACCTATGAGCACCTAATTTTTGACAAGGGAGCTAAAGGTATACAATGGAAGAAGGAAAGCATCTTTAACAAATGGTGCTGGCATAACTGGATGTCATCCTGTAAAAAAATGAAAGTAGATCCATATCTATCACCATGCACAAAAATCAAGTCCAAATGGATTAAAGACATCAACATTAATCCGTCCACTTTGAACCTGATAGAAGAGAAAGTGGGAAGTAGTCTACAAGATATAGGCACAGGAGCCCTCTTCCTAAGTAGGACCCCAGCAGCACAGACAATAAGAGAAACAATGAATAAATGGGATCTACTGAAACTGAGAAGCTTCTGTAAAGCAAAGGACACTGTCAGTAAGACAAAAAGGCTGCCTTCTGACTGGGAGAAGATCTTCACCAGCCCCTCATCAGACAAAGGTCTGATCTCCAGAATATACAAAGAACTCAAGAAACTAGACACTAAAACTCTAATTAACCCAATTAAAAAATGGGGTACTGATCTGAACAGAGAATTCACAACAGATGAACTTCGAATGGCCAGAAGACACTTAAGGTCATGCTCAACCTCCTTAGCGATCAGGGAAATGCAAATCAAAACCACTTTGAGATACCATCTTACACCTGTCAGAATAGCTAAAGTTAAAAACACCAATGATAGCCTATGCTGGAGGGGATGTGGAATGAGGGGAACACTCATCCATTGTTGGTGGGAATGCAAACTTGTGCAGCCACTTTGGAAATCAGTGTGGCGGTTTCTCAGGAAACTGGGAGTCAACCTCCCTCAGGACCCAGCAATTCCTCTCTTGGGAATATACCCTAGAGATGCCCAAACATACTACAAAAGCGTTTGTTCAACTATGTTCATAGCAGCACTATTTGTAATAGCCAGAACCTGGAAACAGCCTAGGTGCCCCTCAATAGAAGAATGGTTAAAAAAGGTGTGGAACATATACACATTAGAGTTTTACTCAGCGGTAAAAAATAATGACATCTTGAATTTTGCATGCAAATGGATGGACATAGAAAACGCTTTACTGAGTGAGGTAAGCCAGACCCAAAAAGAGGAACACGGTATGTATTCACTCATAAGTGGATTCTAACCATAATTAAAGGTCTTTGAGCCTATTATTCGTGATCCTAGAGAAGCTAAATAAGAAGACGAACCTGATGAAGATTATTTACCTATCCGCCAGGAGGTAGGAAATAGTCAAGAGTCCCAGGTAATCTTGGGTGCATGGGGGAGGGGGGTGGGAGGGTTGTTGGAAGGGGAGAGGGTTAGAGAGAAGGGAGTAGGGGAGGAATGGAGAAAGCTCGGTTGACCGGGATGGGGGGAAGGGAGGAAGGATGAATGTGGGATCAGGGAAGAATATATTTCAACTAAGGGAGTCATATTAGAGTTTACAGGAAACTTGATTATATATGGGATCCCAGGTCCAAGGAGAGATCCCCAGATTGTTCTCTGGACAGAGGAGGGGGTGCCTGAACCGGCCTTGGCCCGTGACCATACTGATGAATATTTTGCTTATCACCATAGATCCCTCATCTGGCGTTGGATGACGAAACAGATGGAGGCCCGCGTTGGAGCACCGAACTGAGCCCCCCAAGATCCAAACGAGGAGCAAAAGGAGGAAGAAAATGACGAAGGACTGCGAGGGATACTATCACCCACTGATACAAGGGGTCGGATCTAATGAGAGTTTACCAAGGCCAGATGGACCGTGACTGAACGAGCATGTGATCCAACCAGATTCTCTGAATGTGGCTGGTTTTTCTGAATGTGGCTGGCCTGCAGTCTTTCCGAGAAGCCATTGACAATGACACTGGGACTTGTTTCCTCTGCATATACTGGATTTTTGGGATCCAGTCTGTTTGGATGCTCACCTTCCTGGACCTGGAGTGAGGGGGGAGGAACTTGACTTCCCACAGGGCAGGAGACCCTGACTTCCCTTGGGGACAAAGAGGGAGGAGGAGAGGGCGGGGGGGAGTAGGAGGGTGTTGGGAGGAGGGGCGTAAATGGAAACTTTTTATAATTTAATAAAATTACAAAAAAAAATAAAATAAAAAAAAAAGAATTTTTAGTTCACTTTATTTGACCAGAAAATCCACTGAGATGTGCATGAAGCAACCAGACATATGGGATAACACAGAAATCGAGTCAACGCCTTTTCCCTGACAAAGAAGTCTTTGTAGACTCAAGAATGAAGCATAGAATCCTGTTGGTGGAGGAACCTCCATGAAGATTCAGTGGCCCTGTAGAGTGACAGACAGACACACTGAAGGGTTCTCACCACCGGGATCTATCTTAGTGTTCCAGAGGAACTCCAGTTCTGAAGGCACTCACCTTGGTGCAGCGACCTGCTTTCTACTCTGCCTTTTTACACAGGAAGAGGAAGTGACTGAAGGCAGGTCGCAGGAGCAGCACAGGAGTCACGAAAGTTGGGCGTGCCCAGAGTGATGGCTCCTAGTGGAGTGATGGGTTACACACATTCAGACGGAAGACTGTAAGCTCCCCAAAGAATCCAGACTGCCTGTGCTCAGGTCTGCACTTTGCCTGTGACTGTGTCTTCTCAGTCCTCAGTTTCCCCAGTTGAAATTGGGAAGATAATAATGACACTTAGCCTTATAAAGGCTATTTTGAGAGAAAAATTGATTATTTGTAATATTTGAAGTGAAGGCTCGTTATATGATGGTTATTATCACAAGCTTCTAGGAGGTTAGGACAGAGAGTCAACATATGTATCTTCCTAAGAAGAATAACTGTTCATTGAGCCAACAGAATTCATTGGTTATAACTGTGCATCATGACTCATGCTATGTACATACATGGATGATGAATGGCTTCTCTTTCAAGGAGATGGGGAAGAACTTCCTAAGGCGTAGACGAGAAAAAGCAAGACTTTAACTCCCTTTCATCCTATGTTCAGACAGAAACTATTATAACCAGAGAGACTCATGTCATTGGGCCAGAATTTTCATGGCATCTCCTGTTATGACAGTCACACCACAGATGTAGCATTGTAGGGGCACTGAGGTGGGAACATCACTGCAGGCTTTTCCTCTCTACACAGTCTAGAAGTAAGGCAAGGTGTGATTTCCTAATAATAACACATTGATCTCAAGTTCCTAATTTCAGTTAGTGGGAAATAAGGCTGACTTCTTCCTTTCACAGACCCCGAAGGTTTACAAATCAAACATTCAGCCTTAGCAGGTCTTAGAGAGACTTCACCAGGTGAGTGATGCTGATCTCAGATTCTCTCCTGAGGCTTCCTGGAGTCTAGGCTAAAAGTTCCGAGACATAAGCAGCTTCCTGGGGGTAGCAACTGTGTTTGCAGACTACTTTAGATGGTAATTAATTACAAAACTCAGGTGATCTTTGGTTCAGTCACATCATTTTACAAAGGAAGTATCTTAATACCAGAAGGGACTAAGTTTTCTAAAGAGGGAGTTAACTCTGTAATCAAATCAGGTTTATTAACAGGTGCTACTCAGTAATACAGAATGAAGCCTCTGTCTTTAAGGATCCATGCTTGTTCCAAAAGGGGATGAGAACCAAGTCGCCAGTCAAGTGTGTTCCTGTGACCCTCTGCCAGCTCTCACACATCCAAGAGCACATCCTTTGCCCTATCTTCACCTTTTATTTGGGTATTTGGGTCATGCACTTCCAGAGAAGACCATGCCCACTGTGCCAAGTCACTCTAGTACAATTGACATCCAGCTTGAATTCCCACATTTCCCCTTTTTAGTCCAAAATAAAAAAGTTCTAATCCTAACATAGTAAAAAATTCTATACTATAAGAACAATTATAAAGTATTGCCTAGAAGAAACAAAAGTGAAACTACAAGCAAGAACAATATCAAGTAAGAAACACAGTCTAGATGTCCAGATCACAGGTAACTGACTAATTGTAGAGATTGCTCCAATAGTTGTCCTTTCCTGATGAATCTAAGTTTCATATCTAAAATATCCTTAGCTAAGATTTGAGAGGATTGTAACTGCAGCTATCCAGTGAGACACATCTGCTCCTGGTAGCACCAATGAACTCCAGAGAAGATGATGGGTATTAAAGACACTCCATATGGAGTTGGTTTTCTTCTTAGCAAAATTTGCCTCTTAGGCAAAAAACTGTTCTTTCCTCAACACTGACAGTAAGTACACTGTCCAATCTGGACATATAGGACACAAAGAAAAGTGACCGCTAAACCTTGCCAAGATAGGGTAGGATAGTCCTTCAAATTTTTTCTGCTTCTGAAAAAGTGGTTTGTCAGATATTCTAGGCTTAAAAGCCAAAGTTGGATGTTCCAGTGTTTCAGAGGAAACTTGGGTGACTGTCTAGGCAACCAGTTGTTTCTGGGTTTTTTGGAAGTCACTTGCTTGTGCTTCCTGCTTACTCAAGTAATATTATTTCCTCTCAGGTCTTTGGTAAAGTTGAAGGCTAGATAATTACAGGTATAATTTTTCTTAATTATGATAAAGGATAAATTATTTATAAAACTTTAAACTCATTAATATAGGATAGATAATTAAATATTATAGATTAGATATTATTATCTAATCTATATTATTATTAGATATTATTATTATTAGATATTAGTAACTGTATTTCTTGATAACTGCTTTGCTGCAGGTAATTTTACTATGTTAAAGTTACAACCTTCCTTTTTGATTAGACAGAAAGTGGGAAATGCAATGGGATGCTTTTGCATACTATATATTGTTCCCTTTGGTTAATAATAAAAGCTATTTTACCAATAGCCAGGCAGGGTAGGCATAGGATGAACAATCAAACTGAGGATTCAGATGAGGAGGGGTGTAGCTGGGAGAGACATGAGCAATCACCCAAGAAACAACATGCCAACATACCGGTAATAGCCACAACCATGTGGCAATACATAGATTAATTAATAATTAATTTAAATGTAAGTGCTAGTTAGTAATAAGCCTGAACTATATGCTAGTTTGTAATTAATGTAAGTTTCCATATGATTATTTGCGACCATGCAGCTGGTACACAAAGCTGTGCCTTTTACAGTCTTATTTATTCTTTTCCAAGTTCTATTCCATTTTTAGAAAAAATACATCTACTAGTAACCCTTTTGCACTTTCCATGAAGGCTGTATCTCCTTTTCTACTTATCTGAACAAATTCTCTGAACTAAAACTAAAAGTAACATTTTTAAATAGCTATCCCCATATGTTATGGAATTAGAATTTCTTTCCACTCAGTTCCATTCTCTGTAATCCAGAAATAATATGCATGACCTTATGGTCATTGGCCATTGAGGTCTGTGGTAGAGAGAGGAATGGGCAGAGAGGGGTGAGGGTGGCCACAGCTGCAAATATTTGCTGAGTAGGGAACTAGGGATGAGCTGAGATATAAACAGAATACAAAGTAAGTGAATAAACAGGCACCAGTATTCTATAAAACAATAGGATACCAATTAGACTAATAAGCAAATTGACACCCAAGGAGGGCATGTGGCAGGTATGAAATACACTACTGGGAAGAGTTCTGAGATTTGACATTAGTGCTGAAAACAGAAAGGTTATAAAGTTATGTTCTTCGTGGACAGGCCACAGTGATTTTCAGGAAATTTGTGGCCCTACTAAAATTAAATATAAATATACAGGGTTCTGCTGTGTGCATATAAATTTATGGCATAAAACATCACATAAGTGTTTCTAAATCTGTTTTGTGATTGTGCAGAGAAAAAAGGAAGCGAAGGGGTATGTGCGTGTATGCATGCATTTGACAGTGTGTATGTGCATATGTGTGCATGAGTATATGAGTTCGTGTGGTTATGTGTGCAGTGTGTTTGTGTGTGTGGTATGTCTTTGAGTATGTGTGTATGTGTGTGTTCATGTGTACATGTTTGTGTTGTTGTATGCATTTGTGTTTGTATGTATGTGCGCACATGTGTGTACTTACATACATAAAAATGGATTGTATTTTTACAGATATGGGGGATTCTCAATGTTTTGCTCTCCTTAGACTGGAAACCAAGGGGACTCAATAATGTTGTCCTATTCCAAAGGCCAGAGAAACAGAAGTGGTGTTAGTTCCTGCATTCTGATTGCTGCAGAAGACTGATGTATGTTCTGGTTTAAAAGCTGTCAAAGAGGACAAGTTACTTCTAACCCTGCTTTGTTCTATTTAGGTTTCTAATGTGTTGAGCCAGACTCACTAATATTGGAAGGCAATCTTCTTTCCTGATGTACCAACTCAAGAATTCATCTTATGCAGGAACAATCTTACAAAGACCCCTAGAAATGCTTTAAACAAATATCTGCATACCCTATGGTTCAATTTACTTTACATGTTTAATTAAACACCCATCTCCTTTTTTCTCTCTCCAATGATAGAATAAGGAAAGAAAAAGGAGAGGGAAGGAGAGATAGGAAGAAGAATAGGGAGGAAGAATAGGGAGGGGTTGAAGAAAGAGTCTGGGGGACTGCTTTCTTGCTTCCAATATGTAACTTTGGAAATTTGTATTTTCCAAAGATGGCTGTCCTCATACTAACCACCCCACTACCTTTTAAATGATAATCAACACTCCTCCTGCTAGAAGGTGAGATCTGTATTTCTTCTAAATCTAAACAGGGACTCATGTTGGCTCCAGCTAATAGATAAAGGAATAAATGACAACCACAAGCCCAGGTGTCAAGGATTTTATTCCTACTTTTCTATATGGTTGTAGAATACCATGGACTCCAGCCAGAGTGCTTTGTGGTAGTTTATTCTAAGCCCATGTAGGGAGAGGGTAGGTTAGGAACTTGCATCTTCCACTTGGTAACTAGCATCAACAACCACATCATTAGATCTCAGGTCATCTACCCAGTCATTAAGCCAGAAACCCCAGAAATTGTGAGGTCACCCTTGCTATTTCACATTTGTATTCTGACCCATAGAATCTGAGAACATAATGGATGGTTGCCTTATGCGTCCATGTTCTGGGTGATGGTGGTTTGTTACAAAGTCTACCAACTGGATTGTTCTCTATCTTTTCTACCCTGCTGTCCAGATGATCTTTCTTAAATGATTATGTGACTCTTTGATGCCTCAGGTCAAGGCCTCCATGGATCTGAACCTCCCACAGGCTAAACACCTGTTAGAGGAGGATCTTTGTTTGTTTCTCAGGTTCAAAATTTGTGCTTGGAGATACAAAACTGTCTTGTTGCAAGGAACCGCTTGTTTTTCCTGGCTGCCCAGAACCAAAATAATCTCTGTGAATTTTCCATCTTTATGTGGCTTATTTTTTTTACTCCTTTTAATATATGATTGTCTGTACTCTGTCTCTTTAAAGACTGTACTCTTATTTTTAGCGTTAACTTTATTTTATGACTCTCTATACTCTTTTTCTTCTCTCTTCCAAGCCTATGTACATTTATCCAACACTATGACTCATCTGGATTTGTCTTTATTGCATATCTTTAATTCTTTACTGTCCAGGAGCGCTTTTTAAATGCAAAGCGCTTCCTAAAACTTAAGCTGCACCATTAGTATGGCATATACAGTACTTCCTGATTGCTAGCCCAGTCTAAAACTTAAGCTGCAACATTATTATGATATATACAGTACTGCCTGCTACTCTGCACAGTTCAGCATGGCGGAGCTGCTTGTACCTCTGATCTGCACACACCACCCCAATTTCAGGTACACAGTCAGTCCATGTCACCATTAAGCAAGCTACAGCAGTCTGCTCACAAACCCCATCCAAATGCTCTGTCTCCTACAAGAGCTAGAGGTCATGCTGGCAGCACAACCCAGGAAGCCTACATTTTAAAACAGCACAACTTTTTTTCTGCTACTGCTTGATCAGGAAAACTTCTCTTAAAGGAACTGTGGCATGCCACCAGCAAACATCAAGAAGCTGTTTTTCTTGACAATCTTTAAGAGAATTATTTATTTCCTCCAATTGTTTGGTTGTCTTTTCCTCAATTTTTCTTAGGAATTTTTTTCATGTCTTCTTTAAGGACTTTTATCATCTTCATAAAGTTATCTTAAAGGTCATTTTCTTGTGCTTCGGTTGTGTTGGATTGTTCAGGTCTTGCTGTCATAGGATAACTGGATTCTGGTAGTAATACATCACCCTTTTTGTTATTTATTGTTTTCTTATACTGGCGTTTAGGCTTATGCGTCTTGATTCCCATATTTGTCTTTGTTGGAGGGGTGCTCTCCTTGGTTTCTATTTCCTCTCTGGTCTTCTGGCCTAAGTGGCTAAGTGTTCTGATGACAGATGAGTCTTCAGATCTTATAGGGAGTCTCCACTAGGGCTTGAAGTCTTTGGTCTCTTCCTCTGGTAAAGCACAAGTCCTTTTGGGTCTTTAGATCTGGCCTGCATTTCAGTAAAGTGTGAGTCTTCTTGAGGGTGCCTAGGACCAGCCTGGCCTTCAGTAGAGCTGCTGAGGCTGTTCTTTTAACTGGTGTGGACTGTGTCTGGCCTATGGAGTCTTCTGGAATTCTGGAGAAGGGTTGCTTGTTGACTGGTGAGGGCAGTTGTGGCTGGTGTGATTGCACCTCAGTGGAAGAAGTCTTTTGGGCTTGGGGACAAGGCCCAGCATCAGCAGGGTCAGGTACTAGTTGGGACTGCCTTTGTCTCTCAATTTTTTAAAAAAAAAACAAAAAAACAAAAAAACATAGCACTTGAGTTGAAAGTATGGGAATCACTAACCCTCATAATAAAGTACAACCCATTTATCATGACATCAAATACTTGATGCTGTATTAACTGAACCCTATTCTAATTGTATGATGATAGATCCCACCCACAATGTGGTTTAACACCTTGCCTTCAAGGCAAAAATTGAACTTCTAGGAAAATTGGCAGAGCATTTTATCTTTGAGAAATGTGATTTAAGATCCAACCTGTTTGATTAGGTTTATTTTTAAGACACAGTCTACTTTGAGGATAGGTGGTACTAAAGCATAAGTAGCACAGGATTATGTCCACTTCAGTGTACACATGGTATATGTGCCCTGTTCACCTAGCAGTCCTTCCCCTGTTAGTATTAACTTCACACCCTCCCACTAAAGTGAAAAACATGCACACAGGTGCACAGACACACACTGTGCCTGGTACGGAGCTTCATGCAATAATGCAAGCGAGCTCCAGGACTCTTCTGTGTTCCCATCCAATCACACAGGACATCCAATCATTCTCCAAATCCTCCCCTTTGAGCGTTCTTTGCCTTAGAGTGCTTGAAATAAATTTGTGGCCTTATATTTGAGGAAGGAGCAGCATGTGCACTGCTTACTTTGCTACTCATCAGTGCTCTTGACATCCCCAGTTGGATTTGTCCCTAAATAGCTGGCCAACTTTAGGACCAGAAGACTGCATTTGCAAGACCCTCTGCTGGAGGAAGCACTCATAGCTTCTTGGGAAAAGTGACCACCTAGATTCTCTTTGTAGTTAATCAGTTGCCTGCTACCTTATTGGGTTACAGTTTACTTTAATTCTCTGACCTCTGTCTCTTCCCTTACCTGGTGTTTGTGATTCAGATAAACAGGATTCATGAGCACAGAATAATATATGATTTGGAACAACTTTCTGGATACTTGAGCTCATGTGCTTCCTTGCATCTAGGGCTGACCAACCTGAGGGGCGTGCTTGTCAGTCTTCACACAATGCAGATTGATTCCTGGCTTCTCAATGTTTTCTCCCTTTAGATGACAAACCCTAGCAGCCTGGGAATGTTGATTTAAGATACCATACAAGGAGAAGCCTTTACCAGAGAAAAAGTCCAACTCAGAATAAATGGATTATTTCTGGGAAGAGCAAGAAGTAAAATTATACCCCAAGGGAAGGTTCCACCTATAACCTACTGGACTCCAGAGACATCTTACGGATGCTATTAAAGTTATTGTGAGGGTTGGGATGTCTTGATAGTGGAGGTCACCTATCACCTCTAATAGCCTTATTGTTCAATAGTATTGTTGGAAAATTATCAACACATATGATAAATCTGTCTTTATCAGAGAAAAGTTTGGGACGGGGGAAGCTGGTAGAGATGCTCCTTGTGGTCTCATAGTCATGCCATCTTTGTGATGAGTGTTTATTAAGTAAGAGCACATTGTCCACTCTTAGCCATATCTAGGAATATTTTGATGTCTCTGCCACTTCATATATAAATCTTAGGAATTCTCTCCTGGTTTATAGGTTCCTATGTTCTGTCATTCCTAACACCACAGGCAGGCAGACATTGTAAGTATTTATTTATTTATTTGTTTGTTTATTTATTTATTTTTGTTTTTCAAGATAGGGTTTTTTTGTGTAGCTCTGGCTGCCCTGAAGTTTTCTTTGTAGACCAGGTTGAACTTGAACTCACAGGGATTCACTTGATTCTGCCTCACAAGTGCTGGGATTAAAGGCATGCATCAGTACTTCCTAAATTCATAATACTGTAAGTTTATAAGTTACTTGCATCTTCAAGAGCAGAAATTAGACCTTATGTCCCTATAATACCAAAGTTTTACAGGTACATACAGTCTTTGGTATATTGTTACATGAATATGTTTGAGCAGTTGAGATGATGACTCCCTTGCTTTAGGTTGTTATTCTAAGAAAAAGATTCTGGATGGACTCTGATTATTTTAATTTTTCTCTTCTCTGGGCATTGCACCTGGGAACTTGATTTAGTCTGTTGAGGTAGAGACTTGACTGCCCTCCATCCATGAAAGTGCACGTACCCTTCACCTTGGTTTTCAGGAAATGACATTAGCACTGTTCTAAGTGTGATTGTCTGATGGTATTTGGGGCCATTTTCAAAATGCAACCCAGGATTACTTCATCACATGCATTCAGCACTGACTACCATGGCTTCTAGCCTCTTTTCACCAGGCCTGTTGAGAGATGTAAGATCAGACATAGATTGCAAGTGTTTCCTGGAGTGATCCAACGAAGCATAGCTGGGTGCTTGGAAGTGGTGCTGTTCTGCCATCTCTGCCTCTGGTACATGATCTGCATTGATAAGAAACAGATCCATTAAGCTTAACGTTAAGACCATTTTAACGACACTGTAAAATGGTGTTTATTATAGCACACATTGTATTCTTTATGAAGGCTTCTGGGAGAAATTTTTATCTGGTCCCACTCCTGTGAGAGGTTGGCTAACTAGAGAAAAGTTTTACTTTTATGAGCTACATAAACTTTTATATATGTTTTAATTTGTGAGAATGTTTGTGTGAATGCATATTTACACACACACATGCACATAGACACACATACACACTCATGCATACACACACATGCGCTTATTTCAGGAACTACCTCCCATCTTTGAAGACTTATTTTAAATGTTTGTCTTAAGAGGAAGTGCTCCCAAATGCTGTGAAATAGTTAGTGACTTCGGATTCGGGCTCCCAGACCCCTTCGTTCTTTACAGTTTGGATTTTATGCTGTGTTAAGTCAATGACTGTCATTCCAATTAACCTTAGCACTTATGGCAGAGACATTCTGAATAGTCTCTAGAGCCTAGCAAAAGGCCACAAGTACATTGCTATTTTGGAGTTCTGTCTAAGATTCTTCCTAAATTAATGGGTCCCTTAGTTTGTTTTCTGTTTGTGTAAGTTCATAACAAAGTGTTATGAGAGGAATAGACATTTGTGGGCACGAGCTTTTATCTCTTACAGAGACCCTGTGACTCTGCTTCTTATTTCTAGTGATATACACATACGTGCAAATGTCTCATGTATTTGAGAATTTATTAATCAAGGCATGTCTCAGTGAATGTGAGAAAAAGACTAGGGTGTTTTGGCTTGCACGTTAGATTTGATCCGCACACTTCCCTTACTGCCCCACTGCTCTGAGAACAAGGTACCCTTCTGTGTTCTTTTCTTAATGAATCCATGACCTGGTCATTCTCATTTTTGGATCTTAGAACAGGTCTATTAGAGATAAAAATTCTGCCTCTGAGATTTGCTTTCCAAAACACAGCTGTTTCTTTCTTTTTTTTATTCTGGTTTGGTTTCAATTTCATCCTTTCTTTAACCACTTCCCTTTTCCTTTCTTGGGGCAATACAAAATTCAGACCTGTCAGGAGTTTGAGCTTTGGCTAACGCAGCAGAAAGTCTGAAGCATGCTGACCATGTTCCTCCCTTCAGAGGGTGATGAAGGCCAATGATGGATGCCATTTCCAGAGCACTCTTTGGTTACCTGCTGAACCACGATGGAGTGACCCAGTAGACCCCAAGATTGTGGGAGCTCATCTGCCTCTCAGCAGTGCCACTGATGGCAATGAAAACAAGACTGATCAAGAGCAAAGGGACCTGCATATGCAACTGTGATTTCCTTCGGATTATCAGTCTCTAAGGTTTGAAAAATTAGGCAAGAGGACAGTTGGGGAGATCCAAGCAGAAAATACATAATTTTTTGCCAATATTTTCGAGAAAACTCAAGCTAATTTTAGTTTGAATTGAAACATTTTATAATGGAGTTGAGTTTTCAAATTTTTAATTAATATTTTGGTTAGCATAGGAGACAGTGGGTTTTATGATGGAATTTTCATCATGTTTATCACTTGAGTTTGCCCCCCTCTTGTTTTCTTGCCCCCTGGAGGTCCACTTCCTTCCTCCACATGGTCCTCTTTCAGATTTCATGATTTATATGTCAATATGTCTATGTGTATATATGTACATATTTGTATATATAATACATATGTATTAACACATATTTGTTTATGCACATGTGTGTAAGTATACATGTGCATATGTATACATGCATGCATGTGTACATGCAAACATATAATCAGTGTATATGTTTCATATATGAATGAAATGTGTTCTTTTCCCTCTTCCTGCCGTCATCTCTTTTCTCCCTCCTCCCTTTAGGTCTCTTTCCCATCTGCATCCTCCCAGTTTTCCTTTCTCACCACAGGTATCAATGCAGAGCTCTGCAGCTGGATCCCATATGTAAGGAAAAACATGCAGTGTTTATTTTCCTGACTTGGGCTTATTTTGGTAAACACAATGCTCCATCCATTTCCCTGCAAATGACACACAGTTTCGTTTCTTATATCATAGTAAAGCTGTACTGTGTGTGTGCACATTTTATTTATCTGTCCATCTGTTATTGGACAACTAGACTGATTCCTAGATATAAGTTCTAAGCTTTCCCAAATGAAAATAAGTCCCCTTGGTGATTTCTACGTTTTAAATCTGGATAGCTTTAATGAATGTTTTGCCCTTCCAGAGAATCCTAACCTTCAATTTGACTATATTTCATGGTGAGGACTGCTTTGGTATAATTAATAGCATTTTTAGAGGTGACATAAGTGAGTGCTCTCTAGACAGTGAGTGTTACATAAGTAGAATGTGGAAGGTAGGATTGGCTTCTCATTTCTTTTGTTCGTTTTGTTTTTTAAGCATGATTCTTTAGAAATTGATGATTGCTGTCTGTATCTCAATGATTTGTTCCTTTTTAACTGAGCATTGTTCCATGGTATGGATGTATCTTTATGTGGTTAATGACTCATTCATTGATGACCATTTAGGTGGTCTGTATGTCTTTGATATTAGAGAACGAGGTGTTACAGATGCTTTTGTGCTTGTTTTCGTATGAATATTAAGTTTCTGTGTCCCTAAGATAAATGTGCAAAGGAACAATTGCCTGGACTGGGATAATTTCAGATTTGACTTCTGGAGTATCCTCCATCATGGGCATTTTCCATGTTCACAAGCAGTATGCACACAAGCTACATTCTGTATATTGTCCACCATTTAGATCAACTAAAAACGAGGTCACATCCATCTTGGTAGCTAAGGTGTAATAAATTATTGTATCTCTTTTTATTTGTGGAGTTCTGGGTCTGTAGTTTACTTATAATTCTACATTGGTTCCTTAAATTGTGTTTTATCTATTTCCTATAATTTTAAAATATATTATATAGGCTGCATTGAAATGTTTCCATGATTTTTTTTGATAGGACATTGTTTTTAACTTGAAGGAAATCTTTACATACTCTATGTGTTAGCCCCTTGTCACATATATAGTTTAACATATTTTTCTCCATGTAACTTCTGTAAGATGACTCCTTTTCCTTTTTTTCCCTCTTTCCTCTGCCCCACCCTCATCACAGAATGAGCTGTTGATTGATGGGTGGGCTAGGAGGGGTAGAGGGAACTTGTTCGTTTGGGGTATAAAAAAATAATTGACGTAGGGGATGGATGACGGATTTGATTTAAACATGTTGTTCATGAAACTTCTCTAACCAGACTGACAGGAACCATCTTCAAAGAATAGAATATATGAAAAGGAGTCTTCAGGGGGAAAAGCAAAAGACAACACTGTTTGATTATTTTCATCACCTGATTGCAGTATGTAGGATAATGTCTGTGTTTTAATAACTACAGAAGTGCATGAAATTAAATCGTGAGAAAGCCACCTTCCACATACAGTTCTGTTGCTAACTTGCTGTCAAGTGCCCCTCTGTGCATCATTCATTTATCTGTTGATGTGATCATCAGTAGGAACTGATATGTTAGCTCATCTCATTTGGGACTGTCTGCTTTTAAAGCCCTACTGCTACCTTTTCTGCTTCTCTGGTTAGGATAATTATGAGTTGCAGTCAAGTACACAGCACAGAATCCTGAGAGTTCCTCTAAACATGGGCAGCAAGAATTAAACAGCTATGTATTACCTATGAGTAATCTCTTACAAACTTAGCTGAATATTGCACATTTTGTTGAGATAAAGATACAAAGGTGATAGATAATTTGACAATTCCAAGCTGAAGTCAGAACTCCTATTTCCGTGACTACTACTTTTTAAGAAATTGTCCACACTCATTTGCTACTTACTGTCTAAGCAAACACTGTCAAAGTAGAGAAGGTAATTTCGTGTCTGAGGAAGGTCACAAGAGATTGTTACTCATGTCAGTAGGAAAGTTATATCCTAAGTTCCCAGCTGAAACTGAAGGCTCATGTCAAACACAGCATAATCAACTCAGTACAAAATAATCCTTGCAGCATGTCTCAGTCCCTTGTGATTCTAGAGCAAAATACCACAGACCGGGTAATTAAACAAAATTAGAAAGTAATCTTTGCACAATTCCATGGGCTAGACAGTCTTAAATCAAGATACTAGTTGGTTTGATCAATGGATAAGAGCTGTTCTCTGCTTCCAAGATGGTGCCTTTCAGTTGTATCCTCCACAGAGAGCAATGATGTCCTCACATGGCAAAAGGCAGGAGTGGCAGAATGGCCTCATTCTGTCCTCCCCTTTATAAGGGCTGACAACACTCAACCGATTAATCACCTCCCCAGACCCACACATTTGAATGCTAGCATATTGGCAGACCTTCCATTTTGGAAGATGTACATTCACACATCATGGCAGCTTAGAACTTGACAAATTCTTGATTCTCATTAAACTTGAGCTCAAATTCTGATTCCTGTGCACACCAAAGTAATATAAATCTGGTAAGGGCACTTCCTGTTGTTTTACATAAAATAGAACAAATTGCTTCTACGTCAGAGTTATTGCAAAAAATATATGAAACAGGTGGGCCAGTCAGATGGCTCAGCAGGTAGAATGTTCACCTTGTAGCCTAACCAGCTGAATTGGATTCCTCAAACCCATAGAAAGGTAGATAGAAAGTACTAAATCTACAAAGTTGTTTTCTGACCCCCACAAGGGTGCCATAGTGAACACAAGCCCTTCCTCCACCTCACATATCAGATGCATAATAATAAATGAAAATTAAAATGAAATAAAAGCAAAAACAGAATAAGCAGAACATATGACATAAGCAGACAATAAAACTAGTACAGATTCCTGCAAATTAGAGTCTGCAATCTACTTATTTTTGTAAATAAAGCTTTATTGAAACACAGTCATGCTTGTTTATTACCCATTTTCTGTGACTGCTTGTATTCTGTAAGTGAGTATTCAGTATTTATTAGCGATCACATGGCTTGGAAAGCCCAAGACATACAGTGAATAAAGTTTTTTTTTACTTAAGAAAAGTATTTAGAGAAAAAAGGAAATGTTTGTCAATCTCTAATTTAGTATATAATAATTTTTCGCAACAACAAAATAAAAAAGACTAATAAGGTTATAATTTCAGTAGAATAATGACTTAATTTTAATTAAAATTTTTTAATTTATGTTATAGGAATGCTTTTTTTACTTCATACACTTTGAAAGTAGTTTAAAATACGTACAGAGAAAAACTTCAAAAAATATAAAAAGAAACCCAATCATGAAATTTGGGTATATTTGATTATCCTCCCCCAAATTCCTTGTAGTATACAAAATGACCATGGAACAATAATTAACATTTAAGCTCAGGTCTCCTCTTGAAGAATTCCAAAAGCAGTTCTGCTGTGGTGTGGTCCCGGCAGGCGCTTAGGATCTGCTGCCTGCATGCTTTCTCTAAGTTGAAGCAAACACAGATCAAAGAGTGTGGTGAAGTCCTCTGGCTTTCCTTTAGGCAGAGCCTTTCTGGGTGTAGGGTCTGGGCTCATTGTCAATGCAAAGTGAGAATCTTCTGGAAGTTGTCTATAGAGTCACACAGAAAGGAATTCATATAAGCATGTTGCCTCTTCTGAAGAATTCCAGTGTGGTTGGGACTATCAAATGCAGTGTTCTGATTCCTGTTGAATATACACATATAATATCACACTTACAAAATGCATTGTGTGTTTGTGTGTGTGTGTGTGTGTGTGTGTGTGTGTGTGTGTGTGTGTTCTCAAAGGAGACTTGAGTCATCAAATTTCCCTTTCCCTGTTTCACGGTATGCTTTACACAAAAGTAAGATACCTTATAGAGTCAATGCTAAGATTATCTATTAAACCTATTCCCTTCCTGTTCTCATTAGCATGGGTCTCGATTTAGATACAATTTTTGGTCTTTTCTTTTTGCGGACATCAGAGTGCTTCTTGCCATTATTCCTCCAACATTTTCTGCTTCATTTTCTCCCTTCTGTCCGTCTGCTAATCCAATTACACATATGTTGGACGGACTGATATTGTTGCCCAAGCTCAATTGAAACTCAGAGGACTTTTTCCAGTTTCTTTAAATTAGACAATTTCTACAAATCTGTCTTCAAATCTAGTGACCCTCTTTTCGGCTCGCTCCAATTTTCTGCTATGTCCGTAAGATTAATTTTTCACTTCAGATGACTTTCCTGATGCTAAATTTTATTTCATTCTCTTTTATAGTGTTTTTATTTCTTTACTTTTGGGATGACACACTTCATTTGTTCTCTCATTTTCCTTTAAGCTCTTGGTAATATTCCTCATGATTATTCTAAAATCCCTTTAAGTGACATTTTCAGCATTTAACTGGGGGAGTTTTGTGTGTATTATTGTCATTCTTTCCCATGTTCATGTCTAGGAATTTTATGGTTTTGACAAATTATTCATTGTAAAGAGGCTTGATGATTTTTTTCCTTAGAGAAGGTTAATATTATTCTGATAAATATGATTGGCTTAAGTCATTAAGTGATTGCAGGACAACTTAGAATTTTTCTATTTATTTCCCCTTTTCCCTTAATTGTTTTTACACAACCCAGAGTCATTGGTTTACAAAATAAGTATACAAGCCAAATATTTACTGACAATAAATTATAAAGCAGTTTATTCTAAACAATTTTGATAATTTTAATATTAATTAAAATGAAAGCAAATGTTCACACTAATGAGATGGATATGCCTGTTTTTACATAAAGAATTGAATCTTGTCTAAATAGTTGATACTGTACAACTTCTCAACATGTGTTGGAGTTGATCAGTATTTTGATTGTAAGTGCTGAAATGACTTCTTCACATGAATGTGTCTTACAAAATGGTAGAAGGGAAGTTTAAGACCAGTTCTGAAATTGTTGGAAGTTCTTTCTTCCTCCCTAGCCCAAATTCATTTAATGATCACTTAGAAAAGAAATTCAAGTCACTAACTCATCAGCAATTTAAAAAATCAAACAGTTTAATGCAATACTGTTGGAGGATATGCTACCCTGAGATCCCACGCTGAGGGATGATGGTAGAAGACGCGAGTGGTCTTTGTCTTCTGGAACTTAGCCATAGTGTTTCCATGACAGCAGACGTCTGTACAGTATAAACACCATCCCTAATAACATAGCAAAGTCTGAAATTTGAGCCAAGGTGTTGTAGGCAGTGCTAATTGGCTTGTGTAGATCAATAATCTCTACAGTGCAGATCCGCATGCTGTGTGTCTAGAACCAAGGCCTCAGTGAGGTCACAGAAAACAACACGGGTGAGCATGTCCAGAACAACTCAGAATTGTTATGTTTAATTGAGTCAGTTTTTGGTTGAGGCTTGTTTAGAAACCTTTCCACGATTGCTAAGATTTTGCAATCCCCACATGTTTGGAAACTCCATATTGAGTTACCACAGGCAGTTTTAGAGTCTGATCTCAGGTTGGGAAGACTTCAATGGGTAAACTGCTTGGGTTCAGATTCCTAGCCACCATGCAAAATGTTGGGTGTGGCTATGCAAACCTTAATCCCAGGGCTGGGAGTAGGAGAGTCAGGATTTCAGGGGCTTGCAAGCCAGCCAGCCTAGCTGAAAAAACGGTGAGCCAAAGTTCAGAGCGAGTCTCTCAAGAGAATAAAGCAGACAGAGATAGAGAATCTAGCAGACACAGGAAGACAGGCAGCATCCTTCTCTGGCCTCCACATATGTATTCATGGATACATACAGACATACAGTACATATAACATATGTGTCAGAGAGGAAGAGAGAAAAAAAGAAGAGAGAAAAAGGAGAGAAAGAGAGAGAGAGAGAGAGAGAGAGAGAGAGAGAGAGAGAGAGAGAGAGAGAGACTGGGCTTTTAGGGTAGGAATGGCAAAGCTTTCTGTCTAGAGCCAGACAGAAAGTTTAGATTTGACATACCACATGCAGTATTAGTCTCCTTACTCATTTTTTTTTTACAGTCATATAAAGTATATGAGCTATCCAAAACCAGAGCATATTCTAGCAGTCTTTCGGATGTCTCCGTTGAATAGATAGGATATTTATGAGCACCTCCAGTCTCAATAGCCTGAAACATCATCTCGAAGTACTTAGCTACACCCTCGTTTCTGTTCTCAAGAGAGTCTAGCTGTTTCTCCCACGGAATCTTGCTCTTACTTGTTCAGCTCAAGCCTTGTGCAAAAAGCACATCTTTGCCACCTTCTCCCGATTTCTGGAGGACCTGCATTTTCTCACAGTGCCACCACACAATATAACTAATTCGAAACACCGAATGTCAGTGTGTATCTCCCCACCCAGGACTATCCTGGTCTGCATGAGCTCTGGACCTCTGTGTCCACAGGCGCTGATCACAGGTGGCTTTAGGGCACATCTTCCGTACGTCTTTAATTTACCATCCAATGCCCCAAACAATTGCATACTTGCCTCAGTTTGGGGACTTGTTATGTCAAGAGGGTAAGCCTAGTACTGATCATGATGTCCTTCATACCCAGAGATGGAAATTTTACAGGAGTTTCTGCAATAATTCTGACTGTATCTCTCACATCTTCAAATGACTCCTTAGTAGACTCAGGATCAAAAAAAAAGTCTCATAAGCTTTGTGGTCAAGCTTTTATGTAATCTGCTGCTCATTTGCCTTTGCTGCATCCTCCTGTTACCAACCGCATGCTCCAGTCTTACTGAACCATTAACTAATGCTCAAACGCATCCTTCATGCGTCTGTGAGTCCATTCTGGTTATAATGTGCTAATCCCCTTTGTTCATTCACTGCCTGATGGAATCCCTCTTATTCTTCACGGTCATGTCTCTGCTTCTGAGCATATGTTCTAATCACTCCTATGTAAAGCTAACTGTCAAATCTCTATTTCCATACCTTAAGTTCCTGCATCCTTAAAATGCTTCTCAGGCTGTACGCTTCAGGCTGCCAATTTATACTGTCTCTGGTGAGCAAGGAGACTGCACTATTTCACTCCAGTGGAGACCACAGAATGCGAAGGGAACTGATTTATTGGACTACACATACCTGTCTACTGTCTGAAGCAAGTCCCAGTTTGAACTAAGTGTTGATGCATTGGATGCAGACCCAGTGTTATCAAATATGATGTTTCAAGAGAAGCTGGAAAACACACACACACGCGCACACACACACACACACACACACACACACACACACACACACTGTGAAGGCCAAATACAATTTCTATAGCCTGAATATACTATTTAGGTTAAAAATTTTAATCTAGCCAGGCAGTAGTGGTACACACCTTTACCCTTAGTATTTGGGAGGCAGAGGCAGGTGGACCTCAGTGAGTTCAAGGCCAGCCTGGTCTACAAAGTGAGTTCCAGGACAGTTGGAGCTTTACACAGAGAAACCCTGTCTCAAAGAAACAAAAAACAAGCAAAAAAATTTTAATCTATACCCTAGAAAATGACTTGAAAGACACAATACATTTTAAAATTAAATATAATAGTTTTTTGGCTCTAAAGAATATTAAACAGCTCATCTGTCTGTGGATCCACCTACCTCAGCATCTCCATGAAGCATTAATATAATTAATCTTTATCAATAAAAAATCAGAAGTCAAATAGAGGGGTAAGAACTTGTAAGATTCGAGAAGCAGGAAGCAGTAGCCAGTTGCCTCCTACCTCTCTGTTCCTCTGTCCAAAAGGGCTGAGATCCTTTTTCAGTCCTGCCTTACTAATCCCTGTCTCTTCTCTGTCTGCAATCCTCCAAACCTCTATGTTTAATTTTGGCCAGCTAGAGGCAGACCAAAGCAAGCTTTATTTGTCAGTACATAATCAAAATATCACACAATATCTCCATGCTTGGAACTGTACCTGGTTAGGGAACCCCTTCCTTGTTTTTGTTCCTCATCTCCTCTACCTCTGAATTGCATGCCCTGCTGATTTCAAAGATCACCGAGTCCCAGACCTAGTAAGAGACCCCAGCCCTACTATGCCAGCTTGGGCCCTTCTGCCTCTGGCTGTGTGATACCTGCCACTCTATGTGGTCACCATGGCCCCAGATGCAGTAAAAATCCTGATCCCCTTAGCTTTACTTCCTTGAGCCTTTCCCAAGCTTCACTGCATGCTACCTTGCCTTAGGATTGTGTCAAACTGAGCTAAAACTCATATAAAAAGATGACCAACATTTTAATGCAAGATGCACAGGTTCAATCATAAAAACAAAAGCAATATGAAAACTAAGACAGATTATCCCCCATCAAAAAAGTTCATAAATCCCACAGTAATGCCGCCCAAGGACAACAAGTTACATGGAAGTCAAGACAGAGAACAATTCAAAATAATTATTGTAAACATATTCACTTAGTTCAATGAACCCAAAGAGAAAACTAATAACCATGTGAATGAATTTAGAGAGCAGGAATATACTGATTAAAATCCACAAAATCCAAAGAAACAGTTGAATAAAATGGAGACAATTCAGATATGAAAATGAATTCAATAGCAGCTGAAACAAACTTTGAGTTGAGGAAAACTCAAATTTAGATGAAAAGGGAAGTGAGAAGGTCAAGAAGTCTAACAGAAAGTTCAATGGAAGCCCTCACCATTACCATGAAATAGAGTATCAGGGCTTGAAGACTTGGATCACTAAATAGAAGAAAATGATTTTTCAAAAACCCATAGATTTATAAATTTCATATGCAAGAAATATGAAACACCATAGAAAGATCAAATCTATAAATTATGAACATAAAAGGAGGATAATTATAGGACAAAGTTACAGCAAATACTTTCCATAAGATCAGAGAAGTGAATTTCTAAAATCTAGAGAAAGAGGTGCCATCTAAGAACAAGAGACATTAAATACACCAAAGAGACAAGGCCTAAGAAGAAACTCTTTATGACATACAATATTTAAAAGCCTAAATCACTGACTAAAGACAGTGTATGTAAAACTGTAGGAGAGACGGTTCAGGTCACATATGAAGCATACACATTGGAATAACAGCTGAGGCTTCCGCTTGCCCAGAATATTATACCCAGGAAAACTATCTATTTAAATTGAAGGAGAAATAAAACTTTTGCATGATAAAAACAGACGCAAAAAATATCTGACATCTAAGTCAAATTTACAGAAGATACTGGAAAGGATCCTTTGCACTGAAGAGAAAGATTAACACACTGGATGCCATAGAAAAATAATATACCAGGATGTTTTGTGATATTTTGTTTGTGTTCTGGCAAATAAAGCTTGCCTGGAGATCAGAGGGCAGAGCTGCTAGCCACTAGTTGACCAAACAGGTCTGAAGGTCTGCACAGAGAGGAGACAGCAAGTAACAGCATGGGATGGAGACAGGAAGTGATAAGACAGGGTGTAGACAGAATCTTGGCTCTTTCAGTCTGAGCAGTTGAAGAGGTAAGAGATAACTGTGACTGCTTCTTACTTCTATGGTCTTTCAGCTTTTACCCCATATCTGATTCAGGGTTTTTATTATTAAGACTTAATTAGGATCACACTTAAGCAGGACACTTCACCAAAATAGTCTAAGAAAACATCAGAAAGTCAACAAAGTGATGACTATTAGTACATGTTTCCATAATAAATTTGAATGTTTTCTCAATTCCTCAATAAAAAGATGGAGTAGTAGATTGAGTTCAAAAATGAAATCCATCTTTTTCCACCTCAAAGAAACACATGATTCTCAAAGAAGTATAACAACTCAGAGAAAGGGGTAATGCAGGCAAGTGGAACAAACACACAAGCAGATACAGATATTTCAATATCTGACAAAGTGGACTCTAAGCCAAGGTTAGCAAGTGGAGATAAAGAAGCTGACTGCATATTCATCATGGGACCAATTCGTCAAGAGGACATTACATTCTAAATATATACACACCGAACACAGGTGTAATCAATTTCGTAAAGCCATGGACTGACCACAGCACAGTGATAGTGGGTCACTTCATTATCCTGCTCTCCCCACTAGGCAGGTGATTCTGACAAAATCTAAACAGAGAAATATCGGAGTTAAATGACAGTGTAACTCAAATGAGCTCAACAGATGTCTGCAGAACATTCTACTCAAATGCAAAATTAGTCATATTCTTTTCAGCAGGGCATGAAATTTTCTTCAAAACTGACAACATATTAGGACACAAGAAAATACTAAACAATGAAATAACATCTGTCTTAGTTACTTATTTATTGCCATGACCAAAGCAACTTATAAAAGAAAGTGTTTATTCATAGTTTACAGTTTCAGAGTTTAGAGTCCATGACCATTACAGCAGGGAGCATGGCAGCAGGCATGGTGCTGGAGTAGTAACTGAGAGCTCACATCCTGAGACAACTGTAAGGCAGAGAAAGACTGGGAATGGTGTGGGCTTTTTAAACCTCTATAATGACCCCCTAGTGACACCTAACTCAACAAGGCCACACCTCCAAATCCTTTCCAAACAGTTCCACCAACTGGCGACCAAACATTTTTACTGTATTTGACTATAATGAAATAAGGCACACAGATTCCTGGGGATGAAACAATGTTCTATTGAATGGTGAATGGGCCACTGAAGAAATCAAGAAGAAACTTTAAAAATTACTAGAATTTAATGAAAATTAAAACTAAACATAACAAGGACTATGAGAAACAATTAAGGCAGTCCTAGGGAGAAAGTTTACAGTGCTAGTTTCCAACATAAAAAAGCAGAGAGCTCTCAAATGATATCTTAGTGATGCATTCTAAGACCTTGGAAAATCAAGAATAAACCTAACTCCCAAAACAGAAATGAAGAGGAATAATTAATGTCAGGGCAGAAATGATTAAAATAGAAAAATGCAAAATAATTCATGAAACAAAAAGTTGGTTCTTTGAAGAAATAAACAACATTGACAAACCCTTAGCTAAATTAACCAAAAAAGAGAAGACCAAATCAATAAAATTAGAGATGAAAAGTGAAGCACTAATTATAATAGATAACAATGAAATTCAGAAACTCATGGTTAACACAGCCTTCAAACTTATATTCCACTAAGTTGCAAAGTCTAAAAGAAATGGATAGATTTCTAAATACACATGACCTACCTAAATTAAATTAGAATGAAATAAATAACTTACAAGGATCTATAACCAGCAATGAGATTGAGGTTGTAATAAAAATCTCCCAAATAAAAAAAGTCCAGGTCCAGATAGAGTTGTTGCAGAATTCAACTAGATCTTTAAAGATGAACCAACATTAATGCTACTCAAATTATTCCAAGAAATGGAATTGTAAGGACCTTCACCAAACTCTTTTTGTGATCCAGCACTAGTCTGATACCCAAATCAGGGAAATAAACAAAGCAAAAGGAAAATTATTTATCAATATCCTTGATAAACATAGATGCAAAAATAGTCAATAAAAGTTTTATAAACCGAATTCAAGATCATGTCACAAAGGCAAATTTTTATGATCAAGTCAGCTTCATTCTAGAGGTGGTTCAGCATTCATAAATTAATAAATGTAGTTCATTATATAAATGTGTCCCAAACAAAAACCACATGATCATCCCAGTAGATGCAGAAAGCTTTTGACAAAATCCCTTTCTGAATTTTTCACAATCTGTTGATATTCAGTATTTCTGCAGTAAAGGTGAGGCCCCTGTGTGGTTGTTTCCTCTATCTATGACTCCTTATTGACAGTGCTACTTTTGTAGAGGCCTGGGGCACAGCTGTTATGAGTTCACAATGGCAAAGACTGAGTCCCACTAGAGGATGGCATTCACAGCCATTATCCATGTCTTCCAGACTCATTGTCTTTAGTTCCACACCCATTGCTGAGCCTGGCAGCTCCGATCTTATAGTCACATACACTGTCTTCATTAAAATTAAGTGTCACAAAAAGTAGATAAGGGAGAGATGGAAAGAAGGACTTCGAGACAGTTTTATATAAAGAAAGGGGGTCTCTACTGAGCAGGTGATAAGTGTAATCATTTGGCTTTATATAAATGTATGAAACTGCCAAAGAATGACTTGAATTAATAAAACACAGAACAAACAAAACCACATCTATCACTAACAAAATAAAACAACAATAAGAAGAAGATAAAAACCTAAACAACTTGAACAAAACCCAATCAAACCAAATAAGTTTGAAACTTGAAGGGGCCTGAGCAACCATTCTGAGTCTACTATGGCCATGTTTTTTTCCATAAGGTTCCAGATAAATGGCAGTGGCCAAAAATAGTGAACATCTCTCACAGAGAAGAGCTCTGTACCATCAAGCGATTCAGTTCCTTACCAAGCCCTTCACTTATCTGAGTGGCTTTCACTATATTAAACAAATCTGGTCTCCCTGTTAAGTGTTCCTGTGGATCCCTCGGAGTTCTATGGCAGTATCTCATTCCTCTCTTCCTGATGATGCTAATTATTTCAATAAAGCAACCAATAGATCTTCTGATCCAACATCTCATGGTTTCCTTGCAAACAGCAAAAATTTCTTCTCTTCTTTTTCTTCTTTGTGATGTCCAGATGTGGTATTTTCCCCAATCTGACTCTGATTATTAAAATATAAGTGTAATTCTCTGGGAATTAGTACAACACAGGGTACTAAATGTGAAAAAAAGTAGATGTACAGCTGTGGGCACTAAAAATGTCCCAAGTTTGAGTCCATTGCTCAGCTTCTGCACCCCTGGGTATCTTGAAGTGCTCTGCCAACTTGCCTTCTTTGTTTGTTCAAAGTTTT
Organism: Myodes glareolus; assembly: GCF_982192425.1. Lineage (NCBI taxonomy): Eukaryota > Metazoa > Chordata > Mammalia > Rodentia > Cricetidae > Myodes > Myodes glareolus. Next base: position 19,930,954 of record NC_142035.1, on the reverse strand, counting down.
CTTTAATCATGTTCCCTGCTCTGTTCTTTCATGGATGGTTACTTATTTAAGTGCAGGTATGTATATTTCTATCATTTCAGTTTTTGGTATTATATATGACCCATTCTTTTAATCAATTTAAGGATTCTGCTCAACTTTAACTTATTAGCCCATTCATTCAACTACTTAACAAATACATATCAAATATCCATTCTTGCACCAAGTTTTGGACCTATCAAGGATAAGCTTCTTGAAGATTAATTCTAGGTATTTATCACATTCATTGCACTTCAAGCTTTATATCACCTCTGATTGTCCTTTCACTGTAATAAGATGACAAGTAACTCTATATCTCAAGTATAGAGAATGTTGATTTGTGTTTCCACAGCTAGCTAACTACATTAGCATGCCTTTAAAAGAAAAGCATTATATCTATTATATATTATAATAAAAGTACATTTAGGAAATTATTTGATAAAGTCTCATCTTCTTTGTGTTAAGATGAACCAGCTCTTATTTACTCAGCAAAATCATTATTTAATCTTTTAGTATCTTCTAAAAATAAAACAAGAATTATAATAGATGTGATGAATGAAGGGATATTTAATTTAAGATCAAGAATTAAGTATTATGTTGTGAGCTTCAAGCAGAATCATAATATAATGAAAAGAAAAAATAAAGTTCAAAGATTGAAAAGAAAGAGAATAAAGGTCATTATTTTAAACAATGGCTTTGTTCATCTGGAAAATCTAATATGTATTTGTAGCCATTGCAATGAAGAGCAGAAAACAATGAGGAAGAATTACCTATAAAAACCTTTGCACAAAACTTCTAAAAAATCTTTATATATCATGACCAATTAGAAACTGTGATATAAAGTCTGATTGTGATACAAGTTTTCCTGGAGGAATATGAGCAAATGTCAATTTATCCCAGATAGGACACTGATGACAGACCTCAGCAAGGATGTCAACTCACTCAGTCTAAATTCTTGAAGATTTCTGCAGAACTTGCAGTCCACTCTGCAAGCCTGGGTCCTTTCTTCAGCAATGGTTACTGCTTACATAACCTTGGGGAGGGGCCTTGTGGAGCCTATCAATTTAAGAAACTTCCTAAGTAAGTTTTATTGGCTTCCTGAATTTTAATGATCCTCTCTCCAGGATGGAATATTTCAACTTGAAAGAAATTTCTGCATAGATATTATTTATAATAATATCAAGAGTGTTAATGACTTAAGGATACTAAATGCAGTAATTCAGAGGAAATTATAGATTACTGAGAGTCATAAAAGAAAGTCTGAGAGGCTTATTTTGTTCATGGATAGCAATATCCAGAGTATAAAAACGTGTCACTTCTGGGTAAAACATTGTAGGGTAACCAGTTACATCAGTCAAAGACTGCATTGTAGTTCAGAGTCAGAGGTGGGAACCTCACAGGCTAAGATTTTATGGTGGAGAAGATGGCTTGATGCTGAAGGAAGTAAACTTAGCATATACACTAAAATGTAACAGTAGAAAATGAGGAAGTAACAAAGCGATTTCAGTTATTCAGATTTTTTTACAATACAAAGTTGTGAAATATAAAGGCTACTACTTTGTTGCTCCCATGTACATAGTTAGGATCCTGCTAGCAAGCAGTGGCATATTCAAACAGAGGGGTCAAGGAGAGTTTGAATAATGGTCACATAGGGATGTGAATGGATCAAAGTAAGACCATATATGATGGTGAAGTCACTAGGAACAACGATTGTTTGCAATTGGTGCAGCTGCTAGGATGAAGATAGGAGGGGAGACAGCCACCAATGGAGAAGCTTAAGACAACTCTAACTCCAGGAATGTCAAGAGACTGTAGTGGTGGCTTCTAAATGAGCAACTTAAGTTCTAAGCAATGACTCACTGGAGACAGATCTAGGCAGTAAATTTGCATTAAATCTCACAATTCTTATTCCCCTCCCACTGTCTCTTTTGGGTACCTGCTATTGGCTAGTTCCCATGGGACTTCCAAGAAGCTGTGCTTCCTTTACAGGTCAGCAGCACACTGCTCAAAGCAAGTGGAGAAGGGCAATGAGTAGAATTCAAAGGGCAAAGAACGCATCCACATCACAATGGTAGCTCCCCACATACTTTCTACAATAGCAAGGCTTTCTTAAAAACGCCACTCAGAGGTGAGAATCAATGTTGAGAAGTAGATGTGATTGAATTCAGAACAGAGCTTTTGGTGGGAAAAGTTCTCAACATTTTCTCTCTACGGACATTTGATTTCCTCTGTCCCTACATCTTTGTTCTTTTGTGACTTGAGTTTCCTTGATAAACTTGATCTTGGGGGACTATCTCTCTAGGATTCTGGGCACCAGAAGCAAAGGTTTAAATAACATGCTGGTGTTTATCCAGAGACGTCATCCCTAACTACATCATGCTTTTGCAGGACGGAGAGAGGGAGAGAGGGATTCGGAATGTGTACTTATTGCCTTGTTATTTAGCTTATGCTTATTACTCGACACTGAGAGGCTTCATGCTGAGAAGTGCCATTAACAGAACCAGAGAATGGAGCATATTTATAATGTGTGATCAGCGTACCCCTCAGCACGTTCACTTGAGGATACATAGTTATGGTGTTTAACCCTTGAAGCTCCAGACTCAGGCAGTGAGACTAGTTAGAGGCTGCAGTTTTGACCTCAACTCTAGGGAGAGTTAGAGCTGCATACTTCATAGCTACAGAATCTACCCAGGCAAAAAGAAAGGAAATGCAGAAGCGAAGCATGGAGCCCCATGGGTAGAGGGCAGCATTTTGCAATATGCCCAATCTTTCTTGAAGGTGCCTATATGCTATTATCCCCAAGGGTTATAAATGTGCCATGTACTGTGTAGATTCTCTTGTCTCAGAAGCTGCTGGTGGCAGCAAAGACTGCTTTGCCACATCTGCCATTCAAACCCCTAAATTCTCTGGCCTTTTCAGTTGTGATCACTAATTTACCCACTCAGAGCTCAGACAAAAAAGTCTCCCGCCAGCTAGAGGTTCATTCTAGATCAAAAAAGAGCAACAAAGGACCCAGAGGACATAGCAGACACAGTCAGACACGGTTGCTTTGTCTGTTTGACCATATATCCAATGGCTGTTATGGATTCCTATAGGGCTGTTCTATTGGGCCATTCCAGGATCCCTTATAAGTAGCTTAGGCAGAGTTCTCAATATGAAAAACAGCATTTTAAAATAAAATTTGGGGGGAAAAATGAGTTTGAGTGAGCATAGGTAGACAGCCTATGCTGTGTATTCCTTTTCCTTCCTGGGATGAAAAAGGAGTAGGTACGAAGGATGCTCTGAAGAGACTCGATTTACCAAAAAGGAAAGGAGAGGGAGCCCAGGCTGGTGGAGACCACCTTTTACTGGTGGAGCCACCTACCTGCACCTTTGGAAAAACTAAGGAGCTAGGTGATCAGGTTCCAGTATGTGAAAAGAGGTTGATGTTAGCAGCGCATTTGCTGGTAACTGTAAGACCTTTAGGGCAGGCAGCTCCGCAAGTCAGCTTCCAAGACTGCCCCACAGACAGCATAACTGCCCCAAAGCTCCTGTAGCTATGAGAGCAGCCCCCTCAGCTCGTTCAAGAGCCCCTTTCCCTTCCCACACTAGGGGATTGTGGTGGCTGGGCACTGTCAGCATGAGGCAAATGGAATCCCTGCTTTTGAGACTGGTTTCCATGGATGCCACCCAGACCTTGGCTCTCAGAGGTCCATGCAAGCATTTGCATCTGGTTTTCCACTTGGCTTATTCCTTCAGGCCCAAAGCTAGAGCCCAGCGATTCCCATCTGGGTTCTACCTATAATGGGTTGTGTGACCTTGGAGCAGTTTCGTAACCTTGGGGTCTTGTTTCTTCAGCTGTAAAATGAGGGGGCAGCATGGGGTAGTCCCAACAGGCTTTCCAGCTTTGCTACTCGGAATTTCGTGAGCACAACATTCCATGTTTCTTTTCTTTATCTCAACACCCTTGGCTTGCCAAGGTGTTAAGGATGAGCCTGAGTCTGAGCCTCAGTGAAAATCATGAGAGGGTCTGTAGGGTAGCTGGATCTGGATGCGGGCATGGTGAAGCTGGTTCACATGCACCTCGCTTCATTCTGGAGCTGAAACCCTCTCTGGTCAAACATCTGGCAGAAGCACACACATAATCAGACATGCAATGTGGAGTTGTCCCCAAGGAAGCCATAGCCCCAAGCAGCCTACACCGAGGAAGGTATCAGGGCAAGGTCTGATTTGAATCCTGGCTGCCAACCACACCTGATCTTAAATGCTTAATCTTTAACTCCTCATTTTCTGGGTCATCTTGAGGAGCAGAAGAGAAATGAGGCTGTGGCTCAGGAAGAGCAGCTTACTCGTGGTAACTTTGGATTGCTGATTCTCATTTGATCCTCTGCTTCTCCAGCAAGGGTTTTGTGGGGATTAGTGGAATGATCCAAGCCAAGAGCGCAGCCCCTAAGGGCATCCTGTGGGCATCAGGGCATATTAGCAGTGCTGAGGCAGTGGTCTGGTAGATACTGTGACTGTGGCAAGTTGTGCTGAACCCTCAGTCAGTGTTGCCTCTCCTCAACTATCTCTGTGCTGCTCCAACATTTCCCTAGAGTTACAGGCTATTAGACGTTTTTCAGTTTCTTGCTGGTGACAGAAGCATTGTCAGAGGCAAGGGGGATTCTCGACAGAGAAATCAAGAAACTCGAAACACAATCTGATTTTATTCGAGTCATTTCTAAGTGCCCTTGCCAAATAAACCCATTTCTTAGACCATCTCTTATTGTTCTGAACCTCCTGTTAATTGTGTCTGTGCTTTCGTCTCATCAGGTAAATAGTAAAGAGGGGGCTGAGGCAGAGAATTCTCCCTGTGTGCATCCAGGCCAGTGGCCCTGAGGGATGAGACATCTGGGAGAGCCGACAAGATAAAGCCCAAACCCTTGGAGGTAGAGGAGGGCGAGTGGATGCCCCCTGCATCCTCTTTGCCCCAGCAAGCAGGTGTACCCCACCCTTGTCTCCCAGCTACGACCTGACAAGTGACTATTGACACATTGTGTGGAAATAAAGGTGGCGGGCGAGTAGCTGCTGATTCTAATGGCAGCGTGGGTAGCGGAGGCGGGCAAGTCCTAGCGGAGTGACAGCTGTGGTACCCAACACTGTCAGTGCAGACACTGACGGCCTCTGTTCCCCGAGTCTGCCCACATTTGTGCACCCTGTCACTGAAGGGTGACAAGCCCAAACACAGGGGCCTCGCTTTCTTATGCTAATGCTCCATAATGACAGCTTTCTCAGCCCACCAGGTGTGACAGTCACCACAGGCAGCCCTCCACCCCTACTTCTGGGTTTCCCACCCCAAACCCTGGGGTCCCACTCAAGAGTGAGCCAGCTGGAGGACAGACTTCTCCTGTTCCAGCCAGGAGCATCTTGGGCCTATGGGAAGCTGAGTCTGATGGTAGAGATCTTAACTAATAGCTACACGGGCCACCACTGGACCCCCGTGTTTTTGTCTGTCTCCGTCTTCTTCCATCCTTCCCTTCACCTTCGAACCACAGCCGTCTAGACACACTGCAATCCTCCACGCTCTGTCTCTGATGATTGGGCCATAGCAGCCAGTCCCTGAATGAAAGACAAATGGACAAATGACAGAAGATGCATGCATGTGCATGACAGCATTCTCTGTAAATGAACGGGCCGATCCTTGAGCCATCAGTCTCACGGGAGAAGCCCTGTCCCAAGGGCGCATGCTGCCTCACAAAAGCTGCCCAAAGGATTCTGCTGCCTTCCTGTAGAGCAGGTGAGCTGCACAGCCAGCGGTTGCTCTAGTGCTGTCCTCCTCTGCATTCCATCCCCTCCACAGTGGGATCTGGCTGATCCCAGAGCCCCGTTCTATGCCAACTCTGGTCACAGCTAGTTAAGTGTTTAAAATGTGGGTCCCCAGGTTGTTCCAGCCTGAGGGGTAGAGCTAAAAGTCATTTTAAAAGGCTGCTTTTCTTTCTGAAAACTTGTAAGAATTTCTCTTTAAAGTTGGGGAATTTTGTAAGATCACCAGAGTCTGTGCCCTTTTTCTTTAGGTGTTCCAAGAGCTGGGTGAACCTTTCCCCTCTGGAGGCCAGGCCGGCACAGGGTAGAGCTCTCTGCATAGTTCTTTTCTGCCGCCCACTTCCTCTCTCCCTTCCGTGTTGCTCCAATCAGCTTCTTAGGGAGTCCCGGGATCCATCTATGTCTCTTAGGATTCGTATGCTTGTATAATTTGGAATCCTACACAGTACATGTTTATGTTAGGGCTGATGTTTAAGATGTCCCTTTTAAGTGAACACCAACTCAGGCGTGGTTTTTCACCTTTTCAAATCTCCCACTAAAATTTTAAATTCTGAAACAGATCCCCCCTTCCCACAAAAGTCTTCTTTGTTCTTTGTGGTTTTTTTTTTTTTGAGTTGGAGCATCCCTTCCCTATGATTTTTTTATCTTTCATTTCTACTTATTCTAATTCTTCTGCCTCAGTGGAACTTGCTTCCAATTCTTTAGTTCAACATCCCCTATCAAGTTTCTGGATGTCTTTAAGCACCATGAGTGTTCTTTGTTTTCTTGTGTGTATAAATTCCATTTGCACCCTGAGTCAGTAGGATACACAGGCTCTATTTCTGGGGTGAGGTGAGGATCCATGTTCTGTCCTGACCCAGTCTTGTCTCCTCTTTTCCCCAACACTCTTTCCTCTATAGGCCCCCCAAAGTCTAGATATTATTGGGTCTCTCTTAATTCCATACATACACTAGCTCTGTGTGTTAGTTGCTATATTAGGACCTGTAGAAAGAAAGGCCAAACAGCCATCATCCCAGAATACCCAGCAGGAATGCGCAGGTCACAGGATAAGTTCTTTGGAGCTCAGTCTACTCTACTGGAATCCCAGGAATCCCCGTCTGAGCCCTTCCTTTTCTCAAAGATGTGGTGATACTTTGGCTAGCTGTTACTCTAACAAAATGTCTATGATAAGCATCTCATTTTTCTTTCAAAAAAGGTTTCTTTGGGGTCATAGTTGTACAGTTTCCAGTCCATGGCCCATTAGCCCAGTGACATCATGGGAGAACAAAACAGAACAAGCACTTTCCGCTCATGGCCATGAAGCAAAAATAAGAGAAAGGGACATGGGTCCCACAATGGCCTTCAAGAGCCCTTAGGATCTTTCCACAAGGCTTAACCTCTTCCGTGCTCCACTACCTTCTCATGGTGCCACCTTTGGTCACCATATAGAACTTTGGGGGACACTGGCTATCCATACAGCTGCAGATCACACTGCATGCGCTCTTCTTGGTGACCCTTAGCTTTTTGGCTGCAGCTTTCTCTTTCTCCGATGCTGCCCTCTCATGTATGATCCTCCCCCTCTCTGCTGCTGGTCTCTCCCTACACCCTACAGCCACCTCAGCTGCTTTCCAGAGGCAGCAAAATTTTGCCCCACATTTTAACTTACACATAGCTTCAGGACAAGTCCTTGTTCGCTCTGCTCTGACAGCCCAGAAAGGACAATGTCCTTCAGAGCCCGTCCTTCTTGTGGGACTTGTGACCAGATGGGAGCAAGGGAAATCTATCTGCAGGTTCATGAGATCAGAAAATGGATAAAGAAAGGGCGGTGACAAGGATAGAGGTGGCACTCTTGGCGCTAAGTGAAATAAGCCAAGCACAGATAGATGTAGTGCCTGCTCTCACTCATGTGTGGGATCTAAAAGAGTTGGTCTCACACTTGTTGAGAATGCTGAGAACGCAAGGGTCTGGTTTATGAGAGAGGCTCGGGAGAGAAGAAGGGAGTGAGGGGTGGGGAACTGACTGATCAGTGGGTGTTAACTTACTACTGCTTGATTAACAAATGGTGCTGTGCTATTGACCAGTAGGATGACTCTGGATGATGGTGATGTATTATGTATTTCAAGTAGCCAGGAGGACAGATTTTGAGATTCCCCACAAATAAATGTTGTTTGAGGATACATGGGTGTGTATGTATGTATATATAGACCATAGCTTATACACCATACAATGTACATGTGTATTAAAACATCACACAGTACTGCATGAACATGCACAATTTTATTTGTCTGTCAACTAAGATAAGTTTCATTATAAAAAGATTCTCATGTCTCAATTTAGTTGTTTTCCCCTTCTCTTATAGGCATTCATTTCTCTGAAAGTCATGGAGCACACAGCACTGTAGAGAGGCTGCCTTTTTTGGTGTTGTAATTAGAATCAAGTACTTCTTTGTTGCGCAGTAAACTTTTAGTGGCAAAAATAACATTACCATGACAGGTTAGATGGGAACATTACTGAGGGATCGGTGACAGGAACTGACTCGGAGAGATAAATAATCTCCATTTCACATGGCAGCCTAATGACAGATGAGCACAGATGGTGACAACCCTCCACCTGGAATTCTGCTCGAGTCAATCAATCAACAATCAGTCAATCAGCAACTATTTATTGATCTCCTGTTTTGGCTAAGAACACAAATCTTGGAATTAGATGCCTCAATTCTAAATCCAAGTTTTCCAAGCCCCAGCAACTTAGCCTTGGGAAAGTTCCCAGACCTCTCTTAGCTTTGATTACCATTGTTCTTAGGGAAATTATGGGATATAACTCTGTGGGTTGTATGAAATGTAATCGTGAGGGTCAGCTGGTGCTGCTGTTGTTTGAGATTGTCACTGTCACTGTGGTTGCTATGGTGATTGTAGAAGTGTGGACCATCTCCAGGTGTTCCAAGTTTTGTATGTGTGTTCTTCCCCCTGGCTGATTTTATAGTGTAGAGTGGGTAAGGTAAACTGGAAAGAAATGTCCAGGTGAGTACTGTGGCTTGAATATAAGATGTCTCCCATAGCTTCATGGATGGGGATTTGAAGAGTTTTGGGAAGAGGCCAGATTCTGAGGGCTCTGACCTACGCAGTAGATGAATCCCTCGATGGGAACCCAGTACACATATTTAAAAGGAGCCTGAAGTGGTGGCCTGAGTCTGTAATCCCATTGATGGGGAAGTGGGGACAGGCAGAACCCACAGAATTCACAAGGTAGCCAGTCTAGCCAACTAGTGACCTTCAAGTTCAGTGAGAGCTCCCACCTCAAAAAGAAGGTGGAGTTAGACCGAGGAAGGCTCACTTGATATTTGCCCACCCCATACCCAAACAAAAATATTGTCCCCAGGATTAGCTATTATAATTTGAACTCTTGCTATTACCAGCTATTATATAGAGCAGGAACTGTTTGTCTAACATTGGTCATTATCATGATGTTTTCATCGTTATAATTCCCTTACTTCATGATGAGCCTGTACAAAAGTTAGCTGTTGTAAATTTATTTTCACTTTTGAAAGGCTTACAATTGACATATGTGTGTGTGTGTGTGTGTGTGTGTGTGTGTGTGTGTGTGTGTAGTGGCATTTCATTTGTATTTTGATAAATAAAACTTACCTGAAGATCAGAGAGTAAAACAGCCCCACTGGTCAGCCTTACAGACCAGACAGTGGTGACACACACCTTTAATCCCAGTAGCCACACTACTTGCCATAGAAGCTGGGCAGTGCATACCTTTAATCCCAGTGGTACACACCTTTAATATCAACCCTAGAGAGGATTGTAAAGCAGGAGGAGACAGCTCTCAGACTCAGTCCCATTCTGAGATTCTTGGAGGCAGGATCGCTAATTCAGACTGAAGTCGAGGTAAGAGCCAGTGGCTGGCTGCTTTGTTTTTCGGATCTTCAGGTTGAACCCCAATTTCTCTCTCTGAGTTTTTATTAATCACGAATCACTCTGAAGCCTCTCCATAACTGGGGAAAGTATCGCCAAGCCCTTACTTCCTCTTGGTTTTCCCTTTTCTCATTAGAAGAACACTGTCAAAGCTTTTTATTAAACTACCCGTCTTCCCATTGTCCTTGCAGAATGCTCAACCAACACATTTGGGTAGTCATTTCCCTCCCGTATCCTTCCATGGCTTTTGATTTTACTCAGAACAACCTGTTTCTGAAGATGAGTAGGCTTTCCTTGCCTAAACCCCATCACTGCAAGCACACTGCTCTCCTCGTGCATGCGCACAGTGCAACTCTTTGAAATTAAACTCCTCTGCATGCACCAGGATTGACAGCTGCAGCCCGGTCCTTATTTCCATAGCAATCAACATCTGAACGGGGAGGGGGAGAGTGAGCAAACCTCCTGGATGTTTCAATGGTTTGGGGCCACGCATAGGGATATGTGGGGCATCTGGATGACTACCTAGCATTTGGGCTCTCTGTGGGACTGCCTGGGTATTGTGTGATACAGGCTTTATCTTAATGTGGTCATAATTTATGAGTTCAGAATTTTAAACTCTATCCAAATCCATCAGGCTTTGAATCCACTCACCCTTGGCAAAACGTGAGTATGTGTTTTTAAAGCAAACGACTTGGAACGTTTATTTAAAAAAAAAAAATCTCAAAAGGCATTTTTGACATCAAATAACTCACAAAACCCAATGTTTTTGTGATTTAAATGAATCAGAAACATATGGATTACATTTTCTTCAAATTGCTCTCAAGATTAAAAATCAAGGGGAAAAAAGTGCCGGGGGCCAAATGTGTTTTGGGGGTTTTTCCAGGACAAACTATGGTTGAAACTGAGCTGGAGTGGTGGACAGCACCCGCAATGGTGCTGGGGTACCCGGGCCTTGAAACTGCCACGAACTTAATCCCAGAGAATCCATCCTCACTCTGGATTCCAGGAAGCCACAGAGACCACCAAACACAACCCTAATAACAAACACCAACACTGAAAATGTTTGCGCGTTTGCAGTTAGCCAAAAACAAACAGCACACTTCAAAGTTGAGCTCAAGATGTCTCTTTTTAAAGCTCTCCCTGCAGGGTCTGAAAGTGGTTAAAAGAGAAATTATATTGGAAAAAGGAGCTGTTCCAAGCATTATTTGAAAGTGGGCAGAGTTGGGTCTTCTAACGGCCAAGCCACCTGGAGCAGGAAGGCAGCTCTGGTTCCTCTTACCCAGGCTCACATGTCAACCTCAGTTCAGTTTTGCTTGCCCTAGAACAAGCTGGGAGAAACCAACCTGGAATTTGCAGGGCGGGTGAGTGGGAGAACTTAGGTCCATGAAAAAAAAAGTCTAGATTTCAGTTCTGTACTCCTTGCTCTGGACTTTGGTCAAGTGGCAAAGAATCAGTTTGATATTCTGCATGGCCAAAATACGTCTTAAAACAGGTGGCATACTTCGGTTGAATTTTTGCCTCTTTCATATCAGTTTTGAATTTTTTCGATCGAATGATTTGAATGTCCAGTTTTGCTTCCCACTGTTAAAGTAATGAACCTGGGTCTCTTTTCTCACATTCTCTACTCCTCACCTTGGAGGTATGACCCAGCCTTGGAGGCTAAGAGGGTTTGGAAGAATGAACTCGTATAAACATGATTTTTTTTTTAAAGCTGGTGTTCTCACAGAAAATTTTTATACTGCCTTTTGTTCTTTCTTTGAGTTTTAATTTCATGACCTAAGTTTGGGGTTTTTATTATAGTTAGGGGTTACATTTATTGTGCCTTTTTTTTAATCAAGTTTCACACCAGATCTCTGGAACTGTTACACATTAAAAAAAAACAATTATTTGTTCAACAAATATTTAATGAGTTCGTACTATGTAGCAGGTATATATTTACTAAAGATATATCTGTAAACAGGACAGTCCAGAGAGGGTGAGTACATGCATAGATAGACAAGGTAACTGGAGGTCCTCATGAGGGCCATCGGGAATACAGAACAGGAGCATGTTGGGAATGTTAGTGTGTGCCTTCTAGTGACTGAGTGTGAAGAGGGAGAGAGGCAAAGAGAAGGCCAAAGAGAGCCTAAGACGAAGTCAGAAAATGAAGATCCCTGGGTTCGCAGTGTTTCACTGAAGCCTTGTGGGGGAGGAGAAGCAGGGAGAACTGTGAAAGACTGAGAAAGAATGTTCCTGGTGGAGGGGACAGTGCGGGTAAAGACCTAGAGTTGGGAATTGTCTCATTCACTGAGGAAGTGCATCCAGATAGCAGTGGCATGAGCGAAGACACCATGCGATACGAGGCCAGAGGGATCAGCAGGCACCCAGTGCAGACTTGTTAGCTATAGCATTGCTCCCTGTTTTATTATTGACAGAGAAGTTTCCAGTCTCAATGTGAAGGGTTTACTTGCATGTCACCTTTTATTCTTTAAAAACACTTATCTGTTTAATCTATTTTTGGTTTTTCAGAACAAGGTTTCTTTGTGTAACAGTCCTGGATGTCTTAGAAATTGCTCTGTAGACCAAGCTGGCCTCGAACTCACTGAGATCTGTCTGCCTCTGCCTCCCAAGTACTGAGATTGATTAAAGACGTGCACCACTACCACCCAGATTCATTTATTTCTTTTTTATTGTTTGAGATTTTCATACACGTACATTTATTTTTTTATCAAATCCATGTCCATACCCTTCTGTCCAACTCATCCCCATTCCCCTATTCTCTCTCTCTCTCTCTCTCTCTCTCTCTCTCTCTCTCTCTTTCTCAAAAAATCATGAGTCTACTTGGTGCCTCCAGTATGTGTGTGTGTATGAGATCATCTCATCCCCTGAAGTATGGGCAGTCCTATTTCCATTTAAAAGACTATTCGTACTCAGTTGTGGAAGGGGCTTTAGGGTGCAAGCTCTGTAGCTAGGGAGACCTGTTGACTCCATGAGGACCCATACTTATCCTTCCTTTGGTGGGGACATTTTGGGCATTATGGGTCTCTTTTGGTTTCCACTCACAGAACTGAGTTTTGGTGACCAGTATCTAAGAGGGTAGGCGCTTCTTTCCAGAACCTTCTCTAGCGGCTGAACATTGGTATAATGAGGTTTTCCTGAATTCTTTGTAATTGTCATGAGCTGTTTTATATAGAAAAACTGCCACACAGCAGTAGCTGAACATTTCAGAAGACTCCAACTCCAACAGATTATGAAAATATCTTTCCAGAGGTGAACTTTGATCATGTGAGTCTCTATGCTCTCAAATAGGTATAAGAGTGGTCTGCATGAGATTATTGACAGCTCCAAAGCCAATGCCAAGGGCCAGGGAGATGGCTCGGTCAATGAAGTGCATGATGAGTTCAATCCCCAAGCACTTGTAAGCTCAGCTCTGTGAAGGTGGGGACAAATGGAGCTTTGGGACCTGCTGGCCTAGACTTGGTAATTCTCTGTTCAATGAAAGGTCTGGTCTCAAAAATAAAAGGGTATGTCACTTGAAGAATGATACCTGAAGTAGACCTCTGACCTCCACATGCACAGACACGTGTATGCATATGCACCCATCAATACAAGAACATACACATTTATGTGTGTGGAGTAACCTCTATTGTGAATACTAAAAGATTGATCTTTGCAATAACCCTACCATGATGGAGGGAATATGACAAAGACTGGAGTGTGACCAGTGACCAGTATCACTAGTGACCATTGCTATAATGGCCTTCATTACTACAACTGCTCTGCATTAGCAGTTGAGTACTTCATGACCAAATGAAGTAGAGAGGCAAAGACAAAATTAACATGAGAAAACACCACAAATATCATCCTGTGAATTCCAGAATCCCTTGCCAGCAGTGCTGACCTGGTTACCTGCAGACAGCTCACCATGATGGCATTTATTGGAGTCTTCTGATCATCCCCCTAAGAATGAAGAACTAATGCAGTTGCAGCTGGTATTGAAAGCATTAAGAGGACAAGCATGCCTTTCTCTCTCTCTCTCTCTCTCTCTCTCTCTCTCTCTCTCTCTCTCTCTCTCTTTCTCTCTCTCTCTCTCTCAAGATAATCTAAGTATTAGAGGTAAAGTTCATGTGTGCAGTGCCTGCCCAGCACACACAGTGCCCTGAGTGTGATCTCCAACACTGCCAAAAGAAAATAGTGCAAGTAGTTAGTGGAGTTTGCAATGTATTTGTGATGGATGGAAATACTGTATTTCTTGAGTCAATGAACCTGGACAACTGGACTTGTTACTCTTTGGGACTTTGTATGAGCTTCTTGGTACTGATGGAAAGAACTGCCATAGCCTTGGAAGATTAAGCCAACAGATACTGACTCTCTCACAGTTCTGGAATTCAGAAGTCTGAAACCAAGTTGTCAGCAGGGCAGTGCATCCCTGGAGGCTCAAGGGGACATTCATTCTTCACTTCTCAGCTTCTGGTAGCTACTAGCTTTCCATAGCTTATGAATATATCACTCTAATCTCTTTTTCTGTCTTTATTTTGCCTCTTTAGGTGTCAATCCCCTTCTGTCTCTCTCTTATATGTATTTATGTGATAGAACTCCATAAGAATCTGCTCATCTCAGCACCCTTGGTTTAGTCACATGTGTGAAATCTTTATATTAAAGGGCAGTATTAATTGATCATGAAGATTTGGACATGGATACATCTTACTAAGGCATTACAGTCTTATAAAGAGGAAATATGTACAAAACTTTTCAAATACAAGTTTTGAAAAACGCCAAAGCTCATGTGACATCTAATAGTGATATTTCTACTTGACTCTGGCACTTGTGTGATGAAGTATAAAGCTAACATTTTATTTGACAGATCTAGACAAGGGATAAGATAGGAACAAGACTATTGGATAAAGGGGATGCATGACTTTGACTTTTAGAAGACATTCTTTTTCTTCCTATAAAAAGAATAGAGAAGATATTAGGATTCAATTTAAAAAGTAGCTAAGAAGAGACTGAGTCAATGGGAGCCAATAACTTGTCGGCACATCCGGGAAAGCTGGCTGTAATTAAATATAACATGGAATGACATCTTGATAATAGGAGCATTGTCAACATCCACAGCCAACAGCAGCCATTACAAATGTTAACTTGGCATTTCAGCAGCACTCTCTTAGTAATTAACAAGTTTCTCATCAGTTACAAGATTCTAGAAAGACAAGTGACTTGTGCTAGAAAAAGTCACCAGATCAGACAAGACCTGTGGCCTTCCACACTGACGTTACCTGAAGAAGGATTGGCTCTAAGGGGAAAGGTGTCCTTATTTTGGTGCTAGAGATGGTGAGTGAACTGAGTGAGGGTGATTCAAGGGACCTATTGACTGACTGTCCTATTTTCTATTAAGGTGTATCTGACTGATAGCACCGCCTAATAGCTCAGGTGACTAACACCTCTTATAACCTCTAGGAATACGTCTTTTATTGAACAAAAGCTCTAGTCGGTTTAGCTTAACTAGTGTTAAATAATCTTTGGTAAGCAGAGGAACCCTTTAGGTCTGATAGAATTCCCACTCCTTACCCTGTTCTCTCTAAAAAGCAGAGCTAGCTCACCATCCTCTGCCTCTCTCTACTATAACTTACTCTAGCCCTCTGCCCTTAGAGGTTCTCCATCAGGGGCCGTGCTAGCTCATCTTCCCTGGGCCCATTTCCACTGCGCATGTCCCCAGACATCCCATGTGCTCCCTTAGGGATGCAACAGAGAAAGGTGTCAACAAAGAATACATTCTTCACTTGTTTCTATCTCCTTAAGGTCTTGGAATGCCATGACTGGGTTGTGAGGCTCATAAAGGCCATTCAAGGAGAAGCCCATTGACCCTGGACCACAGGGCAGCAACAGCCCCAGGATTTAACAGAAGACCCATGAGCTTGTGAAGGCTTGGGCTCTTAAGGAGCCCATGGGCTTAATATTGCTTCCCTATTTTCTACTTCTTTCTCCTTACCTTCTAAAGCTCTGCAGGCATTCTAAGTAGTATATCTCAGGTGTAGGGTGACTTCCCTGCAGGAACTCTGAGATACATACACAATAGGAAGCCACTATTCCTTCCAGCAGATGGACGTTACTTCGTGTTCTTTATGCCACGTGACTCTTTGTGATTTTAGTAATCATATATCTATATCTTATGTACCTTATCTTTGGAATTTAAACTAAGAATTATATCTCCTTTTTTCCCCCTCTGAGAAAAGGGTACTGAACATCAGTGATGGGAAAATTGACTGTGCTTGTGGCCCCAGAGAAGACAGCTCTTACAACATGCTGGAAGTCAATTTCTGTCAGAAAAGGGGAGGAGACCCTGTGATGAGAAACTAATTTGAAAATGAATAAAGATACACTTCTTACTCAGATAAAATGTCCAGTGTAGACTTGCAAATAATTTAGATTCTTGCATTGACAGTTTCCAATATCTGCATTGAGTGAGCCCCGAAGTCAGGATGGCATACGAGCAAAGAAACTTTTGAAGACCTGGGAGAGACTCATGTCAGCTCTCAAACTTTGCCGTACCTTAGACTCATCCGGGGAGTGGATTTTCTTCTTTTATTTATTTTTGGGCGTGTATGTGTATGTTCACATGTGTGAGAACAGACATGCATGTGCCATGGACGTGGCTGTGGAAATCAGAGGATGACCTCAGGAGTCAATGATCACCTCCACTTTGTTCACGGAGGGGCTCTTGTCGCTCACCACTGTGTACTCTGGGCTACCTGGCCTGTGAGCTTCTGGGGATTCTTGTGTCTGCAGTCTACCTTACTGGAGAAGTGCTGGGGTTACAGACACATGTTAGCAGATCCAGCCATACACGGGTTCCAAATCCAGGTTCTTAAGCTTGTGTAGCTATCACTTTCTCCACGGAGCTATCCTCCCAGCCCTTCAGTGGGGAAGTTTTTAAAGTGTTAGGGCCTCATTTATATTCGCTATCAGTTACATTGGAATTTCTAGGGCTGTGGCTCAGGAGCTTTCATGCGATTTAAACTCCTCCTGAGAGTCCACCGCAGTCGAGTCCTAGACTCGCCACTTCTGTCCCTTCTGCCCACACTTCCTCGGAAAAATCTGGTCCTTTGCATCCAAAAAGAATAGTTGTTTATCCTGATCACTTTGGAATGTAATTCCTCCCATGTGCACATGCCACCCTGCTGTAAAATTATAAACCTGGCTTTGGGCAGAAGTGGTGAAATGGGGAGGAGAAATGGGATGATTGGCATTTCAAAATCTCGGTTTTCATTCTGGTGCCAATGATATTTGAAACAAGACTTCTGGTGAAGGATTGTAGTCTTTATTCTAAGAACAAAGAGTTGTAATCAAGGGGCTAGTTAGACTAGGTCTGACTGTACATTGCATCAGCTGTGATACAGGTTAAGTGGGTATGGAATTAGGCCAGCTAGAAGGTCTCTGAGGTAACAAGATAGCTTGGCACTATATTTGAAAGAAATGTATGAGCCTGACACAATGGAATCAGGGAGCCTGTCTTAGTTATTTTTCTGTTGCTGCATTTAAAACACTGTGACTAATTTAACTAATAGAAGAAATTATTTACTCTGGCTTATGGTTTCAGCAAGTTAGCGTTGTAATGATTGGGATATCATGGCAGTAGGCCGCAGGCAGCAGGCATAGAGATGGGAGTAGGTGGCTGAGAGTTCACATCATAAACACGAAGCAGAGAAAATGAACTGTAAGAGTCTGGGGAAGTTTAAGTTTTAAACTTACTCCAACATGACTGCATCACCTAAATCTCCCCAAACAGCACCACCGACTGGTGACTGAATGTCCAAATATCTAAGACTATAGAGAACTTTCTCCATTCAGATCACCCCAGAGCCTATAATGGGACATCATATGGCATAGGTAAGAGCAATTTACACAGATTCATGAGTTTCTGAAAGATCGTGTAGATGCGTGGAGTGATGGAGACAGACACCAGAGCCAAGTGGCATAGAGGGGGAAGAAACAGAGAGAATGTGCTTGATGCCACTTTAAAGCAACACAGGAGCATTATAGGAACATTTCTAGCTGATAGCTGCCTCATTGAACCTCCTGGAAAAGTAAGTCTCAAATTATCAAGAGCAATAAAAGTGTCTTCTCAATTGCCACTTCAGGTGGACAATCAAGTAATACTGACCCTTGATCGTTTTAATAATCAACTCAATTCAATATAAAGTGTATGTTCTGTGGACAAAAGGAAAGATGTTTCAACATGGCGAGGTTGAGGAGGTTGAGGGAGAAGCAGGGTCGGGGAGCTGCCTTGCCAGCTGCTAACAACTCACGCCTTTTGATTGGTTCACTTCCATTCTGTGCTTGCAGCTTCTTAGGGTTGAGCAGAGAGTGGGTGCTGACATTTGGGCACGGAGAACTCTCTTTAGACCGAGCTGGTATGTTTACTGGCCAATCCACCCTCTTTACTTCTTGCCCTGTATAGTCTCCAATGTTTGTCCCAGGAAAATCCCCTCGAAAACCTTTGCTTTCCACCACAGCCCAAAGAAATATGCTCTGTGAAACAAAATGGGAGTTTAGATTTATTGATCCAGGGAGGGACATCCTTAATTACTCCTTCCTTCTCCTCCTCCATATATACCCTGACCTCACCAATCAGGTCTATCAAATGTAGAGTTTTTGTTTTCAATGATTACTAAATAATCTGTTATAAATAAATATTGAATAATTATTTTTGATGAGTGAATGAATGAATGAAGGAATGAATGACTATGGCTTGCACTGGAGACAAACATTGAACTCTCTCTGCTATCGATGTTTCTCAGAGATTTTCTTGGGCATTCAGTGGACAGGGGAATAAAAGGTAGCCTCATAATGGCTGAATCTACCCCCCATCTTAAAAGGACAATTTTTCTTTACTTTTTAAATGATATATAATTCATTTATCATAATGGTAAAACTTTTAAGCATACAATTCAATGATTTTTATATATTAACTAGGTTATGCAGCCATCTAATCCCAGAATCTTGTTGGTGTGCCAAGAGGAACCCCTAACCCAATAGCATGGGCTCTTGATCCTCATTTTTCCCCAGTAGCAAACACTATTCCATTTTCCTGTGGGTCTGTGTCCTCTGAACACTCCATGTAAGTGGAATTATATAATAAGTTGCCTTCATGTCTAGCTTCTTCCACTTAGTGTGAGTTAGAAAAGCTCATCCATGCTAGACTGTTTGTATGTTTTTTCTTATTCCCCTTATCTTATCCTTTATACCATATTCCTTTTACTATTGAAGCCCTTTCTATTGTATTTATACCATATTCTGCTTATTCTTTTATCAGTGGATAGACTCTGGGACTTTCCCCACTTCTGGGCTGGTGTCAACTCTACTCTATCATTCTAATGAGATGAGCACAGCCTGAGAGAGCAGCCTATGCCCCTTACTTCCCAAGGATCACAGGATACGTGAATTATCTCAGTGAGGTCTGCTACCAAAGAGGGACCCCTTTTTCCTTTGGTTTCCTTTGTAAACCTGCTTCTAGGTAGAAAGGCGTATGCATGTGACAAAACCTCACTTAAAATATAGCAAACTCTTCTTTTTCTAATCAACGTGTAACTGAGGGGGAAACTAGAACACATTCAATCAGCCTCCAGCTTATTCTGTGGACAGCTGCAATGGAATTTTCCGTGTTTCCAGGCTTTCCTCGGCAGGGACAGGTGGGTAGGAAACTGCCCAACTCCAGGGGGAGGATCAGTTATTTATTTTTTTCATCAGGATACAGGAAGAAGGAAGAACAAATTGTTGATTGCACTAGTGACTTAATGTGGCATTTTGATTCCCCCATTCAGTCTTGTTTCAGCTTTCTCCCGACTCCCCAAAGCAAGTCATTCCATTAATAGAAATGATCCCTTCCTCCAAGTGAACACATTTTCATATGGATCTTTTTGCACCCAAATCATCAGCAATCAAGGTGTGCCTCAACCCTGGACACAGCATACCCTTTTCCAATCCAGATTAGTATCTCATCTCCCTCCCTCTGTACCAAGACATGGAAAGGTTCGTGTCTTCAGTCCCTATAGCATTACACAGAGTCTGACTTCCGTCCGTCTTTTCTCCGCCTGCAGCTACAGCCTCCATCCACAGGTAAAGAATCGTGGGTGGACATCGGGTCAGAGAGCTGGAGTCAAAAGTGTGAGGCTCCAGGCATGCATCACTTTTGCACACTGCCTGCCTGTGCAAGATTGCACAAGCAAGCCAAGCTGCCCACAACTGGCTAATTGCAGAGGCAATCATCGCCCCAGCTCCTTCCAAATGAGCAGGGAGCAGCTAATTGTGCTCACAATTGGCTGATTGAGCTCACAGTCAGTAAATTGCTGCTGCAACTGTTTGTGCATACAATTTTGCACCTGGGAGTAATCGTGGGCGATAGGGTCTAGCACACTTTGAAAGAACACGAAACAGTACAACATCTGAGAAATTCAGCACCGTCTAGCCTGCTTGCAGAATTTGAGCTGGGGAGGGGAGACACAGTTCTCCACTTGGGCAGGGAGTAAGTATTGCATTGCCCCAGAGTCTATATTACAACAGACGGACTATTCTTGTCACTCCTTGCCATGTGTTTTTTTACCCTCATAAACAAAGGCAACTGGTCAACCTGCAAAATACTCACCACTGAATGGATCATAAAGTGTTATCTTTAGGAAATGGGTTCTAAATCTCAGATTCCATGGTTTCAATTTGTCTTCCTCTACTTCTTTGCTGTGTAGCCTTTGATGAGGTTTGATTTTCCTTATCTGTAAAATGGTGATGATGAGAAAGTTTGTATGTCACATGACTGAGGTCAACAGTACATGGAACAGGCCTGCCAAGTGTGACCATATGGTGTGAGCTCAGTAAATATCATATACCAGCACACATATGAAAACTCATCTACAGGTAAAAATTCAGTCAGGATTTTTCATCCCTTGGAGTAACCCACCCCTTTATTTTGAGGTGGTCATTACACATTGCTGCTGGCAGCAGAGACTTTGTTTTCTCCTTACCAGCTACTGGAAACTGGAGGAAAACTCTCATCTCCCTGATAGCACTGTTGTGTAGATTCAGTAAGGCACAGGTATCAGAAGGGGCCAGCACTTTACAAATACTATAAATGTTCTCTCTGCTGTCATTACTGCTAATGGTCTTATAAAGATCTTTAGGAACTGCACACATTGAATTTCAGTATCTCTATATAGCTGTTGTCCATAGTGTGAGCTGCCTCTCCCCAGTGCCCTGGCAGAATGAACCCCTTTAGACCGGGGAGGTGTGAGAGTTCTCCAGCCAGCTGCCATGCATGGGTCCTTCCTGAATCTAAATTAGGAGAAACATAGGCTCTGCTTCTCATGTTTGCCTTGCCCTGACTCATTTTTTGGTCCCTGATAGAGACAATTTTATAGGGTTCTTACTCTCAGCAAGAAGAAAGAGATAAGGACAAGCCTTGGCAGGATCCGGAAATTAATCCAGGGGAGGCAGACATCATGTCTCTAAATGTAATTGAATCTTCCTGGAGTCTGATGGAGGCGGGGGATGGAGCACAGACCTTCTGACTTTCAAATCTGTAGGGAGGCGTGGGGGTGGGGCTGTGCCTCACAAAGCTCTTCAAATACTTGGTGCCACCAGCCTCCGTTCCTTTCCTCTTTAGGATGCCTCCACTAACCCTGCCCCATTAGATGTTTCTGGCACCTGCCACACCCACAGTGTATAGCGTACATTACTCTCTTTTGTTGTCTATGAATTCAAGCCCAGGGATCTTGGTTAAATGGACTCAAATGTTGATGTCCACAGGGATTTAGGTAGGGAGAACTGTTAAGGTTTTGCAGGCTTAGAGTTCTTTCCCTTATCGCTCTCAGTTCCAAATCTGGTATAAGAGTGCGTGTATTTCCAAGGGCTATGACCACATATCACAGCCTGGGAGGCTTACAATAGTATGCATGTTTGTTAGTGCTTTTAAAACCACATGTCACGGCCTAGGTGGATTAAGCAACAGCAATGCATTCTTCGCAGGCTTGGTGACTGGAAATCCAAGAGCAAGGCTTACCACAGGGCTGTTCTCACCTGACATTTCTTATAAGTGAGCCTTTTCTCAGAGAGTGTTCACAGCTTTTTCCTGCATGTGTACCTCTTTTTTTTTTAAATAAGGACACCTCTCATATTAGACAGGTGTCAATGTTCACCTCCAAATGCTTCATTTTAACCTAATCACCCGTGAAAACATCATCTTCAACTGTAGATCTGGCATCTTAGAGGTTCCAAGATATGTTCTCTCTTCACAGACAAAATCAAATGGGCTCAGGTCCCATCTTGTCCACTAACTAATTAGCTGGCATTAGCAGAGCACATAGCTAGGTAATCACATTGGTTGATATGTATAGGACTGCCCATTCACGCCTGTGTCCTAATGTAATTGCCCGAGCATACCTTTTAGCCTAGAATGCATGACTATTTAGATGATACATTGTATGGTCTCTATTTAATAATTCAGAAGCCATGAAAATCAAGGGTGGGGCCATCAATCAAAGGAAAGTTTAAAGTTTACGCGGGTGTGGATGAGGTGTGCACCTTCCCACCTGATGCTTAGTGCAACTTTCCATCGTTTCAATCCAGTGTATTTCTGACTCCCATGTCCAGTTTCTTTTGGTTTCTTTTCCCACACAAGTCACTAGTTCTGCAAATCTCCCAATATCAGCTGGGTAACCCACAAACCAACTCAGTCCAGGGTTAGCACAGGCCCAGAGGTTAAGGGCCCAATTCCCTATGCCCGGCCTCATGCCCAGATGGCCCTGGATGTCCAATCAACTACCTAGAGACGGTGGATTGCTGTGATCCCTCTCACAGGCTTAGTGATTTGTTAGGACAACTCACAGAGCTCAGAAAAGCAGTTTGCTCTGTGCTACAGGCTCATTAACAAGGTGTGACTCCACGAGTAAGCTCATACTGTCTCCAGGTGGGCAATTAGAAGCTTTATAAAGGTTTTATCTTTCATAATGTGTGACTGGTCAACTATTTGGTCATTGGTTATTGACTCAATCTCCCATCTCTCATCTCCAAAGTTTACAGAATAGGACTGAAAGTTTAGACTTCCTCATGGGTGGTTCCTCTGACCTCAGCCCCTACCCTGAAGCTGTGGAGGAATATACTGAGAGAAACCTTTCATTAGCGCAGATTCTGACAGGTTTGAAAGGGATTTACTGTGACTGACAAAATTACAACCTCTTCAACTCAATGACTTAGGAAATACAAGAACTTCCATTTTGACAAAAATGTTAAGAAGTTCTGTGTCCGAATCTTGGGCAATGATTAAAGCTCTATTGTGTATGACCACGTGTCCATTTGATGTGTAATTTCCTTATTTTCAACTGTAGTTCTCTTGGTTAAGCAGGGTTGTTTTTTTTTTTGTGAGGAGCATGTTGACCAGCTTCAACCTAGGGAGGAGGCTATGTTAGAACAGTTAACTCACACCTGAGTCTGTCTGTGCTACATGAAATGGTATTTAAGGGGGTGAAGTCTAGAAAGGGCTTAAGTCTAAGAGAGAATCATAAAAGAAAATGAAAAAAAATGGTCCCAAAGCCCAGAAAAGAAAGGTCCTGAGATAGTTAAGGCATTTTTGATTTAGAGACATTAGTAATCTACATTTTTGAGAAAGGGGGGCACTAAGCCATACAGTTAGAAGTATCAAACCAAACGCTTATTTTTCCTCTATCCAGAATTAGCAGCAGTTTTTCTTCGTGCTATGTTTGCTTCTGATAATATTTTGTGTGGCTGTGAATGTGCCATGGTAAGTGTGGGTGTGAGTGTGCTGTGGTGTGTGTGGGTGTGAGTGTTGTGGTGTGTGTGAGGAGAACTATACAGAGATGGTGCTCTCTTTTCACCTTTATATGGACCAAGCCATGGGGATTAAACCAAGGCCACCAGGCTTTGGTGCGGGAAAATTGTCTGTATTCTGTCAATCATGTATTTTAATAAAACGCTGATTGGTCAGGCAGGAAGTATAGGTGGGTCAACCAGACAGGAAGTAGAGGCGGGGCAATGAGAATAGGATAAGGCTAGGGAGGAGGAAACTCCCTTAGCCATTCCTGTGCAGACCACTGAAGAGGCAGCATGTAACCTGCTCAGCTGAGAAAGGTACGGAGCCATGTGCTAACATAGATAAGGATAATGGGGTAACATAAGTTATAAGAGTTAACAAGAAGCCTGACCTAATGGGCCAATCAGTTTATAACCTTATGGAGTCCTGTGTGTGATTTTCTTTGTTGCTTGCCGGCTGTTGGGGTACCAGGAGGGACAGAAACCCCAACAAGCCGGCCCTCATGTTACAAGGCTTGTATGCTAACCTAGGCCACCAGGCTTGTATGCTAACCCAGGCCACCAGGCTTGTATGCTAACCTAGGCCACCAGGCTTGTATGCTAACCCAGGCCATCGGGCTTATATGCTAACCTAGGCCACCAGGCTTGTATGCTAACCTAGGCCACCAGGTTTGTATGCTAACCCAGGCCATCGGGCTTGTATGCTAACCTAGGCCACCAGGCTTGTATGCTAACCTAGGCCACCAGGTTTGTATGCTAACCCAGGCCACCAGGCTTGTATGCTAACCCAGGCCACCAGGCTTGTATGCTAACCCAGGTCATCGGGCTTGTATGCTAACCCAGGCCACCAGGCTTGTATGCTAACCCAGGCTACCAGGCTTGTATGCTAACCCAGGCCACCAGACTTGTATGCTAACCCAGGCCACCAGGCTTGTATGCTAACGCAGGCCATCGGGTTTGTATGCTTAGCATCTTTACACAATAATCTACCTCGCTGGTCTAGTTACACCATTTTCTACCTCGCCCACCTAGTTTTTACCATTTTCATTTGTTTTTGTCTTTTTGTTCTTGGTTTGTTTTGCTAAATAAATGAAACAAAATCAAGTTCGTGTCCTCTCAGCACCACTTCCATTGGTACCTCCTAGCTCAGAGGTGGGCACCACTGTGGGATGTGGGAATGCACAGCTTGCTGGGGTTTCTTCACTTACATGAGGACACTTTTCATTACAAAGTGCAACTAAGCAGATGAAATCAGAATATTTCCTCTGCAACCCACGCAGTATTGCACAACAGTCTGAATCCCAGGTCAAGAAGTGGACACAGCCCTTTGATACCAAGCTCCAGCTTTCCCTTGAAGTTCATTGTACTCATCTTTTAAGCATCTTTTGCCCTGGGATCAACCTCATGGAGACAGTCATCTTCCCAACCATGACTCTTAAGCATCCTTAGTCACACGAGAGTGCTCTAAGGTTCATTCTGCTGCATAATTGCCTCCTAATTTCCCCTTACTTGGGGTTCTCTAGAGTAAGAGAACTAACAGACTGACTATCCATTATAAAAATGGATTTACGGCTATATGGGTGATGGAGAGGCTCAGCCGCTACTGCCTACTCAGGGCTAGAGTCTGAATCCCTCACAGGGATTGTGGGGGGCTGCTGGTGTCAAATTCACAATGGAGAACTGGGATCAAGCGCTGCTGAAGGACAGCAACCGTAATGGCAGTGGTAGGGGGATGCAATCATCTGCAAGGGATGAAGGCAGGCGGGCAATATCAGTAGCTTTCCCCTTGGGCATCCTTCATTTGGACTGGTCCTAGAAGACGTAACTCATTTGAGAGGAGGGTCTTTTCCACTCAATTAATTCTTCCTGGAATTACCCGGATAGCCCTGCCTATTGGCATGTCTTAGTAATTCCAGACCCAATCCAGTTGACAGTCAGAGAAACCACACAGTGCTCACCGGCTTAATAGTAAGGACATGGCGTGTGTTTTCCAGGTGTCCCATTCTTTTAGTGCTCAGAACTACATGAGGCCAGGTTGTACTTGGAGGGATACCATGGTGTCAGGCAGACAAGTGCAGGGGTGCATGGAGCACAACAGAACGAGAGACTGGGGACTTTCACACAGCTACAGGACGTCTTTCCGGCTTCTTTTCTACACTGCTGTTCCCTCTGGCCAGCCCAGCCTCAACTCATCTACAAAAGGCCATTTCCTGAGACTTGGCCTATATTTTTTTACTTCTTGTTCATTAAGCAATAAATCATATCTCATCAATCCAATGATGCACATATTTTAAAAAGCCATTTAACATATGTTAAAACAGGCTGTGATTGATTGCCTCTTTCCAAGACTGTTGGCCTGGTGGCAGTTGTAACATAGCTGTCTTTGCCTCTACATTCATGGGCTTGTTCTAGAAACTCTGTGCTGATACTTTCTGATAAGACCGGGAAGGTTCCTACAAAGAACTTGCAGAGAAGGGGTCAACAATCCGGAAGAATGCCCTGGAGACCTCGGCTCCTAACCAGTATGATTTCACATAATTTTTTATGTCTGCCATGAGTGATAAAAATAAACCTAAAAGAGCTTTTTAATAATTGGAAAATAAAATTTCCAAGGCTTAAGGAAATAGTGTCAGGATTTAATTTGTAGCGCTTTTTTTTTCTTTCTTAGAGCATAAAATAATTATGCCTTTAATCAAGGATGATTTAGATTTGATAAAATAAGTTGTACATATAAGACTCATGGTGGCTCCTTGGGAATAGAGATCACCCTGTTTTCAACAGAAAGCGTATTTCTGACTTGCAACAGAGAGTCAGTACATCCTGCTGATTAGCTGACATTAGTTAAAACAATATACACATCGATTCAGCCAAGGAATAACAGCCTGATTTAAGAAACTAGAATATTTTCCTATTCCTGTCACGGTGGTGTTGGGTGCGTCACATGGCATCTGAGGGAAGTGGGCAGGGGAGTAATTTTCTTGTGAAAGATTAGGGAATACATATTTTAGTATTGAAAAGCATTTTGATCTCTTCCTTATACTCAACTGTATAACACGAGAAAATAGCAAATCTTATGAAAGCAAGCAGCATGTCTGTGTTCCAGAAAACATGGCTTACTCAAAGAAAAATGGTAGGATTTGAAGCACATGCCCCATGTGCCATTTTGCTAAAACGTTGTTTCAAAACTGAGGGTACTGTTGACTCCCTGCTGCTGTGATGAAATACCACATCCCAGAGCAGCTTAAGGAAGAGCATATTTTGTTTTACAGCACCAGAGAGCCAGATTCCCACAAGGGCAGGAGCAAGAAGCTGGGAGATCACATCTCAACCACATACAGGAAGTAGAATGAAGGAGCATGATGCTGGGCAGGGCAATAAACCCTTAAAGCCAACCCCCTTTGACATACTTTCTCCAGCAAGCCTGTACCACCTGAAGGTTCCATAACCTTCCCAAACAGTACCAAGAACTCAAACACGTGAGGCTGTGGGAGACATTTCTCATTTAAACCATCACATTGGATATGTATAATAGAGACTCAGTGAACTTATTAAATTTTAGATTCTGGCCTGGTAAGATGACTCAGCACATGGGTGCTTTCTTTGCAAGCCTAGTGACCTGAATTTGATTGGTGCCTCCTAAGAGCTGTCCTCTGGTCTACAAATGCACACCATGGCACACTGCACCCACACGCACATGCACACCTTATGCTAATAATATTTGCTAATAATATGAAATTTCAGATATCCAGATCTCCTCTCCAGATGAATTTCACAAAGCTGATGAGCCAGGTTTGAGATCCACTTCTCTAAGGCCCTGAAGAACTAGTTATCTCTACAACTCTTACGGAAACTGTCCTGGAGTATGTGGCAGGATCCTGAACTAGCAGGGTCCAGATTCCCTTTATGTTTAATCTTTTGTTTCTTTTTGATCTGCAGGGTGTCTGGGGACAGTAATATGTCATGAGGACTGAAATTAAATGGGAGGTCTAGCCAGCATTTTTTAAGAAGAGGACTATCCCACTGCCAACCCAGAGTAAAGTGTAAAAAGGTCCAAATTGAAATTATAGCCCTCCAATTTTATGGTCAAGAGGATATTCTTCCCTCTAATGGGCCACAGGAGTTGTGCCCATAGGAGAAATACTTTGAGCCAATCCTTACCCACTGATGCCAGTGCCTGATGTGGCCGCCACATGTGCAGCTGACCCACATCAGGAAAACAGCAGATTCCAAGAAACTAGTGAGGTATCCCGTCCACATTAGTGTGGTCCTCTCTACAGGATGGCTTCCCTCGGCTATTGCTTGTGAAGTCACCTAAGTTAGTCTGTTTACTTAGAAGACAAGTACATGTTTTTGAGTTCCTGTGAGATTTCAGCCCAAATAACTGGAAGTACTTCTTGCTCTATAAACCTGTTTAGTGCATTGCGGTTATTATAGCTCACCTTGTCAGGTGTAGAGAGTGAGAGATTGCTGGATAATATAATAGTGACCATGTCTCTCCCTTGGGTAAATGAAACCTTTTACATTTTCCACACCAGTATCTAAGCAGCTGGGAAGAAAGCAGACCTGTGTTAATAGGTCTTACTGGAGGAAACCCATGACTACCAATGTTCTATGAGGTCTTAGCTCTACCAGGAAATTTTGTGGTATTTCTTGAGTTAATTTATCACCCATCCTCAAGAAAACTGTTTGACTCTCTTTCTTTTCATTGTGTAACTTTGGCATCTCTTTTCATATTCATATTTCCTATAAAAGTTAAAATTGTCAGCTAAGAGGTTCCATGTTTTCTGACCATGAAATCCTCTCTGCTGCATATTCTCTTCCCCACCCACGCAAGTGACACAGTGACTATCACACTGAGTCAGGCCAATTTCTCTTCTACGTGTGCCTTAGCTTCTGACCTGTTTTGTCCTCTCAGGGACACCATCTAGTAACTATACTTCCTTCCTGCCTCCTATTGCCCCCCCTATACTATTTCGTTTCTGTTTACGTGGGTTTTTGTTCATCTTTTCTTTTTGTGGCAGTCTCAAGTAGCCAAGACCGGCCTTGAACTTCTATCCTCCTGCCTCTGCTTCCCAACTTTTGGGATTATAGTGGGTGCCACTATGCCTGGCTTAGAGCATGTTGTAACATCTTCAACTTTAAGCAAGTCTGAGTCTTTTTCTCCCAACATAATATTTTATTGATTATTTTGGAATTTGACATCATGCTTCCCGAATGCATCACTTCCCAGTTCTCCCAGGTCCATACCTACCCTTGTGAAAAAGAAAGCCCAAGTAAAAAAATATCAAACGGAAAAAAGAAAGCATATTTAACAAATGGTGCTGGCATAACTGGATATCAACATGTAGAAGAATGGAAATGGATCCATATCTATCACCATGCACAAAACTCAAGTCCAAATCGATCAAAGACCTCAACATAAAGTCAGCCACACTGAACTTCATAGAAGAGAAAGTGGGAAGTATACTTGAATGCATTAGCACAGTAGACCACTTTCTAAATATAACCCTTGTAACACAGACACTGAGAGAAATAATTAATAAATGGGACCTCCTGAAACTGAAAAGTTTCTGTAAAACAAAGGATATGGCCAACAAGACAAAAAGACAAGCTACAGAATGGGAAAAGATCTTCACCAACCCATCAAACAGAGGTCTTATCTCCAAAATAAACAAAGAACTCAAGAAATTGATCATCAAAAGAACAAATAATCCAATGAAAAAGTGGAGTACAGACTTAAACAAAGAACTCTCAACAGAGGAATCTAAAATGACTGAAAGACACTTAAGGAAATGGTCAACATCCTTAGCCATCAGAGAAACGCAAATGAGAACAACTCTGAGATTCCATTTCACACCTGTCACCTGTCACACCACACCTGTCAGAGTGACCAAGATCAAAAACACTGATGACAACTTATGATGGAGAGGTTGTGGGGAAAAGGAAACACTCCTGCATTGCTGGTGGGAATGCAAGCTGGTACAGCCCCTTTGGATGTCAGTGTGGCGATTTCTCAGAAAATTAGGAAACAACCTTTCTCAAGACCCAACAATTCCACTTTTGGGTACATATCTGAAGGATACTCAATCATACCACAAGGACATGTGCCCACCTATGTTCATAGCAGTATTATTTGTCATAGCCAGAACCTGGAAACAACCTAAGTACTCCTTGAGCAAAGAATGGATAAAAAAAGATGTGGTACATTTACACAATGGAGTACTACACAGCAGAAAAAAAGACATCTTGAAATTTGCAGGCAAGTAGATGAAGCTAGGAAACATCATGTTGAGTGAGGTAACCCAGACCCAGGAAGACAATTATCATATGTACTCACTCATAAGTGGTTTTTACACATAAAGCAAAGAAAACCAGCCTACAAATCACAATCCCAGAGAACCTAGACAACAATGAGGACCCTAAGAGAGACATACATGAATCTAATCTACATGAGAAATAGAAAAATACAAGATCACCTGAGTAAATTGGGAGCCTGGAGACCATGGAAGAGGGTTGAAGGGGAGGGGAGAGACAGGGAGGAGAGCAGAGAAAGATGTAGAGCTCAATAAAACCAGTAAAAAGATAAAGAAAGAAAGAAAAACGTCAAATTTGTGGTTGTCCATATCCTCACTGGAGTATAGTCAAACTCACAGTAGCCAGCTCTTTAGAGAAAACCGAGTCCTTCCTCACTCCCACCCCACCAGACCATAGTCTGTGCCGTCACCAGAAACCATGCGGAAGTCCATGATCTGTACTCCTGCTAACTAAGGAGCAAGGAGGCTACTTTTGCAGTGAGAAAGAGGGACATGGAAGACTTTTGTGCCAAGCCCTACTGCCCACCCACACACCCCTTCAAAAAAATCTTAGACAGAAAGCCTTCAGAGAGAACTCTTGAAATATTATGAGAAGAATGGTGAAGTGTAACTCTCTACAATGGAAAATCTTAATCTTGGGTCCCCATTCCCTTCTACTCCCCGCATGTCCCTCTGCTTCACCTTTCAAGTCAACTCTTTAAGAGAATGGCCTAAATTAATTGCCTGTGCTCCCAAACCTTTTCTTGTTCTCATAAAAACCGCCCCCACACCCAGGATGCCATTGATCTAGAGCTTCTGTGGCCTTTGTGCTGTGAAGTCTGGTGAGCGGTTCTCACTCTCTGGTTTCTGGACAGATCGCAGCACTTGCGTTTGATCCTCTGATCTCCTGGAGGTGGGACACCACTCTTAGCAGCTGATACTCCTTTATTGCTGCTTGAGATTTTCAGCATTTTTATTTAGGTTTGTCTTGAGAGAGTCTCACACAGCCCGAGCTGGCCTGGAACTCACTGTGATGTAGTCTAGGCCATCTTTGGACTCCTAATCTTCCTGCCTCTGTGCCCCAACTGCTGGGTTTACAGGCATGCTCCACCATGCCTGGCCTCCTTCCTCTTGAGCTTTTTGTTAACCATTTTATTTTCAACCTCTAGGTTTAGATTGTCCCAGGCTCTACTGACAAAAGTCCTTCTCCTCTATCTTTTCTCCAGCTCGTGATGACCCCAAGGTGAGGCAAATGCGTCTGTCTGTTGGTTTCCCCTTTCCATTTTTGACTTGAGCCAGAAGTTGCAGGGGAGGTACCTGAAGTGTCTGCAGGAGAGGGGCATGGACTTACTTGTTTCACTCATGGGCTATGATGATACTCATGACTTTCCCTGAAGGACACTGTCACCATGGTGAAGGAGACAAATCTCAATTCTAGTCATAAGGAAGAAAGGTTGGACTGGCGAGTAGCTGTGTTACAGACAACAGCGTGTAACAGCAATTTGTTCCTGTTACAGTCTCAGGCCATCAGTTCTGAAGAGTGAAAAAGGATAACTAGATATTAAGTGTTGATGGAGAATGTGTGGAATGGCTGGAGATACCCTGCATGGGTGGGAAAGGGACAAGTTGATACAGATATAATAGTTTCTTAGTAATTACAGTTACCATGACAGCCATGGTATCCTACGATTGACCCAAGAACCATGGAAACACACATTTACACAAACACCTTGGGTAATATTCATAGCAGCCATGATACTGTCAATACCAAATTATAAAGGACACACATGTGCTTCAAGTGTGAGAAGAACCACAAGCCTGCCATGTTTATAGAATGAAATGTTGTTCAGAAGTACAGAGGGATGCACAGTTGTTATCCAGCACAGCAGAGAAGGACACAAACGTGTTCTTGTAAGTGGAAGAAAAGTAGACTCCGGTGACAATGCCCCATGTCATTCTATTTCTATGGTGATCTGCTACCAGCAAAAGTATGAGAGCAAGAACAGCTCAGTGATGTCCATGAACCGGGAATGCTGTTTGTAAAGACATAGGGCAGAATTCTGTGCAGCCGTGGAACAGTTACATGCCTTGATTATGGCAGTGTTGGGTAAACGACTATAAATTTGTCAAATGCCATAGAATCATACACTAAACCAGGCATATATATATATATATATATATATATATATATATATATATATATATTTAAATTTGACTGTACTGAAGTCTCTAGCAGTGGCAACTACAAGATAAAGCATATGTCCTGAGCTGTAGTCTGAAGGTTTTGTGTGGAGAAAGTCATGGGTACATTTAGGAGTGGGGACGTGGCTAATATCATGATGGGTTTTACCCTCCTGCCCTACATCCTCATGCACCATGGCGCCCTGTGTCTACGGAAGCATGCTGGAGGCTAGACAGTTGGAGCCCACTCAAGAATAGTCTAGGGAGAGAAAAGGGCTGGATCTACTGATGAATTGTGTGAGAAGAATCCATCTGAAGCAATGCAGGGGAAAGACTGGTCAGACTCTAGGTTCTAAGCAAGGGGCTCATGGGACTCAAGCTCTGAAGTGTGGACTCTAAGCAATTGCCTTATTCTAGGGAGTGGAGATGCTCCAGCGACTCCTGAGAAGCAGTGATTTAAGCGTGAGCTCTCCCTACTGGGGCAATATTTCTAGAGGCCAAGCAAGCATGACCATTTCTAAATAGGAAAATGCCTTCCGATAATAAACTGTCTCCTATACATGCCAGTCTGTGAACTTGTTCCATCTTTGTCAGTTAAATGCTTGCAATTCTCCCTTCCCCAGTGACCAACGAGGATCTATTTTTTCTCTAGTCCACGTGCGTAGGGGCTTTTGGAGGTTGATAGTGGTGTTTGTGGGATCTGAGCTTGGCATCCCCATGACTCAAGTCCTTGATTGCCATTCTCATTACTGCAGGGCTTTGGGCTAACCTTCTCACCTCGGTTTCCCCCCATGCAAAATAAATAGAAAGTTCTTTACTTATTTATGATGGGCTCTGTTAGTTATATGAGAGACGTTTCAGCATAAGTATTATTACAAGGCCCAATTTACTGTCCAGAGAGAAGCAATCCTGATAGAAATCTTTCATTTAATTAAAATTGATTTTAAAATTGCCTGATCAATAGTGAGTTAAAAATTCATCCTGGCTCAGTGGGAGGATAGAGGCCTCTGATCAGTTCTAAGTGGAGTGGTTTTGGCACGGGAGTTGGGCTGGGGCTTGCTGGTTCTGTTTCTCTAGCCAAAGTCTGATGGTTTCTCTCGTGGTCAGATGGCCAAGGCCTCCCTGAAGGAGAGGAATCAACTCCCATTTCTGACATGTGGGGTAGAACAGCCCTAAAATTGCAGCTGGCCTTGCTAGTTTCACTTAAACCATTTAGTTTACTAGGGACAGGACAACTGAAAATGGTTTTCTTCTTTTGGGAGGGTTGAGGATCACTTTCCCTCAAAGACACCTCCTCCAGATATTTTGGAAGCCTTTCCTCTGTGCCTTCACTTTAGGTGGCAAAACCGGAGATGTCTTCCCATTCCCCCAAAGACTACACTCCACAGGGTCATCGTTTGCTAAATTCTGCTGATTCAATCTGTGTAACCTCTGCATTTTACCCTTCCCACAGTTCCTGCCCCTGCTTAAGCTACCTTCACCTCTTACGTGGGCTATTTAATAGTCATCTTGCTGGTTTCAGTGATTTTAGCCATCTAATTGTTCTAAGGCGTCCTCTGTGCCCTTCCAATCTGGGAGATTTTCTTAAATGCATAAGTCATCTTGGGTTGCTATTGCTCAGAAATCACTGATGACCCTCATTTAACACAGAGTCAAGTCCATATACCTTGGTTTGGGATTCTATGACATCCTTAATCAGGGTCCTTGTCCATAGGAAACCATCTATGTGGCTCCCGAAGGGTAT